>NC_059111.1:101865180-102540180 GCF_020740685.1 Jaculus jaculus | reverse complement strand
TTTCTGAGAAGTTTTAAGATATGGAAAAGGCAAATCAAAACATGTTAAGTGAAAATAGGATTAATAGCCATATATAACTGTATTATCCCAATTGTGCTCAAATATGAAATAAAAAATTGCCAATACTGACAGACAAAACAAAAAGTATTGTTTTAAAGGTGTAGGGTGGCAGTTACAACATAGGGCCAAACATGGTGGTGCACGCCTCTAATCCCAGCTCTCCAGAGGCAGAGGTAGGAGGATCGCCATGAGTTCGAGGCCACCCTGAGAGTACAGAGTGAATTCCAGGTCAGTCAGGGATAGAGTGAGAACCTACCTTGAAAAACCAAAGGGGGGAAAAAAAGTTACAACATAAATACAATGCTGTTGTTTTTATAATCAACATATTTTCTTTTTATTTATTTATTTACTTATTTGAGAGTGACAGACACAGGGAGAAAGACAGATAGAGGGAGAGAGAATGGGCGCGCCAGGGCTTCCAGCCTCTGCAAATGAACTCCAGATGTGTGCGCCCCCTTTTGCATCTGGCTAACGTGGGACCTGGGGAACCAAGCCTCGAACTGGGGTCCTTAGGCGGCTTCACAGGCAAGTGCTTAACCGCTAAGCCATCTCTCCAGCCCAATCAACATATTTTCTAAACAGCTAAAAATGTAAACACAAAGTTTTATATTGGATGCATGAGTTAAACAGATGAACTTTTTCACTAGAGTCCTTTTCTTTTATGTCTTCCTTTAACTCCCATTGGTTAAAATTTCCCCCTTATTTACACACAGCAAAGAAACCACTGCCAGAAATCCCACCTTCCCAAGAATCTCACATACCAGCAGACTGCTACTGGAAAGGTCCCAAAGGCCTGTCTAGCTTTTACGTTATCTGCATATATGCATGTGCCCATGGGTACGTATATGGCCGCCAGGGTCTACTGTCACTGCAAGTGAACGGCAGATGCATGCCCCACTTTTTGCAGTCCAGCCTCAGGTAGGTGGCTGGGGTACTGAACCCTGGGCCACCACAATTGGCAAGCAAGTGCCTCTAACTGCTGAGCTATTTCCCCAGTCCTTGTGTCTAGTTCTGACCTCCTCTCCACCTAGTCCTAACCCCTCCCTCACCTATGAGGCTAAGTCAGAAAGAGTAAGTCCCATTTTCAAGTGTTAACAACTGTTAAACCAGGCTTGTGGCAGGATTACACAATTAAGGATGGATGGAGGTTGAAGATGAGTGCAGGATCTATGTAAATCCACAAAAGTAGATCTGGCTGGAACTGGCATGAAAGGGCCATGTAGTCAGAGAATTCTTCCTTTATTCTTGAAGAGTAAAGAGACACCAAAGTTCAGGAGCTATGTGTGCGCCATGTTCGGAACATCCGCATGTTTCCAAGGTTCATATACTAACACCCCACTGAACTGCCGATTCCCACTGAAATGTCCTGATCCTCACTGAAATGGCATTAGGACACAAGCACTTTGGGAAGTAATGAGGTCATGAAGGTGTTATCCACAGGAATGAGATGAGCACTCCCATAGGAGACATTGTGAGGGGTGGCCCACTCCATCCTCCACCATCTGAAGCCACAGCAATAAGACAGCCACATGCAAACCAGGAACAGGACTCTCACTCAGTACTCAACCATGCTAACATCTTGGTTTCATAAACCCCACCTCCACACTATGAGAAATCAATTGTTATTTAAACTGCCCTAGTATATGGCATTTTTGTTACAGCAGTCTAAGACAGTGTACAAAGGCAAACACCTCAGCAAGTTAGTTTATGTTTTGAAAAACAGGGGCAGGTCATGGAGGGGAAGACATAATTACTCTTCTCACCATGACTAAGACCCCATAACAAAAGATATATTAGCAAGAGGAAAGCATTCACATCTACGTAATGTAAGTTTTGTAGTGGACAAGAGCCTTCAGAAGTGACAAGCTATATGGGGAAACGTGTGTCATTATGCTAATATGAGGGAGAGTGGAAAGCCCTACAGAAGCTAACGGCGATGACTCGCAGACATTAGCAGGGTCTGTTCACTCAGATACTTGTGTCCCTGTGACTTTCCTCCATGTAGAAGACAGCCATCTCTCACCTGAGGATCTTACACGAGGACAAAGATCGCTTTCATCGTCTGCCTCAGGGGAGAGGAGTAAAAAGGTCAGAGAACACCCTTTCTGCTTCTGCTGTTCACTCAAATGACAAGACACCACATTTAAGGGGTAGCATGTCCTGAACATCACGGAGTCTGATATGAGTAAACTGCAGGTAAGCATAGGACAGTGTCTAGAACACAGGTTCTCATCCTTTAATGTCCTGCTTACTAAAATGCACAGCACTTACTAGAAATGCATATTGGGGGACATTATCTGTCTTCCCCTGAAGCACTGTTTGTTCTGGAGTTGAGGAGTCATCTTTATTCTTAACAGGTACTCTCATAATTACAATGTATGTGAGAACCATTCCAGACTTTGGGAAATGATAGTTCAGAGAAAAAGGACAGGGGCGGGGGGGGGGGGGGTTAGAACACACATTGAATCCACACTAACGACTCTGGATATTATGTTGAAGACAATGAAAAAAAAAGTGAATGACAGTATATTTAAGCTACAGAAAGATCACCGTTCAGTAGCCTGTCAAGTGGACTGTAGAAACTGAAAGTAAAGCTATCCAGAACTGTTACAACATTGCTGCCATGATTTTTAGGCAACAAAAGGAAGGGACAAACAAGAGCTTGGGTTTGGAGGACTTCCCAAAATAGAAATTGGCAGCACCCAGTGATGAATTCATTACAGGTAAGAGATGAGGGGCCAAGCCGGGATTGTGCTTGAGCAACTGACTGGAAAGTGCTTTCAATCGGTTAGATTTGTATTGTAGGTTTGGGGAGAAAAGCATTGTGTGGCTTAGGAGACGCTACGATTGACCTGCCTGTGGTACACTCAAGTGAAAATGTCCAGCAGATGCGTGGACTTAACTGTGTGAAGCTAGAAATTAGGTCAAGATACAGATTTGGGATCCTTGCATGTGGGTGTCAAGTTTGAATCTCGTTAAAGCCACCCAAGTGAAGGGTAAAGTGAAAAAAATGCCAGTAAATCAGAAAACAATCTCAGAGTAGGGTCTTTTTGAAGGCCATTGCTGACCTAACCTCCCTTGGAGTCACAAATGACTTGGATATTATAAAAACAATGGAGGGGGTTGGAGTGATGGCTTAGCAGTTAAGGCATTTGCCTACAAAGCCAAAGGACCAAGGTCCCACCTAAACCAGATACACAAGGTGGTGCATGCATGCATCTGGAGTCCTTGGCAATGGCTGGAGGCCCTGGCGCACCTATTCGTTCTCTCTCTCCCCCTCAAATAAATAAATAGGAAATAAGATGCTTTAAAAAGAATGAAATTATTTAGATAACCTAGTGGGGAACATGTTTACAGGAAGCACAATTTCTGAACATAATTAATTTATGAATGTGAGAAACAAGTTTGAGGAAATATCTTAGGTTCAGTGAAAATTATGAGAAATGAAAACTTAAAAAAAATTACTGTTTATGCCATTAATTCAAAAAATAAGCAATTGGTAAGGTAGTTAATAGTTCGTATGTCTCCTGCTACAAGCTTAAACCTACAGATGGAAAAGTTAGACAGGATAATGGACCCTCTCCTGAAATACATCAAGTGAATATTGCTTAATAAAAAGGTCTCATTTAATATATATATATATATTTTAATTTTTTATTTATTTATTTGAGAGCGACAGACACAGAGAGAAAGACAGATAGAGGGAGAGAGAGAGAATGGGCGCGCCAGGGCTTCCAGCCTCTGCAAACGAACTCCAGACACGTGCGCCCCCTTGTGCATCTGGCTAACGTGGGACCTGGGGAACCGAGCCTCGAACCAGGGTCCTTAGGCTTCACAGGCAAGCGCTTAACCACTAAGCCATCTCTCCAGCCCTCATTTAATATATTTTTTAAAAATTACTCGTTGCTTTGTCACTTACTGATGGTAAGACCCTGGGTAAGTCTTTTAGCTTCTGACTCCATTTCTTCACTAGTAAAAGGAAGGTACACCATCCTTACCTGATTACTTAGAAGTGGTGACCAGCTGTGGGGTTGTGAATGAAACCTACATATTTGTCACCACAATAATACACAATGATGAAAATTCCCTCCTAAAGTCACCAGAATTCTCCTTCTCTAACGTCAACTTTGAAATCTAAATTTTATGTTTCAATTAATACATTTTGGAGCTGGAGAGATGGTGGTGAATGTGTTTGCCTGCAAAGCCTAAGGACCCAGGTTCGAGTCTCCAGATCCCACGTTAAGCCAGATGCACATGGCGGCACATGCATCTGCAGCTCGTTTGCAGTGGCTAGAGGGCCTGGCGCGCCCGTGCTCACTCTCTCTGCGTAATGAGTAAATAAACAAAAATAAATCTTTAACATGATTTTGTCCTCGGAGCGGGTTCATCTCCCACGTCCTTAAGAACTCCGAACTGTAAGCCCATCCACCGCTCTCGAGGCGAGGGAAGTCCTTCCCGGCGGGCTCTCTCCATCAGCACCACCAGAAAGCACCGAGAATGAATGAACCATCCGCCCACCAGTGGATCTGATGCTATTAGATTCCCCCCCGCCACCTTTTTTTTTTTTTTTTAAACACTCGAGTTCTTCCAAGCCCCAGGGGGACCGTCGGATGGGCACAGGTCAGCAGCGACAGCTCCGGGACTCGAACCCACGACACCGCACTCCCGGCGCCCACGGACGCGCGCTGGGCCCTGCCTCCCACGCTTGCCGCAGCCCCGTCCCGCCGCCGCCGCCGCCGCCGCCCGGCCCAGCGCCGCCCACGCGGCCGCGGCCCCGCAGCCCGGCCTCGCTCGCCCCGGCTCCCGGCCCCGCCGCCCGCCCCGCCGCCCCGCCGCCCGCCGCCCGCCGCCCGCCGCCCGCCGCCCGCCGCCCGCCGCCCGCACTCACCGCAGCCCGGCCCGCTCGCCGCCGGGCCCTTCCGGTGCTCCCTCTCAACACTCCCCCTCGCTGTCAAGGGAAACCGCGGCCGCCGCCCTCGGGTTCCGCCTCGGGGCTGCGCGGGCTCGGCGGGCCCCCCCGGCTGGCGGCGGCTTCCGCGCGGCTCACCAGGGAGGAACAATACGATCAGTATTGTTAAGTGTGGACAGTGTTAGGGGTGGAGTGGCGCAGAGAAAACGAAACCCGGGGAGAAGGGCGCGAAGTGAGGGTCTCCCTGGGTCCCACCACCACGGGCCCCCGAGGCCTGAATGGCCAGAAGAGGCGGAGGAAGCCTGGATCCCCGGGAAGAAGGGAGCACAGCGAGGGAACCCGGGCAGCTCCAAATGGGAAGCTGGTTAGGCCGAAACAAGGAGGGGCAGATGCAGGAGAGCTTCCTGCTGCGCCTTCTCTTTGCCTAAAGAGCCAGACATGGATGCACAAAGCCTTAGGGTCTTGTCACTTCTCTCCATTAGGGAGATGCAACAAAAATAAATAAATACATAATAAATTAAAAAAAAAAAGCAGGCTTACTTGCCTTGCTTCAAAGAAAATGTTGTGGAGCACCTTCCAGAAACCAAAGCAACTGGGATTACTTGCACGAAACCCTCACGAGATAGGACCCAGTGATGTCACCCCCAAGAGGGTGAGGCAGGAGCCCCACCTGTCAGAGTCCAGCAAGATCTGTCTAGAAGAACTGAGCGTCGAAGAAACCAGTAGCTGGATTCAGGCTGAACACTTTAGAGAACCCAAGTTCAGTGCACAGGCTGGATGCCTCAGCGGTCCCCATCTGACACTGAAGGCCTGGAGGATTCCGGGAGGGCCACTGTTCTTCAGTCGACTTTGAAGGGCTGACCACTCATGCTTGGCATATTCCTGACTCTTACATTTTCCTGGGGAAATGTGAACAAACATCTATTGACCCTACACAAACCAAGAAAAGGATTCCACTAAGTCTAGCATGGTGACCTAATGAGTTTAATAGGTATTTCTTAAAAGAGCTTGTAGAGATGGCTCGGCCGTTATGACTCTTCTCTGTAAAGTCCAGACCCGGGTTCAATTCCCCAGTACAGACGTAAAGCCAGATGCTCAAAGTGGTGCATGCATCTGGAGTTCATTTGCAATGCTAGAGGTTTTGGTGCACCCTCTGCTTACAAAAAGAGAAAAAAGCAATTAAAAAGGGCATGGAACCTGGCATGTTGGTCCACACCTTGATACAGCTTGTATCTTATAAGCTAATGCAATAAATCCCCTTTATAATACATATTCTTTCTACCAGTTCTGTTCCTGAAGAGAACCTTGAATAATGCATTAGCCTTATTATTGAAACAGTAGTTTTTAAAAAACAAAGTTTAAAAAGCAAATTTTAAAAATCATCAATGCAGTTTGAGAAATGGCTTGGCAATTAAGGCTCCTGCCTGCAAAGCCAAAGGACCCAGGTCTGATTCTCCAATACCCACGTAAGACAGATGCACAAGGTAGCACATGCATCTGTAGTTCGTTTGCAGTTTCGAGAGGACCTGGTGTACTAATTCTCATTCTGTCTCTCTCCCCCTGCCACTCTGCCTCTTTAACTCTCAAATAAATAAATAGAATATTTTTTTTAAAAAAATCATCAAGGCTATGGACTGGGGAGATGGGTGAAATACTAGCAATACAAGCACGAGGACCTTAGTTCTAATCTCCAGCTTTCAGATGAAATGCTGGATGTGACACTGCACACCTATCATTCCAGTGCTGAGGAGCCGGAGATAGAAGGCTCCCCAGGGCTAGAAGACAAGCTCATGTCACTGAGGCTATGAGCTGTAGGTTCAGTGTGGAGACCTCAGCGTTTGCCCCACAAGCATGAGTGCCTGAGTTCAGATACCCAGAACCTATGTAAAGCTGGATGCTATAGAGGATGCTTGTAATCCCAGAACTCAGATGGCAAGAAGAAAGGCAGAGGCAGGAGGCTCTCCAGAAACTTGAGGGCCAGTTAGTCTGCCTCAAACACAGCAGAAGGCAAAGACTGATCCCAAAAGTTGTCTCTGTCTTGCCCATGTGTGCCGTATCAAATGTGTGCCTGCACTCACACACATGAACACCTACCTAAACGTGGACACACAGAATAAGGTGGAAAACATTTAGAAAAATACCCAATTTTGACCTCTGACCTCCACATACACATGCATACATGTGCCCACCCACACATACACAAACATTTATACAATACATGCACACATACTATACACATATGTTCATAAACGTTTTTAAACTTATTTTAAATAATCAGGTTTAGTGAAATAAGCCAGTAACGAGACACCAATTCTTTTATGACTCCACTTACATGAAACAGCTAAAATTGGAAAATACATTGAAATGGAGAGAGGACTACAAGTTAGAAAAATGACTTACTAATGGATATAGGATCTCTTTGAAGTGACAAAAATGGTCTAAATGTGGTCGTGGTGATGGATGTATAACTGTGAATATATTAAAACTAGTGAATCACAAATTTTAAATGGAAAAAGAGTGTAGTACATGGGATATCTTTTAATAGGCTATTAAAAACAGAAAGTTTCACATTTTGCCTTGTAGAGTCATATCTGTCTACACAATTCTTTATCTGAACCTATCTTGCTTTCTCAAATAAATAAAAATAAATTTTAAAAGGAGCTGGAGAGATTGCTTAGTGGTTAAGGTGCTTGCTTGTGAAGCCTGAGGACCCAGGTTTGATTCCCCAATACCAGTGTAAGCCAGATGCACAAGGTGGCACATGCATCTGGAGTTTGTTTGCAGTGGCTGGAGGCCCTGGTGAGCCCATTCTCTCTTTCTCTCTCTCCCTCCCCCCCCCCCTCTCTTTCTCTCTCCTCTCTCCCTCCCTCTCCTTCTCAAATGAAAAATAGATTTAAAAAAACAGAAAGAAGTGGGAAGAATACGGGTCCTTGGTGATATGGAACCAAGCGGTCATTTATGTCTGGAGCTTGCTGTACATCCTGTGATATGGAATTAGCAAATTCTTTGATTGTTTGAGTAATAGGCAGGATCCTTGGAGGCACGGGCAGTGACTTGACATTCTGCAAACCTCAGGCTGTAGGTGAACACAATGAGGAGACTGTTTAATGTGATGATGATGAGACTCAAAGGGAGGAAAATAAGTGAAAATAGGTCATAAAATTACTAGCTAACATCAGTGGTAATGTGTAACCTTTCACTGTTCCTAATATTCTCTAGTCATTTCCCTGGACTTTGGCCCTGTGCTTTGCTCGTTTTCCATAGATTCATCATCCGTAAAATAGAATGAAGAGTTCTGGTGATGGGGAAGGAATACTGTAATATTCTTATCACCATGGGTAGCCTTGCACATAGTCCCTGGGTGGTCTGCTATGGAAACAGATAGTCTCCAGAGTCAGTGCTTCTAGCATGAAAAATATGCACACATTCCTTTAACATTCATTTTAGTATATTTACTTACTTGTTACTTAGTTCCTTAGACTACTTTTTGTTTCCCCTAAGGAAAAAAAAAAACCATGAAAATGGTGTTCTTGTGATATTTATGCTTAAAATCCTTTCCTTATTATGACCTTTAATATCCACTGAATCTACAACTACCAGATTGAAAACATGTAAATGAGGCCTTTTGAGAAACCAGTAGCATCCTAGGAGACCGAATATATTTTTACATCATTGCTTGGGATTAAAAAAAAAAAAAAAAAACTCCTTGTTGCTCCTTGTCGCCATGGGGAACATGACCCTGTTTTTTCCTGAATGAGTTCTGTCTTCTTACTATGTCTCCTTTGTCATCCTTTGTCACCTACTCTACCTAATTTCACTTGGGCCCTAGCTGGCAGTTTCCAGGTGCCTCTACACTATGACTGTTAAAAAAAAGGGACAAATCGGGCTGGAGAGATAGCTTAACAGTTAAGGTGCTTGCCTGTGAAGCCTAAGGACCCAGGGTCAATTCTCCAGGTCCCATGTAAGCCAGATACACAAGTTGGCACATGCATCTGGCTAGAGGCCCTGGCGTACCCATTCTCTCTGTTACTCTCCCTCTCTCTCCCTCTCCGCCCCCCCTCTCTCCTTTCTCAACCCCTCTGTCTCAAAAACATTTTTTTTAAAAAGGACAGATGCAGGGCCCAAGATGTTTACATAATATTGTTTTGAAAACCCCTATCTCCCAGATCACTCAGTTTTTGAGTATTCTGAAACAAGAAGGGTAAAATTTTTACCTGCAATCCATTTAATATCTTTTATTTACTTGATGATTTGTTGTCCTCTTCAGAATCATATAGTCCAGATGTTTGTTGGTGGTGGTTTGGTTTGGTGTTCTTTGAATTTATTTTTTTTGGTAAAGTGAAACTTTAATCAAAATAGTAATTCTGAAGAACAAGTAATTATGTACTTTTATTCCAATTGATAATTGTGTAATAGAAATAGACTACTATGAACTAGAAGTATCTGCAGCATTTCACTTTTTCAAACTAAGATTTGTTCTCTAGGTAGAGGGCAGTCAAGATCATTGGGAATTTACCTTAGTCGTCAGATATATTCAGAATTTTGTTTCTGCCATGGTGGAATAGACCTGGAAAGTCTCTGTACTACAGTATCCAGGAATTGTAGATAAAACACAAGACTATCCAGACTTCAGAATTAAGCTAGGCAGAAAGGAGATCAAGTCAGCATTGCTAGAAGCTGTGCAAAGCATGACTCCAAAATGGAAACGTGTACGATGAAGCACTTATCTGGACCAAGGGTTCCTCTTAGCATCCACAGGACCTAAGAAAGGGGCACATGCGTCCGGCAGACATGGAGAGTTGAAAGTGAGACTTGTCACTAAGCTGTCAGGATAAATCTATCCATCAATATAGGAAGCTGTGTGTCCCCACCAAGACTCAAGTTGGAAGGGAAAAAGAAAATCTCCCCTGATAAATCAAAATAGCAAACCAGTGCCTCAAAAGGGTTTTCTGGCTTAAATATATGGTATTTCAGTGATATCAAAATCTCAAAACAGAAAAAGCTAGTATAAAAAATTGATTCCATAAAGGTAATACTTTGGCAGAAGCAAACACATAAGGACTCTTGGGGGCTGGTGGAGGGGGGGCGGAGAGATGTCACCATGCATCAGACAACAAAGGATTGTCAACATTTCTTCATCAGTAAAATATCAATAATGTCTTTTACTCATGTTTTTATTAATTTCCCCTTCTACTTTTTTTAAAATTCTATAAATTTACCTACATGACCAAAAGATCACACCATTTCAGAAAAAGTAATATAACAATGACTGGAGCCAATCACCAATTTAATGTTTTCCTACCAGTTCAATACACATGCTTCCTGAAGACTGATGATACTTCGACTTACTTGTTGCAAATATTTCCTGGACCTATCTGCCTTTGTCCTTGGATAGTGTTATGTTTTGATATTTAGAAACAAATTATTGAATTTTATTTAGGTAAATGTTAGTCCCACACTGGGAGAGTCCCCTAGTGATCAAAACTTTGCCCATCTACCCTATGAGTTTCCCACAGATTCAGTGCATATTAACCCTTTAATAGTCCTCTATAAATATTTTTCTATATCAAAATGCACCAAAATCTTTCCCGCCTCAAGGTCCTCACTGACACGACTCCAGTTATTCCTTGCCTAATGCCGACTTACCATCCTCTGCTTAGCTCAGCACTTTATCCAAGTATACGTCTAAGTGGGATTTTCCAGGCTTGGCTTGTAGCTTGGTGGTAAAATAAACAGAAAAAGACTGAGGACAAGGAGACATCTTCACACTCCAGGCATATGCAGTGCCCTTGGTTCAACTCCCCGTGCCATGAAAATAATTAAAAGTGAAATGAATGGTGAAGTTACTCCTGTCAAATGCCTACTTAGCTTTCTTGTCTTTTATGGTGTGTGTAGTAACCTCTTGACATCTGATCATTGGCTGAATGCCTGACATCGCGCCATTGATGGCATTCCAGATTATTCAAGAGAATCAACATCATGGTTTTCCTACAAAATAGGCATGCCTTCTTGTACAAAGTGACTTCCATATAATAAACATTTAGTAAGGGATTAGTGGTTCAATGAGCTGGACGCATTCTCAAATTTCTGCCTTCCCTTGCAGAAATTCTCATGTATTTCTTAAACTTAGACCACACACTGCTTGCTGTCCTCCACTGTGGCCCCAGGAGAGAATGTTGCTTCCTGCCATCCAGGGCTCACCCATCCACCTACTCTGAAGGGTTCCTGAATCTTCAAGACATATGTCTCTATCCAGTACTTTCTCCATAAGCTTCCACTTTCTTTCTGAGCATAGAACCTACTCAAAAATTCCTACTCTGATACAGAAATACACCAATATCTACTCCTCACTACAATTTGGTGTGTGTGTGTGTGTGTGTGTGTGTCACATGTGGTACAAGCACATGTTTGTGCCCATGCAGTATTCTGTGAACTCACCTGTGGTGGCCAGAGAGGAGCTTCTAGTATTCACCTCCATTGCTCTTCCATTCTTTAAAAAAAAAAAAAAAAAAACTTTTTTCTTATTTATTTATTTGAGAGAGAGAGAGGGAGGGAGAGAAAGAATGGGTGCACCAGGGCCTCCAGCCACTGCAAACAAAGTTCAGACACATGTGTCCCCTTGTGCATCTGGCTTATGTGGGTCCTGGGGAATCGAACCGAGATCCTTTGACTTTACAGAAAAATGCCTTATCCACTAAGCCATTTGTCCAGCCCCCAAACCATTCTTATATTAGCCAGAATCTCTAACTGAGCCTGGAGCTTGCTACGTTTCTTGAGCTCCTTCAATTCTCTGGTCTCTGTTGGCCTATGTGACTGGGGTTAGAGATGGGTGTGACCACACCAAGCTGTTTATGTGGGTCCTGGGGATTGAACTTAAGCAGTCTCTCAGGACGCCTCAGGCACTCATGCTTACACAGAAATTTTTCTTAAAAGTGATGGGCTGGAGAGATGGCTTAGTGGTTAAGCGCTTGCCTGTGAAGCCTAAGGACCCCAGTTCGAGGCTTGGTTCCCCAGGTCCCACGTTAGCCAGATGCACAAGGGGGCGCACGCGTCTGGAGTTCATTTGCAGTGGCTGGAGGCCCTGGCGCGCCCATTCTCTCTCTCTCCCTCTATCTGTCTTTCTCTCTGTGTCTGTCACTTTCAAATAAATAAAAAATTTAAAAAAAAAAAAAGTGATGAACAGGGCTGGAGGGATGGCTTAACAGTTAAGGCATTTGCCTGCAAAGCCAAAAGACCCAGGTTCAATTCCCCAGGACCCACACTAGCCAGATGCACAAGGGTGCGCAAGCATTTGGAGTTCATCTGTAGTGGCTGGAGGCCCTGGCATGCCCATCCTCTCTCTCTTTCTCAGTCAAATAAACAAATAAATAAAAATAAAATTTTTTAAGTGATAAACAGCCCATCTCTCCAACTATCCTCAGTGCAATTTCAAAATCGACATTATTTACATATAATAAACTGCAGCTGTTTTTTAAAAAAATATTTTTGTTCATTTTTTTATTTATTTATTTGAGAGCAACAGACACAGAGAGAAAGGCTTCACAGGCAAGCGCTTAACCACTAAGCCATCTCTCCAGCCCTGCAGCTGTTTTAAGTGTACAGATTGGTGACTTTATTTATTTATTTTGGTTTTTCAAGGTAGGGTCTCACTCTGGTCCAGGCTGACCTGGAATTAACTCTGTTGTCTCAGGGTGGCCTTGAACTCACGGCGATCCTCCTACCTCTGCCTCCTGAGTGCTGGGATTAAAGGCGTGCACCACCACACCCGGCTTACAGATTGGTGACTTTTGATAAATGTATACATTTTTACAAGGGCTATAATGAAGACATAGAACATTTCTAGCATCAGTAAGGTGTCAGCCCTCCCCAGGCAACCCACCTATGCTTCCAAATCAACCACCACCAGGCAGCCGCCGCGCGACACATTTGTCTCCTGCTGAGTTTCGGTAACTGCGACTTTACCGTGTGTGCCATTTTCTCTCTCTGGCTTCTTTCTCTCCACACAGTGCTTTTCACGGTGCATCTTTGCTGGTGTGTGTGTGTGTGTGTGTGTGTGTGTGTGTGTGTGTGTGCGTGTGTGTGCTGGACACTATATTCTTCTTCCTGATGGACAGTCACCCATGATGTAGATTTTCTACAGTTTGTGTACCCATTCACTATGTACAGATATTTACATTCTTTCACGCTTGCTTCCATTTTGAATAGAAGTATATCCAACCTTTAAACATGTTGACAAACTGTCTTTCAAACGGCAACAGGAAATTCCTAGAAGCTGTGTATGGAAGTTCCAGTGCCTCCACAGTTTTTGAACTGAAACCATCTGATTCATCCAGTTGTATCTGTTCAAATGTTTCGCACATTTAAGATTTTTATTGACTTAGGTGCGTGTTGGAAGGAGGGCACACCAGAGCCTCTTGGTGCTGCAAATGAACGTCAGGTGCATTTTGCATCTGGTTTACATGGCTGACTTGGGAATTGAACCCTGGACCAGCAGGCTTTTCAAGCAAGTGTCTGTAACCACTGGACCCTCCTCCCAGTGCTTCTTATTATTGACTTGTAAGAAACTTCCACACATTTTAGATACAAATTTTCTTTCAGATATGTTTTGCAAAGATTTTCTCCCATCTGTACAGAGCCTTTTCATTTTTATAATAGTGTCTTTTGAAGAGCAAGAGGTTTAAATTTTAGTATGATGTAGACTTTTTCTTTCCCAGTGTATGTGTTTACATGACCTACTTATGTTTTTCTATTAACTCAAGATATCCAGATTTTTCTTCTGTACTTCATTGAAAGAGTTTTATAATTTTCTTTATTTCTTTTTGGGCGGGGCATGTGAGGAGTGGCACAGTGTCTCACTCCAGCTCACGGTGACCTGTAAGTTACCTGTAACTTACTCTGTAGCCTAAGCTGGCCTTGAACTCACAGCAATCCTGGTAGCGCAGCCTCTCAAATGCTAGGATTAACAATGTGAACCATCATGACCAGTATATAATTGTCTTTTTCTTTATTTTAGTTTATCTTTTTGTTTCATTTTTATTTATTTATTTGAGTGTGACAGAGAGAGAGAGAAAGAGAGAGAGAGAGGGAGAGAACGGGTGCGCCAGGGCTTCCAGCCACTGCAAACGAACTCCAGACGCGTGCGCCCCCTTGTGCATCTGGCTAATGTGGGACCTGGGGAACCGAGCCTCGAACCGGGGTCCTTAGGCTTCACAGGCAAGCGCTTAACCGCTAAGCCATCTCTCCAGCCCATATAATTGTCTTTTTCTAAAAAATTTTTTTTGAAGTAAAAAAGTTTTTATTTTATATTATTTATTTATTTAAGAGAAGGAGGAAGAGAGGAAGAGGCAGATAGAGAGAGAGAGAGAATGGGTGCACCAGGGCTTCCAGCCACTGCAAATGAACTCCAGACGCATGTGCCGCCTTGTGCATCTGGCTTATTTGGGTACTGGGGAATCAAACCCGAGTCCATAAGCTTTGCAAGCCATCACCTTAACCACTAACCCATCTCTGCAGGCCCAAAAAGTTTCTTTATTTATTTTTGAGGAGAGAGAGGGGGTGAGCAGAGAGACAGGGAGTACTTGCAGGCTGTGGCCTCCTGCTGCTGCAAACAAGCTGCAGATGCATGCACCACGACGTGCATCTGGTATTGCATACATACTAGGGGATTGAACGTAGGCCAACAGATTTTGCAAACAAATGCCTTTAACTACTGACTCATCTCCTAGCCCTATTTTTCACACTTATCTTTAGGCCTATCACCTATTTTAAATTATTTTTTGTGCATGGTGTAAGGGTTGAGTTTTTCCTAATATAAAATCCAGCTCAAGTAAAATCCCATCTTTTCTTCCACGGAATTACCTTTGGAAATCATTAGAATGAAAACACACACCACACACACACACACACACACACACACACATCAGAGGCATGCACATGTCTATTTCTAGACTCTTTATTTTATTCCAGTGGTCTATCCTTGTATCCTTGTGCCAAATCCATACTTAGGATGGTTGGTCTCATCAACTTGATGGGATTTCGGATTACCTAAAAGACGCACAACTAGACATGTCTGTGATTGTTTCCAAGAAGATATTACTGATGGAGGAAGACCCGTCCTGATGGCTGGGTGCTATGAATCCTAGCCCGAGTTCGTAGAATGAATGGGGGGCGGGGGAGCTAAGTGTTAGCATTCATCTTTCATCTCTCTTTGCTTCTGAATGTGGAAAAAGTGTGACTAGCTGCCTTATGCTCCTGCCGCCATGCTTTGATGGGCTGTATTCTCTCACACCATGAGCCAGGACAAACCCTTTCTTAAGTTGTTTTTGTCAAGTCACAGCAACGAGTAAAGAAACTAATAAAGAATGTCAGAACCAACAAATGGGGCCGTTATTCTGATAAGCCTGACCATGTTGCTCACAGACCTTCAACCCAGACCATTGCAGGAAGAATGTGGGAGAGCTTAAAGCCATGGGTTTAAGAATTCCTGGAATGCTATAAGCAGAGCTTACTGGGCCATGCTGGTGGGTATTTGGAAGGCTGGAAGGTGAGAGAAATTCACACAGTAGAGGATCATCTTGTGACTTTTCAGAGGGGAATAAGAACTCTATTTGGGATTGGACTCTATTTGGAAGGCTGGAAGGTGAGAAAAATTCACACAGTAGAGGATCATCTTGTGACTTTTCAGAGGGGAATAAGAACTCTATTTGGGATTGGACTCTATTTGGAAGGCTGGAAGGTGAGAAAAATTCACACAGTAGAGGATCATCTTGTGACTTTTCACAGGGGAATAAGAACTCTATTTGGGATTGCACTTCAGAGTCTGACAAAGACTCTGGCTGCATTTTGTTCATGTCCAGAAACTTTGAAGCTGAATTCACACGTGATGCACTCAGTTGTTTATGGAGGACACGACACCTCTGCTGTGGAATGGTCATTGTTCATTTACCCACAGGGTGAGAAAACAGAAAGATATGAAAATATGATACTTTTATGAAGAAGGGAACATGCAAAAGCTTTACAGTTGCAACAGGAAAGGTACCCTTATGGCAAGATCCCACACATCAAAAGCTACAAGTTGTGAAAATGCAAATTCATTTGAAAACATGGAACTTGAGCTGGGGAGATGGCTCAGGGTTTAAAGGTGCTTGCTTGCAAAGCCTGCCAGCCCAGGGTTCAATTACTCAGTACACACATAAAGCCAGACACACAAGGAAGTTCATGAGAGTGGAGTTTCTTTGCAGTGTCAAGAGGCCCTGCCATACCCTATACTTTCTCTCTCTCTCTCTCAAATAAATAAATAAATAATATAGATTTCTTTTACAAAATACTTGAAAACACAGAACCTAAATTGAGAATGCTGCTGAGTAGAAACTTGTAGAAAACCTGAATCATGGGACACATGCCATGGAAACCTGCAAGGAGGAAGTGAGGCCAGCCCAAGTGAAAGGCTGTACATACTAAAGGTGGAGGGGCAGGGCTTTGTGAGCCCACATGATACTACCAAGAGCTCCAGATGCCAAATTGATAAGTAGCTTCAGGATTTGGTATTGGCCCTGCTTTTATCCGATCTTTCCTTGCTGTCCTCTGATTCTTCCCTTTTGGAAGGGAAATATTTATTCTGCATATTGTATATTGAAAGCACATAACTTCTTCTTTTATCTTACAGGGGCTCACAGTTAAGCGTTAGTCTTGAGACTTTAAAAGAGGTGTTGGATTGTGAACAGTGTGGGACTGTTAAAGACTGCTGGGACTCTTAGAGGTGAGCTAAATGACCTTTGCATTATGAGAACACAGGCGACTTTAGGGGCAGGGACTGAATGTTATGATTTAAGCTAAAGTGTCTGAGTGTCTAGTTGACAAGGGATGGACTTGTTATGGTTGGTCCTGATTGCCAACTTGACAGGATTTAGGATCACCTCGGAGACACACCTCGGAGACACACCTTGGAGCTACACCTCAGAGACACACAGAGGTGTGTCTGTGATGCTGTCTTCAGAGAGGTTTCACTGAGAGAGGAGACACATCCTGAATGTGAGCAGAACTATCTCATGGGCAGAAATTCTGGACTGAATAAAAAGGAGAAAAGGGGAAGGCAAGCTGATTTGTCTCCTGATCAAGGATATGATGTGACCAGCTGCCTCAAATTTCTGCTATCACGGCAAGAACCACTCACAACGCCAGGCTTTCCCCACCATGACAGAATGCACTTTCAAATTTCAAGCCCAAATACACCTTTCTTCTTTGTGTTGCTTAGGTATTTTGTCACAGCAGTGAGAAAAATAACTAATACAACATTATTTTGATTAATGGCACTTTCTAGTGAGTCATAAAATTAGGTAGTTTAAGTTGTTAAGTGTTGTCCTTTTTCAAAATATGTCATGTAGGCTCTTTGATTTCCCAAGTGAAATTTATAATCAGCTTTTAAATTTCTACCAACCAACCCAACCAACAATAAAACAAAAATAACAACATAAAACAACAACAAACAATAAAAACCAACCTGTGGCTGGGCATGGTGGCATACAACTTTAATCCCAGAACTCGGGAAGAAGAGGTAGAAGAATCTCTGTGAATTCAAGGCCAGTCTGAGACTAGATAGTAATTTCTAGGTCAGCCTGGGTTAGAGAAAGATCCTACCTTGAACCCCCATACCCCCCCCCAAAACCTTGTGATTTTGATACAAACCATGTTGAATCTACAAATTGAATCTACATTTCAAGGAGACTTAATCCGTCTACTAAATTGAATTCCAATCCATGGACATGGTATTTGTGGTGGTTTGATTCAGGTATCTCCCATAAACTTAGGTATTCTGAATGTTAGACTCCCAGCTGAGGGCGATTTGCGAATTAATGCTCCTGGAGGCAGTATATTATTGGGGGAAAGCTTATAGGTGTTATAGCCAGTTTCCCCTTGCCAGTGTTTGGCACACTCTCCTGTTGCTATTGTCCACCTTGTGTTGGCCAGGGGTGATGTCCACCCTCTGCTCATGTGATCATTTTCCCCTGCCATCATGGAGCTTCCCCTCAAATCTGTAAGCCAAAATAAACCTTTTTTTTTTTTTTCTTTCCCACAAGCTGCTCTTGGTCAGGTGATTTCAGCCAGCAATGTGAACCTGACTGCAACAGTAATGTTGGTATAGAGTTGTGGTGTCATTTGCTGCTAGACACCTGACTATGTGGCTTTGGCCTTTTGGAGCTGATTTTTAAGAGGAATGTGGAAGGATTTAAAACCTTGGCCTGAGAGATGCCTTGCAGTGCTGTAAGTACAGCTTGATGGACTATTCTGGTCAGAGGTGAAAGACCTGAATGTAGTAAGAACTATGTACTGTGAGGTTTGGCTTATGAAGGTGAGAAAGAGCTCTGCTTGGACTAGGCTTGAAGCAGTTTGTGTGAGAGGCTTGCTGTTATGCCTGTGTCCTGAGAATTTGTGCAGGCTTGCTTTGTGTAGAAATGGACTGGTGTGAGTAGAGGGCTATTGCATAGAAAGAAATCTTTAGGCCAAAACTGATGCCTGTTCAGCTGCAATTGTATGAGAGATTGCAGCCATTAAGATTGGGCCAGCTTACCTACATTGGGACAACAGGAAGAATACAGTGTTTTGAAGGGGCCTGAATGCTCAAGGATTGTCCTGTTCTTCAAAGTCTGTTTTATTCCCCCCTGGATTAACAAATTGGCACCATACCTGGTATTGTGGAGTATAAGAAATGCAGAAAAGAGAAGGTCATTGAGTTTGCAACACGGTCTTGTGTTTTGGAAATGGCCATGGGCAGTGTGAAGCAGGTTTGCTGATGATTGCATGGAGACCCAATGGAGCTGTGAGGATGAACCGTGGGTTGCAGTGGAGACCCAGTGGAGATGCCAGGACCACGAGATGGCTGCTAAGGAGAGCCGCTGGCCCCAGATGAAGTTTCCCAGGTCTATGAGTAGCCTAGCTGGAGGAGTGGAATGGGAACTCCAGAACCTGTTGCTGGTTAAAATGGTCAGACTTGGAGTGTGTCACAGTAGCAGACAGCTTCAGGTTCACTGATATGAACTTCCAGACCAAGCACAGTTATGGAGGAAGGGATTTATTGACGCTTACAGATCCAGGGGAAGTTCCATAATTGCAGAAGAAGCTGGCCTGCTTTCACAGGACCAAGCAGAGAGAGAGAGAGAGAGAGAGAGAGAGAGAGAGAGAGAGAGAGAGAGAGAGAGAGAGGGAGAGAGAGAAGCACAAGCCAAAAGCCACATAGCACAGCACACTTCAAGAACTCCAGCTAGGCACACTTTGCATATCTTTAGATTGAAATCTCAAACCCACCACCACACCTTAAGATCCACCCAGTGACACAGCCTCCAGCCAGGTGGCTGCAGATGCAAACTAATAAAAATACCGAATATATTGGGGGCCATCTATTCAAACCACCATACTCACTGACTAGAGTTGTTGGACTTGAAGTTACAGACTTTGATGTTTGCCCTGGTTGTTTTAAATCTTGTATTGGTTGCATATTTCTTTTCTATGCTCAATGCCATCTTTTGCAGTGTAAATGTTTATTCTGTGCCATTATAGGTTTTGGGGGGATTTTTTTGGTAATATGGCTCAGTTAAAAGAACTTGGGTTATAGTCTTTTATCACTTATTGTTTGAGCCTCATTTGGATTTATAAAAATTATGGGAACTCTTAAATTTGGATAAAAGCATTGTATTTTTTAAATATTTTGTTTTTATTTACTTATTTATGACAGAGAAAGAGAGAGAGAAAGAGAAAGAGAATGGGTATCTAGGGCCGCCAGCCACTGCAAACAAACTCCAGACACACATGCCCCCTTGTGCATTTGGCTAATGTGGGTCCTGGGGAATCAAACCTGGGTCCTTTGGCTTCACAGGCAAACGCCTTAACAGCTAAGCCATCCCTCCAGCCCAAATTCATTGTATTTTATATTACATATGGCTATCAGTTTATGGGGGCCAGGTGCAGAATGTGGTGGTTTGATTCAGGTGTCCCCCGTAAACTTAGGTGTTCTGAATGCTATGTTCCCATCTTATGGAGATCTAGGAATTAATGCCTCTTGGAGTCAGTGTATTGTTGTGGGCAGGCTTATGGGTATTATAGCCAGTGTCCCCTTGCCAGTGTTTGGCACACTCTCCTGTGGTTATTGTTCACCTTATATTGGCCAGGGGGTGATGTCCACCCTCTGCTTAAGCCATCATTTCCCCTGCCATCCTGGAGCTTCCTCCTCAAGCCTGTAAGCCAAAATAAACCTCTTTTTTCCCACAAGCCACTCTTCATCGTGATTTCTGCCAGCAATGTGAACCTGACTGCAACAGTATTCATCTCCATTTATTTAGATATTATTATAAGCAGTGTTTAAGTGTACAGGTATTGCATCATGTTTTCAAAAGCATACCACTGTTTTATTCTTCTTTAAAATTATCATAAATGATATTGTTTTACATTTTAATTGATTATTGCCATGATACAAAAGTACATGTTTATATTTTGGGATGATGCAACTTTAATAGAAATTATTATTTCTAGTATTTATGTTGGCAGGAAATTTCTCTACGAACACAATCATGTATTCCTCATAATTAAGATGCCAGAGGCATGACTCTAGAGCTTCCAACCTGCCAGATTCAGCTACTAGCAGCCTTGAGAACCAATCAGACAAGTGGTGAAATGGGAGAGGAATTCACTCAGGGTGGCCACACTGGAAAGGAAAAGACACACTAGCTCAGCCCTGCCTTGAGGGTACTGAGAGTAACTTTAGCAATGCATAGGGGAAGGACAAAAGTTACACCTCCTCAAGATTCCTTGGTCAAGGTGTAGACCGACTGATTGTTATCTCAAGTGTGTTTCTGGGTGGTTCTGCTGGCATCTGTCACAGTCTGTTGTTCGCTGTTGCCTGGATCCCTCTGCCAGCTTTGCTATTCCAGGAACCTGAGCTATGCTAAGGAGAAATGACTAAAAGAAGTCACAGGCGAGAGGAGCAAAATGGAAGTCAGTCAGGACAATGACTGGGCCCCTCTTATGTCCTCACTCCTAAAGAAACCCCACACTTCCAAAGCAAACTGACTTCTTGTAGTCATATAAACACGTTTATCTATCTTTTAAATTTCCCTATCTTATCAAAGTACTATTAAGTAGAATTGATAAAAAGCTAATATTGTTATCTAGTTCTAAATCTAAGAAAAAAAAACTCCAGAATTTCACCATTAAGAATAATGTTAGCCGGGCTTGGTGGTGCACGCCTTTAATCCCAGCACTTGCGAGACAGAGGTAGGAGGATCATCATGAGTTCAAGGCCACCCTGAGACTACATAGTGAATTCCAGGTCAGCCTGGGCCAGAGTGAACCCTACCTCAAAAAACAAAACAAAAGAATAATCTAATCTTAATCCTAACTTTTTGTGTTGCAAGTTATCTGTATTTCCTAGTTGTTTAAAAAATATCTCATTTAGGGCTGGAGAAATGGCTTAGCGGTTAAGCGCATGCCTGTGAAGCCTAAGGATCCCAGTTCGAGGCTCGATTCCCCAGGACCCACATTGCCAGATGCACAAGGGGGCGCACGCGTCTGGAGTTCGTTTGCAGTGGTTGGAGGCCCTGGTGCGCCCATTCTCTCTCTCTCTCTGCCTCTTTCTCTCTCTGTCTGTCGCTCTCAAATAAATAAATAAAACAAAAAAAAATAAAAATAAATCTTATTTATTTATTTAGGAGATAGCGAGAAAAGGGCAGATAGAAAGACAGTGAGTCTGGACTTGCCAGGGCTTCCTGCTACTGCAAACAAATTCCAGACTCACATGCTACTTTATGCGTCTGGCTTTATGTGGGTACTGGGAAATTGGACCCAGGCCATCAGGCTTTGCAAGCAAGTTCCTTTAACTGTTGATCCATCTCTCCAGGCTCTCTCATTGCTGTTTTTTAGTCATAAAAGGTTATTTTTTTCTATATTTATATTCCTGTGTTTCTTATCATAGACTTAGGTCAGAAATGTGAGTTCCAGTCTCTTAGTCTGCTTTCTGTTCCTATAAGAAAAATACGTGAGAACAAGGCCCTGGGTTCAGTCCTTAGCATTGAGGCAGATAGAAGATAGATAGATGATAGACAGACAGATAGATAGATAGATAGATAGATAGATAGATAGATAGATACATACATACATACATACATACATGCATGCATATATACATGCATACATACATGCATACTTACATACATACATACATAGTAGAGACACTGATTTATTAGCTCATGATTCTGGCGGCACCACAGCTGTCGTGATGGATTGAACTATAGGAACAAACTGTGAGAATGAACTATGGAAATTAGCTATGGGAAAGAACTGGGAATGTTTTGTATGGACCTTACAAATAACTTTTGTGATATTATTGCTGTGAGATGCTAAATTCTTTACTTGTAATTTGCTTTAAAGTTAATCTTACCGCTGTGTAATTCACCTGTTGAAAACAATGTAACTAGGGTTTCTTCCGCCTTGGTGTACCCTTGACCAAAACAGCCCAGAGGACCAATACTGACGAGCGATGTTGAGAGGTGGTGACTGATCTTAAGACAAGCTCTGTGACCCTTTCCTCAGAGATCTGGCTGGACTCTTGACTTAGAAGAAACTTAAATGTGTAAGAAGTACTGATCATATAACATTGCAGACGATGAGCTCAGTAACTATCGGTCCACGGATCTGTTCAAGGCAACAAGTGGGTTTCACGGGATTGCTCTTGTGATCAGAGAATGTCTGTGTTCTGGATCAGTAGTCCAGTAGGCCACACCCTTAAGTGCCTCCCTTTAACAAACGCTTAAGGGCTTTGGAAAACTGGAAGCTCCTCACCCCTTGCTCATACAGTGAGCTTGTTGACATGTTACTGGTTTCTTCCTGTTCAATGAAAGTGCCAGTAAGCACCTATATGCGGGGGAGGAGGCCACAGCCGCAGTGACATCAGAGCCGTGGTGATAGCAAAGGCACCAGGTTCGCTAACGGCTTCAACTCAACTTGCCTTCAGTTTCCTTTTTTCCTCAGGCTTCTGCTCGAGGCAGCTAGCCCACTCCTGAGCTGGGAGTACCAGGAGCTAGCTCTCTCATCTCTGCAGGTTCTGCTCTTAGAAGCAATTTTCCCACTTTTGGATAGGAAAATTCCAGAGGTGGTTATTATTATTATTATTATTATTATTATTATTATTATTTTGCTAAATTCAGGGTCATGCCCTCCAAAATAGGGCACTCCACTTCTTAAAGATTCCACCATCACAGCGCTAGCCTGTTGAAGTGATCAAGCGTCCAGCACCTGCACCCTTAGGAGATACACTCAAGGTGAATCCTAACCATAGCAGCAGCATGGAAACCACCGTGCCCACTCGCAGAATGACACAGACAGCCTTGGGGTTAAAGCATCATATACTGTTAGACACTGGTTACGCCAAATCTCACCAGAACTATTTGGAATTTTCCAGTTACAGGCTTACTTATTCCAGCTACAAATCCTCCTGGGACACAACGTACTGATATAATGAATATTACCTTGATCAGATTGCTTTTCTCACATCAAACCGACAAGTACTGAAGAAATCAGAATAAGTGTGAGAGATGCCTTTGAAATCTGGTCACAGTGAGGGAGACTGGTAAAGAGGAAGCAGGTTTCAATCCCTAAAGAGGAGCAATATGTCAAAGGAAGGAAGTTAGAGGGTGCCACGGCTGCAGTTGATGTTTAAAATTGACAGCTATGATGATAGGCGTTCTTCCATCCAAACCTTTCCCCCTGTGTTAATTTTTCTTGATCAAGGAAGGTGATAGACAAATATCTTCACATAAAATTATGCTCTGAGGTATTTTGGCAAGTACAACCAAGAGCTACTTTGAAAGACTGGGTCTTTGTTCAGCTCACATCTCCCACTTGATACAGGAAGTCAGGGTGTTTTTGACAGCAATGGAGTCATTTTTGGTTCTTGGTTGGAATTACGGTGCCGGAGGGGTCACATAAAACGTCCACTGAGCCGGGCGTGGTGGCGCACGCCTTTAATCCCAGCACTTGGGAGGCAGAGGTAGGAGGATCGCCATGAGTTCAAGGCCACCCTGAGACTACAGAGTTAATTCCAGGTCAGCCTGGACCAGAGTGAGACTCTACCCCGAAAAACCAAAAAAAAAAAAAAAAAAAACAAAAAAAAAAAACGTCCACTGAGTCAGTGGCCTCCAGGTTCTCATCTTATGAATTCAACAAATATAGTCCACAAGTCATAGGGGGTGAAGTTTAGAAAGATTTTCTTACAGAGCTTAAGAGAAGCAAAGAGGACAATGCTGCTGTAAAACTGGGGGGGGGGGTCCCCAGAAATGAAAAAATATCTGACCGGGCGTGGTGGCGCATGCCTTTAATCCCAGCACTCGGGAGACAGAGGTAGGAGGATCGCCATGAGTTCGAGGCCACCCTGAGACTCCATAGTGAATTCCAGGTCAGCCTGAGCTAGACTGAGACCCTACCTCAAAAACCAAAACAACAACAACAACAAAATCTGCCTGGTGACTTATTGGGGTCTTTATGAGAATTTACTGGACAGAGTTTGAATTGGTCAGTTCAATTCCCATGTGTTCAGGTGCTTGTAATCATATTTAAATCTTCTTGTTGGGTTTCTATGGAGGCGAACTCCTTTAGGGGAAGAAGAGACAAGGAGCAACCAGACCCTGTACCATGTGTCCAGACACCTAGCAATCTTCTTCATCTCTTCCTGATTTTTAGGGAAGTAGGACTCCTTTTTAGGGAATAAAAGACAAGAAAACAAACAAACAGAACCCTCTTACAGGTTCAAGAACATGTCCTGCTTCTAGCCAAGCAAAAGAACTGTAAACTTTGGGTGAGGCCCATTATTTGCAGTTACCTAGCCAATTTCTGCTGCCCATTCTCCCCTCGGGAGAGGTAACCTAACTACCTCACCTGACCCAGATCATACCAGCCAACCCCCCGCTGCATGTCCTGCCGGGCCACCTGTTATGCCCAGTTCTCGGCACCCCCAGTGACCACCAAGGAGAACCAAACACGTATGCAAGAGCAAGGAGCTTTATTTTCGGGATTAAGCTCAGTCTCTTGACTTCACCAATG
Source organism: Jaculus jaculus (assembly GCF_020740685.1). Taxonomy (NCBI): domain Eukaryota; kingdom Metazoa; phylum Chordata; class Mammalia; order Rodentia; family Dipodidae; genus Jaculus; species Jaculus jaculus. The sequence continues at coordinate 102,515,129 of NC_059111.1, read as the reverse complement.
CAGTGGATCCGTACAAGAGCCCCGAGTAGCGGGAGGGGAGGGTTTTTACAGGGATCTGAACTTAGAAGAAGGGGATGGTACATGATTGGCTGATTTAAACAGTGCACTCTTCTGGTTGGCTTGGGATTTTGGCAGGTAAAGTTGGGTGGGCTGGGTCTAGGGGAATTGAACTTATCTATAACTACAGGAATGTCTTGTGTCTTCAGGAATGTATGGCATAATCGGTTTAACTGTTAAGCCTACCCTTACGGCAAGGTCGGCGGGCTGGAGCTAGGGGAATTGAACTTATCTTATGACTTCAGGAATGTATGGCATAATCGGTTTTAACTGTTAAGCCTACCCTTAGATCTTGCCAGGAAACAGAAACTTAGGCCTACTGAGGACTCTGAAGCCTGTCGTGGCGTCCATCTGGTTCCTGAGTCCTGCACCACCGTTCTGTGTACTATGTGTTAAGGAGCACTAGCGCAGAGGAGAGTGGTCACACATACGACCACAAGCAGAAGCAGCAGCAGCAGCAGCAACAATCCTGTCAGCCTGGGAACCCGAGAGGAAACCTGTGCCTCATCAGAACTCCGTGGAGCTTTGAGATGCAAACGAACGTGGTGCGTTTCCAAGGATGGCACAGTACCCAGGAGTACACAGCACTTAAGCTGGGAATAAAAGAGACTCCTGGACCTTGAAGCTAATGGACTGAAGTGCTATCACGGAAACACTACTAGACTTTAAGATAGAATACCTAAGTTTAATTTTCAGCCCCAGCTTTTATTTTACAACATAATGGCGTTTATCTGAAATTTCTGAAGGAGAAAAAGCAGGGCGTGATGGGGCGCGCCTTTAATCCCAGCACTCGGGGGAGGCAGAGGTAGGAGGATCACTGTAAATTCAAGGCCACTCTGAGACTACATAGTGAATTCCAGGTCAGGCTGGTGCCTTGAAACACCAACAAAATAAAAATAAAATTTCTGGAGGCTGGAGAAATAGCCGAGTCATTAAAGTGCTTCCTTTGTAAGCATGAGGACGTGAGTTCAATCCCCAGTACCTATGTAAAAAATTCTAGGCGTGACACAGCTATAATCTCAGCACAAAAGAGGCAGAGACAGGAGGATCCACTGAGGCTCAGTGACCAGCCAGTTTAGCCTAATTGGTAAGCTCCAGGCTGACATAGGACTCTGTCACAAAACCAAAGATAGGCAGTGTTCTTGAGGATAATACCTGGGGTTATCCTCTGGCCTACACATACGGAAACACACACATGTACACATGCACCTGCACATGTACATGCACCCCCTCATGAAAATGCATGCAAAAAATAAAAACGGTGAAGTACAATTTCTGAGTCTCTGCTTATCAACATAAACATCTCTAATTTATTTCTTAGGGCCAGGTACAAAGATTAAATGAATCAGTGGATGTCAAGGACCTAGCTAGTCAATAGCTTGTGCAAAGTAACTCTAAGTTCTTTTAACTCCAAACCAAATGTTTGTAAAGAAAAAAGGATTTTTTATCTTTTTTGTTTTTGGTGTTTTGAGGTAGGGTCTCACTCTAGCCCAGGCTGACCTGGACTTCACTATGTAGTCTCAGTGTGGCCTTGAACTCACGGTGATCCTCTCACCTCTGCCTCTGGAGTGCTGGGATTAAAGGTGTGCGCCACCACTCCAGGCAAGAAAAAAGGATATTTAAAAAATCTGTTACAAATAGTGCAATTAATGAGTATTATCGATTAATTTCTATCAAAATTAAAAATATAAAGGGGACCAGAATTTTTGTAACAAGAGGACAGACATTATCATTGAATATGATATTTAATGTGTACACAAACAAACGTAACAAACCTTCATTCAGAATATGAAATTGTTAGGAAAATCTAGTTTTAGCCTGAGACAGTTATCCGAGCCTTTGGGAGTCTAGTTTGTGAGCTCAGAATGGAATAAAGCTGACTGACCCATTGCTAGGAGAGTGTGAATGCAATTTTTGCAAAGCAAGGCAGTTACACAGAGGACAAGGCTGCTTTGAAGCACCCTAGCTGGCGGAGAGAAACGCTGCCCCCAGTTGGGGATCTGGCCTCATCTGCGGGACATTTGACCTTGGGCATTTACTGGATCAGAGTCCCCTTTCTACTTCTGACTTCTTCAATCCCTTTGCATCGCTTTGACTTTTGATCTTGGCCTCATTGTCTCAAATTGCTCAATGTCTAAAATTTGTTCAAAACGACTTGCACAAATATAAAATCCTGCAGCTAATTGTGTAACTACTAAGATTAAGTTGTGTGCCTTAAAATTCCCTGACAGTAATCCTAAAGCTCTCGATTTGTTTATATTACCATACAGTCTCTTATCTTCGACCTTAAGAGGAAAGCTTTAATCCTTGTAGCTTTAAACCAATGCATTTGAGTCCTAAATCAGTCCCTTTTGCAGTGCAGCCAGCCCGATAAGCCTGCCACTAGGTGGCGCTGAAGATCTAGATGTACAAAGTGAGTTCAGGATAAATTTCCCAAACGTAAATTATCCTCTGCCTTGGTCAATCGGTCAGCACCAGACTTCTATTTCCTTTATTGTCAGGGATCCTGGGAATGTCTTGGCTGAAGTCTGATGCAAACAGCCCCTCTTCAGTGCTCAGCAGCTGGTAAAGACTGGTCTAAACCTTGACAATAGCATCTGTAATGTCTTCTCACAAGATCATTGCTGACCTAATTGTCCTGTCTCCTCCATTCCCTTTCCTCAGTCCCCAAGTATAGACACTTAACCGGTGTTCCTTCAGCCACTCATGCACATATTTTCTGCGTGAAATCATAGGTCAAGGCTGTTGTGATCTGAGAAACATAGGATTTTCGCTTTCTTTTTTTAAATCTGACATAAGTAGCAAGTTCACATATCATGTATTAGGGTTGGGGTTAGTTCTTGCACCTAGGGGACCAGGCTGTTGGCAGCTGGCCTATGTTTCAAAGAGGAAACATAGGGGAAAATATTGTGATCTTTTAAAAATTCATAGCCAGCCCACAATCTATCCCTCTACCAATACATGCCTTGTGCAGAAGGCTTGAAGCATCTCTGGCGTTCTCTCTTGCCAAACTTCCCCTTTTACCTCATTGCTGCCTCTAATGTAGTTGCGGATGCTCATTTTAATATAACTCTATGGCTGTGTCGACTTTGATCATTTTTATTTTTCAAGAAAGCCTTGAAACACATTGGAACTGCATCCCTAAACTGGACTATAATTCATCAGCACAAAGGTGAAGGAGGGCAAGGGGGAGGGTTGTCAGTAACAGTGCTTGCCGCATGAGCATGAGCGTCAGAGTCACCCTGAGTTCGGTCCCTCAGCACCCCCTTACAAAGCTGCGTATGGCCACACATGCCCACAGCCCCCGTCCAGCAGGGACCCGAGACCTGAGAATTGCTGGGGCTTGCTGCTAAGCCCGTCTGACCAAAGCTGGCAGCTCCAGGAGGAGTGAGAAACAACGTAGATGAACAGTAGCGTGGGGCACTTGATTCTCTCTGCATGTGTGCACATGGGTGTGCATGTCTACACATGTATGTGCTTTCACCCCACATATGACACACATACACACACACACACACACACACACACATGCCTGCATGCAAAAATAGAACTATCAAGCCATCAATGAGAAGCCAAGAAGGAGCCTTAAATGTGCGTTGCTAAGTGAAGGAAACCAATCTGAAAAGGCCAAATCTTTATGACTCTCAACTATTTGGAACTCTGTAAAGGGAAGCACGTGGAGATGGTAAAATGATCGGTGGTGAACTAGGATTCAGGAGAAGGAAGAGGAGATAGATAAGTGGAGCACAGGGCGTTTTAGGGTATAAGGCTATTCTGAGTGCCATATGTTTGTCAAAACCCATGTAGTGTGCAATACAAATAATGAGCCCTAATGTAAACTATAGACTTTAGGTAATAAAAATGTGTCAACACTGGCCGACAGATACAACAAACTGAAGCAAGAAGCTAATAACAGAGGATTTAAACGTCTCTTGTGGGACATGAAGGCTGTGCTATAGGAAGTCATAATGAAGATAACTTAAGTCCACAGTTGTTGTCCACCAACGCTGGGGAACCGCAGTGAACGGGAGATATGAGGTCCCTGTTTTTAAGCAGTTCACCACATTCAGAAGAAAAAGACAGATACTGTAACTGAGAGCACAGGCTGAATGGAAAACATGGGCATTGACTGCTACCTTTACCCTGTCTAGCCCACCTGACCTACCTATATTGCTACTCCTTATGACTCGCCTTGTGTTGCAGTCAGGTTCGCATTGCTGGCAGAAATCACCCAACTGAGAGTAGCTTGTGGGGAAATAAAAAGGTTTATTTTGGCTTACAAACTCAAGGGGAAGCTCCATCATGGCAGGGGAAAATGATGGCATGAGCAGAGGGTGGACATCACCCCCTGGCCAACATAAGGTGAACAATAGTGACAGGAGAGTGTGCCAAACGCTGGAGCTTCCCCTTGAGTCTGTAAGCCAAAATAAACCCTTTTTTTCCCCACAAGCTGCCCTTGGTCAGGTGATTTCTGCCAGCAATGCAAACCTGACTACAACAGTAATGTTGGTACCGAGGAGTGGGATTGCTGCTAGGCACTTGACTGTGTGGCTTTGGCCTCTTGAAGCTGATTTTCAAGAAGAATGTGGAAGGATTTGAAATCTTGGCCTAAGAGATGCTTTGCAGTGCTGTAAGTACAGCTTGATGGACTACTCTGGTCAGAGTTGAAAGACCTGAATGCAGTAATAACTATGGCCTATGAGGTTTGGCTTATGAGGTGAGAAAGAGCTGTGCTTGGATGGGACTAGAAGCAGTTTGTGTGAGATGTTTGCTGTTATGACTATGTCCTCAGAACTTGTGCAGAGTTGCATTGTATAGAAATGAACTGGTGCAAGCAGAGGGTTATGGCACAGAAATGAAATCTTTGGGCCCAAACTGCTGCCTGTTTAGCTGCAATTATATGAGAAATTACAACCTTTGAGATTGGGCCGGCTGACCTGCATTGGGGGCCTCAGAAAGAATGTAGACTCTTTTGAAGGGGTATGAATGCTCAAGGAGTGTCATGTTCTTCAAAGTCTGTTTTATTCCCCCCATCACCAGATTAACAAATTGGCACCCCACTCTTGGTACCAACTTTATTGTTGCAGTCAGGTTCACATTGCTGGCAGAAATCACCTGACCAAGAGCAGTTTGTGGGTAAAAAGGGTTTATTTTGTATTACAGGCTCGAGGGGAAGCTCCACCACCTTGGGTTGAGTTGTATCCTCCAGTAAGCTATATTGAAGTCCTAACTCCCAATGTTCATTTGAGTTGTGTGGAAATCCATTCTTGGCAGATGTAATTAGGTGGGTCAAGGTCTTACAGAACAGAGTAAACCAACCTTTATCCAGTAAGCCTAGTGTCCCTATAAACAGAGGGAAGAAAGACACATGGGAAAGAAAAGAAGAAGCTTGCACCAATGGAGGAAAATGGAAGTGATGTTTCTACAAGTTAAGACAAGCCAAAGATCGCCAGAGAACTCCAGAAAAAGGGTTCTGTGTCACAGGTTTCAGAATGGGCATGGCCCTGCTGGTGCCATGATTTCTGACTTCCTGACGTTGGTACTAAGAAGGAAGACGTTCCTGCTGTCTGAAGCCACCTGGCTGTACTTTCTTAGGGCAGCTCTGGGGACAAAGGTACTCTCATCTTACTGTACTTACCCTATATGATTTTATTTATCCATTTCCAAAAGTAAGGACCAGGGCTGAGCCTCCTACATCCCAATATTCCATTCCTCCACTTAAATCTCTACTGTCCCCTCTCCTGAAGCATTCACCTCTCCTGACCTCTTTCTCATTTCCTGGCCTCTACTATGGACTCTTACTCTAACTTACATCCCAATCTAAAAATTAATTGCTACAATCCACCTATGAGAGAGAATATATGTCGTCTTTTGAAGTCTGGGTTGCCTTACTTAGTGTAATATTGGGGATGGGGAGAAAAAGAAAGTAATGAGAGGGGGTTATGATCAAAATAAATAATGTACATGTGTGAAAATTATCAATAAAATGTAAAAATATAAATGTATGGAATTACAGTTTTAAAAATAGACACATTATTTTGAGGCTAGCTCAATGACTGGCTTTTTTTTTTTTTTTTTTAATGACAGAGTGAGAGAAAATGAGAAAGTGAGAGAGAATTGGCATGCTAGGGCCTCCAGCCACTGTAATTGAGCTCCAAACATGTGAGCCACCTTGTGCATCTGGCTTACATGGGATCTGGGGAGTTGAACATAGGTCCTTAGGCTTCACAGGCAAGTGCCTTAACCTCTCCAGCCCAATAAATACATTTTATATATTTTGTATTTTTTAAATTTAAAAATATTTTTGTTTATTAGGGAAGAGAGAGAGAGAGAGAGAGAAAGTGGGACAGAGGGAGGTCATCTTTCCATTGCAAATGGACACCAAAAGTATGTGACACTTTATGCATCTGGGTTTATGTGGGTACTGGGGAATAAAACTGGGACCCATAGATTTTGAAAGCAAGTACTTTAACTGCTGAACTATTTCCCAAGCCCCTATGAAAATCAATACACCATTATCAGTAATAGACAGATCATCCAAACAGAAACTGTTCAACAGGGAAGTAAGAGAGCTCAGCAAAACCATAGATCACTTAGACCTAACGGACATCTACAGAACATTCCATCCCAAATCCACAGACTACACATTCTTCTCAGCAGCCCATGGAACATTCTCTAAAATAGATCACATATTGGGTCACAAAGCCTGCCTCCATATATTTAGGAAGATTGACATAATTCCCTGCATGATATCAGATCACAATGCTATATTGCTAGAAATTAACAACAAAAGATCCACCAAGAATTCCAACAGTGCCTGGAAACTGAACAGCACAGTTTTAAACAATAAATAGATAGTAGATGAAATAAAAAATGAAATTGCAAAATTTCTAGAAATGAATGACAATGAGAACACATCATACGAAAACTCATGGGACACAATGAAGGCAGTCCTCAGGGGAAACTTCATAGCACTAGATGCCTTCATAACAAAGACAGAGAGTTTGGTCCCTAAGCTTATATGGGTTATTGCCACTGTTCTTGGTTACCCTCCCATCCTAGATATTAAGTCCCTCTTGCTGAAGAAACCACACACATTGCATATGTTAAGAAATCAAGCTGGTGCTGGCCTGGAAGCTCCCTCTTCACTCTTCACCACAGTATGCAAACTTCTGGGGAAGGACAGTCATCAGAAGCCCTGCCCAGCTGTGAGCCTGTGACATCACCCCCAATGAGAAGAAAGGGTCGTCTGGAAGCCGCTGCTCAACTTCCAGAACATCCTGACTGGAAGCGGAGGCAGGTCAGGCTCCTTGGAAATCAGCACAAGGGGGCTCATACATTTTATCTTGAGCAAAAAAACACCTACAAGAACCAGGACTGGGGAGTTAGCTTAGTTGCTTAAGTCCTTGTAAGGTGTTTTCTGTGCAACATGAGTCCTTGGGTTCAGTCCCCAGAACCCGTGTAAAGAAGCCAGCATAGCATGATGGCACATCCCGACACAGGGGAAGTGGACAGGAGACAGGCGGATTCTGGGCTCACTAGCTAGCCAGGTTAGCCTTAATGGAAAATTCCAGGCCAATAAGAGACCCTGCCTCAAAAAAAAAAAAAAAAAAAAGAAAAGAAAAGAAAAAGAAAGAAAGAAAGAAAAAAGGAAAAAGGTAGATGGTGTTCCTGAGGATTGGCACCTGAGATTGTCCTTTGGTTTCTACACGCATGTGCAAGCACATGTCCCACAGACACGTGCACACATGCACATACACACACACAAATCTGTTTACTGGCACGGCATGGCCTGAGCTGTATTGCACAAAACAGCGGCTCAATTTTACTCATTTGCCAAAGTAAAAAAAAAAAAGTCTTTCTTTTGCCATGTCCATATTTCCACTTGTGTAAAGCAGACTCTGGTCGCCCTCAGTCTGGAGAGGACACCACGGGAAAGGGGGTGAGGAGAGCAGTGGTCCCCTCGCGGGGTCAAGGCCAACTCCTGGCGTTTGTGCTCCTGGAGACTCGGGGAGAGCTACCGGGATGCCTGGGGTCATTTTTAAATGTGTATGAATTCTGAGGTCAGGTAAGTCTCTACAGCCTATGCCTTACCTGTGAGCTAAGCCTGGCGCCTGATCACTTGGCACTTGGACACGATGTCTCATCCTCTCCTCACACATTTCACAAGCTTATTCAAAGGCAAAGCTTGAACTTACCTCTATAGCCAGTTTCCATTACCACCACAGTATCCCGGCCCTAATAATTCCCTCCCTGAAATGTTCCAGAAATAGCTTCACTAGGATCCCCACCAATACATTGGCCTCTGTGGGGTCCCATTCACCACACAACAGCCAGTGCAGTCTTAGTGCCGATGACAATATCGAAAAAACCTTCCCATCACCTTTAGAATAGTCTCTGAAATCCTTACAGGGCTCACTAAGCTCTGTGCCATCCTCCCCGGTCCACCCTCCTACTACACAGTGGGGCACCCGCCCTCTCGCTCACTACCACCCAGTCTTCCTGGCTTTCAGTTCTTCTTCTCTCGTGTGGTGTGCCAGCCTGTTTTCCACCCAGTTGCCTGCTGTAGGCACATCCGAAGGCAATTCAGTGATTTCCACCCCTGGTTGCTCCTCAGCCATGGGACTGAGTTTAGAACTCACCTTGTACCTGACTCCCAGCGTGTGGTGTGGACTCCTCCACACGTCCTGATACCTTCCTTCTTTCCCGTGGGCTGACTGCAATCTGCAGTTATAAGTCTTTTTTATTGGTTTCTTACATATTTTCAGACCCAGGGATCCTTCCATCTTCTCTTAACCTTAAGGTTTTTGGGAACAGTGTCACTTTATATTGGAAGTTGGCCACAGATGGGCAATCCCAAAATAATAAATAAACAAACTATAAATGAAAATCTCACAGCTGTATCAAGTAATGAGAAGGGTAAAGAAAGCTTTCTTTCCTCTTTTTTTTTTTTTTTTTTTGGTTGTTGTTGTTGTTTTGGTTTTTAGAGGCAGGGTCTCAATCTGACCCAGGCTGACCTGAATTTCACTATGTAGTCTCAGTGTGGCCTTGAACTCACAGTGATCCTTCTACCTCTGCCTCCCAGGTGCTGGAGATTAAAGGCATGTGCCACCACAGCCGGCTAAGAAAGCTTTTTTTTAAATTTTTTAATTTTTTTAAACATTTTTTTGGTTTATTTTTATTTATTTATTTGAGAGTGACAGACAGAGAAAGAGGCAGAGAGAGAGAGAGAGAGAATGGGCACGCCAGGGCTTCCAGCCTCTGCAAACGAACTCCAGACGCGTGCGCCCCCTTGTGCATCTGGCTAACGTGGGACCTGGGGAACCGAGCCTCGAACCGGGGTCCTTAGGCTTCACAGGCAAGCGCTTAACCGCTAAGCCATCTCTCCAGCCCAGAAAGCTTTTGTTTAAAGAACAAATGTTAGCTGGGGTTACTGGAGAGCTGGGTGAGGGAACTATGCTCTTGTGGACAGCTGAAGGTCTGGTTCCCTGCGGAAGAGGCTGGGCTGGGTAGGGAGCTTCAGGCCTCCGAGGAAGCCATGGGTGCAGGGCTCTGAGGTGGGGAGGAGCACAGTGGGCTCTCGGATCTGAAAGGAAGAGCTAAGAGGACAAGGAGACGGACTCAGAACAGACCTGGTCAGGGCAGGGCCTCAGGCTCTACTGTAATGGTTGGACCGAGGAGAAGCCATTTTGAGCTCAGTTTATAAAACAAGAGCGCCGTGAAGTCCATGGAGACTATTAACTGAGGTCGGGGTGCAGTGGGTTGCGGGTGTATGGGACCTAGCAACGTTTCCAGGTGGCATGGGAAATTTGATTGAGCCATGTTGGTGGGAGCAAAGAGGAGCAGGAAATCCCAAGATTCTTAGAAATATTTACAAAAAAGAAAGGCTGAATCCTGACCCACAGCAACAAACAAGCAAGCAAACAAACAAAAAACAAACTCCATGCTTTACTGAGCAAGGAAAGACATGTAAAAGGTAAAGAGAATAGTAAGGAAGAGATAAGGAAAAAAAAACAACACAGGACTGGGACCTGCTCTAATAACCCACTGAGAGTATTAGGGATTTTGGGGAGAAATATCTAGGAATTATGGGAAGGTGAAAACCAGGACTTCCCTGTCTAATGCTGTCAGTCTGATTATCTTGCAACCTCCCATCCCACATCACACAGGAACCCCCATTACTGGTTCACCACTGAAGAGAACCATATTTTGCTTTAATAGTTTGGCTTTCAGCCCATCTTCATGCACTTTCAGAGCTGAATTTTTTTTTTTTTTTTTTTTTTGCTACCCAACAGATTGCATTCTTGGTTGCCTTTTAATTATTGAATTTCTGTCCTTTATCTGAAGTCTCTTGACTACTAACCTTATTATAACAATTGCCCAAGACTCAGAACTTGAATTGGGTACAATAAAAGTACACAGTAAGGAAAATGCTTAAATTAAATTTTAAAAAATTCTTCTAACATTGCAGTGTGCTGGGATGGATTGTACAAGTCACCAAGTGCATGAATGATTTATTTCAGACATTATATCAGCTGAGGAAAATCATATTTTCATCTCGACATTGACTACTCAGGCCAATCCACATATACTCATCACAGAGGCTCCGAATGAAGTAGTCTCACACAGAGATTATTAATCTATAAATAACACCCTAATGGCCACTAGTGTTTGTGGTTATTGTTTTAAGATATACTTCCTAGTGGCTTTACTTTGTATTTCTTCCCACTGTCTCATACATGTTTGCATGTTGGTGATTGTATGTGTGTGTGTGTGTGTGTGTGTGTGTGTGTGTGTTCACTAAAATAGCTGTCCTGTGGTACCCAAGCTAGACACTGCTTCTGTTTGCTATACTATTTTAAAGAAGAATGAGAAAATAAAATCTCATGCAATATTAAAGAAAATCCTAATTTTGTGATTTAAGAATGCAGACTGGTTTTATGAATAGTTCATGAGAGAGCTATATTCTAAATTCTATTCCACTTTTTACCACAATGGCAAAAGGAAATCGCCTGGTGCTAGACAAATGCTGTTTTTTCCTTCAGTATTCAACATTTCTGATACCAAGCATATAGATGATGGGTTTTCTGCACCAAGCACTTGTGACACTGTCCACTTGGAGTTATCATAGGTTTCACAGGTTGATGCCTCAGTCTAACTAGATTCGCCCAAACTCAGATGCCAGTTACCATTAGTGGCACCCAATAGTCAGCTTCTCAAGCATTTTTATGGGAATTTCATCACATAACAGCAATTATTAACTCCATTTCTAGTTCTTCTCCCTTCCTGAAAGGTGGGAGTTAGAACTACAAATTCCCAGCTCTATTCATGGCCTCATTTTCCTGGTGACCAGCACTGAGCCAAAAGCTTATCAAGCATCTCCTCACTGGAACAAAAGATTCTCCTACTGCTCAAGAAATCCAGGAATTTCTATGTCAAGTTCAGAGGTCAAACCAAGTAATAGAATAAAATATACTTCTAGCATGCTATCATTTAGGCGATTACAAGGGTTTTAGGAGCTTTGTGGCAGGAAGATCAAGGGATGGAGAATGAATGTGTGTGTGTGTGTGTATGTGTATTATAATACAAAATCATATATGGAATGAGATTTAAAGAGGTACTTTATAAAATAGGGCTTTTACTGACCAAAAATCACACACAGAAAGGTGCTCAGCCCCCCTTTCCCCATGACAAGAAGGACACATACTAAAATAGAAGGAGGTGTCAACATTGCATCTGTAATTACAAATATTGGTGACACCCAGCACTTAGTGAGGACGTGGAGCAATGGGGACATTCAGACCTTCCCACTGAGTATAATTGGTACGACCAGAATAGACAAGTGCTTGACAATATCTGTATTGCCTTTCCATCACTGTCCCCCCCACAGGTCCACGTGTTCAAGGCCACACTGCCAGTCTGACGTTATTGAGAGGTAATGAAAGCTTCAGTAAGCAGGGCCTATTGGGAAGAAGTTGAGCTACTGGGGGCTTGTCTTGAAGAGGACATTGGGATCCTTTCCTCTTTATTTTTTTAAGTTTATTTTATTATTTGTTTATTTATTTGAAAGAGAGTGAGAGAAAGGGAGAGGGAAGAATGGGTGTGCCAGGGCCTCTAGCTGCTGCAAATGAACTCCAGCTGCATATGCCACCTTGCGCATCTGGCTTACATGGGTACTGGGGAATTGAACTGAGGTCCTTTGGCTTTGCAGGCAGGCACCTTAACCGCTAAGCCATTTCTCCAACCCCCTTCTCTCTTTATTTTGTGGTCAGGAGTTCATTATGTAGCCTAGGGTGGTTTTGGAATCGCAGTCCCCCTCATTAAGATTTCTAAGGGCTGGAATTACAGGTGTGTGCCACCATGGCCGCTTTCCTTCCTCATTCTCTATCTTTGCTTTCCAGTTGCAGCATGGTGAATAGGCTTACCCAGCCATGCATTTCCTCCAGAATGTATTGTCCCACCATGGGCCCAAAGCAACAGGGCCAAGTGACAACAGACTGAAGCTCCTAAGCCTAAGTATCTCGATAAACCTGTTTTCCTTCTGAGCCGATGATCTCAGGTATATTGTCACAGTGATGGAAAGCTAAGATAACCTATAAAAGATGAAATAGGGCTGGAGAGATGGCTTAGCGGTTAAGCGCTTGCCTGTGAAGCCTAAGGACCCCGGTTCGAGGCTCGGTTCTCCAGGTCCCACGTTAGCCAGATGCACAAGGGGGCGCACGTGTCTGGAGTTCATTTGCAGAGGCTGGAAGCCCTGGCGCGCCCATTCTCTCTCTCCCTCTCTATCTGTCTTTCTCTCTATGTCTGTCGCTCTCAAATAAATAAATAAAAAATTTAAAAAAAAAAAAGATGAAATATACCTACCTACTAATTCTCCACAAAAGAATTTAGCTGTTCACAAAAAGGAATAAGAAGAAAGAAAGAAGAAGGCTGGAGAGAGAGATGGCTTAACGGTTAAGGTGTGTTGCAGTCAGGTTTGCATTGCCGGCAGAAAACTTCCAACCAAGAGCAGCTTGCAGGGGGAAGAAGGTTTATTTTGGCTTATAGACTTGAACGGAAGCTCCATAATGGCAGGGGGGAAACAATGGCATGAGTAGAGGGTGGATATCACCTCCTGGGTAACAGCAGATGGACAACAGCAACAGGAGAGTGTGCCCAACACTGGTTGCCCGCAGCTGGCTATAACACCCATAAGCCCACCCCCAACAATACGCCGCCTCCAGGAGGCGTTAATTCCCAAATTGCCATCAGCTGGGAACCTAGCATCCAGAACACCTAAGTTTATGGAGGACACCTGAATCAAACCACCACAAGGCATTTGCCTGCAAAGCCCAAGGACCCAGTTTCAACTCCTCAGGACCCACATAAGCCAGATGTAAAAAGTGACCCACGCACCCAGGTGGCACAAGGTAATACATGCATCTGGAGTTCATCTGAAGTGGCTAAGGCCCTGGCATGCCAATTCTCTTTCTCTTGCTCTCTCTGTACCATTAAAAAAAGGGGGGATTTAGTTGTATTAACATCCATCACCATCATAACAAATTACTATACAGTTAACAGCTTAAAACAATACAAGTTTATTTTCTTTTGATTCTTCAGTTTTGAGGTGGGAAATGAGCTTATTGGAGTAAAAAGTGAAGTTGTCAGCAAGTCTATAGAAGGAAGAACCCGTTTTCTCAATCACTTCACCTTCTAAAAGCTGCCATGGTCCTTGGTTGATGGTCCCAAGAGCAATAAAGGTGGTGAATCCCCGCATTCCATCATTCTGAACCCCCTCTTTTGTACCTTTCTTCAACATTTAAGGGTTCTCGTGATCATACTGGGTCCACCTGGGTAATTTGGGGAAATCTCCTCTCTTGATGAACAAATGGACTTCCGCCTTCAACCTTAACTCCACGTCGACCTAGAATATCCACCGGGGGCATATTCACAGGCCCCAGGGAACAAGCCAGAGGCACCTTCGGAGCCCTGTTATTTCACCAACAGAAATGCGGGTGCACGTGGACTTCCCTTACATAACGCTTAGCTCTCAAGGCAGAGCTACTGATCAAACAGTCAAATAAGGGAAAGATGACCCCCAAGGGGGATCAACTGCCTCTTTATCCACATGGCTCCCTGTCTGCTTCTTCCATGGGCCAGTAAACTCCATGGCCTAAACTCCGGGGAAAAGAGCCAGAGAGTATAGGGAGAAATGTAAACACATCATTTTAATGAGCTTCTCTTCCCACTTCAATCATCTACATTCAGAGAATCACGCATTCTTCCCTATCACTCCTGCATGCCCAAGAGGGAGTGGGTAGAGGGTATTGTGAACGAGAGACTTAATAGTCACTGGCTGGGCACCTGGGGCAGAGACTGGGAGGGGTAACTGGGAAGGGGACAGGGGGAAGATAGCTGGAGGTGTGGAGGCGGAAGCGCTGACCAGACACTCCAGCAAGGCAAGGCAGGGGCAGAGGGTAACAGGGGCTTCCTCCTGGGCCTTCTCCAGGCTGGGGGTGGGGTAGGAGGATGAAGGGGTGTATTTCCCCCCATGCATGTTCCCATCCCTGGAGTCAAGCTTGGAGGCACAGATGGAGAGCTCAGTTCTGTGGTCAGCAGCGGGAAGTTGCAGTGAGTTACCACTGAGCCCAGCAGAGATTTAACACATTGATTTTTTTCACTTTCTTTCTTTCTTTTTCTTTCTTTTTTTTTTTCTGGGCACTGTGGTCTGTGATTGAGTGGGGAGGTTGGAGTAGACAGCCAAGGCTTTTAAAGGTGCCAATACTCTGGCAAGAAATAAGGAATAGTGGCTGCTAAAAGAGACCAGATGCTCCATTCTACCCTCCTGGGCTTCATTTTTCTTTTCCTCTTTCTACTGTCTCGGATGACCCTGCCTGTCAGCAAGGTGGTCAACAGCCTTGGAGAAGCACAGGGCAGAACCGGAGAGGGGAGCCCTCGGCCTGGGAGACAGGAGGCTGGGTCCTGAGCCTGGCCTGTGCTTGGTCTTGAGCTGCCCAGCTCCTAGCACCTGCCTGGCTGCTCTGTCTTGCATTCATGAGCTATCCACGGAATGCCTACGGTGCAACTGGTACTGGGTGCATAGTTGCAACAGAGCGACGTGGGGCTGCCAGAGGAGCTTACAGCCCATGAAGACAGATGACATTGACTCAATGAGAAGAAGTGAACAGGTGATTCAAAATAGTAGCAAATGCCTATGGGAATACAAGGACGGGGGCTGGGCACGTTGCTCCGTGGTAAAATGCGCTTGCTGCACAAGTCTGGAGACCAGGGATCAGATTCCCAGAACCCATGTAGAAGCCAAATGCCCGCAGCGTGTCTGTCTGTCGGGAAACCCAGCGTGCCTACGGCAACGGGAAGTGGACTCAGCACCAATACGAAGCAAGCAGTGTGACATTCACAGTGGCAAAAGTAAGCAAGCTCCTGTCTCCCAGCAAAGGGTGAGGTGAAGACCAGCACCCCGAGACTGTTCTCTGACACACACACACACACACACACACACACACACACACACACACACACATGCTGTGCCCGACACACAGAGCACAGGGTACACGAGACCAGGTCAGCAGCTGCCCACTTCCTATGGTGGTCAGGGAAGGTGACATTTAAACTGTGTCTTGAAGGATGACATATAAAATGGAGGTGAGATCCGGATCACCACCCGCAGAGATGGTGTGCCAAGGAAAACGAAAGGAATGAAGAAATGAGATCGGCAGGCCTCCACAGCCCTGATAGAACAGGATTGGGCACTACCGCCCACATCTGTTCGTTATGTTTATTAGTGAACATCAGCCTGCAGGCTTGCACCTACCGAATGATGCCTGGAGGTGTCCTGCCCGTGGGCTCCGTCAATAAAGTGTATGCAATGCAGGTGAAAGGTCCCCTCACCACCCCCAGCTGGTGATCCCAGTGCTGGGAAAACAGGAAGGAGGGTTCCTGTCGCTCATTGGCCAAGCAGTCTAGCCTAATTGGGGAGCTCCAGGCCAATGAGAAAGCCTGTCTCAAAAACGAAGAGAGAGGGGCTGGAGAGATGGCTGAGTGATTAAGCGCTTGCCTGTGAAGCCTAAGGTCCCTGGTTTGAGGTTAGATTCCCCAGGACCTACGTTAGCCAGATACACAAGGGCACGCATGTGTCTGGACTTCATTTGCAGTGGCTGGAGGCCCTGGCACACCTATTCTCTCTCTCTCTCTCTATTCATCTATCTATCTCCATCTATCTATCTATCTGTCTCTTTCCGTGTCTGTCTTTCACTCTCAAATAAAAGTATGTAATAAAAGTATGTTTAAAAAACAAAGAGGAGAGATCATGAGGAATGACATCTGAGGTTGAACACACACACACATGCATAAAAATAACTAAACTAAAATAAAATGCATCTTACCCTTGGTATGCACATGAACAGATGTGCACACACATCCATTAAGCTGCTTAATGGTATGGGTCTACATTTTTCACAAGTAGAACTGCAAATTAAAAGAATTTGTGATCCATACTATTACATGATTTAAAATGCTTCTTACAACAAAAGTCAGGAAGCACGGGTACTTCTGCAATTCACTTTTCTTCGTTTTCATTGAGAAGAGTCTGGAGTTCTTTTCTAGAAATCAGGAACTTGAGAGCGTCCTTGCATCTTCCTTACGCAGTGGTAACAATCCCTGGTTGTTAACTTTGGGCTATCACCGCTAAAGGTCGTTACAGACATGTTGTGTGTTTGTGGCTGTTGTCACAAATATGCATTCCAGCCGGGTGTGGTGGCGCACGCCTTTAATCCCAGCACTCAGGAGGAGGCAGAGGTAGGAGGATCACCATGAGTTCAAGGCCACCCTGAGATTACATAGTGAATTCCAGGTCAGTCTGGGCTAGAGGGAGACCCTACTTCGAAAAACCAAACAACAACAAAAACAAACATGCATGCCTTTCTTTTCTCTCCAGTCCGTATCTCTATTTCTGTTCATTTAAGAATTGGTTAACTAAATGCCCACTGTGTGTCACGCATCAATTTTGGCGAGAATGCAAGGTGCAAAGCGGAATGTAACAAGCTCAGTTCTTCCCAGGGGTAAGAGAGCCAATACAAAGACACATCGATGCTCAGCGGCCCTCCCAGCCCCGGGCTCTGTGGACGAAAAGAAACATCCCAGGGCCAGAGGATGCCATTTCGTGTGAACTTCAGAGAAGACAAAGGGGCCTCAGAGAGAGGGAATTCCAGGCACAGGGAATGGAAGACGTGAAGGCCCGCAAGGCACAGTTGTGTCTGAGTCTTTTAGAAACAGGAAGCTGGGTGGCTAGAATCAAGTGGGGTATCTGGGTTTGGGGAGTCCCTGCAGGAAGGTTTCTGGTACAAGTGGTTTATTCTGGAGATGACTTTGGGGGGGGCGATGATAAAATGTGTGAGAGAGAGGGGAAGGAAAGAGAGTCAGTAGATGGGATATTAATGAGTGAGCCGCCACTACGGGGAGTGGAGCTCAATCTTGCTGGAGCCCCTTGACAGATGGAACAGGCCCCAGACCTGTCTGCTAGGGGCGTGGTCAAGTGGGTGTTCTTCTCGCTCCTTTCTCATTGGTGGTTTCTCATTGATAATTTTTAGAACCTGCCCCTGAAGCCCTAAAGCTCCGGGACAGATGCCCAGTAGATGCTAAAGCATAGGGTATTATGAGATCATCTCTTGGACATACCAAGGCATGTGGGCAGGGCATTCTAGTGGAGAAGAGGGTGGAAAGAGGGAAGATCAAATAGGAGGTAGGGCCCAGAGCATGGAGAACACACACACACACACACACACACACACACACACACAAAATAAAACCTTAGGATTTTATTTTCAGTAAGATGGCAAGCATTTGGAGAGTTTGGGCCACATGATCTGATTTCCACTTTCTATTTCATTTCATTTACTTTGAGAGAGACAGAGAGGCAGATAGAGAGAGAATGAGTATTACCAGGCCTCCAGCCATTGCAAACGAACTCCTGACACATGTTACCACTTTGTGCATCCGGCTTTATGTGGGCACTGGGGAATCGAACCTGAGTTCTTTGGCTTTGCAGGCAAGTGCCTTAACCACTAAGTCATCTCTTCAGCCCCCTGATTTCCATTTTTAAAATATTATTTATTTATTTATTTGAGAGTGAGGGAAAGAGTGAGAGAGAGAGAGAGAATGGACACCCCACGAGCTCTCACCACTACAAATGAACTCTAGACACATGTGCCACCTTGTGCATCTGGCTTACATGGGTGCTGGGGAATCAAACCTGGGTCCATTGGGTTTATAGGAAAGCATCTTAACCACTAACCCATCTCTCCAGCCCCTGACTTCCATTTTTAAGACAAAAATGCTGTGACTTCAGTTAGGGAAGGCAGCAATGCTTCTAGCCAGAGCAGCAAGGCCAGTCAGGAGTCTGTGCAATCATGTAGGCAAGAGAAGGTGGAAGCTTGGTATGGGGCTAGCAGCCAGCGGTGAGGAGTAGCTGATTTGTGGATACGTGTTAGAGGCAGAGTGCCGAGCATCCGCTAGTGATTTAGATGTGGGTCGCGAGAGAGGTAAAAATTAAGACAAACTCTATGGCTTCTGGCCTCAGAAACTGAGGAGATATTTGATGGGATGGAGTGACAATAGGAAGGAAGAGCAGCCTGGGACCTTTTAGATACTCAGAATGCTCACGTTAAATTAAGTATGCAGGGGCTGGAGAGATGGCTTAGTGGTTAAGGCGTTTGCCTATGAAGCCAAAGAACCCAGGCAGTTCCCCAGGACCCACATAAGCTACATGCACAAGGTGGCACATGTGTCTGGAGTTTGTTTACAGTGGCTGGAGGCCCTGGTGCACCCACCCTCCTCTTTCAAATAAAAAATAACAATTAATTAAATATTTAAACAATATTTAAATTAAACATGCAGAAGCCTACTGGCCCAAGGCTGTTTCCATAATTTGAATACCAATGTGACAAACTGAAACCTCCTTGAATACACAGACTAAGAATGGTTAAGCTTGATTGCCAGCTTGGTTTAGATTCACCTATAAGATAACCCTCTGGGTATGCCTCAGAGGGCATTCCCAAGATGGTTTTGAGTGAAATGGGAAGATCCATCTCAAATGTAGGCAACACCATCCCATGGGCTTAGGCCGGGGGTGTTATAAACATGAAAAAGTCAGTGGATCACCAGCGTTCAATTCTCTGTCTTCTGACTATAGACACAATGTGACCAGGTGCCTCACTGCCGTAGTTGGCGCTGGTGAGCCACCATGCCTTTCCCACAATGATGGACTATGAGCCCAAATCATCCTTCAACGGCTTCTGTCAGGTATTTTGTCACAGCAATGAGAAAAATAATACCTAGGAAACCTTAGTATATACTTTTGCAATGGACAGCCACGTCTCAGCTCATCTCAGGTAGCCACCTGACCAGACCATGCCCAAATAAGGCAGGCGCTTTGTTGTAACCGACTACGCCATTTGCACACTTCCATCCATCTATGCAACTGCGCGGTGAAGTCCTCTGTACTTGTTTCTGACTGTTACTTAACTCATGAATTGGTCCTTGCTTAAATAAACTGTTCAATTTGCCAGAAAATGTAAACTTAACCATATCTCTAGCTGGAACTACGGATTAGACAATAAGACCTGTGGGTCTAGGACTCAGCAAGGCCTGACCAACGGCTTTGTCCATTTCTCTCTCCTGGCAGGCCCAGAGCCTTTTCTATGCTGGCTCGATGCTTCGTGGAGCCTTCGGAGCTGGGCCCTTTCACCCTTAGCTAGAATTCAATCACATTTTCCACGCTTCTGAGTAGGTACAAGTTTGTTTTTTTTTTTTTCTAACAAAAAGATCAACAAAGCTGGGCATGGTGGTGTACGCCTTTAATCCCAGCATGCGGGAGGCAGAGGTAGGAGGATCACTGTGAGTTCAAGGCCACCCTGAGACTCCATAGTGAATTCCAGGTCAGCCTGGGCTAGAGCGAGACCCTGCATCAGGAAAAAAGAAAAAAGGACCAACAAGAGGCCGGGGAGATGGCTCAGTGGGTAAGAACACTCGCTGTGCAAGCATGGGGACCTGAGTCTGAGCTCCAGTACCCATGTGAAATTCAAGCCAGGCGTGGGTGTGCACCCCTATAACCCCAGCTCTGAATGGGGAAGAGGAAGAGACAGAGGACCCCTGGGCTCCTTGGTCATCCAGTCTCATGAAAAAGCAGACAGTTCCAGGTTCAGTAAGAGATCTCGTCTCAGGGAAACAAGGCAAATGATCGACAGGGGAGGACGTCCAGTGTCTTCCTCTGGCTTCTGCACATGTGAGAACATACATGTATATACCACACAAACACACCATAAAAAACAGTAAAAAGGGGAAGAAAAGATCCACAGTGGTTATAAGGTGCTTCATGCTTGATGAATGACTATTTTCACATCTTCCCCCCACCTTACTTTCACAGACGCCTTGCTAGTACCTCCACAACCAAGGCAGACAATACAGCCTAAATTGCATTGTATTTAAACACATGAACCTTTGGACCTTTATTACATTTCATCCTCACTAAGCAAGCTCCAAGAACAAGGTTCAGGGAAGTGGGCATTTGGAACAATAGAAACAGGTCATGATTCCTCTAGAAAAATATACTGATACTTTGAAATAGACCATCTCCAAAGCTCAATGCCTTAACGCAATAGGTTTATTTATTACACACATCCTTAGTCCAAAGTACTCTGGCATTGCTCCTGGTGGCTCTTCCATGGGGCGGTGACTCAAGGGTCTACAGTCCTTGCATTACATGTCTCCATTTAAAGCCTTTCCCTTCCGGTACTTGGGCCATTTTGTGACAGCATCTAGAAATGGCAGAAATTACTTTATGTTCCCTTCACTAGAATTCAATCACATTTCCTATCTCACTGCAAGTGAGGCTGAGGGTATCGTCTCCCTACGTGTGGAAGTAGAAGAAACAGAATCGGTGGGCAGCTAGTCCATCCTTACTACCAGCTATCCTTCCTAGTAAATTAGTGCAGTGATGCCAGGATGACATCTTGTGTATATTGCAGTGTGACTATATTTGCAGTGTGTGATTGCTCCTAGTGAACCACAAAGATAGTTTCCAAGTCTGCAGAATTGCAGACCAAACTAAGCTCACCTGAATAGACAGCCAACCCATGAAGTTCCTCCAACCAAATCCCACATGAACCACTGCCCAGCAGGCTCACCAAGGAAGAGGAGAGTGCCCTGCCTGTCCTCTGTTCAGCCCATCAGTGCCCTAACTCTAGTTGTCTTTAGAAGAAGCTCATTCCACTTCCCCACAAGCCAGGCCCGTATGGAGGACTTGACTGGTGTCACTGGCTATTCAGGTGAGAGAAAGAAAAAGAAGGAGCGAGCAAGATAAAGGGACAGGGTAACGGTGACGGCTGGACTTGTGACCAGAAAAGTAAGTCCATGAGAGAAAGGAAGAGAAATTGAAGGTGAGTGCTCACTTCGGCAGCACATATACTGAAATTGGAACGATAACAGAGAAGATTAGCATGGCCCCTGCGCAAGGATGACACGCAAATTCGTGAAGTGTCCCATATTTTTTCTCTATCAAAAAAGTAAGTGTTATCTCAATTTTCCGGGTGCTAACTTACTCTCCGTTGGAGGATCTGCTTCTCTTTTTCAGATAGATGCAGATCCTAAGGAGAGAGCTGCCCCAACGTATCTCAAAAAGGGCCCCACTGAAACTAAGTACAACTGGCAAAATAAGCAAGGGTGATGTTTTCCTGTGAACCGGATACCAGCACATGGGGGAAGGAGACCAACACAGAGACAAATCAACTCCTACCAAACCAGAGAGCCAGAGCCTCAGAGACCCCCAACACCTCAGCACTGAAGCAGACCAAAAATGAACCCAACATGGCTCAGAGAAATTTTGCGGAAGAGGGGGCGGAAAGAATGTCAGAGCCGCATGTTGGGTCATGATATGCAGAGACATTTATTGTACCAATAACCGTGGGCTAACTCCACAATGCACGACCCATTTGCATCAACAAGGAGGGTCCACTGGGAAGAGGTAGATCATGGATGAGCCTAAACAATGGTACCAAACTGCCTGCATTTGCTGAAAAGAAAACTAATAAATTAAATTAAACAAAAAAGGTGAAAGTCAAAACAGGGAAGCAAGGTTGGGGAGCAAATGCTGAGAGAATGAGAACGGTAGGCCGGATCCTAGGAGGTTGAGCAGAAGTCAATTGCACTGGGAAAAAGGGAAGGGCCCTTTAAGAGTCACTCTAGGTGGTACAGTGACAGGTAGGGGCCACAAAGCTGTCACTATCTTGCTCATGGACACCTTGGAGCCCTTAGGGAAGCAAGTGACTCAAAGACATGGTGAAGGAAGAGAACGGGAGAGACAGCTAGGGAAAGGAAGCAAGGAGTCATCAACCACCCGGGGGTGTTGTGCAAGGTTTAGAAGCCACCAAAGTTCCCACCCCTGGCTGCATTTGGAATGGACATATTTGCCCACCAAGGACCAGGCCAGTGCCTCCCACCGCCATAGGCAGTAGGCAACTGTATCTATAAGCATCTTGCACCTGCCTTCCAGCTGCCTCCTGGTCTTCTGAGTGTAGTGCAGAGCGGCCAGGGTCTGGGATGGTGAAGCTGGCCAGGAGCGCAGGGTGTGGTGGACTGCCTGCAGGTCCAAGTAGGGTATTGACGCATGGGCTGTTGTCTCTGGAGTATAGGTGGCCATGAAATTGTCTGGAAGGATCAAGTCGGCCTATCTATCCGATTTTTCTCCTCTCAGCACTGGCCTTTGCTGTTTGTTTGGCTACTAGACCATAGAGCACGCGCATACGTCAAGGCATGGGGAGACCACACGTGCTGACTAAGGGAGGTGGGGGGATTAATCCCAGGCAAAGGAGGAGCAGGAGAGGGTCTGGTGGGGAACGCTTTTCAGGGAAACTTCTCCAAGGTGGGCCAAACATAGCCTTGAACTTCACTGAAGGGTTCACTATTGTACACCATGGGGTCTCTTTTTTTTTTCTTGATCCCCCACATCTGGTATTTGTGTCTTTGTTTTCTTCGTTCCTTTGAAGTCACTTCTCATGGGTCCCATGGATGTTACTCAGTGTACGAGGCTCTCCAATACCAAGAGTATTCCTAGGGTCGCCCCAAATGAAGGCCTTTGTCTTTGGTTACCTTGGGGAGCTTTATAAGACTTCCCACTGCTAAACTCCACACCAAAGCTGTTAGTTTAAAACCGCACCACTTACAGCTGCCCAGTGCGCTGGAAAGGAGCAGCTGACAGAGGTGGAGCAGTTCTGGAACATAAAGCCGCCTGTGAGAGCCACGTAGAGAAAGTGCTCCATTGCTTCAATTGTCTCCGAACAGCAACACTGATGGCCCAATACCACGTCAGGGGTGGTTTTTATGCCATCCTCAGGGCACTCTAGCTGTCCCTCTCCTTTTGGTCCTTTTGGGTGTGGGTCCTGGGCAAGATGACCATGCATGGTTCTATTCCTAGCCGCCTCTCAAGAGCTTCAGAAGCTGTAAGCTCCCGGTTCCGAGAGCTCAGGTCCACCAAGCATGCCTGGGCTCCGGTCTCGCTTACTTGTTCTTTCTTTTAGTTCTTATTGTATTTCCCCACCGCCTGTCTTCATGGGAGTCTCTAACCCTTCCTGTGCTCCGAGGCAGTTTAAGTCACCCTTTAGCTTGCTTTCTGGAACAACTACAACTCCAGGCAGCATTCTTAGCCATGTTCCCAGCCTTGGCAATGCCAGGCTAACCCAGATGTTCTGGAGTTTGGTACTGAAGCACACAGCCTTGTCCGAAACTGCCAGCTGGCTTCAGAAAGGCAACGTCGCCCCTGATGTCATGTCCCCTTGGCTTCGGCCTTATTGATGAGTGTTCTTAAGATGAGTGTTATTCCTACCTTCATCTCAGACCCTACTGGGGTTTATCACCACTCTGAAGCAAGTCTGTGAAGTTGCCCTCCAATTGAGCTGGGCTTAAGTGACAAAGTTCCTCTTAGACTCTCAGAGCTGGATTCCATGATGGGGATCACATGGCTCAGTGGCTCCCAAAGGAAATGGGGAGGCTTCACGGAGCTCCAACAAGTCAGAAAGAGAGAACCCCAGCGTCCCCCCCACCCCCGCCAGCCAACTCCGCAGCACTGCAAGGAGCGGAGCAGACAGACATCTCTGGGTCAGTGTGTCCTTCCTTGTGTAGCTGGGGTCCTCTAACATGTTACTGCCTCCCACGAACTCCATCAGAGGTTTTCTCCTTCCTCTTCATTTGCTTTATTGCGTAGGATTATGTTTAGCCCCAAAATTTGAGGCCCACACAAATGCCACACAGTAGCCTGGGCATTTCCGTTCCTTTGTATGCACACATGCCCGTACACTCATTCTCATTTATGCCATCTCCGAAAGAAACACGATCCTGGGCTGGAGAGATGGCTTTGCCGTGAAGACACTTGCCTGTGAAGCCTACAGATCCAGGCTTGATTCCCCAGGACCCACATAAGCCAGATGCGCATGATGGAACGTGCAACTAGAATTTGTTTGCAGTGGCTGGAGGCCCT
Source organism: Jaculus jaculus (assembly GCF_020740685.1). Taxonomy (NCBI): domain Eukaryota; kingdom Metazoa; phylum Chordata; class Mammalia; order Rodentia; family Dipodidae; genus Jaculus; species Jaculus jaculus. The sequence goes on along the minus strand of NC_059111.1, from coordinate 102,490,549 downwards.
GGCATGCCCATTCTCTCTATCTGCCTCTCTCCAATAAATAATGAATAAACAAATAAATAAAATACTTAAAAAAAGATGCATGATCCTTAAAAATCAGTTCTTCCTCTATCCTGTGCAGGATATCTGCATACACGTGTGATAGGCTGTTTTATTTCATATAGCCTACTTGATATTAGCTATAAATTCGCCATATTCCCTGAGAGACATTTCAGGCTGTCTGAGTGATCTCTACAGCCTCTGCTGATTAGAGAGGAACAAAGCATGAAAATTCTACAGAGCCATGAGCACCTCCTCAGTTCTCTAAGTCTCCCTACTTTATTTTATTTTTTTTAATTATTTATTTATTTATTTATTTATTTATTTATTTATTTATTTGAGAGCAACAGACACAGAGAGAAAGACAGATAGAGGGAGAGAGAGAGAATGGGCGCGCCAGGGCTTCCAGCCTCTGCAAACGAACTCCAGACGTGTGCGCCCCCTTGTGCATCTGGCTAATGTGGGACCTGGGGAACCGAGCCTCGAACCGGGGGTCCTTAGGCTTCACAGGCAAGTGCTTAACCGCTAAGCCATCTCTCCAGCCCCTTATTTTATTTTTTTTAAGGCTCCCTGTTTTAGACGGTGGAGGCGAGTGATGGTTACCGCCAGCATGACACGTGGTCTTACAGATGCTAGAAGATGGAGGCATGGCACGTGTTGCATCATTTTCCCCCTCTGGGGGCTGTAGAGATCACTCAGACAGCCTGACATGTCTCTCAAGGAATATGGCAAATTTACATCTAATATCATGTGAAAAATACAAAAGCAAAAAGTTTGAGGTAGCCGACAGAGCCTGAAAGAGAACTTTCAAGAGCATGAGTAAGTATAGAGAGTGGTGTTTTCTAGTGGACCACATAGATGGCATTCTGGAAAGAGGTGACCTGCAGTCATCCTCACAGGGACCAGGCCCACAAACAGTGCCTGGAGGGATGAACAGACCCAGGACAGTGGTGGACTCTGAAGTTGAGGACCTGAGTGTTAACAACAGCCATTAGGAAAAAAACCATCACTCGATGCATTGGAAGATCTGAGTGGAGAATCACAGAATTTAATCCTGGTAGGGATGGAGCGTCTGCTTGGATATTCTTTCAAGGTCACATGTGATCAACACTGCAGGTAGAAGAAACTATCCTTTCCCCTAATCCCAGTGACTGAGTAGTCAGTGAGAGTTAAGACATCCTGCCCCTTCCCTATAGTGAAGACAGAGCAGAGGAGAAGAGGAGGTGGGGATGCCAAAACTCTGGGTAGCCATTATTATGATATGGGGCTGGACCTATGAACTATGAAGAGACATCTGTTCTTGTGATTCAAAGCACCAGAAATATCTAAAGATCTGTCAGGGACTTGCTGACCCTAGGGCAAAAACCCACCAGCAGAGCAAATTCAACTGGACACAGAGGAGCTCAATGCCTCTCATTCAATATAATGAGCACGCATACAGTATGTAGACAGTGATAAGCAGCTGAACAGATAAGGACGTGGGAAAACATTAAGTGACCTCCAGTTAAAATGATCACAAAGGATTTTGGTCTCATATTTTGACTCTGCCATTTTCTCTGCAGTTTCTTGAGACCAGCATTTGGGGTTATGTCACCAGAAATGAGTGATTCTTTCCTTCAGCCCCAGCCCTGCTTGTCACCTGTGAGGCTGCAGTTTGCAACCCCCAAAACACCAGGATTTCCACAGAATCCTGAATGGCTTGTTTTTCTGCTCAAGTGTACTTTTTGTACAAAAAAAAAGATTTTTTTTTTTGTAACAAGTTCAAATAGGCATGAACTGGTACCAGCCAAACATGAATTATTATTTTAAATCATGGCTCCTCTATTTTCATAAAGAAGTACGATGTCTAGGAATCTTCTCATTGCAGAGGTTCATAGGTGCTTCAGAACAGACTCAGGACTTCGACAAATGCAGATTTCTAGGCCTTATCCTCAGAACCTCTAGATAATAGTCCCGGGGCAGGGCCGCGGTGTGTACCTTTCAATACATATTCTAAGTAACTGTTGTCTTTCACGATTGAAGATTGTCTTAATTTTTTTTTTACCAAATCACGTACCACCTGCTGTTCACTCTATCCCTTTGTTTTCCCTACACTTAAATGAAACTCATTTATCCTGAATTTTTAAAACCATTTTGGGGGGTGGGTTTTGCCTTCAGCAAGTCTACCAGTTATTAAACACGTTAGCACTTCTCTCATATGGGAAATGAATACATTGACTCTAATTAACTGTCTTCTAGATCACAAGAAGTGTACATATTTGTCCATCTAGTGTCTCCTTTTCCTCGGGTGACAGGGACAGAAGAGCAGCTAACCTGCAGGTTCACAGGGGTTTCCCCACCAGAAACATTGCACTAATCAATAGTAACACTGAGGTTTATTCAGTGAACATCATCCAAAGCAAAGATCACACACTGGGGATTAGACACAAGTCTGCCTCCAGTGCAGCAGCTGCATGAGTTTGGGGTTTAAAAACCTAAACCACCCCAGTCCATTTAGTTGGAATTTAACAAGATTTTTAAGCAGATAAGGTAATTTCTTCACACACTCAGAGATAATCAGAAACATATGTGACTAGAATAATCAAAATCAGGGGAGAGGGGAACCCCTTCCAGTTCAAAGATTTAATCACAGGCTCTAGTCAATGACCTTTAAGGTCCTGTTCCTCCAAGATTCTGTCATTTGTTTTTCAGTTTAATTCCTTCTTGGCAATGGCCCATCATTCCAGCCTGTTGTGAACATTTGGAGCCTTGATTTTTTTTTTGTCTTCTATCATATTAGCTCTTCCCCCAACTTTGATTCATTGTGCAATTTGATTCACAGACTAGTGGAGAGGTTCTTTCAAGCTAGTGATCAAAAACCGGGGCTAAGACAGACCCATGAGTTTACCATAATAAAACCAGACACATGCTACAAGCAACACAGACATCATCCCAGCATCCATCTATATCCTTAGTATATTCCTATAATTGCACAGAAAGAGAGAACAGAAGAGCAACTCCCTGCAGATGGAGGCATCAGTTCAAGGCAACAACATTGTGGGCGGGGGAGCAATAGGAAGACACAAGGCTTGATTGCAGTAAGGACCTGTGAAGGACCATGGGAAATTCATTAAGATCAGGAGCCATGATGTTAAGATGCTTGTTTAGCATTCACCAACAGGTCCACCACTGTGTGTACATCATCTCATTAATCCCTACAACTTCTTCTAGGAGAAAACTAGTAGCTTTGCTATAAGAATGGCTTTAAAGCCAAATGACTTGGATTTGAACCTTGACTCCAGGATTTACTAGATGCGGCCTTGGAAAGCTGTTTATGTGCTTAGAAGATGGTTGTCTGAAAACAATGATGACCATGAGACTAGTCGTGGGCTTGTGAAATTGTGTGGGAACCATAGCTGCTCTAACAGATAGGCCCTTGTTGCAGTCAGGTTCACAGTGCTGGCAGAAAACACCTGACCAAGAGCAGCTTGTGGGAAATAAAAAGGTTTATTTTGGCTTACAGACTTGAAGGGAAGCTCCTCGATGGCACGGGGAACTGATGACATGAGTAGAGGGTGAACATCACCTCCTGGTCAACATCAGATGGACAACAAAAACAGGAGAGTATGCCAAACACTGGCAAGAGGAAGCTGGCTATAACACCCATAAGCCCGCCCCCCAACAATACAATGCCTCCAGGAAGCATTAATTCCCAAATATCCATCAGGGAACCTAGCATTCAGAACACCTAAGTTTATGGAGGACACCTGAATCCAACCACCATAGCCTTCAAATCTTAGTGGCTTAATTCATTGAAGATTTGCTTTGCACGTAAGACAGGCTAAGTGGATGTTAGGTGGAGAGCCTGCCACACAAAAATTTATGGACCTATGTTCCTTCCATTATAGGACTGTATTGTTTGCTAGGTAGAGAAAGGTCACTGGGAGAAGAATTGGAGGATAGAGTGGAGGTGCTATTGACCTAAAGGAGAGGCACTTTCTGCAATACCCAGAACTCAGTCATATGGCATCCCCAACTGCAAGGCTGGCTAGGCATGGGGTCTGTGGATGGCAAGAAAAACAAATGAATTTAGTGACTTCCACAGTGGTTGGGAGGTTAGATGTTTATTCTCTGAAGCAGTGCCTGGCCCATGCTCGGTGGACAGAAGTGAATGGGACCCCTCCAGACTCTGCGTCCCCGAAGCCAGTACTGATTTCTGTCTTCCCAGGGCCGTGCCCCAGCTACCTTCACCTTTTGTTTCGGCATTCCCTCAGAATTCCTGCCCTTGCATCTCCACTGTTCTGTGGTTTCTATGTCACTAATGAGGACCTTCAGGCTGGTTCTGTCCTATGGATTCTGACCCCAGCATCTTGTCTGAGCGTAGGAAGTCACCATCATATAAGTAGGCTGTGAGAGGGGCCGAGACAAGGAGGCTGTGTGGCTCCAGACTGCTTCCTGGAGACCCCATAAGCCTTGTTTTTTTAAAAATTATTGACAACTTCCATGATTGTAAACAATATCCCATGGTCATTTCCTCCCTCCCCACACTTTCCCTTTTGAGACTCCTCTCCCCATCATCTCCCCTCCCCACTCAGTCAGTCTCTCTTTTATTTTGCATCTTTTACCTCCTATTATGATGGTCTTGTGTAGGTAGTGTCAGGTCATGGATATCCAGGCCATTTTGTGTCTGGAGGAGCACGTTGTAAAGAGTCCTACCTTTCCTTTGGCTTGTACATTCTTTCTGCTACCTCTTCCACGCTGGACCCAGAGTCTTGGAAGGTCTAATAGAGATATTGCAGTGCTGGGCACTCCTCTGTCACTTCTTCTCAGCACCATGGTGCCTTCTGAGTCATCCGAAGGTCACTGCCATCTGAAAAGGGAAGGTTCCCTAGCCAAAAGTGAGAGTAGCATTAGTATGTGGGTATGAACATAAAGAGCAGTGCTTACTGGGCAGTTTGATGAGCATAGAATATACATTTAGCCAGACAGCAGCAGACGCTATACCCCTAGGGCTCATGACTACCCCTGTTGTAAGTTTTCAGTATCAGGGATGTATTCCCTCCCATGGAGCAAGCCTCCAGTCAAATTAGAGGGTGGTTGGTTTCCCCCATAACAGATGTACCACTGTTGCACCCATTGGTTCATTTGGCCTGGCTGGCCAAATATAAGGCTTGCAGTGTCCACTGTTGAGTATCTTCACTGGTGATTTATCTCTCTCCCATTGACTGCATGCAGCATGGCTTTTTCCAGCTTTCTATCAGCTGGTCTACATGGAGGAGGTTTTCATCTCAGCCTTTCACAGCCAACCTCCACTCCTAGAACTGCCAGTATGCTCCTTCATTATGGCCAAGGAAACCTGCACAGGAACTTTTGCATTAAAGTCCATAACTTGAAATTTTTTCTCTGAGCTATCATCTTGCCAATAATTGAGCAAACATCAAGATGAATCTCCCTATCTCCTAAACCCATAAACTAAAATTTTTGGAAGGGAAGTTGGGTACAGATCCTTTGTATATGATAGTATAGATTTTTATTTCCTATCTTAATAAAATACTTGCAACTCTTACATTACAGAAAAAATTGAACTGTGGCATCTATTTTGTAGATTATATAGTGGATATAATAAACTAGGAAAAATTAATAGTTTTTTTTGTTATCATAATAGGATCAAAGAAGTCTGTGCCTAAAGTGTGGCTCCCAATCCTACCAGTCTTGTGAATATGGTTAAGTTACTTAATTACTCTACAGTTTGGCATCTGTATTAGAGACATTTATTGTCACTGTGACAAAATACCTGAAAAGAACTATTTATGGAAGGATTTATTTTAGCTCACAGTTTGAGAGGGTAGGAGAGAGGGCATGGTTGGAGTTCACCGCAGTGGGAACATGTGCCTCCTCGGATCCTGGGAGATCAGAAAACAGAGAAAGGGCGATTCTAGCACTCCTCTGGCTTTCTTCTTTTTCCCTTTGTATTCAGCCTGATACCCAGCCTATGAAGATGGTCCTATCCACATTTGCTGTGGATCTTTCCCTCTTCAGTTAAACATCTTCAGAAGTTTTCTCAAAGCCATACTCGGAGGTGTGTCTCCTAGGTGATTCCAAATGCAGTCAAGTTGACAATGAAGACGAGTCACCTCGGTGTCTATGTTCTAGCAAACAAGATGAACGGCACCACACTTGTGTCACAGGGTGTTCTCACACAGCTCTTAGCAGCAGTAAACTTAATAATAGGTGGCTTTAAAAAATTATTAGGTATGGATGTATTCAGTATGTAGACAGCACATGTTGGTACCATCCTTCCCCTCATCCCTGCCCCCCCCCAAAGGGAGCCTCCTCCTCAGAGATGCCAGTTATCCCCATGGGGATTGTGGGTTGTGCACTGTGGGGGTAGCCATCAGGTACAGGGCAGAGACAACATCTCTCATGTGTGTGATGTCCCAAGTTGTAGCTCTAACAATCTTTCCATCCCCTCGTCTGAAATTCCCTGAGCCATGTTGGGTTCTGATGATCTCACATACATTTCCTTCTCTGTGATGTTGAGGAAACTCTGCCTTCTTTCAAGGTGGAGGTTTTTTAATTTAATTTTTATTTATTTATTTATTTGAGAGAGAGATAGACAGAGACAGAGAGAATGGGCATGCCAGGGCCTCCAGCAACTGCAAACAAAATCCAGATGCGTGAGCCACCTTGTGCATCTGGCTTATGTGGGTCCTGGGAGATCGAAGCAAGGTCCTTCCTTTGGCTTTGCAGGCAAGCACCTTAACCACTAAGCCATTCCTCCAGCCCTCAAAGTGGAGTTTTGAAGAGTGTTTTTGAAATGGTCACCCTGAGACATTCTAAATCTACATCTTTCCCTTCACAGAGAAATACATCCATTGACTTTTGTTTTGCACTTATGCAGGTATGTACTCTGAACTGTGAAAGTTATCATGTAAGCAGTCTGCCCTGTAAGAAGCTGTGGGCTTCAAAGGGCAGCTGTGGAGGGGAGTCCATGACAGGGACGCTTCCTAGGCAAAGCCTAAGTGGGTCTAAGGGTAAAGATTGTCCAGCCACTGTGTCTCACTTGTTAGTCTTCCCGACGGCCCTGTAGAGGAGGGAGTCCCCACTTGGCCTCATAGATTCCTCTGAGGATTGGATGGCAGTGGTGACTTTTATCCTAGAAGAATGCACCTTCTTGCCATGCACACAATGCTTTGTAATCAAGTCCCTTTTGGGGCCCATGTATGGATTGCAGGTCAAGTTTCACTCCTCTTTGTGTAGTGGAGTTGTCTAGGCACTTACAAACAACATCTAAAGGTTGAGGTGGGGAAGGACACTATTTGCCTGTACCTGGAAGCCTAGACCAGGATGCATTTGGTGAATGTGATGCTGGAGGTAAAGAGGTTACTCAGACCCGGCTTTGGGGCAGCGGCCAGTAGAGAAAGGAGAAGTCTCACTCAAGCACGTTTGTCAAGGAGGACTCGGGCAGTCCACCTAATTCCCAGCTTTCCAATTTAGGTGACAGATTGCTGCTGCTCACTGAGATGGGCAGACAAATCCATAGCCTTGATATGCCTAGGGGATAGCTTATGGATTTCCCACAGGTAGCCAGTTCTACATCTTAGCTCAGAAGAGAGCTATAGGAAGACATCTTCCAGCCCATCAGAGGTGATGGCATCTACAGGACTAGATGGGGAATTACACAACATATGTATGGTGTGATAGAAGGTAGGGGCAAGGTCAGAGTCCAGAGAAACAGCACACAGGAAGCTATGGTCCCCAAATCTTGGCATTGTCCTATAATTTTCCTCAATTCGTCTTGTTTGCCACCATTTTTCTTTTTTTTTTAAATTTTTTAAAAATTTTTATTTATTTGAGAGGGACAGACACATAGAGAAAGACAGATAGAGGGAGAGAGAGAGAATGGGTGCGCCAGGGCTTCCAGCCTCTGCAAACGAACTCCAGACCCGTGCGCCCCCATGTGCATCTTGCTAACGTGGGACCCGGGGAACCGAGCCTCGCACCGGGGTCCTTAGGCTTCACAGGCAAGGGCTTAACCGCTAAGCCATCTCTCCAGCCCCATTTTTCTTAATTTATTTTGAAAACAAAATGCATTGTCATGATAATAAATAAGAAAGCAGCATCACTAGTCATAAGTAAAAAGTAATCCTAAAAGCCAACTACCAATGAAGACACATAAACAAAAATCCCATTTCTGTATTCCCCCCCCTCTCTCTCTCTTTCTCTCTCTCTCTCTCTCTCTCTCTCTCTCTCTCACACACACACACACACACACACACACACACACACACACACACACACATACACACACACACATTGGGCGAACATTAGGGAGACATTATAGCTATGCTAATGTAAAACTGAAACTTTCTCCATTTAAATCAGAGGACTGAAAGATAATTACTATGCAACTCGCATTTTGTGTAGTGCGCTGAGGCAGGTCTTAGATGTAGCAGGCACTATTTTATGCAGAGTTTATTTCCTAGTTGAGATCTTGCAGCGCTTAAAATTTTCCCTTCTGCCACCAGTGCTATGCATCCCTCCCACGGTGGAAGTCGAGCTTGGCACGAGGAGAGCCTGGGAGAGAGGCCTTCAGGGCTGCTGGCTACCTGAGAGGCCAAGCTAACTCACGACCAAAGAGCACTTCCTGGATGTGACCAACAGCTAGCACCTTTGCTGGCACGGTGACAAGGGAGAGGCAGGATGCAGCAGGTTGAAGAGTGAATGGGAGTGACAGTCGGAGAGCAAACATCGAGGAGCTTGGCTGTGAAGGGGGGTGAAGAGCTAAGAGAGGAGACGTTATTGGCTCTCTTTTGCAAAACACGGGGCCCATTTGAACATGCTTTTAGATGGTGGGGAAGAGAAGGACTATTACAAGGAGTGACAGAAGGACAAGGTCCCTAGGCGAAGGGGAGAAGACTTTCAATGAAGAGCCTGAATGGAGAGCCTGATGCAGAATAGGATGAGACCATCTTTCCTCAGCTTTGAAGGTGAGCAGAAAGGGGCACAGGCAAGCCCGGGTGACGGGTTGGGGTGTAAGAGTGGAAAATGGAAGAAGTCTATGTCTGAAGCCCAATTTTCTTTAATCAAGTAAGGAGTGAGGGTATTTCCAAGATCAAAAGGGAAAACTGATAGTTCTCTATGGAAGAGCATCCTAGTCAGTACTCTTCACCAATAAATGGTGTATATGAATATATAAATGAGAGAGAGGGGAGAAAGAGAGAGAGAGAACCTGAACTTTAAGGAACTGGCCCATGCGATGATGAAGGTCAGTAGGCCCAAGCACCTCCATTGCAGCCAGCCAGGCGGGAGGTTCAAGGAAGGGTTGGTGGTCCAGCTTCAGTCCAAAGGATTTTAGAGTGAATCCCATCTTCCTTTTGGGAACTTCTCTCTGTTCTCACTTAAGGTCCTCAACTGATTACACAGGATGCTCTGCTTAATCGAAGTCTATTTGGCTGTGGGCAAAGAGGAACCCTTGCCCACTTCTGGTAGGAGTGCAAACTTGTACAACCACTATGGAAATCAGTATGGAGACTCCTAAAAAAAAAAAAAAAAGATAAAAACAGGTCTACCATTTCACCCAGCTATACCACTCCTGGACATATAGCCCTAAATACTCCAGTCTTTACTACTGAGATCTTTAAATGTTAATCTCATCTAAAAAAAAAATTAAAACAATACCTTTCCAGCAACAGCTAGCCTACCATTTAACCAAATATCTTGGTATTGTGGTCTAACCAAGTTAACACACAAAATTACCCATTACAAAGAATATTGATAAGCTCTTACTTATAAATAGCAAATAGGGTTTGGGAGATGATATGAGCCTTCTACAAATGTGAACCAAACCTATAAAAGGAGAAGCTTAACCAAAGGCCAATATAAAGAACAGAAGTGGTGGGAGATCTTGGGAGGGGAGTGGGACTGGAAGGAGAAGTGGGTGGGAATCAACAAAGACAAACGGTGTTTGAAAATGCCGGAATGAATGCTACGCAGGCCTCTGTGTGCCAGCTAAAAAAAAGTTAGGAAAAAAAAAAGCTTTCTAAATACAGATTCTGATACTGCAGCCCTGGTCCACAAAATAGCTGGGGACTCTCCTGCCCGTTAAACAGCAGAGTGCAGATACTTTATAGATAACAAATGATGATGTGAAGTATTTTTTCATGCCTTTTCCTCCTTTTATTTTTAACTTGGATAAAATGCATGTGCATTTATCTTTTTAAGATCAGTTTAATTATTTATTTCCAAGGCCACCTTTTCTCCATGTGATAAAATTTCCAGTTGAACATTTTTTTTTTGCTTCAGTCACAAAAGCCTGAGGTCTTTTCACATCCATCCCGTCCTTGGCAGGAATCCTTGGAGAGTAGCCTGGGACATACCTAGTGGTGAGCCACCTGCTCTGGGTTGAGGGTGGATCTATTCTAGTCAGAGGCTTTGTGATCTGGACAAAGGGACTGAGTATGTGCCTGTCAAATTGTCAGGCAATACTAAATTTGGAGGGCCAGCTGAATTCTAGCAGGAAATCATGCAAAATAAGGGCTAGCAATTGGGGAAAATTTGGTCCACAGGAAAAAGAACTGGATAAATTTCGGTAGGAATTGCATAGCCGTAGAATTCTAACTTGGGGACTGCAACTGGCTCTGTGACCTTGAAGAACAAGGAGCAGCCCTCAGACACAAAATGGGGGGGGGGGCGGTTAAGTTGGCATGGTGGCTCATGCCTATAATGCCAGCACTCTTGAAGACTGAGGCGTGAGGATTGCTAAGAGTTCAAGGGCAGTCTGAGCTACAGAAGGAAACCTTGTTTCAACAAACAAAATAAAATCAAAAAGTACAGCCAGATGTGGTGGCACACACCTTTAATCCCAGCACTCAGGAAGCAGAGGTAGGAGGATCACTGTGAGTTCGAGGCCGCCCTGAGACTCCATAGTGAATTCCAGGTCAGCCTGGGCCAGAGCGAAACCCTGCCTCGAAAAAAAAAAAAAAAAAAAAGAAAGAAAGAAAATCACAATGGGGATGCACCATGTCAGCATGTTTTGTAGCCAGAGAGACTTTGAAAATCAAGCTACCTTTCCTCGTTCTGTATGTATTTGAAACAAGAGGCGCTTCCAAGTTTATAGAGGTTATGTTCTTGAAGCTCACTCCCACTGAGTGAACTTTCCAGTACCCCAATCAGAATTGTTCGCACCTACCCCCCCACACCCTGACATCCCGTGCAGCATGCTCTCACGCTTGCCTTGTCATGCTCCACGTTGACAAGTTTTCTCATTCCTCCTCTGCATTCATGCCACTAAGACTTTCTCTTGTGTGTCATGGATTTAAAAAGGCATGGGCTGGAGAGATGGCTTAGCGGTTAAGCGCTTGCCTGTGAAGCCTAAGGACCCCGGTTTGAGGCTCGGTTCCCCAGGTCCCACGTTAGCCAGATGCACAAGGGGGCGCACGTGTCTGGAGTTCGTTTGCAGAGGCTGGCAGCCCTGGCGCGCCCATTCTCTCTCTCTCCCTCTATCTGTCTTTCTCTCTGTGTCTGTCACTCTCAAATAAATTTAAAAAAATAAAAATAAAAAAAAAATAAATAAAAAAGGCATTGTAGCACTTGCCCTATAACTGATGGTCAATACGTTTTGGTCAAATAATAATACTAATACAAAGAAAGCTTCTTTTCGCAGGTAGCAGTGAGTGCTGGAGAGACTCAAAACTTGTCAAAGTTCTGAGCACAGGCGATGTTGAGAGATTAGTGCTAGATGTGGCATCAACAACTTGTCCTCTGAGGCTCGAGGACCGTTGTGGAGAAGAGAGCAGAGAGACTGTAAGAGTGAGAGGGTGGGAAAGAATGCTTTGGGACACCGTCTCCTGGGCATGAGGTGGCAACGGCATTTCTGCCCACACAGTGGCTGTTGTTACCTGCACAAATCCTGCACAATATTGGCCACATCAACTGTCTGCCATGTCTGATAGAGGAGGCTAAGGAAACAAACATCCAAACAGGAGACAAACTAGTTGGAAAGAACACGGGGGTTTCAGGGGAAAGGGGGGAGGGGATGGGAGGGGATGATGATCAAACGTCATCATGCGCATACATGAAAATTACCAATAAAATGTTTTTAAAATAATCCAAAGAAACTCCATATATTTTTTAATTTTATTTATCTGACAAAGAAAGAGGAAATGAGAGAGACAGAGAGAGAGAGAGAGAGACAGACAGAGAGAGAAATAGAATGGGTGGGGTGCACCAGGGCCTGCAGCCACTGCAGACAAACTAGACGCATGCACCCCCTTGTGCAGCTGGCTTATGTGGGTCTTGGGGAATTGAACCTGGATCCTTTGACTTTGCAGGCAAATGCCTTAACCACTAAGCCATCCCTTGAGCCCAAAACTACATATATTTTCAAATTCCAGAGTTTAGGGCACTTTATAGATGGCGGTTGAATCTGTGAGTGCAGAACCTGCAATGTGCACGTGGAGGGCTGACTGCATTCTGGTCATTCTCTTCTCCCGCCGCAGGTCCTCTGTCCCCATCCTGACTCAGCAACTCTCTCAAATCGGTAAAGGACAGAACGTGAACTCAGTCATGCAGAGCTTGCACCAGCACACAGCACGTGGAGGAATGGAATGTGCTTTGCGCCCGGACACCTGACTTGTGGTTGGGGAAAGTCAATACTGCGTTGACTTTGTTTGAAAGCCATATCCCAGAAAACTTGTGGTCAACTGAGACCCTAAGATGACTTCATGTGGATTTCTTCCAGGCAGCATCTCTTCCATTCTGCATATGTGCAATTGATCTTGAGGTCAACATTCAGGACTTTGCATTTTCTTCTGAAGTCCCACAAAATTACTTTGAACTTGATGCTGACCATGATCCCAAGATCACAGTAGCAATCATTCTGGGCTTCCAGTCACAGACACAATTGACATTATATATATATATAATATATATATGGATTGGGATGAGGTTGATGCTTCAGTGATAAGCACAGTCCTCCATAGTAACCCCAATTCACTCATAAAAACATACGGGCACCAATCACAGGATGAAAATGCACAGCAAAGCACCATTACACACCTCCTTATATTCCCACCTCACCCACAGAGAGCTAACAGGTGCATTTTAAATATTTTTTGTTCATTATTTATTTATTTATTTATTTGAGAGTGACAGACACAGAGAGAAAGACAGATAGAGGGAGAGAGAGAGAATGGGCGCGCCAGGGCTTCCAGCCACTGCAAACGAACTCCAGACGCGTGCGCCCCCTTGTGCATCTGGCTAACGTGAGACCTGGGGAACCGAGCCTCGAACCGGGGTCCTTAGGCTTCACAAGCGAGCGCTTAACCGCTAAGCCATCTCTCCAGCCCTACAGGTGCATTTTAAAAGAACCTTTGCAAAGTGCGTGAATGCATTTTTTCAACCATTAGTATCATCCAAAATTGCCAGTCAAGTCACGTATTAAAATGTAAATAAGGGGCTGGGGAGATGGCTCAGTGCCGGCCTGGGTTTGATTCCCTAGCACCCACATAAAGTTGGACCCAAAGTGGCACATGAGTCTGGTTTTTGCAATAGTAGGAAACCCTGGAACAAGCCCCCCCCCCCACAAATGCATGCAAATTAATTAATCAAAAATTTAAAGTGTAAATTAAACAAAGCTTGTGGCACAACTTCTTAGCATGTACATGTTAGCTCTGTTCCCAATGGCATTCTCTTCTGGGGTTTCACAACTCCTCCTGCCTCTTATATACCATCAGGTATCACTTTTAAAATCATTTCTTTTGGTTTATTTTTATTTATTTATTTGAGAGCGACAGACACAGAGAGAAAGACAGGTAGAGGGAGAGAGAGAGAGAATGGGCGCGCCAGGGCTTCCAGCCTCTGCAAACGAACTCCAGACGCGTGCGCCCCCTTGTGCATCTGGCTAACGTGGGTCCCAGGGAATCGAGCCTTGAACTGGTGTCCTTAGGCTTCACAGGCAAGCGCTTAACCACTAAGCCATCTCCCCAGCCCCAGGTATCACTTTTCAAAGGCGGTATTTTCTAAAACATTTGTCTGCAGGTTGCTCTGTACTTGTGCAAACATCAGTGTGCTTACAGGAGACTAGAGCGACTAGCCTCCTACATACCTGGGCTACATGGTGTTGCCTATTATTTATAGACCACAGACCTTGAAGCACCACCGAACAGAGGCTTCTGTAGGCCACTACTGTAGCGCACAGGTAAATATTTGTGTAGCTAAACACTGGAAAGGTAAAGTAAAAAGACACAGCAACAAGAATTTTTCAGCTCCTTCATAAGCTTGCATGACCGCTGTCACATATGAAGTTCACCACAGACCAAGACCGTGCTGCACTGAGTTGCCCGCACATCTAACTTAGACCCTGTCCTGACCACAATACTGAGTGGGCATTCTATAACGGGGCTCCCAGCCAATGGCTGTTTCGTGTACTTAACTCTTTCATACTCCTTTAAAAATGAACAACTGCAACTTTGAAATCACAGTGTAAGTTCTTTGACGCCCACGGATAACGTTGTTTAAACTTGAACATAAACTTTTAAAAAACTATTACTTATTTATTTATCTGATAGAGAGAAAGAGGGAGAGAGAGAGAGAGAAAGAAAGAGAATGGGTTCACCAGGGCCTCCAGCTACTGCAAATGAACTCAAGACACATGCGCCCTCTTGTGCATCTGGCTTACGTGGGTCCTGGAGAATCGAACCAAGATTCTTTGGCTTTGCAGATAAATGCCTTGACTGCTAAGCCATCCCTGCAGCCCTTGAACATAAACTCTTTGAGGCTGGTCTTCCTAAAGATGGCAGAGCCTTTTGGATCCCCCACTTAACTGGCATGAATGGACAGTAAGAGGCTATTATCTGTTCTGATTTTTGCCTATTTTGTTGGAGGAGACAATGGAACAGGCATGGGCCACCCTGAACATCCTCAACTATTACTCAAAGCTGCCGACTCTTACATCCAGCAGGGAGCTTTCCGCGTTTTTCCTGGATGACTTTAAGAGTCCTCACAGCATTTTGTGCTCATCTTCTGCTGTCGAGAACATGCAGGCTCTGAGTGCATGGTCCATGATCACAGGAAGCCAAGCTGGTGGTCCCATAAACACCTTCCTGGTCTAACAGTCCAGGCTTACTAGAGAAGGTCCCAGTGCAGACTCACTTTCCTGATATCCCTCCCCCCACCGCCCCCATTGCTCTCCTGGGCAGAAGATGGCAGACCATAAAGTCACTGGACAATAACCTGAAGGAAGAGGAGTTTTCCTCTGGCTCCCATCATCCCTCTTCTGAACATCAGCCTTGGAACTGGTGTCCATACTTAGATGTCTGTATTCCTGTTCCATGGCATGGCCAACATAATGAGCTCTATCACACACACTAAGTTTTAGAGAGCCAACTCAGGCATTGTTTTTACTTCCTAACTCTGGAATTCCAAATATCCTTCCATAAAAGGGCCAGTAAAAAAACTCATTTCAGAAAACAGTATCCAAGTCTGAGTGTCTGAAATGTAGCTTGGAGATAAAGAGGCCAAAGGGCCTCCCTTTACAGGAAGTAAGCATGGAGGGGGGTATGGAGAGGTGCAAGGTTGGTCAGCCAAGAAGGGAGCTTCCCCTGGAGCCCAGAAGTCAGCACTTCTATCTCTCTTCATTGTAATAGGCTGCTGGTTCTTTGGCCCCTGAGCTGTCCTTTCTCTCTCAGCCCTTAGTTATCTACTTTCTAACTTAAAAGTGGTTTTTTGTCATTGGCAATATTGCAAAAGAAAAGGGTTTGAGTAATTCTGGCTTTTGCTGATATCATGTCACATTTTTTTCTAAGAGTGGCAATGTATAAGGTGATAAATTTAGACGCAGAAGCCAGTCATGGAAAATGGAGGCAGACCAGTTAGGCGCAGGTGTGTCACAGAAAGGGAGGACGGTGAGATCCCAGCTGACCTCACGTGGGAGGATGCTCCCGTTGTTGACAAGCCAAAAGGATACCAGGCTGTATTTATAGAAGGGTGACATACAGAGCCCAGGAAGAAAGCATTAGGCTACAACCCCCATTAGTCAGCTCTCCATTAAATATGACATTCAGTTTGTCACTCTTTGAACAGAGAGAGAGAGTCCGGAGGGAGGAACCAAACAACGGGAAGTAACAATTTAGAGTCAAAGTTAAGGGACTTGGCTAGCTGAATGTGGTCACTTTCACTCTTTCTGCCTATTTCTTCCACCTGTCAGAGGAAGGAAGGCAAAAGGAAGAGGAGCCAGCAAGTCTCTCAGCACAGGATTCGAGAAGTCAGTCTTGCCCCCTCACTGCCTCACAGGCAAGATGAAGATCTCCTTGGGGCCTCTGCCTGTGAAGACTCGGCTCCTTCATCAAGATAGCATTTGGACCAAGGCACCTCCCTTGTGTAAGCTGTTCCCCCTACAAGCTGGTTACGGGGAGTTCAAGAGCAGAAGTGGTGTAATAGCCACAGGCTCATCTCTGCGGGGGCAAGGCTTGTATCTGGCTTCTGTTCGAATCTCCCGCCTGCACCAAAACCCTGCACCTCAATCCTTCCCATCTTACCCCATCCTTCCATTGTTTTATGTAGTAGCACATGAATGCAATGGAAATGTGTGTGTCAAGTGCAGGAACTGGACGTTGACTTGCAGAGGTAAAACACATGGGATTCTTCTGACATGAAACCTATTTTGGTCTATTCTTGTGTGTTGTTACTGTTGTTTTTGCAAGGTAGGGTCTCACTCTAGCCCAGGCTGACCTTGAATTCACTATGTAGTCTCAGGGTGGCCTCGAACTCACAGCAGATCCTACCTCTGCCTCCTGAGTGCTGGGCTTAAAGGTATGCGTCACCACACCTGGCTTGAAACATCTTGTATAGACTCTGTGTTTAAAAAAGAAAGACGGTGATGATTTCGAAACAATCCCATCATGTCTCTTTCACCCCCCTCTAGATTTGGGGTTTATTTAATCTCACCCCACCCCCACAGTTGCACAAACATAAGAAAAAGGAAACAAAAGACAATAATGTGTCCTCACTGGGTTCCGTACAATGACTGCAAGTGGGGATGTTCCTGAGCCATTTCCCTTAACTCTTCTCCGAAGGAATCCCGAGGTGGGGAAATGTGATCACTGAACCTCTAGAACTTCAGGGAGCAAAAGGTCCAGCGGCCAGCACTAGGCACAGGTCTCCATAGGAGCATGACTTGGCTTGCCCAGTGTGGCTCCACAGTTAGGAGTGCTTTCGCAGAGATCTCTAGAACCCAGGAAGAAGACAAAGAACCGCCAGGTGCCGCAGAAAATGACCAGCCTCTGAGTTTGTGCCACCAAAATTGCAGGAGATCAAGCATGTCAATATGAAGAGGCCACCGATGGTCAGGGACACAGGCTTTGTGGGCAGACGTACATGAGATTAAAAATTAGTTCCATCAATTAATCGTCCAGCTCAGGGTGAGCCTCATCTACATTGAAGGAGAAATCCAAACACCTTCTAGACAGTGCTAGAATCCTTTGTTTGATGCTTAATGTGTATTCCTGTGTGTGCTGACAAAAATAGACTCAGATTATTTGAACAAATGCATAGTGTTCTACTATATGGTCCTATTTATTTTTATCATTTCTAAGAATGAAGGTCAAAAATTGTGCTTGTTACATATAGTAAACAATGATGCGGCGGATATCCTTATACAAATATCTGTATGTGAATATAACTACGGGAAAATTCCCAGAAAGAGAATTTCTATAAATGTCTTTAAATTTTTTCTCATTGTCAAACTGGGCTCACAAGAGTCTCAACCAATTTACCCACCCACCAGGGGTGCCCAAGCAGGAAAGCAAGATGACAGGCATGTTGGAGAAGGGACTGCAAATGCCTTTTCTCTTTCTTTCCCTCTCCCATAAAACGTTGTTGGTGCTATTTTGGAGGCTCTTGAGTATTGACTCCAGTGAAGAAGAAAGCGGTTTTGCTTTTCTCAGAGAGGACATTTGCCAGAATCTGGGCTGACGTTTTGGCAACTCACTGGCACGTCCCCTGCATTTCCACGAGTCTTTAGGCTTCTCTCAGCAATGAGCCATTTGTGGCTGAAAACTTAGCTAGTCTCTCAGTCCTCACGGTTACCTCAGAAAACTGTGGAATGCAACCCCCCCAAATTGTAATCTCATACTACGGGTAAACTGTGATTTTAATTTTCATTATTAACATTTGAGCTCTTATTATGGGAAGTTTTAAACATACAACAATAGAGAAATCATATGATATACCCCCACGCTTCTGCCCACTCAACTTAATCACTAATTCATGACTCATCTTGTTTGTCTTGGTATCCTACCATCTCTATCTGCCAAAGTATTTTGAAGCGAATACCAGACTCTTAATACTTGATCATAACTTAATATTTCCAACATCTTTAAGTGTCTGTATTTTTCATGAGAAGATTTTTATAATTATATTAACTTGCACATGCCATGCAAACAATATAAAAAGTGAACGTGAGCTGCATCACAATTCCCATGACTTTTTAACGGAAATTTAAAAAGTATAAAACTCATATGGTACCACAAAAGACCAAAGCAACTTTGTGAAATAAAATGTGGTAGGTATTCTACAGCTGACTTCAGAACACAGCACATAGATACTACCAAGTAAACAGTATGGTACTGGTACATACATGAAAAGAACAGAATATGACCAGAAATAAACCATGTATACTTGGTTTAAGTGTCTATCTTTGACAGATAATTCTTTTCATAAAAGGTATACTCATATTACCACTAACACACTTAAAATAACTAAAAGTAATTTATTTATTTATTTATTTATTTATTTATTTATTTATTTATTTATTTTTGGGTTTTCGAGGTAGGGTCTTTTTCTAGCCCAGGCTGACCTGGAATTCACTATGCAGTTTCAGGGTGGCCTCGAACTCACGGCAATCCTCCTACTTCTGCCTCTCAAGTGCTGGGATTAAAGGTGTGTGCCACCACACTTGGGTCGTTTTTTTGTTGTTGTTGTTTTTCAAGGTAAGGTCTTGCTCTAACCCAGGTTGATCTAGACTTCACTATATAATCTCAGGCTGGTGATCTTCCTACCTCTCCCTCCCTAGTGCTGGGATTAAAGGTGTGTGCCACTATGCCAGGATAAAAGTAATTTTAATATGATCACTCTAGTCAATGTTCATATCTCCAGTTACCTCGGTAAAATTTTAAGGTGATTTTTACATGTCAGGAAAATAAACCTTCAGGTCCAGGAGAATGAAGTTTAAGTCCCAGATTTGTTCTCCTTCTCCTTGGGTGATTTGGATAACTCCATGACTTCTCCTTGTCTCTGTTTCTCAGAATTTGAGGGCTTGCCAAAAGCAATGAATCTAAATACTTTCAGATACTACTGCTGATGAGAAAAAGAACAGACAAAAAATCCCTACTGCAATATCTGAAACCAGCGTCAAATTTTATATGACTCCTATATATTATGGACCAGATCAATAATTGTCTACTGAATTCAATAAACGTTACAAAATTTTGTCTGCTCTTATCCTCATGAAAGAGACAGGTTAAGGTCAGGGAATCGTTATTGTCTCTTCTTGTAGATAAGTGGTTTTCAAAACAAAGTAGACATAGGAGTTTCTTTCAATTTAAGACCTGTACTCTTTCTTTTCTCTTGCAGTGCTTGGGGTAGAACCCAGGGCCTTGAGCATAGTGAACATGCCAGGCAAGCACTCCACCAGTGAGCTACACTCCCTGTTGTTTTTTTTTTTGTTTGTTTGTTTTTTTGTTTTTTGGTTTTTGGAGGTAGGGTCTCATTGTGGTCCAGGCTGACCTGGAATTCATTCTGTAACCTCAGGGTGGCCTTGAACTCATGGCAATCCTCCTACCTCTGCCTCCCGAGTGCTGGGATTAAAGGGGTGCGCCACCACACCCGGCCTAACTCCCAGTTTTTTAAGAGTATTTGTTTAAGAATTACAGAGGAGTGGGAGAGATGGCTTAGCAGGTAAGGCATTTGCCTGCAAAGCCAAAGGATCCCAGTTCAATTCTCTAGGACTCACATAAGCCAGATGCACAAGGTGGCGCATGCATCTGGAGTTCTATTGCGGTGGCTGGAGGCCCTGGCGCACCCGTTCTCTCTGCCTCTTTCTCTCTCTCTCAAATAAATAAATAAATAAATAAATAAATAAATAAATAAATAAATAAAATATATTTTAAAAAATAGACGTTACAGAGACTCCTTTAAAACAATCTCATGTTAGGAGTCTGGAAATGAAGGATTTGTCAAGAATTCTAGGTGTCAAGCAATGCCATTGGTGGCTCTAGTGTCCCATGAGACAATAGACACACACAGAAATTATAAAGTACCATAAGATTGCTAATAGAAAAGGAAGCACGTCCAGATGGTTCTAAATTAGACTTAGTATTCTCCTACAGACTTTCTATTAGTTGCAGATTTCATGAATAAAGAAAAAAATCTATTCTATATCAAAATTTTATTTTTTTAATTTATTTGTTTAAAAGAAAGAGAAAGAGAGAGAGAATGGGTGTGACAGGGCCTCCAGCCCCTGCAAACGAACCCCAGACACAGGCACTACCTTGTGCATCTGGCTTACATGGGTACTGGGGAATCAAACCTGGGTCCTTAGGCTTCACAAGCCACCGCCTTACATGCTGAGCCATCTCTCCAGCCCTATATCAAAGTTTTGAAGACAGGAGAGATGATAAAATAGCAGTGTCAGTCTATTTCCTGTATCTGTAGCAAAATATTTAGGCATTATTACAGTCTGGGTAATTTACAAAGAAATGAAGTTCATTTGGCTCATGGTTCTAGAGGCTGAGGAGCTCAAGGGCATGGTGCTGACACCTGCTGAAGGCCTCCGTGCTGCGTCGTGGTGACATCACAGGACGAGACCAAGCAAGCATAGCAGAGAGTGCTCACATACGTAGGTGTCCAGCCAGTTTCTGTCAGCTAGTGCTTATGATGTTCGCCTCATGTGCACACGTGTGGTGTGCGCGTGTCCATGTGCATGGTTGTATGTGTGTGGTGCACATGTATGGAAGGGTGCATGTGCACAGGTGTGGGGCCATGTGGTAAACATCAGGAACCTTCCTTGGTTGCTTTCCACCTTATTTTTGGAAACAAGGTCTTGTCTCTCTAGGGCCCCTCCCCTCTCCACCGCCCTGCCACTGGGATTACAGACACACCGGTCATGCTGGACTCTCACAAGGGTGAAAGGGTCTGAATTTAGGTCCTTGTGTGGCAAGCATTTTACCCCCAGAGCCAGCCCACAGCTCATTTTCATAACAAAGCCACCCCCTGGACACCCATAAATCCTTTATTTCATTAATCCATAAGTGGATTAATCCATTCGTGAGGATTCTGCCCCTATGGCCCATTCCTCTCGCACATTTCCTACCTGAAGAGTCAGGTATTAAGTAAGGGTGTGTATTGCATGGAATTCCTAGGATACATTCAAACTATAGCAAGATAACTAAAGTCATACTGGTAGAAAAATAAAAGCATTATTGAAAATTATTTTTTCTTAAATTTATTTTTATTTTTATTTATTTATTTGAGAGAGAGAGAGAGAGGACATGCCAAGGCTTCCAGCCACCACAAATGAACTCCAGATGCATGTGCCACCTTGTGCATCTGGTTTACTTGGGTCCTGGGGAATGGAACCAAGGTCCTTTGACTTTGCAGTCCAGCACCTTAACTGCTAAGCCATCTCTCCAGCCCCTGAAAATTCTTTTCAAAATATTCTATTCATTTATTTTTTTTTCATTTATTTTTTTTTATGAGAGAGAGAGGGAAGAGAGGGAAGGAGGTGGGTATGGGAACATCAGGGCCTCTTGCTGCTGCAAATGAACTCCAGATGCATGCACCACTTTGTGCCTCTGGGTTGCATGAGTGCTGGAGAATTGAACCCTGGCTGGCAGGCTTTGCTAGCAAGTGTCTTTAACTGCTGAGCCATCTCCCCAGCCTACTGAAAACTCTTGGAAGATTTCAAAATGACCATTGCCAATACTTTTTTTCTATGCTGAATTTGTGTGTGGTGGGGAGGGGCGGGGTGGGGGATGGGGTGATGGGGAACAAGGGTGGGAAGGATGGGAGCAGCTGAGCAAAACAGAAAGGGTACAGGCATGTGTAATTTAAAGAGAGGAAAGGCTCGCTGGGCATGGTGGCGCACGCCTTTAATCTCAGTGCTTGGGAGGCAGAGGGAGGAGGATCACCATGAGTTCAAGGCTACTCTGAGACTCCATAGTGAATTCCAGGTCAGCCTGAGCTAGAGTCAGACCCTACCTTGAAAAACCATTAAAAAAAAAAAAAAAAAAAAAAAAAAAGGGAAGGCTGCAGACTGTCCTCGAGGAGGAGCTGTATGGGAGGGTGATGAGGCAGGGTCAGACTGAACACTGAGGGTACAGATTTCAACCAGGGTAGCTTCTCCTGTGTAAGGGGAGTTGGGTGGACAAGCGTTCATAGAGAAGGTCAAATGAGGCAGTTGTTCGGATTTATTCTTTGTCCAATACCAAGCTATCGAGGGGTTTGATGATGACAGCGTAGAGACCACCTTTCACATCTGTTGCTCCAAGTGACAGGCAGCTGCCGGGAAAATCCTGCATCTCCGTATCCTCGGTGGTGGGACCCTTCACAGAGGAAGCCCTGGAGAAAGGAGACGGACTGCTTCTTGCTCTCTCTGTTGAAGACCACAGTGTCTGGGGCTTGAGCGGGCTGGACCTTTGGTATTCTAACATCTGCAAGGTGTGCTCTCTGTCCTTCGTCTGCGCCCACATGCAGCCCACAAGGTCAGTCTGCTGCCTCCTCAGGGGTCACTAGGAAGAGCAAATAGAGAAGGACAAGTGTCTGTAGACGGCCTTGAGAAAACTCGGGTGGATTTGTGCAGACATCTGTGACTAGGGACCTTGGCTGCCTGTGACTGGTCCTGAGCAAGAAGATGAAGATCCACAATTACCTTGGCAACCAGATAACCAGCAAAAAACGGTTACCTGGCAATTTCCATAGACCTCCCCTTTCTTCTCTCTGCAGCACACACATCAATACTTCTCCCCTTCTTAATAAGCCTCTGGGATCATAGGACTCTCTATGGAGAGAAAAGAGGGAAAATGAGAAAAACAGAAATCCCACAGACACAAGGAAAGAGAAAACGTTTTTTACAAAATATATTTATTGGGCTGGAGAGATGGCTTAGCAGTGAAGATGCTTGCCTATGAAGCCTAAGGGCCATTGTTCGATTCCCCAGGTCCAACATAAGCCAGATGCACAAGGTGACGCATGGGCAAGGTCATACATGCGCACAAGGTGGTGCACGCTTCTGGAGTTCAAGTGCAGTGGCTGGGGACCCTGACACAATTCTCTCTCTTGCTTTAACGTTTGCTCTCTCTCATAAAAAAGGCCAGTCTATTGGGCTTGCCTCAAAAATATACTATTTATCTGTAAGAAAAGATGGAGAGAGAGAGAGAGAAAAAAAAAAGCAGAGATAAGAATGGGCTTTCCAGGACCTCCTACCACTGCAAATGAATTCCAGTTACGTGTGCAACTTTGTGCATCTGGCTTTATATGGGTACTAGGAATCGAAGCCAGGTCAGCAAGCTTTACAAACAAGTGCCTTTCACTGCTGAGCCATCTCTCCAGCCAAGAGAAAACATTTTGAAGCATGGATGACATTGTAATTGGAAGACTTCTAAGAGAGAGAGAGAGAGAGATCAGGCAACATCAGGGACTGGGTGAAAAAGAGCAGGGCAATTAGGAATAAGCCTGGTGCATTTATTCTGGAATAAGAAGAACTGACCCCCATTTTCTGTTCTATACCACCACCTTCTTTTCAGGAGCCCTATTATAGGAACTTACCTCAAGCCATCTGTGCCTCCATGGTTCCTGGTAGGCGCTGGCCCCCTTAACTTATTCACTAATGCCATAGACAGTATTGCCTGCCACGGTTTTCAGGCGGTCTTCAGTGTCAAACTTCGAGTCCCTGCCCACATGGAATATACGTTTTAGGTGGGGGAGGGACTCATTTTGTAAAAGAAGGGAGCAGACCAACATAAGAGTTGCAAACTGAGATTCAAAAAAACACCACATAGCAATGGCTTAAGTCTCAGAGAAAAGAACTTGCTTTTGTTTGGAGCCAGAGAAGGTCTTGTGGAAAGTGTCACTGAAGCCACCATGGGAGGGATGACGGGCAGGGAGGGAAGACTTAAAACTGTCCTCAGGGAAGAGCAGTGTCCAAGCGTGATGAGGCAGGGTCAGACTGAACGCCAAGGCTGCATCATTCGACCAAGGTAGCTTCCATTGTATAAGGAGAGTTGGGTGGACAAGGCTTCACAGAGGTCAAATGAGGCAGAGCCTTGGTGGTCACAGAATTGTTAGGATTTATTCTTTTTAAAAAAATATATTTTATTTATTTATTTATGTGAGAGAAAGAGGCGGGGGTGGGGAGGAGAGGGAGAAAATGGGCATGCCAGGGCCTCCAGGCACTGCAAACAAACTCCAGATGCATGCACCCCCCCCCTTTGTGCATCTGGCTTACATGGGTCCTGGTTTGTGAGACTCGAATGGGGATCCTTTGGCTTTGGCTTTGCAGGCACTCGCCTCAACCACTGAGGCATATCTCCAGCCCAGGATTTATTGTTTGTCCATTGCCAAGCTCTTGAGGGATGGTGAGATGGTATGTATAGGTTCAATATGGATAATTTCGATAGGTGCAGGTCCGGTGGGAGGGTGAAGACGGGGAGCAGTGTGGATTGCTGGTGCATTAATTTATTCCACGTCAAGGGTCATGGGAGCCAGTTGAGTACCTAGTGGGGGGGATGGGAAGATAGCTCACTACCTGCTTCACAAGCATGAGTTTAGTCTTCAATAGCCACATATAAATACTTCGTGTGATGCTACACACAGAACCCCAGTGCTAGGGGAGTAGAGACAAGGTGATCCCCGAGGCTTACTGGCCACATAGTTTAGCCTAATGGATTAATTCTAGGCCAATGAGAGACCTTGTCTCAAAAGAAATGGTAGACAGCATTCGTAGGAGGAAACCCAAGGTTTTCCACACATACATGTATAACTTAAAAAGGAAGATATAATGACCTTCCTGTATCAGGACCTGAGTTCCAAGTTCTTTTGTTCTTGTTTGTATATTCTCTATAATAGAGTCAATATAATACACAATAAAACAGAAAGACAGGCTCTCCAGTTAGACCCTGACATCCCACTTCCTATGTGACCTTGACAAGTCACCTCAACTCATGTCTGACAAATGAATGTTGGCACAGAGAGGAAAATGAGGTAATGTAAGGTAATGTAAATAGCACCAGGTATGCTTGCGGGTTCCCAAGATGCAAGATGACATTGTTGGCAACTGAAAATTTCAAATCCTGCCAAGCACATTTTACTTTCGGGGGGAGGGGGGGAGATACAAAGAGTGCCTTACTTCTCCTGAATTAAAATATGAATCCGTAACAAAATAGGAAGTTTTATGGAAGGAATCTAAAGGAAGCCAGTAGCTGGTGGGTTCAAGATGCTTAAGGGTTTTGAACTTATCAAGCTACAAACTGAAAAGTCTATTATGTTCACCAAGAATATGAGTCTGGAAGCTACATAAATGTTGGTCATAATCCTGTTTGCCACTCATCGGTTGTGTGGACATTGGTCACGTCACTTAACCTCTCTGAGCCATCATTAAAGATGCATAGTGGTCATGCTTTGTGCCCCAATCTATGTTTTGTTTCAGCTGTGGGACTGTCCCACTAGGTCACTGGGAAGCTGTCCAGGTTATGGTTAGACAAAGAAAGGGGCTGCCATTTGCATTCTAGTCCACAAAATATGCAGAAGTCTTAGGAACCTATGCCTCAGTCTCCCAGCTATGTTTTCAGGATTACTTCTGATCTGTCAGTGGGATTCATCAGTATGTAACCATTCCTGTATGTGTGGAGAGAGAGAGGGAGAAAAGGAGAGAAGATAAAAGGAAGAAAAATGAGAGATATTAACAGAAGATCTGTGGTGGTTTGAATATAAAATGTGAGAGCTGGAGGGATGGCTTAGCGGTTAAGCATTTGCCTGTGAAGCCTAAGGACCCCAGTTCAAGGCTCAATTCCCCAGGACCCATGTTAGCCAGATGTACTAGGGGGCACACGTGTCTGGAATTCATTTGCAGTGGCTGGAGGCCCTGGTGCACCCATTCCCTCTCTCTCTGTCTGCCTTTCTCTCTCAAATAAATAAATAAAAATGAACAAAAAAAATGTGACCCATAGTCTCACATATTTGTGACTGAGTTTCCTTAGCCTCCAGCTGGTGGAGCACTGGTGGAGGAGGTATCCCTAGGAGCAGGGTTTTGAGGTGTAGGAATCCAACGTACCGGGTGTTGAGAGCTGGCTCCCTCCGACTGCTCCCACGAGGATGCTGATGGACGAGAATGTGAGCTGACTGTTTGTTCTGCCTTTACCACAGTGATGAAACCTCCCCCTTGAAACTGTGAGCATGAGATGAACTCTTTCCTCCCATAAGCTGCACTGGTCAGGTGTTTTGCCCCAGCAGTGAGAAAGTGACTGCTGAAATATTCCATATGTAAATATTTCAAAATGGCTCACAACAGCAAAAAGCCAAACATTTCTTGATGGTTCTGATAAGAAAATAAGTCCATGAGCTGATGGAGAGGCCAGCAAGCAGCTTTGCTACTGCCGAGGGCCCTGCGCGTGTTGTTAAGGGGACGGGGAGAGGCACGCTAAATGCGGTCATCGTCGCTGTCATTCTCTCGAAGGCATCCTGCATGTAGGACAAGGCACTAAGATGTTCTCCAGAGCAAGCCTGGAACTCAGCTTAGGGGCCCACCTCTTCTCAAGGAAGGACATTTTGATGTCGAAGCAGCAAATGATGAGAGATCCAAGAATGTGCAAGGGAGACAGTGCCTCTCGTTTTTGTAAATTCGATTAGAAACACTTATGCTGCATATCCAACATGATCATAAGTATTTCAACAAGTACCTACCACAAAACACCATGTCAAGATAGCAAGGGTGCTTGTCTTTGGCTGGTATGGTGTCTTGGATCCTACTTCTTTCTCATCCACTTGCTTTTTTATCTTCCTTGTTTTTTTCTATTGAATATAACTTTTAAAGAATGCATTAAAAATATAGTTTTTAATTGTAGATAAAGGGCCACATCAAAATTTCTTCTCAAGTGGCTTAAAAACTCATCGCATATTTCAGTTTTCAAAAAGCCTTTAGCATAAGAGGAACTGGGATATTCTAGAAGAAAATGCATATTCCAGGACATACAATATTCAATAAGAAGAATCCACACTTGGCCTTCAAAATAGCTAAGGATAGATTTTATTTTTGCTTAGTCCTAATTTTAGTGCGGATGAAACTCAGTCCTTCAGCATCTGAAAGCTATATTAGAAGGCAGGCCTCTGGGGGCTAGAATCCAAATTCTCAAGCTTGGATAGATAGAGTACTTTCTGAAGGCCATTTTCGTTTTACGACCAATTGGTTCAGAATTAATGAGAACTGTTTTGCATAGACATCACTTACAATCTAAAGCAATGCCTTTTTGAGGATTCTTCCCACTCACCTTGCAGATACTGAGTTTCAAAGTTAAATAATTTTTCCATTTCTAACTCTTTACTATTCTAGCCTATGAAGCCCAGAGATAATTAATTTTAGGAACCATCATTTTAGAGTATTTATCAGATAGTGCAAACCGCTAGTCAGGTTAGGGTTATAACTCAGTGATACAGTGCCGGCCTAGCTTGCACAAGGTTCAATCCCCAGCACAGAAAAAGAAACGAAAAAGATAAAACCATTAATTATGATGGTGTCAAGGGAAGCTTTTTCTCTGGGGAGACACCAAGACACATCTACTGATCTATTCACCCCAGATAGGGCTCAGCTGATAGACGAAAGAATGATTGCACCAAGATCAGTTTTGTTGAACCAATGAGTTTACTTGGGGTTACTTACAGAGCAATGAGCGAGGTTGTTTTCAGAAATAATGGATGACTCACAGACAGCTGTATCACCCCAAAGCACACCCCAATATAGGCTCTGACTCTGGGTCTTACTGCACAACTTGTAGTCATGTTAGCTGGTCATAATCTCTCCCAGGCAGTTGTTTAGCTTTTATATAATCCTGGGGACGGTTCTCGTGATCTTTTTTTTTTTTTTTTTTGAGGTAGGGTCTCACTCTGGTCCAGGCTGACCTGGAAATTAACTCTGTCATCTCAGGGTGGCCTTGAACTCATGGCAATCCTCCTACCTCTGCCTCCCGAGTGCTGGGATTAAAGGCGTGCACCACCACGCCCGGCTAGTTCTTGTGATCTTTTAAATTTCAGTTTCCCAAACTTAACTGGGTCAATCCCCTGAGCCTCCCTATTCCCTAGTAGGAGGGACTGTTTCATTTGTTTATTAATTTATTTGAGAGAGAGAGAGAGAGAGGGAGAGAATGGATGTTCCAGGTCCTCCAGCCACTGCAAATGAACTCCAGACACATGCGCCGCCATGTGCATTTGCCTTATGTGGGTACC
This sequence comes from Jaculus jaculus, assembly GCF_020740685.1. Classification (NCBI taxonomy): domain Eukaryota; kingdom Metazoa; phylum Chordata; class Mammalia; order Rodentia; family Dipodidae; genus Jaculus; species Jaculus jaculus. The sequence goes on along the minus strand of NC_059111.1, from coordinate 102,462,043 downwards.
AGGGAATCGAACCTGGGTCCTTAGGCTTCGCAGGCAAGCAATCTTAACTGCTAAACCATCTCTCCACCTGGACTGTTTCAATTCAGAAGGAGTTTCTACACAACACTAGTCACTCTCCCCAGCAGTTGTTTACTGCTTCTATAATCTCGGGGAGTGATCTTGTGATCTTTCAAGTTTCAGCTCTCCCATACTTGACCTTTTGAATCTCCCAAGCTTCCTTCAAGAAGAAGCATTTCAAGCTGGAGGCATTTGCTCTACAATAATACAGTCATCTTTATGGGCTGACCGTGTTTACAGGACCGAGCGTCTTTGGAAGCTTAGGTGTCAGTCTTTGTACGTGTTGTCAGAGGACTGGGGTGAAAATCAATGCCGTTTGTGTAAAGTTTCCAAGAGGAAACAACTTGAAGTTTGCTTCTGGTCGCTAGAGCCTCACCTCTGCCCTGTGCATCTTACTTTTGCTAATTCTAGTCTGTGTCCAGGAATACAGTGTAATAAACCCTAACCTGAACATAGCAGCTTCTTTGAGTTTTTCTATCCTTTCTTTGTGCAGCTGAGGATAGTCTCGGAGGTCAAAAATAACACTTAAGGGCTGGACAGATGGCTTAGCAATTAACACACTTGCCTGCAAGGCCTGACTCTCCAGATCCCATTTAAGCCAGACACACAATGGTGAGGCAAGCGCAAGGTCACACATGCCCACTAGGTGGCGCAGGCATCTGGTGTTCAATTGCAGTGGCTGAGGCGCTGGTGTGCCAATTCTCTCTCTCTCTCCCCCTCTATGTCTCTCTCTCTCTCTCTGTGAAAAAATTAAAAAGTCTTTATAAATAAAAACAACAACACAAGATTTAAGAACCAACCATTAAGAACCAATTTGAGTGAGCAGATGGAGGAAGACTCAGGTGAGTAAATATTTACTGAGCATTTACTGCACACCAGATATTACACCAGGGCACTGAGATGACTGAAATGGAATTTATGCTCCTCAAGACACTATAGCTCCCGTGGTGGTGCCAAGGAAAACACTGCCAAGGGTCAAGTGCCGTAAGGCACTGCATGATACCAGGGTGCAGAGGAAAGTCACTTAGCTTGGGGAACTTGCGGGGAAAGAAGGCTTTGTCGTGGGCCCCTCGAGGGACCAACCCTGAGCATTCTGGTGACTTGGTTATGGATGTTGACACTGCCTTTCTGTGATTATTTAACAGTGCTTCCCCCACCATGGAGGCGTTTGTGGCTGGAGGCTCTGGGGCTGTGGTGAGGCCGTGTAGTAGGGATGTTTCCCACATTCCCATTCTCTCCTAAACCCAATGGATTGCATGATTCATGACAGACACCAAAATCAAAGTTGTGCTTCTTTGAAAAGGGAAAACAGACTACTAATCCTTTTGAGGCTTAACCCAGGCAGTTCACTGAACACTGCATGGGGTATTCTGCCTTAGGCAACTGCTGCTGACTGCATCCAGCCCTCCAGTCAGCATGTGCCACACTGGAGTCACAGGATCTGGCAAGTAAAGTGCCTCCATCATACCCAGACCAGTGCAGGAAAGGCTTTTATTATTATTATTATTATTATTATTATTATTATTATTATTATTAGAGAGGGAGAGAGAGGCAGGAGAAAGAGAGAGAGAGAATGGGCACACCAAGTCCTCCAGCCACTGCAAAAGAACTCCAGTCACATGCACCACCTTGTGCATCTGGCTAACATGGGTCCTGGGGGATCAAACCTGAGTCCTTAGGCTTTGCAGGCAAGCGCCATCTCTCCAACCCAGGAAAGGCTTTTGCATCCTGCCTGTGTTCTGGCTTAAGAATAATGAGGTTTATCCAGGCATGGTAGTGCATGCCTTTAATGCCAGCACTAGGGAGGCAGAGGTAAAAGGATCGCCTGAGTTCGAGGCCACCTGAGGCTACGTAGTGAATTCCAGGTCAGCCTGGGCTAGAAGAAGACCCTACCTCCAAAACAAACAAACAAGCAAACAAAAAGGATAATGATGTTTATATTCTTTTTTTTTTTTTTTCGAGGTAGGGTCTCACTCTGGTCCAGGCTGACCTGGAATTAACTCTGTCATCTCAGGGTGACCTTGAACTCATGGCAATCCTCCTACCTCTGCCTCCCGAGTGCTGGGATTAAAGGCGTGCGCCACCACTCCCGGCTCATGTTTATATTCTTTATAGCTTCCAAGGGGCATGGCACCCACGATGGCTGTGTTAGAGGAACACTATCTCGGGGTCCTGCTGCCCCATTCTTCAACTTTTTCTCCATTTACAACACCTTCCTCACATCCATTCCATATATCACTCTCCTCTGACCTGCCCTTACCTGTGAAATGCTTTGCTGCTTATTTCTATTACCACCAAGTTTCCTCCTTTCCAAACAAGTCCACAGCTTGTAACAGTGTTTGTGTATCAGACTAGATGCATTCATAAATGTGCCTGGTAATTCCAGGTTGGCTTGCATAATGCCCAATACTGTGCATAATCTCGTAGCCCATCAGGGTTGGTGTCATGCCCACTGAGCAACTCTTTAGATGCAGAGATGCCAGGACATACTTCCTCTCCCTCCAATACCCTGCTCCAGCGGTATTTGCTTCTTCCGGCAGCTCAGCAGTTACGTCTGGGGACTTGTCAACTCCCTGGATTTTGGTGGGAGGCAGAGCTGAGAGAGAAGAAAGAAACCCCAAAAAAGGCTGTACAAATATTTTCCTTCCCTCCTACCACGAGACACTCCCATGGGATTATGACATAAAAACAACTACCTGAAAAAGAAAAGCAGAGATTTGGGGGCATACTCTGGTGGAGGTGGCTGCTGGCAAAGGAGGCCCCAGAATCTCTAGGGCAGTGACAGAAGCCAGGCCATGTGGGCAATCCAGTCTATCTGCTGTGTTCCAGGGGTCCAGATCATGTTAGCTTGGGATTCTGGCTGCATGTGACAGGTTTACACCTATCCACGTCCTTGGGAGAAATTATTCTTATAGCAGACAGAGCCAGTTTCTTACTGTTACCCCTAGATACTGATCTGGAGGCTGATAAGACCATTTATTTTATTTTATTGCTTTTTTTAATGAGAGAGAGAGAGAAAGAATTGTTACGCCAGGGCCTCTAGCCACTGTAATCAAACTACAGACGCATGTGCCACCTTGTGCATCTGGCTTACATGGGTTCTGGGGAGTCAAACTTGGGTCCTTAGGCTTTACCAGCAAGCACCTTAACTGCTCAGCTGTCTCTCCAGCCCAATAAGACCATTCTTCACAAGTATCTTTGTTATCCTCTCTGCTTTCCTATGGAGACATACACCAGAAACTTTTTAAGGTAAATATGTAGAATAAAACTGTGCCTCTAAATCAGGGAGAGAGATAATGAATATGGAGAAATTTCACTCTTCACTGATAACTAGGAAGTTGAATAAGGGGCTAGAATGTAGCCAATATTTTATAATTCTTTACTTTTTTTTTAGTGTGTGTAAGAGAAAAAGAGTGAGTTTCCTTCTTATTTTTCTCTCTTCTGAATCCCCATCCATTCTTCTTCCCTTACCCTCTAAGCATTCACCTTTGGCACACACATGATTGAAATGTTTACTGTCAATTTCCTGTGGATTAGAGTTTTCAGCTGGTTATGTAAGACCTGTGCTATTTATTTCTATACAAAACCTCAGGGAACACTTCTGTTCTCCATCAAATATTATGGCTTTGGACTGGAAGGACAGCTTAGTGGTTAAGGTCCTTGCCTGCAAAGCCAAAGGACCCAGGTTCAACTCTCCAGGACCCACATAAGCCAGATGCACAAGGGGGGGGCACATGCATCTGGAGTTCGTTTGCAGTGGCTGGAGGCCCTGGTGTGCCTATTCTCTCTTTCTGTCTGTCTCTTTCTCTCCCAAATAAATAAAATAAATTTTAAAATAAATAAAATGTATTTTTAAAAAATTAAAAAATATATATTGTGGCTTCTATCCTTCCTTTCCCACCCAGCTCCCAAATAGACAGCAGACATGATCATTTAAAACACACAACATGATCTTCTTTATTTAATTGTTTAATCAGTTTACATTCCACAACTGACAGATTATTTATTTTTATTTTTTCCATGAACAAGTCATTTAATTAATTACCAGACACTTTTTTCTTCAATCGATGGAAATACAATATTTCTGCCAATTTGAAAAAGAAAATTGCAAGATGCAGTTAAGTTTCAGTGAAGTCCCCAAATGCTCTCTGCTTTCTTGGTCCTTTCAAAGTCACAGGAACCTGGCAATTTCCCTTTTCATTCCCCCCTCCCATTTCCCTGTTAAGTTCCTCTCAGGATTATCACAAGAGTTTCAAGATCTGGGTTGGATCACCTTTCCTGTAATTAATTAATTAATTAATTATGAGAAGAAAACAGACAGTACAATAGATCTGATATGATGTCGCATTCTTGTTAAGATTAAACAATACATTTATTCACATCGTATCAGAACAAATTAACATAATATTTAATCTTATTTTAGCACCAATAACCACAGGAATTGCTACCTCCAAGGGGAGAGTCATTGTTAGAATCCTGCAGTCTATACCACTCTGCGTCTAACCAATCAGAAAGCACTACGCAAATTAAAGTGAAGGTAAATAAATTTATATTGACTGAGCAATAATCTGGCGGACCATAAACACTCCAGGTGTTTGAGAGCTCGGCTGGCGATGGTCCCTATCTAATGACCACACATAAAACATACTCACCAATTCAGCTCACTTTCTCTCGCTTGGCAACACAGGGCTCAGAATGTAGGTTTTTAAATGAATCAAAGCTTGTCATACTGGCTCTTTGAAATGATTTGAGAATGCCCAGGGGCTGGTTGCTTCTATTTTATTCTGTTCTCTGCACTAAGATCTCACTCCTTGTCTTCTCACAAAAGAGCCTTCTTTAAACCTAAGGGAGAACTCTAAGAAGAGCCAAGGGACAGGTGACGGTGGTCTGAGTGCCGGGACAAGGTCAGAACTTGTCACTAACATATCTTAGGAGACCCAGCTTGTCTGTGGCCACGACTCCTCACACTATATCTCCTTTTCAGCAATTGATTTTAAGATTTTTTTTTTAAAAAATTAAGGAAGTTAAAGGATAGAAAAAGCAGCTCCAACTTATCAACGTGATGGTCTTAGCAGGTGAGGGCACCAGATAAGAAGAGGTGGCTGAGGCGTTCACTCTTCACAAAGGGAGGCTTATTTGTTCCACCCCACTGTGAGATCAAGGACATCTGGATGGGACAGGGCAGAGGCTGATGCTCCCACAGCTGAACATGAGCTGCTTTGTCCCTAGGACTTGGACAGGTCATCCAGGGCCATGTCCAGGGGCAGTATTTACACCTTTGAGGCAGAAGTGTTATGTGGTTCACAGCCGTGTCTCCCTCCTCTTACTAAGCAGATGAAACAACCTCCAGAGGCCAGGACAGCAGCCTGGATGTGGCTGTGCCTTCTCCTCGGGAATACAGCCCCTGCCTCTGGTCCCAGCAAGAGATATGACCGCTACGGACTTGCTGTGAGGGCGTCCCTGCAGGCTCCTTAAAGACCTAATCTCTACCATCCTAGACAGTAACCAGAAGCCTTGAGTGGAGTTTGAGCCCTGAAATGTGGCTACTCCAAACTGAGATTTGCTCAGAGGAAAACCCACCTTGGGATTTAGAAGATGCCACTTGAAATAAACAGAACATAACGTATATCACACCTTTTACGTCAATTCCATGTTAAAATCCTAACATGTTTGCTTTGCTGCCTTAAAATGTAATAGGAAAATCAGTCTCACTGCTGTTGTTGGCGCTTTGAAATGTGGCTAGTGGGATGTTCGAAATCGCATATGTGTCTTGCATTGCATTTTATTGGACAGCAGTGGCCTAGTCTTTCCTCATGCTGGTCTCAGAGAGGATCACCGGGGTCCCCAGGACAAGAGGAAGGTTTGAAGTGAAGGGGTCTATAGCCATAAGATGGGGAGAGGGCCAGCACTGGCCAAGGTTGGTATGCACCTATTTTTTTTTTTTTTTTCCAGGGCAGTTGTATGTGGATACGCATACCCTGTGACATTCTACTTCCTCCTTCTGCAGGTCTACTCCCTTGGGAATCCTTCTCTGCCACTATACTGGGGACATTCTGGTGACTCAACTGCCTCCGTATCCCATGCCCACAAGTAGCCCCCACCCCCGGCCCACAGCTTCAGCCCATGGCATCCACCGCGCCCCCCCACCACCGCCACCATCACTGCTTTCTTCCTCAGGGTGCAGTTGTCCCCTCGGCCACCCTCTGCTTCTGACATGGTGAAGCCATATTTGTAGAGCGAGTCCCAGGTGACCAAGCAGTTGACAGGCGTCATCTCCTTCGACGCCTCTCTCTCCTCCCCCAGCCCAGCGCACAGAGCTCTGCCAGCAAAGAGAGGAAGATGAGCTTGTCAACATGGTTGGGAAACAAGGCATCTGAGAGCGGAAAGGAAGAGGAAAGGGCTTTGGACTCTGGGCATAGACTGGCTGTGGGCTTGAGGTCACTTTCTGAGGCGGGCAGGCATGGGGCAAGAGCAGCAGGGAGAAAGTCTCTCCTGATTTGCCTCAGCTCTGCAAGCACACAGCAGCCAGCGTGGGCACAAAGTCTCTGAAATTAGCAGCAGAATGGACGGGGCGGAGTCGGAGCCCCTAAGAGCTGCAAGAGCCACCCTGTTACCTGGGAGGCTGAGGGGACATGGAGACGTGGTGAGGTAACGAGACTCACCCCGAGGTCCCCCCAGGGGGCCACTGGCAACGCCACTAAATGCTTCCAGCCGCGTCAGGACTTTGCGTTGACTTTGGCCATGACCTTCATCCTTCGGACTTTAAGGATAGGCTGTTACTTTCTGGGAGACATCTTTTGCTCTAAAGGTAGGTGCCCGTCAGAACAGAGACTTTGCAGCAAACACCGATGACCCTCAGGGAATCGACCAGAGGTCTCTCCTGGGCCACAGGCATCTCTACTTTCAAATGCCACCAGAGTCAGGATTCTAGGGCAGTCCACACAAGTCCTCAGAAAACCGAGGGCTGCACTCCTGCGCTTGAGTGGACACACTACCCCTCCCCTTCGTTTTCAGCTTCCACTTTTATTGTACATTTTTACAGATAGTCTTGAATAGCAGAACAGTCACACCATGGGAAGAAATGGGAAAGGGGCGAGAGAGTGGTCCTGTGAAAGCTCTGTGTAAAAGACACTGTTCACACTCACAACACAGACGCACCAGCACACACGGACGAGAATGGGCCTACGGGGCCACCCAGAGAGGAAAGGAAAAGCTCAAGGTTGAGGAGAGAGAAGGGGCCCCCAGGGCTCCCCAAGGAGTAATGCCAGGCCTTAGGCAAGAAGAGTAGGAAACTGGCATGTGTTAGAGAGACGTCAGGTTGAGCGGCTGCTGAGGTCGGGGTTCGGTTTGCTGTTTCTCCATCCTGAACCCACCGCCGCCGCAGGCAAGAAGTCACCTTCGTCATTGGCTGGGCTCTAGTTACGTAGAATGGAAGGACTTGAACTTCCCCCTGAAGGAAGCTTTAACACGACATGGCAATTTGATCCACAGGAAAGCAGAATGGACGGAGACCCTTCTGAAAAATCACTTCTTAACTCTTTTCTTACTTAGAACCCAGGATGCAAAAGAAGGTCATACTGAGAACATGTCTTACATGGATACAACATCCAGGGGACTTTCTACCAGATCCCAGAGGGTTCTGGTGAAGTGACTGGCTTTACCGACTGAGAAAGAGAAAGCTGGCTCGCCTTCCTTGGTACTTATCTTTCCCTCAACATCTGCCTTACTTCTCCTTCTTGGACAAGTACAGCTAGAAATGATAAGAGGAGAACTGCTAACTGAAAGAAAACAAGGCGTTAACCCCTTGCCTGAGTTAGGAGATGGCCGCTCTAGTTAATATGTATTCTTTGTCCCACACGGTCTATTCATCCCATCACTTCTGGGGATAATCGACTGGAATAAGAGTTCCTTTGGCAAAACTGGCTGTAAACCAAAGGAAGGAGCTCTGGGTAAAGTGCATCAAGGAGACCATTTCTGTGGAGGGCCTGGATGGAGAACAGAGCCCGAGTGCTCCAACTGGCTAGGAACAGTGTGATTCAGCAACCAAGATGGCCTCTCTCTAGACTCTCTTCTCCTCAGTGGGGCAGAACCCAAATAGAACAGTTCCATCTTGGTGGGGACCCTGCTGTTGAAGGGCAATTTGAACAGTGCATAACTCACGTGCCATTTCATGTTTGCTAACCACTATGCGATTCCTTTCGCGTCCTTAATGTACCATGAGGTAAAGCGTTATCACAGTCCTCATTCTGTCGATGAGGGAGTTCAAGTATGGAGAAGACACAGTGCCCCGCGTCACAGATCACCTTAGTGAAGAGTGGCAATGAGATTTACAGTAACGGCATTACATGAGTGTAGCTTAGGTAGTGAATTTCTCAGGCTTCAGTGCCCCTATGCCCATTACTGGATTGAGATTGTACCTGGAAAAAAGGAACAGATCAAAGAGAGAGAGAGAGAGAGAGAGGCCCAATACTAATCGTGTAGCCCTGCTCGACACTCTCCCCAAGCTCTGGCATGAGCTTTCAAGTCCTCTTTGCTGTCTCTGAGGCCTAGGTCTGTGCGCCTGCTGCCAACATCATAGAACGACATTGACAAGATCAATCAGCGCGGTTCTGTGGCTATGCAATATCCTCCCAACCCCATCTGCCAACTCAAAGACTAGTTGAAGAGGTTCTGGGATTTTGACTTTATGGTTGGGTCCGCCGTAAATGCCTCGGAGTGATGGGATGAGGACAAATCTCTCAGTCATTTTGTATTTTCTTTTTTTTTTATAATTAGCCTGCATATGGCCCAGGGGGGAAAGCCCAATAGCTGATAATAACATATTCTAAGAACTAGGAACAAGGCCGAAGGAACAGTACACCCCATGGCAGCAGCACTGAGAAGACAGCAAAGTCAGCCTGGAAGCCAGCTACGGTGCCAGACAGCAGAATCATCCGTTTGCATCTACTCTGCTGGGCTGGCTTTAAAAAAAGAAAATCCTGCCCCTTCCTCTGTCTCAACAGCTGGAAGGCAGCAGAAAGACTGATCAGACTGCTATACACTTGTTACTTCTCTCTGTGGTAAAGTGAGCTTTCACACTGACTCATCGCATTTCCCTGGAAAAGGATGGATGCGCTCACCGGCTTCACCTGGAGCAGTGGGAAGACGTTCAGGAAAACAGCTTCCCTTGAGCTACAAGAACTAACCAAGTCTCCCACACGAGCCACCACAAAGGATGACCAGGTCTGTTTCTTCCCACTCCTCCCCCACAACCTTGAAAATCCATGCATAAATGCTCTCCGTATAGACAGGTGGAACTAGCCCATCCTAAATGCCCCCAGTGATGCATTTGCCTTCATTATTCTGTATTTGACCCAAGTGGGCAGCTTCGGAGACTTACGTGGCACACTCTCCTGTCAGATGAGATGCTGATGGCTATATGTAGAGCTTTCATACAAGCCCTCTTACTGTGTGTGTGGATGACTAAGGAGACATGGAGTCTCGGGTTATCCTCCATCACTGCGGGCGAAGGTGGCATTCTTGGGTAGAACCCACTCCCAGGGAGAGGACAGATATAACAGCATGACATCAGGACCCAGTGCATGGCTCAGGGACCTCAGACCAAGGAGGGCTTGTCTTTGCTGCGATTGCTACCCAGTCTGTGCCTTTATGATCCTCAGAGGTGAGAGAGTGGAGCTGTTGAAAGGGTAAGGTCATGTGGGGGTGCTTGAAGCTGCTGCAGGCACATTTTATTTCTTAAAAATTCAATGCCAGCAAGCCACAGATCTCCTCCTGAAACACAGGGCGACAAAAATCAAAGAAAGAGCCTACTTGGCGTCTCTCTGTTTCTGGAGTGTGCATTGTATGCATGTGTGAGGGCCTGTTTGCAGGTGCGGGTGGGTGGGTGTGCACATGTGTGCACGTGTGCGGGGCGGCCAGAGTTCAACATCAGGTACACACTATCGCTCTCTACATTACACGTTGAGACAAGGTCTCTCACTGAGCTCAGGTCTCACCAATTCAGCCTCAGGGGTTCCCTGGCTCCGCCTCGCCAGCACAGTCCCTGTAAGGTCCCCAGGGCCACGACTTCGCTGTCACGTGGACGCCAGGAATCCAAGCTCAGGGCACCATGCTCGCAGGGCAAGCACTTTACCCACGGAGCCAGAGCCCCGGCCTCTGAGAGCCATTATTTTCTCTAGACACGAAGCATTTACCCACCTTAATTGCCCAAAGTTGGTACAGAAGAAAAGTAGAAGTGAATATGGAGAAAGGAAACAGAAAAATGAGAGGGAAGAAAAGGTAAGACTTTTCTCTGGCCAAGACATTCCGCTTTCCTGAATTCCCAATTCAGAAGGAGGAAAAGAAAGGAAAGTTGAAAGGAGCCTCATGATCAAAGTTCCTTTGCACACAGCCAGAGCACGCGCGTGGTTGTATACTTGGCATACATGCACCTAAAAGTATTTCAACTTGGCCTCAGTGGGAACCATAGGGCATACTGAGAACCACTGACTCTAAGTCCCTTAAAAGGTTGGGTTCTAGTTTGATTTGGATTTTAGTAAAGTTTGACCTTGAGAGCATCCCAAGCCAAGGCTATTTTTTTTTTCCCCTACATCTCCAGCCACCTCATAGCCAGAAAGTCTCGAAACAGCTTAGAAGTACATGAGTTAGCCTGTGGTCAAGCCCCCAGTGCCGGAAGGATTGAGGTCACCTGGGCTACTTTCCTCTTGACCAGAACTCATAATCTGTTTGGGAGCTTCCATCATGACCATGTGGCAGGGCATGATTCTGCTCCCCAAAATGTAGATCAGACCCCAGAATGTGTGTGTGTGTTTATCTGTAGCCTCACTACTGAAAAACTTACTCAGAGGCCCCTCTCTTCTGATGGTGAGGTGAGTCCAAATGGTTTGTTTCTTCTCGGGAGTCTGCCACACATTTTGAGGATGCTCTCATTACAAAGGAAGGCAGTGAACATTATTAAAGGTCTGTCACAAGGTAAGAGTTCAGATAGAGAAGATGACCAGTGTACAGCAAGGATGATGTTTAAAGAAAGAGGTGATGACTGTCAATAGGTCTCTGGGCATGGTTACTTACGAAGAGTTGAAATAGTCTATAGCAAATTGCCCCTTGAGAACTGTTTCTTCCACCTTTCTGCAACTAGAAAACAACTGAAAATAGCATCAAATCACAGACAGAGCCCTGTGCCCCCAAACAGATGTTTATGGACACCTGCCTGGTCCAAGATATTTGGAAGGAAGACACAGGCCTCTCAATCCAAGATACTTTTGCTTTTCCTCTAACTCAAGTATGTCCTTCACTATAAGGGGAAAAAATATGTAACGTTTCAAAGAAAACTTAAAAAAAAAATTCTCAACTAAAATAACTAGGTTTTCCAGAAAATTATTTCCCTTCTTCTTTGTCTTAAAAACGATCCTTTGTATCTCAAGTGGAAGCCAACAGAATTTTCTGTCACGCAGCTTGCCCCCCATTGCCTGACACATCCACACCCAAGGCGCTCACACACAAAAGCTTTTGTAGAATCTGACCAGGACCCTGCTGAAGGAATCTTGAGTAGTGTATCCATACCTGTGCACAGGTACACACACACACACACACACACACACACACACACACACACACAGCACCAGAAAGACTCGCACAAGAGATCCACATTCAAGCCCGTTCTTGCACATCAGATGTCACACCCAGATGTGGGCTACATACACATGGTCAAAAAGAGCAGAAGAGATAGGCAGAACTTACAGGGAGATGAAGGGGTCAGTAGGTGAGAGGAGGAGAAGATTGGGAGAGGAGAGGTTGGAAGACAGGGTGTGAAACAGAGCCGGGGGGGGGTGGGAGAGTGGAGGCAGGAGTGGGAAGGCCGCTGAGCAGTTGGCAATGTTCCCAAAGCAGATTTGTTTTGCAGGAGCTGCACTCCCTGATGCATGGCTGACCAGGGTTCCCTATGCCAGATCAGGATTCTCTCCTCGCCTGGTGTCAGCAGGGTCCCGCAAGGTGACTGTGAGCTGCTCCTGTCTCTAGGGCATTAACAGGTCTGGCTGACGTGGTCATTCTCCAGCACCCAGTGCCATTTGCTCAAATGAGCCTGAGACACCTGGATGGGCCTGTTTTACCCAAGCATGAGGGCTAGCCACTAACATAGCTATTTTGGAAGATCAAGAGGAAAGGGAAGAGAATGGAAAAGAGCCAAGAGTTCTCCATTAATTTACACAATACCATAGAAATTCGAGCCCATGGGCTTGGAGGTGCTCTCTCTGCATGTGACCATTTCCTCTCATCTGCACAGAGCTCACCTCGACAAAGGGGCAAGTGTCCAGTGACAAAGGACAGGCCCCCGCAATGAGGAACTGGAGTCCTGTTTTCTATACATAACTTGTACATCAGCAGTCAGAGGCCACATTCCTTGTCCCTCCTGAACCATGGGTTCCACTCTTCTCTCAGGACTTTTGTACCCAGCTGTGTCTTGAACTTCCAAAATCAGAGGACTAAATCTTGAGGAGTTCCAAAATGGTAATGAGATGAGGCACCGGGTCCTCTGGCCCAGAAGTTTGGTTGTTAGTCCTGCCCTCTACAAATTTCAGCTGTACCAAAAATAATAGAAAAATAATGCAACACAAACCATAAACCCCCATACTCAGGAAACATCCATCACATGTGCATGTGCGCGCACACACACACACACACACACACACACACACACACGCTGTCTCTCTCCAGGAATCTGTAGTTGCTGTGTTGGCACCTATGGAGGCCCGTTCCTCAAGCTCATTTCTGGGCCTCCATGTTGGGCCAAGAAACCACTATAGTGACAGAGAGATGACAATATAATGCAATGATATTTCCATTTAAACGATAGATCAAAAAATAAGAGAAAGCAAACCACCCAACACCTATGCACACATGCATACACCCCCACTCACACACACATCACAGCATGGTTCCAAGGCTCCGATCTGCCCAGGGAGTGCGGGGAGGGGAGGAACAGGGTGGCCTCTTGTGTAACAACTGGGTGTAAGGCAGCTGGAAGGTAAGACTGGGTTTTCTGAGCATCCACTGAAGTGTCCTTTGATTGATGCGGTTCTTGCCTCTCAGCATGTTCTCCTCCCCCCCCCCCAAAGCTTTGTCCAAAAGTTTGGCCACAAAGAGAAAACTTCCTTGTCAGTTTGTTTTCTGTTACTCTTGTGTGTTGCTGGTGGGCCAGAAAGGAGCTCAGAACAGGAAGAGCAGGAGAAGTGGTTCTGAAAATGGCCTCAGAGATGTGGTTACATTCTGTGAACGTAGGGGCCTCGGCTCCCCGTGATATGACAGCTGAGGGTGGTGTCCTCTCCTGTGGGCCCAGTGTGTGGCACTTCCTTCTCTACATCTGGCTTGCTTCAGACCACTGCCACTGTCCCTTCCAGCTCACCACCGCATCCGCGTGGGTGGGTGACGGGAATTAAGATGCTACCGCAAGTGGTGGCGTTCACTCTGTCTTCAAGAAATCATGAAGCCGGAAGTCAAGAACGGATGGGAGAGCCACAGGATGGGAAACACTTTCCCCATCTTGGAGATGAGGCAACACAAAGTCCGGTGAGATGCTGGCGCCTGAGCCAACGCGGCGCTGCTCTGGCCCTGGCATCTTGATTGAGTTTCATTTTATATATGTATATTATATATATATATTTATATATATATATGTATGGGTCTGTTTGTTTTTAGCACACTGTCCCATTCTCGGGTCTGGATTTAGGGCAGTTGGTCCTCGGGACAGGTTGAACAGAGGGGGCCAAGGTACAGAAGAACCCCGAGATCAGCGTGAGGCCCAGGCCCCCCCACGCACAGAACATGGACCACCCATAGCCGTGGCTGATGTCATCAGGCAGTCCGTACAGGTAGCGCGGGTAACGCGACAGCTCGAAGTTGATCCCGGCCACACAGGTGCACAGTGAAATGATGCAGAAGGTTCCTGGAAAATAAGAGGGGAATTATGGGGATGGGGAGATCGAGAGGGAAGGGAGGAAGAGAGAAAGAGAAGTGAGGGTTACTACATGTTCAGTTTGCTTGAATGGCAGAAATAAGATCCAGGTTAGAGTGGACTATCACCAAGGCCACCATCTAGAAATATTCACAAGAGGCCACTGTGGGAAGCTCATTACTTCCTTACTCCCCAAACTGCCCAGTCTTGGACAAACTCGGAGAAACAATTTTTTTTTTAAGGAAAATATTCTAAATAAATATCTCAGAGTTTTATGTAGGGTACAGTGACACAGGATAACAATCAATACATTTTTCTAAAATATTTTAAGCTCATGATCTTTCTTGGGAGGGAGAAAATATCCCATTTGGCCCTTATTTAGCAATAAAGGCATCTATTTTCTTTCATATACATAACATCTCATACAAATTTAGGTATTTCTTCTTTACTCTATTCACCACCAATCCTGGCCACCAAGAGAAAACCTCCTTGCCACTTCATTATTTCAAATGTGCAATTCTTGGAAGTCTTTTTCCATTTTTTCCATAGGGCAGTTAATTCACAAACTGTTCCTCATGGAGCATCAGCTCTTCTGGTTACTTCCTTACAGCGTGAGGGGTGGAGTCAAAACACTGAGACCCAGTGGATTAAGAGCTTACTACCCAACCTGCAATCCTCAGACTCCATGTAAAATGCTTCCGTGGGCATGTGGGCTCCTGTAATCCCGACGTGTGGGCAACAGGATGGGAGTCAGAGACAGGAGAATTTCATGGAAGCCTGTGGCCAGCACAGCCAAGAGCAGTAAAACAAAGCCCAGGGAGAGAAGCTCTGCCCCAAATGTTGTTGTCTGACCTCCACACTCATGCCATGGCACACATATGACTACACACACACACACACACACACACACACACACGCACACATGGAATTTCAAAACCAGCAAACATAATAAAAGCCCTGATACCCATGAACATACCTTCCCACCTTCACAATCCATACAAGCATAAGTTAACATGTCCAACATGCCTCTTTGAAAAATTGCACAGGCCAATTTGATCATGGGCCCTTCTTAAAATATATTCCTCCGGGGGCTGGAGAGGTGGCTTAGTGGTTAAAGCGCTTGTCTGCAAAGCCTAACCACCCAGTTCAATTCCCCAGTACCCATGTAAAGCCAGATACATAAAGGGAGGGGTACATGCATCTGGAGCCCTTTGCAGTGGCTAGAAGCCTTGGTGTGCCCATTCTCTCCCTCTCTCTCTCTCTCTCTCTCTCTCTCTCTCTCTCTCTCTCTCTGTTTGCAAATAAATAAATAAATACATAAAATATTTAAAATATACATATATATATTTCTCCTATCAGCTTCCAGGGAGAAGATAGTTAGAAGATGTAGAATGTAGTAAAATGTTCTAGAATTAAAAACTCAGTTTATCCACTACAAATGTGTGGAATATCTAGAATGAATTTAATAGCACTTTCAGTATTTGCTTTCTTGTGTTATAGAAAAGGCAGTATGGTTTAGAAAGGATGGGCTGGCTCAATGGAAGGAAGGAGAAGAGGGTTTTTTGTTGTTGTTGTTTGTTTTTTAGTTTTTTTTTTTTTTTAAGGAGAGGGAAGAAGTGGTGGTGCATTGTGTTTTACACATTCAAGAAGTTTTGCTTCTTACCAGCCAGCTTTATGTCTGTCTTCCAGAAGGTTCCAGAAAGAAATGTGGAACAGGGCAGTGAGGCTCAGAAGTTTGACATGGATTCTGGGGATCAAGGACCTTACTGATTAAGCTATCTCCCCAGCCCATCATTTCTTGTATGAGCCTCTGTAGTAGACCACTCATGCCTCATATCATAGCCAGTGACATTTCAAAACTCTCGACAGATTCTGATTCTGTCCAAATTAAAGCCCTCCAGTAGCTTCCAATAAATACAATCCAAATTCCCATATCCTGCCCACAGGGTCTTAAGTGAGTGGACTCCGATTATTTATCTGACCAAATTTCTCAGCTTGTTCCCTAGACTCTAGTTACACTAGAGAGTATCCTGTTGTTTTTTTAAACTAGAGAAGCAGCGTGTTACATCCCGGGGGTTTTGTACTTGATCCTTTTGCCCAGAATGGCCATGCAGCTCCTCCTGGATCTCAATTTGAATGGCATCCTTGGAGGGATCTTCCCTGATCTCTTCTGAAGCAACACTGGCCCAGTGGTTTTGAAATAGTGTTCCGTGAAGGAACTGCCATTGGGAAAGAGGGGAGGAGCCGAGCCCTCCTGTCTTTGATGAGAAGAGACCTGCTTTGATCTGTTTCCATGGCAAACATCATTGGAGGAAAGGGTTCTTATGATGTAAACATTTTTGAAGATTGTTGACACATGTAAAAGGACGTTATTTTGGGAACTCTCCTTTGGGTAGCTAAGTACAATGGCTGCTCTATTCATGAAAAGCCTGTGCCTTTAACAGAAATAACCTCACTCCTATCCTAACCTATCCTCACTCCTGCTGGTCTTGCAAGGGGCCCCAGATTCCTCTTCACCCCAGCTCTCCAGACAGACAGCTGCAGCAAGTCAGTTACAACTGGTTAGAGTGGAAAATAAAAAGTAATTACCCTCTCTGTGCCAAGACCCTTGCTGGTCCACACTCGAGAGTTCAGGAGTCCAGTTAGGAGCAGACAGGGCACCATGCCAAGTAGCTAAGGGCTGACAGCTTACACTGACAAGACCTGCTGGCGTGCGGTGAGCAGTGCCAGCAGGCTCTTGGCGATCTGGAGTGCCTACTTACATGCTGTGCCTGTGGGCGTGCAGCTGGAGCCCGCAGGGGGCGCAGAGGTGCAGGTGGAAGTGCGTCCTCTGGTGGCTGACATCCAGCTCCCGAGCCCTTTTGTGACCATCCGCTTGAAGCTCCTCCCAGAATCGCATGCAATGCCTCTTGACACCCACCATGCTGCCCTGGGCACTCCTGCCTCTAAGCCTTCGTCAACACGGGACTGGAGGGACAGAGTATGTCAGGGTTGCCCAGGATGGATGCTTCACTCGGTTCCCTCCAGTTCAGTAAGGGTGAAAAAGAGGAAACTGTTTTCATGCCCAGACTCCCAAATCCTGTTCCAACTGCAAATACAGCTTCCTCCTCCACCTCCTTCACGTTGCTGCCATTTCTAATTAATGTGTCTCTGGTTGCCAGACACTAGAGTCTGGTTTTCTCTCGCACTACTCGTGATTTCTTGGTTAGCTGACAACTTCCTCCTGCTTGGATATCTTGTGGTTTCCAATCTGCCAATAAGCCAGGCTTCTTGAACCTCTCTGGCCTCCATTTGTGTTTTTTATTTTATTTTATTCTTTGAGGAAACCCAACAGACTGAACTTTTTTTTTTTTTTTTAGAGAGAGACAGAAAGAGAGAGAATTGGCATATCAGGGCTTCAGTAACTGCAGTCGAACTCCAGATGCTTGCACCCCCTTATGTCCATGTGTGACCTAGCCTGCTTGCATCACTGTGTGTCTGGAGAGTCGAACCCGGGTCCTTAGGCTTCACAGGCAAACGCCTTAACCACTAAGCCATCTCGCCAGCCCTCCATTTGTCTTTTTAGACTCATGGATCCCTCACTTGCCTCTTGTCCCTGACTTTATACTATGACAACAACCCTCCTCTGGCAAGAACTGCCCCTGGTACATGACTGATTCATGCGTCCTATCCGGTGTACTCTCTGACCACACACAGTTTCAGGGTAAGCCCCGTGCTATGCTAACACGTGCCTACCAAAACTTCATGTGTTGGGAACTTACTCCGTAAAGTCGTATATAAATATTATTCGAAGGTTGGGCCACTGGGAGGAATGACGAGGACCAGATGAGCTGATGAGGGTGGGGTCCAAATGGCATTGGGAGCTTTATAGGAAGAGGAAGAGCAGCTTGAGTAAGCGCCTTTCTTCTGATAGGCCGCTTGATGCCCTCCACTGTGCTATGACGCCCCTCACCAGACGTGAGTGTCACACGCACTGACACTTCCCAGCCTCCAGAACCATGAGCCAAACAGGCAGCCTCAGGCACCCTCACGTGTTGCTTCATGATGGACCTGCATTCTGAGGAATGTATCGCTATGTAAACCTGCAATTGTGTGAACATTCGAGAAGTGTCTGGAGACAGGCGATGGGAACTTCTCCGTTCCATCACGATTTTACAGGGCCACTGGCATATACATACTCTGTTGTTGACTTAAAAATCTTTATTATGAAGTGCACAACTGTCTTTCATTATAGCAACAGAATGGTCTTTAAGCTTCTTTCGTCCCTCCACGGCCTTGCTTACCTCCCTTATTAAGGCAGCCAACCCTCTTAGTTGGCCTGGAAGCTGGAGGAGAAGGGTATGTGGAATATGAGACTCCATTCTCCTAGTAAGAAGTCCTTGGCTAAGAAAACCAACTGTCCCCTCCCGGCCCCACCCCAATCAGGTTATGCTAAGGAGGTAGATGGGGTGATAGCATCGCAGAAGCACTATATATAAGCAAGAACAAGTACGATGCCCCAGCCAGTGCAAACACAGACACTTGGATCTGTGGAATGTGTTGCTGGTATTAAATGTCAGGCCAGGAGAGCATTGTTTGGGAGCATCTCATTCTTTTGTCACCCCAAAATGTCATCAGGGAATACTTCCTCGGCAGCCCAATAAATACTTCCAGTCGGGTACCACCTTAAAGGTTAATGACCACGATACGGTGTTTTTAAGCTGGTATTCAGAACCATGGTGTTAACTCGTCACTCTGAGCAGCTAATTGTAGGTGCATAAGGAGGACAAGATGGGGCTGCCTCTGTGGTTATTGCCAGATTAAGCTACGCAGCAAGGGGAGGGCAGAACATGTGTTCCCACACCCCTTAGGGATTCTGGGAAAAGCCACTGCAGTAATGCCACAGCCATGGACCCCGTGGAGAAATAGCATCACAATTTCGGCCTCGGGCTAGGCAGCAGAAACGCTCTTACTAATTCAAGAAGCCATCTCCTAGGAAACCGAAGCCCTTGTGAGGTTCTTACAGGGATCCGGATCACTTACATACTGTGTGCATGGGCATTTCCCCAACTATCTATTCCTTATGTGACCGAGACGCGCCCAGAACTCCACTAGTGCGTAATCGCTCCAGCTTCCTAGAACGAAAAGTCCATCTGGGTGACATTTTCCTGCTCCCCGGAGTGAGGACTGACGTCGGCATGTCCCTAACCCCGGCTTCCTTGTTGCTATGTGGGGAGAAGGCCTCTGCTCGGAATGGAGTCCCTCAGTTGCTGCAGAGCTGAGGCTTCCAGAAACGCCCGTGCGGACGTGTTTGTCAGGGCTGCCTAAGCAGCAGTCACATCTTCCCCCAAAACCCCTTCATCCTCCGTCCGATCTTTAAAGCCAGATGGGCACAAGTCAGCAAGCAGGAAAAGACCCCCTCGCCCGACACCGCGCGTTCATCATAGGAAGCTGATGTACACTGAATCCTTCCATTGCTTAGATTAAATGCCCCAGCAGCATTCTGCTCTTGAGAGCACTTTATGGCTATGCTCAGACCTGCACAGAATATAAATAGCTTTGGATTATACACCATTGCATCATCAGCCATCAACAGGCGGGTCACAGGGCTCTCCGTAAAAGGTTGCCTCCAGGATTCATGAACAGGAGGCAACAGGCATTGGATGTGTTCAGGCAGAGAACATGCTACCGGCCATGGGGCTCTTAGTTGGGGCACAGTCACCCACTCTTCTGCAAGCTGTACACATTCTCTAGACCAAGACACCGTCAGGAGCCCTCCCCAAAAGCCACAAAATCAGGACGGGAGGGATTTTGTGTTCCCAGGGTTGCACCTTTGTATTCCAAAGCTGCCTAATCACCCTTCGTGTCTTTGCCGCAGTCATGTAGGTTCCCAACCAAGGCAACTGAAAGGACTGGGCCATTCATAGATAGCCAGCAATTTTAAAGAGAAAAGAGTAGGCTTATTGAAACTGTGGGTGGCAAACCTGTGGATACAACCAACCATGGACCAAAATATCTGAAGCAAGCCGGGCGTGATGGCACACGCCTTTAATCCCAACACTCAGGAGGGAGAGGTAGGAGGATCACTGTGAGTTTGAGGCCACCCTGAGACTACATAGTGAATTCCAGGTCAGCCTGAGCTAGAGTGAGACCCTACCTGGAAAAACCAAGCAAGATTTTGTCTGTATTGACCATGTATAGACATCCTCCCTTGTGTTCATACACTGAGCAATACAGTATAACAATGTCCACATAGCTTTACATTGTATTGAGTGTTACAAGTAATCTAGTGATGCTTTAAAGCACACAGACAGGGCTGGAGAGATGGCTTAGCGGTTGAGCGCTTGCCTGTGAAGCCTAAGGACCCCGGTTCGAGGCTCGGTTCCCCAGGTCCCACGTTAGCCAGATGCACAAGGGGGCGCACGCGTCTGGAGTTCGTTTGCAGAGGCTGGAAGCCCTGGCGCGCCCATTCTCTCTCTCTCCCTCTATCTGTCTTTCTCTCTGTGTCTGTCACTCTCAAATAAATAAATAAAAAATGAACAAAAAAATATTTAAAAAAAGCACACAAGACAATGTGCGTAGGTTTCATGTAAATTTTACATTTTGGTGCGTGGGGGGGGGGTGTACACATGCTCAGGTCACAGAAAACCACCACCGCTGGTATTCCTCAGCTAATCACAGTTCGTTTGCTGTCAAGGTTGGGTCTCACTCTACCCCAAGCTGGCCTGGACCTCACGCTTTAGTCCAAAGCTATCCTCAAATTCACAGTGATCCTCCTACCTCTGCCTTCCAGTGCTGGAATTAAAGGGGTGTACCACAGTGATTTTTTTTTTTTTTTTTTGAGACAAGACTTCTCACTGGCTTGGGGCTTACAAGTGAGGTTAGACCGGCTGGCTAGCCAGATCCAGAGGTCTGCCTGCCTTCACTTCCCCAGTGCTGGGATGACAAACACATGCCGCCATGCTAACTGCTATTTAATTTTGAGGGTCTTTTTTTTTTTGTTTATTTTCTTTTCCACATGAATTCTGGGGATTGAACTCTGGTGTTCATGTTTATAAGGCAAGCACTTTCCTAAGTGAACTATTTCTCCAGCCCCTGTGGCAGTGGAATTTTTATACAACACACTTAAACATCTGTTGATTTGGGTATCTATGAGAAGATCCTGGAACCAATCTCCCATGCCACCGTGTGCATCTGGCTTATGTGGGCCCTGGGGAATTGAACCTGGGTCCTTTGGCTTTGCAGGCAAGTGCCTTAACTGTTCAGCGTTCTCTTCAGCCCAGAAAATTCTTACGGGGAAGTCCTAACTAGCCTCACTACCTCAGAGGTGACACCATTTGGAGATAAGGTCTTTGAACAGGCAGTTAAGGTGGGCCTTAACATAGCATTTGGTTGGTGTCCTTAGAAGATGAGATTAGGGTGTAAAAAGAGGTGGCACAGGTGTGCACAGAGAGGGACAGGCATGAGATGAGGCACGTGAGGGAGCCGGAAGTGAACGAGGGAGGCTTCACAACACCACACTGCAGACTCCTTGAACTTCAGCCTCCAGAAGTGTGAGAAAATAAATGTCTATTGTTAAAGCCACCTAGTCTGTGGTATGGTGCTACGTCGATCTTAGCAAACTATTGCAATGCATGAATACATAATAATTAGTTTAATAGCATCACATTATAATAGGTGTAAAAAAAAAAAACCCAAGAATCCCTATGCCAGATGACATGGAGACAGCCATATGAAACAACAGCCCCTGGGCATCTCGGGTTGTTCTCACAATCACTCTTGCCCATATTTCTACGCTTGTGTTGACCCCAAATATTGTTCAGGCCGGGTGTGGTGGTGCACTCACGAGGCAGAGGTAGGAGGATCGTCATGAGTTCGAGGCCACCCTGAGAGTACATAGTGAATTCCAGGCCAGCCTGCGCTAGAGACCCTACCTCGAAAAACCAAATATATATATTTCAGGTTGTAGCCAAGATCGGTGGCCCTGGTGGCCTCTGAAGACATCCAATGGGACGAGCATCAGTAGAAGGCAATGACGGAATGTTAAAGGCTCCCTTACAGTGGGGACTCACCAACGTTAAGGAATCATTGCCTGGATTCAGACATCTGCAGCCGCCCTCCACTCAACGCAGAGTCCTGAAAGGTATCCGCTATGGTCTAACCAACTTCCAGACATCGCCAAAAGCCTTCCCCAGGCAGAGCCTCACAGCACATCACATCTTCATCATGTGATGAACTGGGAACTCTAGGCTGTGGAGTTTTTAAATGAAATGTGGACTTTGAAGCCTAGAGGGAAATGAAACACGCTCTACGCCTGTTCCTCCTACCCTCTCTCCTCCTCCTAAATTATTAATGCAGTCACTGAGGTGTTTGTGAGCCTCTCTCTCTTTCTCTCTCTCGTGTGTGTGTGTGTGTGTGTGAATGCTTTCATACACTCATGTCTGTGTGCACCTGATTTGTGTTTCAATTGGTACCTTGGGTTTCAGGAAACATTTTTATTTTTGCCGAAATTCAGCAACGGAATAATATCCTCTCTGCAGGATTATTTTGAAGAGCGATAATAATACACGTGAAAAGGCTTAGAGGAGTTAAAATTGCTTTCTATATGTAAGGTATAATATTAGAAATGGAAAGCTTTAAGTGAGGCACAAGAAAAATTGTTCCTAAGGACAAGAAAAAATGTGGCTGTTGTTTTCATCTCCATCAACTACTTCATTTTCCCATGGCCTCCACTCAGGGTAAATGCCAACTCACAGAACGACCGCTCTCAACAGAGGCCACAGGAAGTACTGGCTTGGCACTTGCTATTCAGTGCACTTTCCACAAACCAGAACCATGGAACTTGGAGGGATTTCAAAGTCCACTTCCGAGACAGACCCTTCTTTGGAAATGAACTTGTCGTTGAGCTCCGAGAGGTCACAGGCTCCGGTGGGGGGGGTCACATCAAGTGTGTGAACGTGCCTCATCCGTAGCTCCACCAGGAAGGGTTAAGGAGCCAGCTCAGAGCACTACTGGGGACCGTTACATAGGATGAGTTGAAGATTTTAAAAGTTACCTTAGGCCCGGTATGGTGGCGCACACCTTTAATCCCAGCACTTGGGAGGCAGAGGTAGGAGGATCGCTGCGAGTTCAAGGCCACCCTGAGAATACAGAGTGAATTCCAGGTCAGCCTGAGCTAGAGTGAGACCCTACCTGGAAAAACCAAATTGAAAAAAAAAAAGTCATCTTGCTTTTTTTTTTTTTGTTTATTTTTACTTATTTATTTGAGAGCGACAGACAGAGGGAGAAAGAGGGAGAGAGAGAGAGAGAGAGAGAGAGAAAATGGGCACATCAGGGCCTCCAGCCACTGCAAACGAACTCCAGATGCATGTGCCACCGTGTGCATCTGGCTTACATGGGTACTGCGGAATGGAGCCTCGAACCGCCATCTTTAGGCTTCACAGGCAAGCACTTAACAGCTAAGCCATCTCTCCAGCCCTTATCTTACTTTTAATTCATTAATTTTATCAAGTATAAAAAATGACTGGGATCTGGGTGTGGTGGTGCACGCCTTTAATCCTAGCACTTGGGAGGCAGTGGTAGGAGGGTCGCCATGAGTTCAAGGTCACCCTGAAACTACATAGTGAATTTCAGGTCAGCCTAGGCTAGAGTGAGACCCTATCCCTCTAACTGGAAACAAACAAACAAACAAAAAATACCGCAAAACAAAAAAAATAAAAGAATTTTAAAAAGTGACTGGGGGAAAAAGTTGCAATTGTAATCAATTTAAAAATGCATACATGACTTGAATGTATGCTTTCATTTCTCCCACCTAATGTCACCACCCATTGGCCCAACCAAGATTCATTATCACCAATTTGATATAGTCTACTCTTTTAGTCTTTATTTCAAAATTATACATATATAGGTATTTTTCTACGAAATCATCCTAACTATTCAGTCTTGTTTTAATCAATTTTTGTCAGCATTCAATAGCCATACATACTTTAAATTTTCAAAAATTATTTTTGATTTTTATGTTTGTGTGTGTGTGTGTGTTATGCATGTGTGTGTGTGTGTTCATATGCGTGTGAGTGCAAGTGTGGGCACTTACACATGTCTGTGAGTTTGTGTGAAGGCCAGAGGGTGACGTGTGGCATCTTTCTCCTTTGCTCTCTGCCGTCTTGTTTTAAGACAAGGTCTCACTGAGCTTGTTCGGATAGACCAGGTGGCCAGCAATCCTTAGGGATTCTCTGGTCTCTGCTGCCCCAGTGCTTCGATTACAGGTGCATGCTGCCATGACCAATTTTTTTTTAAATTTTTTGTTTTATTTATTTATTTATATGAGAGAAATCGAGAGTGAAAGAGGCAGAGAGAGAGAGTGAGACAGAGTGAGAATGGGCAAGCCGGGGCTTCCAGCCACTGCAAACGAACTCCAGATGCGTGCGTCCCCTTGTGCATCTGGCTAACGTGGGTCCTGGGGAATCGAGCCTTGACCTGGGGCCCTTAGGCTTCACAGGCAAACACTTAACCACTAAGCCATCTCTCCAGCCCAGGACCAACGTTTTAATGTGGGTGCTGGGTATCTAAAGTCGGTTCCTATTGCGTGCATGAGAAGCACTTTACCCGCTGAGATATCTCCCCTGTACCCCACATATAAAATCTTCAGCATCAGGCGTACAACAATGTACCTTATGTCTTCTACAGAGGGGTGCCTACGGCAAATTCAGCACTGGCACGTTCCAGTTTGCCCGTCTGACCTTGGGCATCTCACTCTTCACGAGGAAAGATCTGCTAAGAGCATTCTAGACGGTGTGGGGAGGAGAGTTCTGGGAGGGAAATGAATGAAGAGCGGAGCACCACATACTCTTATTCAATGTGAATCTTTGCAGCTTCTTACCCATCTGGGCCTTGGTGTAGGACTGAGAACTGGTGGGATCCAACTGGCTCCTTAGCCAAACTGAGAGTGGCACGGGCAGCTGTGCAGAAAAGGAACCATCTCAAACTGTGAGTCACAAGCTTCCAAGAGCAGCGGCACTTAGAGCATGCCATCTTCCTGCCCTGCTTCGCTTTTTCCCTCTTTCTGATGGTGCTGGGCCGTGAAGCAAACTTTGGGAACCTTGAGGCAGAAGACAGCCTTGTCTAGGTTTCTTGCTGGGGAAAAAGGCTTGAAACAGGGCACTGCAACTTCCTGCCTTTTCCAGTCCTTCATTTTCTTGGGCATCACGCGAAACTTTGGCAGAGGAAGTCCCCTCACTCCCCACAGTTGGCTTGAAGTCCAGTGTACACAAATACGCCTCTACACCTTAAGTCTGGTCTTGGTCATAAAGCCGTCATGGCCCAGGCATACACAAAGTCAACCTGCTTCCTCATAAGACAGCTGTAGCATCCACGGTGTGGTTTAGTGAAGAATGTACTCCATCAAGAATTCGAAAAGCTGGGTGCTGGCTCCATCATTGTGCATACAATGGAAAGATCATTTCATCTCTGGGCCATAGTTCCTTTGATCACAGAGACTGAGATATTTAAGTAGGACCATATTTCCAAGGTCCACTTAAGCAGCCACACAAGTCTAGGTACTGGGTCAAGGAGGAAGCAGTCTCTGATTTGCTTCTGGACGGGCTGTCTCTAATTTTGTCTGACATAAACCACCTGGAGTGAGGACCCTGAATCTCACCTCGTGACATGCACAGAAGGAATGTCAGATGAGGCCACTAGATGTCATTATTTGACATCAACATGCACATGAGGCTCTGCTCTAAATTGCCTAGACTTGAAACATGAAGGAATGGGGCCCAGCTGTTTAAGTGTCTGGAAGAAATTGGCTCTTGCAAGAAACCTCTTTGGCTTCTGCCCTATCTGATCCAAGTCAATGCCATGTTAATTAGTAGAGGAAGAAGCTGGGGTGGTATCCAGAAGATCTGGCAGGCCTACCACCTGGCTTGGTTTATGTTTCCATCTGCCTGGCACATTTGTTAGCTTGTCCTTGGCCTTTCTTTGAGAGGAAACTTAGACCCAAGTGATTTTCTTCATTCTGTCACCTTACTGTTGGGTTGTTGAATATACATACAGCTCTATGTGGATGGATTTTCTATATATAGCTTATGTTATAACAATGTTTTATGCTGTACAAATGCTAGATTTTTAGGGAGCAAATTGAGGTCACACAATTAAAAATATTGGATCTAGCCAGGTGTGGTGGCACACGCCTTTAATCCTAGCACTTGGGAAGCAGAGGTAGGAGGATCACTGTGATTTCAAGGCCACCCTGAGACTACACAGTGAATTCCAGGTCATCCTGGGCTACAGTGAGATCCTACCTTGAAAAACACAACAAATATTTTTTAATAAAAAATATATAAATAATATATAATATATAGTGTATATATAATAATAAAAATAATATATATATTGGATACAGGAATCAAATCCATACTTTAGCCACTAGCTATGCAGTCTCTCATTATAGCCATTTCATGTGCCCAAGCAACCTGCCTTTCCAGAAGGACTGAAACCCATGTAAGCAAAGAAACTTCTTCCTCAATAGCTCCTCACCCTCAAGTGATACTTAAATAAAAACCATCAACTGGTCAGTGAGAGCAAAAGAAGCCCTAATCATTATGCAATTTTGCCCCAAACAGAGGAAATTTAGCACACCCTTTAGTCTCATGGTCCAGTTAACAAAATCATGCTTCATAGCACTCAGGAACCCATCACAGTTAGACATGACTTTACTCACTATGTGTCAGATAGAAGGTCGGCTCCCTCTGGAGGGAAGCGAGTTGTCCAGGAGTAGGATGCAGTGGTCGAGAAAGGAAGTGAACTTAAAGCAGGGTATAAAAACATTCCTTGTAGCATCTCAACAGACCAGAAACTAAACTGAAGAAGAAGAGGAAGAAGCTGATGGTCAGAAGAGAACTCACTAAAACCCAACCCTGCTGGCTGTGAACCTTCCTCTGACCACGTTCCTCTTGAGGACCTGAGGGACGATATTCATTCACTCCTCTGTCCTACCCCTCTTCTGAATCCAAAGGCTAATGAGAAGAGAAGAGCAGAAGGGAGGTGAGTAGGGAGCAATATGTTCTGATAAGGCTAGTAGGCATCTGGGCCTGACCCATGCCTTCAGTCAAATCAAGGTCACCCATGTAAAACCCGATGCACAAAGTGGCATATGCATCTAGAGTTTGTTTGCAGAGGCTGGAGGCCCTGAAATGCCCATTCTCTCTGTCTGTCTGTCTCTCTCTCTCTCTTTGCTTGCAAATAAATAAAATAAAAATGTTTAAAAGTAAAATAAAAGAGGTGGAAAGCCCTTTGCAGAGCAATGGCAAGAATAGGACAAGCTTCCTCCAGCTCCCCTGTGAGAAGCCTATCTTGGTGTCTTCATAATTCTCAGCCTTGACACCTATCTGCCTCCACCCTTAAGGACAAGGGGCAGGAATGGTTTTAGTTGTACGGTGAGTGCCTAGGACACAGTAGGCTTCCAGTGAATACTTACTGAGTTCAATTTAGCCAAGAAATCGGATAATTAAGAAGTACAATAGAGTTGTGTCCAAACATTGGAAAAAGCTGTCATAAGAAATTACTGACTTTGATTTGTGTAATTTTACCAGAAAGAACCCATGTCAACGAAGTCAAAGCTATTGGAAGGGGAAATAAGGTTTAAAATTTAAAAAAAAAAAAAAAGAATGATAACTGGAGTAACCATCAAGGGAGGGACCCTCTGCCACTACACAGGTTTCAACCCAGAGGGGAGACTGGAAATGACTAGAAATATATGCTGTGAGATTCTCATAGTGAGCCGTACAAAGTCTGAGTTCAGAGAAAGGGTTCAGGTTTACGTAAGATGATTCAAAGAGGTTCTGGAAGTAGCTCTCTGTGGAGCTTTGAGGAAAGTTAAAGGCTTCAAAAGGCAGAGAGGGGAGTAAACAAAATGGGGCGCAGGACAGGTGGCTGAAGGCACATGACACAAGACTGTGGCTGTCAAGGACTACAGGATGGGGACACTGGATTTTACTCAATAAACATCAGGGAGCCACAGACTATTCTCCATCAAGAAATGACACAGTAATTAGTGCGCTTCGGAAAGGCAGTATGTTTTAAAGGATGAATTTAATGGAAAGCAGGGAAATGAGCATTTATGAAATTCTTATACTTGGCTAGATGTGTTTGCTATATATTATCTCACTTCATCTGCAAAACAATCCCAACAGGGCAGGCAGAACTGTCTCAATTTTACAACTGAGAAATGCAGACTCAGAGATTGGCAACCAAGTGGGGACAGAGATTTCCACCAAGGGCTGAATGACTCCCAAAATACCACAGCTGCAATCAACGGCCCAGATGGAGCTCAAGGAATGGGAGCAAATGAAAGGGCCACAGAGAACATTGCAAAGGAAATGTTGGCAGAGGCTGGCCATTGATGGAAAGGTGAGAGTGGAAATGGAAGGGCGGAAAATGCCTCCAGGGACCCTTCAGGTGGGAGGAAAAGAAGTGTGTTTCCTTGGGGGAAGAGAAAAGATAGGAGGTGACAGCTATCGGGTTCCTACAGTAAGCCAAGTGCTTAGCATGTCTTCACTAATCATAAATCCCAGGAACAATGTGTGTAGAGCACAGACAAGTCCAGATGAAGGCATGTCAGAAGTCCCAGAATGGAGGACCCGGACTTTGAGTCAAGTAACTACAGCTGCTTGATATTGGACAAAGGCCCTAACAATGTAGATGGGAAAAATAAAAGATAGCATCTTCAACAAATGGTGCTGGGCAAACTGGATAACATGTACAGAAAAATGAAACTCGATCCACACATTTCACCATGCACAAAAATCAAGTCCAAATGGATCAACGGCCTCAGTATAAGACTGGAAATCTACTACTACTGGAAGAAAAAAACAGGAGGAACTTTCCATGATATAGGAGTGGGAAAAGACTTCCTGATCAAAACCCCAGTGGCTCAGGAAATTAAACAATCACTCAACCATTGGGATCTCAAGAAGCTGAAAAGCTTTTTCGTAGACAAACAAACAATAAGCAGAGCCAATAGATTTCCCACAGAATGGGAGAAAATCTTTGCTAAATACGCATCAGACAGAGGCCTAAGTTTTAGAATCTACAGAGAACTCAAAAGCCTAAACGATAAAAAGTCAAGCAACCCTCTCAAAAAATGGGACAGAAAACTGCACAGGTAGTTCTCAGAGGAAGAAATGCAAATGGCAAACACACACTTAAGAAAGTGTTCATCATTCCTAATCATCAGAGATATGCAAATTAAAACAACTATGAGATTCCACCTTACCCCAGTAAGGATAGCAAACATTAAAAAAATCTCATGACAACAAATGCTGGTGAGGTTGTGGAGAAATACGAACCCTCATTCACTGTTGGTGGGAATGTAAGATGGTACAACCACTATGGAATATGGAGACTCCTAAAAAGGTTGACTATAGAGGTACCAATAGACCCAGTTATTCCCTTACTGAGCATTTACCTTAAAAGCTCCAAACCTCAGCTCAGAGATATTTTCTCAACCATGTTTATAGCTGCCTAATTCATAATAGCTAAGAACTGGAATCAACCCAGATGCCCATCATTAGATGAATGGATAACCAAGATGTGGTATATCTATGTGATGGAATTCTACACAGCAATGAGGAAAAATGACACAATGAAATTTGAAGAAAGATGGTCAAACTTGGAATAGATCATTCTCAATGAACTCACCCAATCACAGAAAGATAATCATCACATCGTCTCACTCACCTGTGGCTCCTAACTTGAATCTGCCCGAGATGCTGACATACCTAATAAACATCTCTAGGACAAAACAATAGGGATGGTGGGGCAGGAGAGCAGGATAAGGGGAGGGCAAAAAACTGGAAATAATGGAAAAAATGGAAATAATACCATAAAATCCTACACCCTGAAAGGCACACTAAAATGTCAAACTTTCATTAGGTGCTTAGAGAAAATACCTGATTCACAGGGGCCTGGAGGGTATGATAAAGACTATCCTCAATCTTATCCTGTTTCTTTCTCTCTTTTCTCTTTTGTATTACCTATATTTTTCTCCCTTTTTCTCCCTGGGCACTGACCTATAACTCCCAGTACCAGCATGTGGGTAACATCCACAATAAGCTGTTGATCAGACAGAACTACAAGTTTTCCCAAGGAAGACAGAATTCTGTCAGAGTAGTTGATGACCCACCAAAGGTTAGCGGTAAGACCTACTACCAAAGACATCATATGCTATTGGGACACAACATGGAGTGACCTGGCTAGAAACTAGAAGAGAGTCAATCCCCAGACAGTTAGCTTGTCTAATGCCAGAAGGTGTTACATGAGCAACTGGGGGAAAATGACCAACATGTGTCTAAGCAACTCGTGGTTTAAGTTACTCAACAGCAACCAGCCTGACGTGATGCTCACACAAGTGCAATAGTGGCACACAGCCATGGTGGGTTACCAACTGCCCTTGACTTGGCTAACAGATCTGCTCAGTGGAATGGAACCCATATCTGGAATGGGGAAACAAGTCAGAACCATATCCAAAAATGAGCCCTCTCTCCAATATCAAGCTCCCACCAATAGCGGGCTACACCTATTAAATTCTCTCTAAAATAATAATGGTTATCCATGTATCTTGCACTGACCTCACTCTGCATTGGGGAATTTGCTTCACTTTTTCAGATGGGCACAAACCAGGGGAGAGAATCAGACCGTCGCCCCTCACCAGGGCCCCAGCTGAAACCACAGAGTTACTGGGGTAATGAGCAAGAGCTGCTTCCTCAGTGAACCTGGTATCAGCACAAGGGTGAAGGAGACAGACACAGAGAACATTCAACCCCTACCAAATCAAATACCCAGAGACACAGAGACTCCCAAGTCCTCCTGTCACTGAAATAGACCTCAAATGAACCCAACCTGGCTCAGGGAAATTCACGGAAGATGAGGCAGGAAGATTGTTAGAGCCACATGTTGGGATATTATGCACAGAGACATTGCCTCTCCCCCATAACTGATGGACACCCCCAGAATGCAACACCCACAATCTTCATGGGGGGATGACAGGGAGAAGGCTAACGATGGTATCATCCTGACGGTATACACACTATATACATAAGTAATAAAAAAACAAAGTGTGAGCTCTGGCAGGGTCCCTGTTGCTTAAACGTGCTTGCTGGCTGCTGGCGTTTTTTGTTTTTGTTTTTCTCTCTCTCTGCTTGGATTTATGAATGGGAGCCAGCTTCTTCTGTCATTGAAGGAGCTCCCTTGGACCTGCATGCTGAAGTAAATCCCTTTCTCCCTTTAACTGTGCCTGGTTTGGATGCTCTTCCCAGGAACAGGAAGCTGTCTGCGACAGCGACCTGAAGCCAGTGGGGTACACCAGTTGTACAAAGGACCCCGTTCTTCAGTTATTTCAGACATGGAGCCATACATAAGCGGTGGCCCACCTGTCCAGGTAGCCAAGAGCTATTAGGACACAGACATTTGTCCTCAGAGCAGAATCTAATTAGACCTCAAAGTCCATGCTCCTGAAATATCTCCAGAGTCACTGTCCCCTGGCCTGCAGAACGTGGGACTGTGTGCAGGCCGATCAGCCTGAGCCTGCTAGGCTTGAGCCGCCCGATCCACAGCAAGGGGCGGACATGTGGCTCTGGCTGCCGGGTGGGCCGGGCTGCTCACTGCAGGAGCTGGCCCCAGGCTCTGCTCCTTGTGCTCTGAGTTGGGCCATGATCTGGTGGCATGGGGGAGCTGGCAGCCCTCAATCTTGTGTGTATGCTCCAGGCCTCTGACAGTGTGCTTTCATCTACTTCCATAGGGCTGTGTGTCTGGCCCGTTTGGCCTGGCGTCTGGGGTCCTGGCTTCCGGCTCTGTGTATGTGATGTGTCACCATATAGTACGTGCAGTGAGGAGCACATTCAAGGGGCTCCGAGGAGACGAAGGACCCATTTTTTGACCATTTCTCACTGTCCTTAATCCCTCCACGGTCACCTCAACCCCTATCATCACCAGCTCCCCCCCCCCAAGGGACAAGAAGCGGACATTCTTCCTCACTCATACCTGTTACTCCCTGGGAGCAGCTTCTGAAGCCTAACAGAGGTGGCCTCCATTTACTTCAGAAAGCAGCATTTTTTTTTTTTTTTTCTCTTTGATTCATGACTTGTTTCAGAGTTTGCCTGACAAGTACCCTTTCCCCAAAACTTGCCTGTCTATGTAGGAACAACCCAGAAGTGGCTGAGGGAGGGAGGCTTGTGAAGTTGATTTCAGCCATCCTTAGGTTTCCATGGCAACCTGTCAGTGAATCCACTGCATCCTGGGGCTTTCTGTTTCCACTCAGAGGTGGTAGAGCAACCTGTCTTTCTACAACCACCCACGGCTGGAGACGGTCTTCCAGGCGCTCTAGCTTGGCTGTTCTTCTCTCCCCACTCTTCCCTGTGGGCAGTCCGTCGGGTGGAAGTGAGGGGCCAAGGCTCAATGCAGTGGCAGTGATTGTTCCCCCCCAGGAAAGGCGGAATTTTGCTGGTGCTGAGGAGCCCTAGGGTACCTAATGGCCCCAGTACGGACCGTGTCCACTCAATAATTCAGGTATTTCTATGTTGAGGCGGGCAGGCCATCGGAGAGGGCACCCAGCCATGGAGAAATGGTCCATCCTCCATGAGAATAAGAGCCCAAGCCCTCCTCCTCCTGTGGACATATGTGGACATGACTTTGCTATCCCTTACTTTATTATAGCCCATTTTCTGGGAATTGTTTATTGATTATTCGTTATTACAAGAATGTCTCTAAAGGATCACCAAGTATCCCACCAAAACATTCACAGATGGTGTGTACGCCAATATGTCTTAACCCCCTAATCCTTGTCTGGCTGTTCCTATCAAACCTGGTTTATCTTTATCCAATCTTGGCGTTACTATTTGTGTGTGAGGGGGGGGTATGTGGGTGTGGTATACACACATGGGTGGATGTAAATGTACACCTGTACCACGTGCACGCGTGCGGAGGCCGGGGGAGAGCACTGTGTGTCCCTCTCTCTCGCCCGTCTGCCCTGCTTGCTTGAGGAGCAGGCTCTCGGTGAAACGGGAGCTGCCATTTTTGGTCAGATTGTCTAACCAACAAGCCCCAGTGCGAACCTGACTCTGCACCCCCACACAAGACGGGGGTTACAGGTTTGAGGGGTCAAGTCTTAGCTTTTGAGGTGGGTGCAGCGGATCAAACGCAGGCCTTCTCAGGTCCTCATGCACAGCAAGCGCTCTTACCTGCGGAGTCGTCTCCCCAGCACAGGCATCTTATTCTTCTTGTACCGTCTTAAGCATGGCACATACCACATTGAAATAATGGTCTTAAAACAAGTTTCCAGTTATCAATTAACTCTGGGGACATTTCTTCCTTTAGAGAGCCCACCAATTTCTTGAGGCGGTCTTCTCCATTGTCATACCACCTTACCTTTCTCTCCTTGGTGAATTATTTTCACAACATGTGAGGGTCACCTTTGGGCAAAAAAGGAGGCTCACTTTTTTATTTTTTTGTTTTTTTGGCTTGTTCAATCAATCAACACAAGCAGGCTTGGCCTGAATTAGGAAGATAGGGAGCTGCAAGCAAGACAGAGAACAGATATGGTTTTAGATTTCCCAGAGGCTGTATAGCAAGAAGCCTTGGTGTTCTGAGGTCATGGCGTTTGAGTGTGCCCCAAAATGCTAGAATCCCAGTGGGCTTTGTGGGTGTGCTGCTTGAAAATCGAAGTGCTTAAACAAGAGATTGTGGGTTTTCATATTTCTCTGTGCACCCCAAGTTATACAGGTGGCCATAGTCAGAACAGAAGGTAGCACCTGGGTATATAGCATGCAACAACATCTAGAGGCATACTGGCTCCCCAACCCTGATATGTACCCCCAAGGCATGAACAGCGGGCCCCTCTTTACACTGGACCTAGGAATAGCAATATTTAGAGAATCCAAGACTAGACACCCCAGAAGGTAGCCAGAGACATTGATAAGATCACACAATATTGACTGTCACTCAGGGGACTGCCCCAGGACAACTGAACTGGGGAAAGGCAAGATGGGGACTAACACCCCTTGAGTCCATCAGACCTCTGTCCATGGCTTCCAATGCCCTTCCTGAAGTGTCCACCTGACTGGCATTATCTCCACCTCACTCTGCGCTTGTTGCAACCATCCTCCTCAACTTCTCTTGACCCAACATGCTTGTTTTTCTTCACAGGTCTTGCCACCTTAATATATCTCATATAGTTAAGGCACTTGCTTTTCTTCTGTCACTCCAACTTGAATGTGAGCCTCATGGGTTTTTGTCTTCTTCCCCATTTTATTCAAATAAGAGGCATTTGGCATTGGAGAATGTGAATGGATGGATGGATAGATGGATGGATGGATGGATGGATGGGTGGATGGATGGATGGATGGATGGGTAGGGTGGTGATTAGACTAAGGCACCACCTGTGTAAGGACTTCACCTCTCCTATCTCAGCATGTAAAATCTCTGGATGCCACTGGGTAGCAATGGCATGAGGCCACTCACACTCAAAGAGAAGTGCCACCGAAGGCAGTTATTTTAAAAAGGAATATCTCTTCAGCTAAAATCATACATATGTACAAGTTGACAAGAACAATGCTTGGCAATGCTTGGCCTTGTGAGGCCGCCAGGTGAGTCCGCCGCACGGCTCGCAGCTCTGCTTGCATGGAGTACTGTTCTCAGCTCTGCTTACTAGATGCGAAAATCAGAGCAAAGCAGGAAAGGCAGACGAGGAGCACTCCAGGGTCACGGGGCGAGTCCAAGCTCCTTCGCTGCTGGACTAGATCTCCACAGAAAGTCACAGCACCCTCTGTTCCTGGGTGATTCTGATTCCTGAAAAAAGACTTGGGCCCTTGGGTGGCAAGCAACGGCAGGCAGCCCATGAGAAAATGCACACAGGGACATCTAAGAGATGAGGATTGACTCCCCAGGTCTGCTTTCCCAGATGCCTTCAGCAGCCATTGATTTTTTTTTCAAAGATTTATTTAATTTAATTTATTTATTTGAGAGTGACAGATAAAGAGGCAGAGAGACAGAGAGAATGGGTGCACCAGGGCCTCCAGCCACTGCAAACAAACTCCAGATGCATGCGCCTCCTTGTGTATCTGGCTTACGTAGGTCCTGGAGAATCGAGCCTCAAATCGGGGTCCTTAGGCTTCACAGGCAAGTGCTTAACTGCTAGGCCATCTTTCCAGCCCAGCCACCTTCTCTTCAATCTCCTTCCAGAGTCTGTTCTGTCTTGGCACTTCATCTAGGTATTCAATGGTACATCATCCATCCCCTTGCCCTCATAAATATATGGACTGTGGCTTTGTTGAACATTTGGTGGGCAGGTTACAGGGCATCTGATGTGGCTTCACTGACCACAGCTGGGTTTACAAAGACAGACATGCATACTATTCTCTTTTGAATCTCATAGCTATGCCAGGGATGGACCTTCTGGTGGCATGTATGGAACATATTTGAGTCTGAAGTCACCCATGATGTGTGAGTTGCTGGAGAAATCCATCCTGGCCATGGACTCTATGAAAAGTAAACCTGGAAGGATTATTTTCTAATTGTTCTGATAGCATGTCTCTTCCTCTAAATGACACGGACTGTCAAAACTTTTCCATCCAAGAAATGCTTTGAATGTAATCAAATGTTAATAGATATTCAAATATATATCTGCCTTCCAAGGGGAAAGGCATGTTTCAGGGTAAGAAATGGTTTGAGGCTCTCTGCCTAATATATTGAAAAATTGTAAGACTAGGGAAGAGCGATGATGTTTCAGTGAAGTCTCACATGAAATTATAAGAGCAGATCAGTAGGGTAAGTAGATGGGTTTTATGCCAGAGTCACCCTCGATTGGCTGTGATAGATTATTGGACAGCTCTCTGCCTATTAGAATGGAATCTTCTCAAGGTATATACAAGTTAGTCACAGCTACCATTCATTATAAGCTTCACATCTTGACAAGTCATTGGCTTATTGGATTTATTCTCCCTTCCTGGAATATCTAATTTACATGGTCCTCTGCTTTGTGTTCTCCCTCTCTAACTGATGAGACATGAAGTAATGGCCCAGAGACATGAGGTTTAAGGCTTAGTATCTCCTGACCTTACAGAAACTCAGTTCTGTCTTCAAGCAGGGCCAGAGCTACAAATGACTTTCTGACAAGGCTGGAAGGGAAGGCTGATGGGGAAACCTACATGATGATTCAATCTTATAGGTGTCCCCAAATCACTTTGCTGACTAAATGAAACAGTGCACGAGGCAAGACACCTGTGACCTTCGAATCCCCCTGTGAGGGTCATATGTTTTCCAAATTGCTGGGCCTTTGTCAAGTTCTTTGTCTGCAAGAAGAGGGGTGTTTTGTTGCGTTTCTGTGGGCTCATTACATAGCTAGCTGGACACCTATGCTAGATATTTGGTCCTTGGTTTGCACATGGATACAAACGCTCAAACCTAACAGCCTGAACTTCTTTGGGGGCATTTTCTTCATCCCTTCTGATTGAGTGGTGATGTCGGTAAGGTCATTCTGATCAAGGATTGTAGGAAAAGAACCTTGTGTGATTTCTTTTCCCATTATCACTCATACCCTCAGTTCTGGCCACCACCTCCTTCATATGCTCCCTTTGTGCTTTGAAAAGGGAGGGAGAGGGAAAAAAGGACCACAGTTAGGGGTTCAAAGGGCACACAGAGAGATTGTGGGAACACTGGAATCTACTGGAAAGCACAGAACCGAGTTCTGCCAGGGTGAGAAGTATGTGACCCAGCAGAAGACAGAGTTGGGTGCCCAGACCAGGGGCAGCCAGTTGGGCAGCACGAATACAGGTGTGGGTCATGGTCCAGGCTCAGGATTCATTTCTGCCAGCAACTAGTTGGGTGATCCAGGACAAACTTGACACAGCCACTGTTCTCTAAACACAGAAGGTCTAACCCAAAGGTATTGAAAGTCCCTTCCATTTCTAATATCCTGTGAGTCCAGATTAAAGCTGTGACATGCTATGAATTCAAGTACAAATCATCTTAACATCTTCCTTAAGATGTTTTGTAACAGAAGCAGATAGACCCTTCACATAGGCTCATGTGTTTGAGCACTTGGTTCCCAGCTGGTGGCACTGTTTGGGAAAGTTGGAGGAACTTGTACGAGGTGGAGCCTTAGCCAAGGAAGTGCATCACTGCGGGCAGGCCTTGAGGTTTCATGGCTGGGCCCCGCTTACTGTTCCAGCTTTTCCTAACTGTGGGCGTGTGACCAGCTGGCTTCACACTTCTGCTGCCATGCCTTCCCCGCCATGATGGGCCGTGCCTCCGGGACTGTAAACCAAAATAAACCTTTTCCTCACGAAGCTGCTTCTTGTCAGGTAATTGGTCACAGCAGTGAATACAGGAACGGATACGGCACATCAATGAGGGTCCACCAAGGGGGGTCAAGAGACAGTGAAATAACTCTGAGCAAGCACAGCTAGAAGAACTGGGACAAAACTGTCAAGTAGTATTGGACGATAACTCCGAGGACCAAATAAACGCTCCCAAGCCCCTCGCGATATAAATAAATGATTGTATGAACTCAAAGCAGGTGATAAGAGACAAGCATCTCGCACAGAAGAATCGTAAGTCATATTCCTCTCTCCGTCCCAGCCCTCCATCTTAACTCGCCACTTTCCATGTGCGGTCACGCAGAGTGACTTTCCTCAATACCATGTAGGAACAGAGAAGAAAAACCCTGGCAGTGGAGAAACATGACCAACGCTACTTACTCCAGGTGACAGGGGCAACAGCCACAGTCAGAAGTCATTCTGAAGTGACGTGCTAAAAATGGAATTTTACCTCTGTGATCTCTCTCCTCTAACCCTCAATCCAATGTCAGTGCGAGTAAAGCAACGTACACGTCTCAACAGAGGAGGGTCCTATCATCAGCCTGGCCTGTGCTCTTCAAAACCAACAAAAATAAACAATGTCTTGAAAATCTGCCACGGCCACGAAGAGCCCAAGGAAATATAAGAACTGAAAACAACTTGGTGAGCTGCATGGGGTCCTGGGACAGAAAAGGACCTCAAGGAAAAAAACTCCAGGAAACAAATTTAACTGTGGATTCAGTTACTGATAATGTACCGTCATCCATCCAGTGATCATCACACATGTGCCCCACTAAGGTAAGCATGTTGATACAAGGAGAAGCTGCTCAGGGGACAGGGTGATACTTGAACTCTTTGTACCACCTGCTCAATTTTCCTTTCAGTCTAAGCTCTTCTAAAACTCGTCATCAGAGACAGAAGTCAAAGTGCCGCTCTCACACAGCCCTTGAGCAAACAACCTTCCGTGAGCTCTGCAGCTGTCAGGAAATGAATTTCTGCCATCAGCACTGTGACCCTGGCAGAGGAGTCAAGCCTCAGAGGTGATGCCAGCCCCAGTCCCAGCCCCAGCTATGGGCACAGTTTTGTGAGCCTCTCAACCAGGAACCCTGGTAAGCTGATCCAGGGAACCTGTGAGATGAGAAATGTTTGCTGTTTTAATCAACGGAACACAAAATCACGAACAGGATACATCCCAGAAAGAAGGGAAATAGTATAGGAAATTACCATTAAAATGGAAGGCACCAAGAGTGGACCAGGAAACCTGTCTCTGAGGGGGAACCTCCAAACCACAAAAGGGGAGCTTCATGAGGTGCTGCTGTGGAAACTCCATGGGCAAAGACATCAGCTGGCTCTGGTGCCTTGAAGCCAAATGTGGGTGTCATGAGGAAAGAACCAGGAAGGGAGGCAAGAGAGCCAGGGCCAGCCAGGGTGGAGAGGGCATCCAAACACGGGTAAGGAATTTGGATTTTTTTTCAATTTGCTTGATTGCTTTCATTTTTTTTTTTTTTCAGTGCGAAAGGATCTTTATTTTAAAGTGAGAAATACAAGATTTCATCCAGCAGGTAAGATGCATGTTCCTGCTCTTACCTATTAGGGGCTAAGGTCAGCACCCATCCTTGCAGGTTAGTCAACATGAACATGAATGTGAGCGAAAGCCCTCAAGAGAAGCTGTAGGACTCTGATATAATTCCTTTATTGAGTTCAGGCACAAAATAAAAACAGCTACATTCCATTTTGAAAGATAGCAGCTTTTCCAGAGGCACTAGCTCCCAAAAATTATATTCCCACGTTTAAGATAACAAGTTAAATACCTTTTATGTAAAAATCACTCTGTACTTTTGATAATCAGTGTAAAGGAATTAAACCTTGGCTAGTAGTTTTGTTCACTGTGAAATATCCTTTTGCTCTCCACTTAAATAGAATGCAACCAAATGTTACAAGCACTTTATTTGTGGTTACCAGTATAGTTACAGAAACTATTCAATAGGCAGTACATTACTTGTGATACTGTGTATTAAATTAAAATATGACCCTTCCCAAATGACAAAATTTATCTAAGCTGATCCCAAGATTAAAACTGTCTCTACAGTTTATATACATTAGGAGTAGCAAAAATAATAAGAAAGAAATTGGAAATATCAAATTCAGGAAATCTAGAAGAATTCTCCAACATCTGCTCTCTTATCTCGGCACTTAGTTCGAGCTTCGAAAGCTGCAGAGTTGTATAAATGCCTCTCAAACTGCGGAATCTTCATTGTTTTAAGCGCTGCATCAAGCATCACTGGAGGTCCAAGGTCAAATAGGTTTTACTGGTACACATGGGGTCATGATATACAGAGACATTGCTTCCTACTCATAACTGATGGCAAACCCCACAATGCATGACCTATATTCCCCAATAAGGAGGAATTTGGATTTTAAGTTCAACAGGAAGCCAGCACGTAAATATCACGTCTTACTCAGTTTAAAAATGTATGCTCGCCTGGCGTGGTGGCGCACGCCTTTAATCCCAGCACTCAGGAGGCAGAGGTAGGAGGATCGCCATGAGTTTGAGGCCCCCTGAGACTACACAGTAAATTCCAGGTCAGCCTGAGCTAGAGACCCTACCTCAAAAAAAAAAAAAAAAGTATGCTAATTGCTCTGGGCAGAACTGATGAAGCGTTGGCTGGAGTGGTCAAGATGGCCAGTTTGGAGGCTCCAGCATTAGTCTAGACAAAAGAGGGTGGAGCCTTCGCCCTGGCTGCCATAGAGAGATTGGAAGGCTTCTAGCAAGTACAGAAAGACTGTGGGAAGGCTCTTGACAAGGTGGGCATGGGCCCAAGGTTCCAAGATCCGCAGATCTTGTCTGCCTGTGTGCGTGAGGAGCTCCCAGGCCGGCGTCATGGGTGAGCTCGGCACTCAGTCACAGGCTCCCTGTCACCCAGCCTGCCCCCTGTGGCATCCTGTTCCCAAGAATCTGCATATCTCTGATGATTCATCAGGATGATTACCGGCACCCACCAGTCTGGGCAAGAGCTTCCCCGTAGGCACTGCCAGAAGGGAAACTGGATCCCACCCACCACCCCCAGCCTCCTGGCCAGATAATGCTGCCCTGCATTAATTAATCGTTTCCTCTGGTTTGAGCGTTAATTAGACAATTTGTTGCTAATTACTTCACTGGGCGGGAAGTACCCTCTCTAACCCAGAAATAGTTATATCTAGAGTGGTAAAGTGCCCTGTGCAGGGCACATTTCTTCCTACGGGAACAGGGAGAGGAAAAGTGGGTGAGCAGCATTCTGCAATATTGGTTTCAGCTCTAGAGGCATCACCTCAAGTTGCCTGACTCCATCTTTGGAATCTTGATTCTAAACGTACCTTTTCTAAAAAAATATGTATTTA
The DNA here is from genome assembly GCF_020740685.1 of Jaculus jaculus. Classification (NCBI taxonomy): domain Eukaryota; kingdom Metazoa; phylum Chordata; class Mammalia; order Rodentia; family Dipodidae; genus Jaculus; species Jaculus jaculus. The sequence goes on along the minus strand of NC_059111.1, from coordinate 102,421,333 downwards.
GGGCTGGAGAGATGGTTAAGTGCTTGCCTGTGAAGCCTAAGGACCCCGGTTCGAGGCTCAATTCTCCAGGACCCATGTTAGCCAGATGCACAAGGGGGCGCACGTGTCTGGAGTTCGTTTGCAGCGGCTGGAGGCCCTGGCATGCCCATTCTTTCTCTCTATCTATCTGCCTCTTTCTCTGTCTGTCACTCTCAAATAAATAAATAAAAAATAAACAAAAAATTTAAAAATATGTATTTATTTGAAAAATAGAGGGGAAGGAGAGAAAAAAAGAGGGAAAGAGAAAGAGAGAGCGGGGTGGGGGGAGAGAAAATGGGTGTACCACAGCCTCCAGCCATTGCAAACGAACTACAGACACAGGTCACTTTGTGCATCTGGCTTATGTGGGTCCTGGGGAATTGAACCTAGGTCCTTAGGCTCACAGGCAAGTGCCTTAACTGCTAAGCCACCTTTTTCATTCTTGTTGCCTCTTCCTTTTCCATGAGCTCACTCTCCTCAAGCCTGGCCAGCTACACACACTGCTGCTTTTGGTGCCCACCCACTTATCCCACAGCCCAGTGTGATCCCTAGGACATCTGTCTATACCCTGTCACAGACCCCTGAGACCTCCAACCTCGGAGAAAGTAAGTCTACAAGGTTATTTTGTGGGAAATGCCTGCGTTGATTGAGTGACTACTGGTTTTGCTGTCTAGAAGGTGGCTGTCACAAGTTGATGGCTCTGAGGTTTTCAGCACCTCAACTGTAGGAGATTAACCCTCCAGAAGGCAGGACTCATCACGGTTCTGGGAAGGGTTAGTGCTGAAATATCTCTTTGACCCACAGGGTTCTGCATGGCACGGCCTCACTTCTGGGTTGGTGCCTCTCAGTTTAGCCATCACAGCCAAGGAGGGACCAGGAATGCCTAGGCTTTGGGCTTGAACACCTCAACCACATTCTTTAAAAAAAAAAATTGTTTATTTTTATTTATTTATTTGAGAGTGACAGAGAGAGAGAGAGAAAGAGAGAGAATGGGCATACCAGGGCCTCCAGCCACAGCAAATGAACTCCAGATGCGTGCGCCCCCTTGTGCATCTGGCTAACATGGGTCCTGGAGAACCGAGCATCGAACCAGGGTCCTTTAGCTTCACAGGCAAGCGCTTAACCACTAAGCCATCTCTCCAGCTCTCAACCACCTTCTTAACAAAATCAAGTTCATGGGTTGGAGCATGGCAGCTGCCCTGGGCTTCACTCCCAGTGTCGTGTCAGGCCCAATGGCAGAGGACGCTAGCTGGAGAAGGAAGCATACCTGCAGAACTTCCAACAGATGACCGTCCCTTCAGTTCTTCCTGTTGGTGCAGGGTATGATGGTAACCCAAAGTGTGCAGGTACCACTTCCCACCCCAGCCTCTTTCAGGGGAACACATCTACTTCACCTTGGTACAGTCCTGGTGAAAGAGGTCGTGTGACCTGTGGATGAGTTGCATCTCTTCAGTCTGGAGAGTGTCCCGGTGGGCAAGAGATACTCATTGAATAGCACTTTCTTAAGCGAGTTGTCACACAAAGGCCTTATCAGAAAGTATGGCTTTGCCATTTGAAGAGTATAGCTTATGTCCAAGAAGAGATAATTTACTGTTCCGCCCCATAGTAGTCAAGGCTCAGATGGGTCTTCCTAACTTCTGAGGCCTGTTGGTACTGCCCTGTCCCTTTCTGCATAAGGTGTGGAGAAATAGTCATAAAAGGCCAAGAAAGTTTTAAAACAGCAGAGGCTGGAGAGATGGCTTTAGTGAGTAAAGTGCTTGCTGTAAATTTGACCCAAATTTGGATTCCCATAACCCATGAAAAGCTGGGCACAGAGGCACATGCCTGTAAGCTCAGTGGTAGAAAAGTAGAGAACGAAAGGTCCCCAAAACTTGATGGCTAACTCATGTAGTCAAACTGGTGGGCTCTGGATTCAGCTTGAGTCTTTGACTCAAAATCATAAAGTAGGGCTTGAGAGATGGCTTAGCAGTTAAGCATTTGCCTGTGAAGCCTAAGGATCCCAGTTCAAGGCTCGATTCCCCAGGACCCACGTTAGCCAGATGCACAAGGGGGCGCACACATCTGGAGCTTGTTTGCAGTGGCTGGAAGCCCTGGTGTGCCCATTCATTCTCTCTCTCTTGCTCTCTATCTGCCTCTTTCGCTCTGTAGCTCTCAAATAAATAAATAAAAATAAACAAAAAATTAAAAAAATAATAAAGTAGAAGAACAACTGGGGAAGACACCCAGTGTTGACCTCTGGTTTCCACACATACATGAATGTGTCCCTGCACACACAAACGTGCCCGTACACATACATTCAAACACGTGTAAACACAATCACACTCGCTGCACACACATATACATGCAAAAAAACTTACAAGAAGCCTTGGTCAGCCAGTTCGTCCCTAGTACTATATGAAAGGAAGCTGGAAAGAACCATAAAGTTCCTCTCCTCTGGTGCTTGGCTCCTTTTGCACTCGGGGATTTCCCCTAGAAGCTCTGCTGGGTTGGTCTGGGTGGGCCCCCCGCTCTGTGCTCTGCAGAGAGCTCTGATGAGTCCAGAGCTGAGGAAATCGGGGTTCCTGTTCTTCCAGCCAGCAGAAAAGGGCTTCAAACTCTGAATGTAGTCCACAGCACCACAATCCGATAGGTGCCCAGCAGGTGGGAGGGGTCCAGACATCCTCCTGCCCCACGCTGTGTCTGTCCCCTTCCCCTTGGAAAGGCTGCCTACCCTAGGCCTCCAGGAAGTGGAAAGTGACCTAGTGACATCACCATAGTCACAGCTGTTGGCCTAGCAGCTGTCGCTCAATTCTGACCTGTTTCTTACTGAATCTGCAGCATGTGGACTGGCCAGGAAAGTTGGGGAGCCCATAACACTCTGCCTATTTGTCTTCAATTGAAACAGCTCCGAAAGGAGTTCTCAGAATCCAAAGGCTCTACACGTGGCAGGATCACAGCCTTGCGCCTGCCTGGAGACAGGTGGCAAATGGAGAATGTGCCCAGGAGCAGCAAATGCCAACAAGAGGTAGGGATGAAAGAAAGCCAGTCCCCAGGGCTCCGGATTCCTGCTCCGCCAGAGGCCTGTTTGCTCAGCTTTTCTGGGATTCCGGGAAGACCTTTCCCAGGCCTCAGGAAAGCCGGGTTTCATCGGAGCTGGCTCTGTGTGCCCAAGAGACAGAGCAAGCCTCAGTACAAGCAGAGTCTCTTCACTTTTATCTTTTTTACCTTTGGCGGACCCACGTGGAAGTTGAATTTCAGGAGGGAAACAAAAGGGAATCCATCGCTAAAAGTCATTAAGGATGGCCAGCTAGTCCGATGCCTTGTTTCATGAAGGGGAGAGAGGCGCAGAGAAAATAAGTGCAAGTGGAAGTGGGCGGAGGGGATTGGCCTGTCTGTGGAACACCCTTAGGGGTGTGGGATCTTCTGCCTCAGACACCCCATCTCCCCAGCCTCTGCAATAACTGCACTGTGGGGTGCCAGGGAAGGAAACTCTGGTTGGGGGACACCCAGACTTTGATGGTAGAATTTGGGCACAAGTCACAGCTTCCTAGAAGGCCTGTTTGTCTTTGACACAAGGTAGCCTGTGCTTCAAGGAAAGGACAAAGCCTCCGGCTCCAGTCTTATCCTATAAAACTCTCCCCTTCTCCCAAACCAGAACTTATTGAACCCCAGAAATCTCTCTCTGCACTGCGACAGACAAGCCTCTCATTTTTTCCACATTGGCCAAGCTTCATGGGCGACTCCTCCATCTTTCCTTAGAATCTCTTCTGGTCCACTAAAGGGACCAGAGTTGGGCATTTTCATGGTACCAAAGGTCTGACATTTGTTTTCATGCAAGGGACTCATTTTCTCTTCCTCACACAAATATTTCACTTCCCTCTATCCATGCCCAGCCTTCTTCCTCCAAGCTCCATACAACTGCTGTGAGCATCCAGAACATCCCCTTCAGATTGAGTTCAAGGAAACCCCAGGCACATTCTAGTCCTAAGGGAAAGAAGAGGCCCAAGGAGATGGTGGGACGACCAGCTTTCACTTTGTTGGTGGACTGTAACCCATGGCAGCCTAGCTATTCAGCTCTCCTAAAGGACAATGGGCTGCCGTAATGGCATGGCGGTAATGCACTAAGGGAGACAGAGAGGTTCTATCCTTGTCCCACCAGGGCCTTCCTTTAAATGGGAGGGGACATTAGGGCCCCAAAGTCAAGGATAAACACGGGCATTCCGAGAGGAAACCCCTTCCCTAGTCTCACGCCCAATCTTGGGGCACGGGTGTAGACAATGCTGGGCACCTCCCGGGTCCCTGCTTCCTCCAGATCTGTGCGTCGTCACACAAGTGTCACGGCCACCGTGTCTCTTTGGTATCAGGCACTGGAACTGAGGACCGCACCTCGTCTCCCTTAGCACCCCTACTGCTGGCACAGTGGGGAGCAGGTGAGAAGGACTCAGAGATCGTCTAATGAACCAACAGACGAGCACGTGGGAATAGCCACAGCCCCGTCACGCCCACCTGCAGTGTCCCCTTGTTATTTCCAGTCACCAGGACCTCTCCCGTTGCCCCAGCCCACAGCCTTACCTCCCATGAGGAAGAGCAGCCCCGCCACGTACTGCATAAGGCCTCGGTCCCAGCAGCAGCCCAGCACGCCGACGATCCAGCCGAAGAGGATGATGGCCACGGCCATGCCCATGAAGCCGGCCGTCATTCGGCGCAGGTCTGCGGGGGAAGCAGGGGACGCAGTTAGCGGCCGAGGCTGGGACTCACCGGCAGAGGCGCCTTAGCTCTGGGGCGGGGTTGGGGGGAGAGGGCGAACCACCCCAGGGGCAGGAAAGGCCATCTCTTTCAGAGCGAGCCCCCAGCACAGAGCAAACGTATGACCGTTATTGCTTTCACAGCTCATCCGTGGCAGACCAGGGCTACCCTGTCGGACTCAGGCAGGGCCCTGGGTTCAAGCAAACCTAAGCTGTCTGACACGCAGGCCCCAGGCTATGGAGAGGTGGCAGCAGCCTATGCTGCAGGTCATATCTTGGGGACCAGACCAGCAAGGGAGCTCCTCCCCCCATTCTTGGGATTGCAGTGAGCCAGGATCTATATAGCCCAATTCTTGGGGGTCGCAGTGAGCCTGGACCCCCAGACAAAATCTCCGACCCCGAGATCGGCAGGAAGTAAGGCCACTCCCTCTCCAAGCACGGAGATACCTTGACATTCAGATAAGATAACCCAGTGGCTTTTGGCCAGTTGCCTAGGAAACTCCTTATATGGCATCAGCCAGCACCTTTGCAAAGCCCACCCCCCTGTATCATACATCTTCCCTTTACCATTGCCTATGTGCTGGAATGTATGTCCCCATATGCTAATTAGGCGTCACCAAGAAACCCTGTACATCCAATCCCCTTAGGCCCCTCAACTGCTTATCAACCCATTTCCCTATTGATTAAAGCGAGCTGTTCACAGAGACTGTCTCCCGTCTCCCGAAAGTCTTTTCTTTTGTCACATGCACACAATCTTGATCTCCGCGGTTGCCTGGACTCCTTGGGGGACCACAGCCGGCCCGAGGACCCAGGAACCCACACTACCCTTCCCATGCATCCATCTGAACTTTAAGAGACAGGTGCTGTCTTTGGCCCTTCCTGCAAAATAAAGCCACTTGCTTCCAACGGCTTGAACCCAGACAGTGTGGCTAACTACAGGATGAGACAGCCTCTCAAAGAAGGGAAAGCCAAGGGCATGGGTCACAGGAGAAGAGCAAGGTCCCATAGGTAAGCAAGTTGCACCTGCCCAGCCTTCCTCCCCTCTGGCCAGGGTCTGCAGGGCTCTAAGGTCACGTGGACAGCTCCAGTTTGCATGGGGAGGCGCTTGCTCCTTTCCTCCCTCCCTCACAGGCTGGCCCCTAGGGCTTATTCTTGCTTGCAAGTGGGGCTGCTCAGTAAAAGTCCCACTTCCGCTCCTCAGCCTGAACCCCTAGAGCAGGCCCCCCCTCCCTGCACATGCCTCCACTCCACCACCCTGAGGTGAGCCTCAAGTTCAGGGCGAATGTCTCTGCTCTATCCCTTCATGATCAAAGGGTAGGCATGGCTGAGGGAGGAAAGGGATTGCTGGAAAGGTAGCATTTTTAGCACCCCTACTGCCCTGCCCCTCTTACACCCAAGCAATAAATGTCACACAGGCTTCTCTGTGGGACAGTGCCTTGGGATCTGTCTATGTCATTTGGGAAGTGGGGCATCTTCCCTCCGCCCTTCTCGCATTTCAGCCACCCCTGTGCGGAGCCATGCGGCGCCTGGTCTGTCACAGCTCGCTTGGCTCGAGGCCCTTCTCTTGCAGGATGTGGTCTCATTGTCCTGCCACGGAAGATCAGTGATCGGTGTCAGTCCCGGTCCAGGAAGGGAGCTGGCTGGAGAACTGGGAGGCACAGGTATAGAGGGAAAACTGCGGCTGATCGTCCCCTCTGGAAGGAGGGGTCTGTCTGCAGAGGAATCTAATCCCAAAGGCAGAAGTCTTAGGAAAGCCACAGGGCTGGTATCTGCCCTACTCAGTTCTCCTTTGCACACCCAGCAGGCCGGCCTCAGCCAGGCACAAGTGACACTCTCTATGTAGTGACTTTCGTGAGCTGCTGTGGATGCCTCCTTATCACGCAGCACTGGGCCAAGGGCTGGGATTTCCAAATGAGTCAGATGAGCCTGTGTTGAAAGCATCATTTGATTACAATATGAGCACATGAGCCAAGTCTCCTGCACAGCTAGCCACAGTCAGTTCAAAAGAAGGGAAAGGGGCTGGAGAGATGGCTTAGCGGTTAAGCGCTTGCCTGTGAAGCCTAAGGACCTCAGTTCGAGGCTCGATTCTCCAGGACCCACGTTAGCCAAATGCACAAGGGGGCGCACGCGTCTGGAGTTCATTTGCAGTGGCTGGAAGCCCTGGCGCGCCCATTCTCTCTCTCTCTCTGCCTCTTTCTCTCTCTGTCACTCTCAAATAAATAAATAAAAATGAACAACAAAAAAAAAGAACATTCCTGCCCATGGTCTGGTCCCAGTTCCTACAGATGGTCCAGGGCTCTCATTTCCCTTCCGCCTCCCCAGACACACTCACAGCCACCAGCCCTGACGTGGGCCTGGCCTTTCCCCTTCACAAGGGGCCTCAGTGTCCAAACTGCTTTCTCAACGGGGAAAGGTCCCCAGTGGACACGTGAGGCCATGTGGACTGATTGCTAGAAATTAGCTAATCTGTGATTGATACTTCTTTTTCTTAATTTTTGTTTTTGATTTTTATTTTTTAAGGTGGGGTCTCACTCTCACTCAGGCTGTCCTGGAATTCACTATGTAGTCTCAGGGTGGCCTTGAACTCACAGCAATCCTCCTACCTCTGCCTCCCAAGTGCTGGGATTAAAGGCATGCACCACTACGCCCAGCTAAATTTTTAAAATTTTATTTCAGAGAGAGAGAGAATTGGTGCACCAGGGTCTCAGCCACTGCAATCAAACACCAGATGCTTGCACCACCTGTTTAGGCAAGTGTGACCTTGGGCTTGCCTCACCTTTGTGCATCTGGCTTACGTGGGATCTGGAGAGTCAAAAATAGATCCTTAGGCTTCGCAGGCAAGCGCCTTAACCACTAAGCCATCTTTCCAGCACTTTCCGACACTTTTTTAACTCCACGTTCTTCAAATGCATGGAGGATGTGGGGAGGGAGAAAATCCAGCTCACCTCTTGGGTGTTTTATACTCCCTGCTTAAACAGGATACAGCCAAATCAATACACTCCTACTCTGGGTCCTTCCCTTTCTGTCACGGGGGTGGGGATGGTCTGGAATCTTTTCCTCGGACACACTAAGACAATCCCACAGAGCCCCTCTCTGCTGCAGGCCAAACACTTCCTGGCCTTACTCTCTGGAAGCCCTTTGCTGGTCCCACGTTCTGGACACCCTTGGGAGCAAATGCACCACTTGGGAGACTGAGGCCACAGTAGATTACATCGGGTGAGTGCACATTGGCCAAAGATGGACGACACAGTAGCTGGGTAGGATATCTAAAAGGAATGCCTACCAATAAAAAGGGAGGTGATATTGATTGAAGGATGAAAGCAAAGTACTTAGAAGAAAAGGGGGAGGGGTGGAAAAGGCAGGGGAATGGACAGAATAATTTCTCTCCCGAAAGTTCTGGGCAGATTCTAGTTATTTGAGGGAGGGCCTGTTGCCCTCTCTCTCACACACAGCTTAGGTGAACTTCTGTGTCTCCCAGAGGGCATTGTCCACAGACGCCGAGGCCCTGTGCTAAATTGTTGATGTGGAAACAGGATTAAAAGCAGAAGTTCTGACTGTGTGTTTTCACTAACCCAGATGGGTCTCCACATCATCCTGTGAGCCTGAGTCTGCCCAAGCAGTGCGTGAAAGCTGGTTACTTTTTCCTTGGAGAGCTCCCGAGTGATCAGGTAAGCTGCCACAGCAGCTCAAAAGTAAGACAAGAAAGCTTCCTATTTTACAGATGAGTAAAGCAAGATCCAAAGACATTACGTCATGTAGGGACAGTCTCAAAACCAGTGGACTGCTTGAAGAGTTGACAACTGCGTTATTGAATTATGCGAGATAATTAATAGAACAAAAGCCTCCTGCATTACAATAGCAGATTGAACCAATATATTTAACATTCATTCCTCACAAACCAGACCAAGAAAAAACTATACTTAAGAGGTTTGTTGTTTCTGTTGTTGTTGTTGTTTGTCTGTTTTCTTAGTCTACACGGATGGAGAATGCAGGGGAAATGGTGATTATAAGAGGACCAGAAACTAGGAAAGTGGTGGACTGTGGGAGTGACTGGAGCGGAGAGGAGAGGGTGTCAATCCAAAGCTAGCATCATCAGGGAAGTCAAAACCCACCTGCACAATCCCTCTCAGGCTCTTGAGCTGGTCCATAGTGCACCAATGATGAAACAAGAACTTGGTGCAAACCATCTGGGAAGAGACTAGATTCCCAAATCCCCTGCCCACTGCACACCGATGAGAACCCAGCGGCATACACAGAGCACCTAGGAATTGGGATCAGCAAGCTCTGCTAAGGATTTGCTAGCACAGGGTACTATGCTGAACTTCACTACCGAACGCTGACAGGGTGAGTGACTATTGGACGAGGAACCTTGCTGTTGAGACCTTTCATGCCTTTTCGACTTGCTTCCAGAAGCTGGCTGCTGGGCCTTTTATAGGCTCAATGAGGTCTATGAGTGACCTACTATGTCACTCAATAGGGAAGCCTCAAATTGATTTGGGGTTCCCTCCCTAACTCAGTTCTTCCAGGTAGCTCTTTACCAACCCACTTTTATTGTTTGTTTATTTTGCATGTGTGTGTGTGTGTGTGTGTGTGTCAGTGCACATGTGTGAGGCTAGAGGACAATGACCTCAGGTGTTCCTCAAGACACCATCGACCTCCTTTGAGACAGAGTTTCTCATGGCCCAAAGCTCACCACTTATGCTAGACTAGCCAGGCACCGAGCCTCAAGAATCCACTTGCCTGTGTCTCCCCAGTGCTGAGATTACAGGAATGTGCCACCATTCCTGGCACTTTACTCTGGTATTAGGGATTGAACTCAGGTGCTCACACTTGCATGGCAAGAACTTTGCCAGGTAAGCCACTTCCCAGGCCTAGAATACCGCTTTTCATCTTGAGCCAACAGCCAAGTACCTGAGAATATCGTAGCCTGGAGGTGGGGCAACTTAGGGCCATAAACTGTTTGAGGAGAAGAAAAAGCAATTTCCAAATTATTATTAATATCCTCAGAGAGAAAAGAGACAAAAGTATTGCCTTTGGGAGGCTGGGGAGATGGCTCAGTGACTAAAGGTGGTTGCTTGCTGGCCTGGGTTCAATTCCCCAGTCACCCACATAAAAGTTGGATGCAAGAGATGCAAGCTACTGGCATTCGTTTGCAGGGGAAAGTGATCCTGTCACCCTCATACACACATATGTGCAAATAACTGAATACATTTTCAAAAAATAAGTGAAAAGGCTATTGCCATCATGAAATAAGAACAGAATAGTATTTAAAATTCTATGAAATAGCTGGGTGTGGTGGCACATGCCTTTAATCCCAGCACTTGGGAGGCAGAAGTAGAAGAATCGCTATGAGTTTAAGGCCAGCCTGAGACTACATAGTGAATTCCAGATCAGCCTGGGCTAGGGTGAGAACCTACCTCAAAAAAAAAAAAAAAAAAAAAAAAAAAAGGAAATCTATAGGGCTGGAGAGATGGCTTAGCAGTTAAGCACTTGTCTGTGAAGCCTAAGGATCTTGGTTTGATTCCCCAGGACCCACGTTAGCCAGGTGTACAAGGGGGTGTATGCGCCTGGAGTTCGTTTGCAGTGCCTGGAGGCCCTGGCGTGCCCATTCTCTCTCTCTCTCTATATATATATGCCTCCTTCTCTCTGTGTCTATTGCTCTCAAATAAATAAATAAATAAACAAAAAATTTTTAAATCTATAAAACAGGAACTAAAAATAATAGAATCAAAAGCTATGGAATTAATATTATAAATTCAATGCTAACCTACACATCAATGATCCTATCACACTCCAAAAGACCAAAGACTGAAAAAACGCAAACAGTACAATAGGAGGAAATGATGAAACAAGCTGGGCCTGACAGTGTAAGGCAGTCATCCCAGCTACGTAGGAGGCTGACGCAGGAGGATTGAAAGTACAAGGCCAGTCTGGGCTACAAAGTGAATTCAAGACCAGCCTGGGCACCTTAGTGAGACCCTGTCTCAAAACAGAAAAAAAAAAGGGGGGGCTGGAGAGATAGCATAGCAGTTAAGGCACTTGTCTGCGAAACCTGAAGACCCAGGTTTGATTCCCCACATTAAGCAGATGCACAAGATGGGGCAAGTGTCTGGAGTTCATTTGCAGTGGCTAGAGGTCCTGGTGTGCCCATTCTCTTTATCTGCACCCCTCAAATAAATCAATTAATTAAATATTTAAGAAACAGAAAGAGGGCTAGAGAAAGAGATGGTTTAATGATTAAGGCACTTGCCTGAGAAGCCTAAGGACCCATGTTCAAATCTGCAGGCCCCACAAGGAATAATCGCAGTGATGCGAGCATACAATGTCGCCCATGTGCACAAGAGGGCGCACGTGTCTGGAGTTTGTTTGTTGTGGCTGAAGGCCCTGGCATGCCCACTCTGCCTCTCTTTCTCTCTCTCTCTCTCTCTCTGCCTCTCCCTCTCTCTCAAATAAAAGAAAAAAACGGGTTGAGGATATAGTTTAGAGATAGAAAGCATGCCTAACATATGCAAGGCTCTAGGTTTAATCTCTAATGCAAATAATAATAATAATGATTAAAATGAGAAAGAGAGAGCAGGAAAAGAATAGGAAGATGATGGCTTGTATCATATTTACAAACAGGACTGCCCATGTGGTCCTTAGGAAGATTTTGTCTCTGCTTAGTTGAACTGAGAAGCACCATAATGAATTATTTCCATTGTTTTGAAATCTCTGTTGCTTCCTGCTTGCATTTGAGTGAGTGACAACTGTCACTGCCTATGGAGTGGCAACATGACCTGCATGACATCCTACCTCCTTAGGAGTAAGAAACTCACAACCACTCCTGGTGATTTCCCACTGTGCCCTGAGTAATACTCTGCATTCAGGTACACATGTAGTTTTTATTTGTCTCTCATCTCTGCCTGACTTTTCAGTAAAAGAAAAGAAGGGGGAGGAAATCGTAACTCACTAACCCGATGACCTTGGAAAGATATTACGTTGGGCTGGCCTAGGAACAATCCCATGGGAAAGAGCCTTGAATGATAAGCCTGACTCTGCGGGCAAAGATAGAGACGCAGAATGTGCCCATGAATCACGTTGGCTTTGAGTCCGTTATCTGTATTCCATGACCCTCGCATTTAACAGTCTAATTTATGAAATAAGAAAGGTGCTTTCTCTACTCTTTTGAAGTTAGTTCAGCGTGGAAGGAGCAGGCAGAGGAGGTTAAGAACGAGGGAGGGTAGCAGAGCAAAGGCAAAGTGAACCATTAAACAGAGCCAGAAAAAAAAAATAATCCTACCTCTTAAAAAACTGTTCTTTTGGTTTTAAAGTTTATACTCCTATTAACATTTAAATTGAGAGGAATTGCTTGCAACTCTACATGGGAACTCAGGATATCTACATTTAAATAAACACCACTTAGAGAAGGAAAAATAGACATTGGGCTCCGAATGTCTTTCTAGTTGCTTTTTAAAGACCTGAAACAGAAAAGATTGGAATATTTTCTTTGACTCTTAAAGAGTGGCAGAAGTGGTGAAGGTAAGCACGGGTTGGTCCTTGCTTCAACATCCAGGGTCAAGACTGGATACAGAAAAGGAAACACACTGCAGTAATGGCCGCAACGGGGATGGTGAGTAAGAGCTCGCAGGGCCTCTCTGTCTCTGCAAACCACCAAGGCCACCATCTCCTGTGAGTCGCGGGGCACCTCTGGGTGCGCCTCCTTTGCTGCCTTCTACGTGACATCAGCACATAGTCCAGGTGACGCAGGTGGGAGAGGGCTGGATGCCCTGGCATCTAGACAATCACTCCTCAGTGGATGGAGGCCATAGGTGTTAGAGACCGAGCAAAGTGATGAGGGCCCAGCCCCAGTGTTTATGCTCCACTGAGGGGTCAGCCTGGAATGTTAGAAGTGGAGGGAAAATCTACAGTGAAATTGCTAGCCATGGGATCAACAAAAGACTCAAAGGATAGGAAACATTCCAGGAACCAGCCACTCACTGCACGATCATTGTCTTTGAAGAAAATGAGATTTGGTCCTAGGAACCATGTACAGATATAACAGCTCACCAGATGGACAGATTCCAGAAAATAAGGTGTCCTTGTTCAATTTCGGGCTTTTTTACCCACTGGCCATGAGAATATGAGCAAATTAGCCCATGTCTCTGGATCTCAGTTTCTGTGTCTGTGAGTTGGAAGTTAGGACCGTACTGACTTCAATGAGTTACTGAAAGGATTAAATAAGCTAATATGTATAAGCAATGCTAGAGATACAGAAGTCTCGACAGAAGTGAAAATCGCCTCAATTAAAACAATTCTCTGCTTGCTGGTGGAGAAGAGTCATCATTGGTCTTAACCAACAGTGGACCCTGAAAACTATACAACTGGCCACCCAAGCAAGATGCTCTCACTAGCGTAATAGTGGCATGTCTGTTATGGGGTAACTCACTGCTCCCAAATTTGACTTGAGACCTGCTCCATGGGAGGGAATTCATGCCCGATCCTGAAAACCCAGTCAAAAGCCTATGTCTGAGAAGGTCCCAAACCCAAGTGGGGAAGTTATTACATGGATATATTATGCTCATCAAATTGCCCTCTAAGTATGTATGTCTATGCATAAGTTTACATGAATGCTGTTCTCACTTTTTGGTAGAGAAGTCTCTCTTTTCAGATGACAGTGACCTCTGGAGAGACTGAAAACTCATCAAAGTGCTAAGAAGTCACAGGAGTATTCTGCACTAATGAGACATCTATATTACACCCTTCAACGGCTCAGGCACTGTTGTGAAAGAGAAGCTAGAAATTATGGAAGAGCCAAGGGATGGGGAGACTGCTTGGAATGCTGCCTCCCAGACATAAAATACGCCTATTCATGACTTCACAGGGGCTGTTGTTATCTGCTCAAGACCTTACAATATCGAGTCCACCAACAGATTGTCATGGATGATGGGGGAGGGCAAAACAATTGACATCAATACAGAAAAAGGGTTTGTAGGGAAAAAGTGGGGGTTCAGTGTTAGGGGCAGGAGAACGGGGACAAAACAAGAGTTGTGGGGGATTATGTATATTTTAATAAAGGTTTTTTAAATTTTATTAAAAAAAAATTAGCACTCTACCTCTATGGTTATCTTCCCACTGAACCTAGAATCCTGGTCTCACTGTGGAAGACACAGCTGAGAAACATTCTAGAAAATATGTGATCCATACTACCAAGGTCATCAAGCAGGAACTTCGTGACTTTACAGGCTTTATGGTCCCCAGGGGATAAGAAATTGTCAGAGCCAAGAGGCGTCTCAGGAGACAGTGTGATTGGATGTAATGGATGACGGTCACCACTGACAATAAAGCAGCGCACTCCAACTTCGGACGTTTGTTAATCGCCCACGGTGATTAACAATGTCGACGTCTAGGTTATCAGAAACAGACTACAGAAAACACTTCTGTGTTTTCCACCTGCTTCATCCCTTGCATTTGCCACCTATTAAGCACAGAAAGCATTAGAGTCCCATGCTGGGAAAGCTTCTCCTTAAGGATCCGGTACTCAGAGGGAGCCAGCTCCTGGAAGCCGTTCTTTTGCCTTTTGGGTAGTTGGAGAGGCAGAGGTGAAGGGTTTATTTATTAATATGGAGATGCGTCCATCTGGGAGTGTTGTTGCTGCTGTCCTCTGGGGATCAAAACAGCTGGAGGCTGCCTGAGCCAATAACAGAGGTGCCAGTGGGCGCGGAGGCCCTTTGGACCCTGGGCTCTATCAGTGAGCGCTACAGACATGTGGAAGGCAGAGCCATGGGGCATTATCGCTGCCGTGTTCAGAAAGCTTCAGTCACTTAGTTAAGAAAAATGGACTCAGCAAAGTACCTACCAGGGACTTTTGCCTATGCTTTGCTTCTATACTGTGAGTTGGTCCCACATCACAATGCATAATGAGGGAATCATTCCATGTGACAACAAAATAGTTCCCGGGCTTCCATGAGAAAGCACTAGACTTGGGGTTTCAATCCCCCAAACGCCGTTCTAAAGCACACTCTGCCTCCTGGCACCCTACCCTTCTCCCTGTCTCCCTCCTGCAGGCATACAAATGCCAATCTCGCCCTCCCTCCGGGACAGGGTGGTACTCTGCAATCATGGCCCCCTCCATGTCCTGTCTGGCAAGCTGCTCACCACCTCGGGAGACTTCCTCCAAAAGGGACTGCTTCTGGGAGGTTTAGTGGACTCTCACATCCAGTCTCAGGACCCGCGTACTCAGCAGATAAAACGACCCAGTCTTAGTATAGAAGTTACTTGTTTACATCTCTCGTCCACCAATAAATTCACACTTGTTCAGGCTTGCACTCACATTTATTCGGTCTTACTGGTCCCCAGCTCATTGCCTGGCATAAGCAGGCGCTCAACAAATACTTGCTAAATGTGGTCACCGTCCCACCGCATAGCAAGTATGAAAATGGGGTGCTTGTGAAATAACACACAGTGAGGAGAATATACCTTCACCATCCAACCTGCTTCAGTGACTCAAATGTCATTGTGACTTGGAGTCAGTTTTTCTTTTCTCTAATCGCAGTTTTCAAAGCCAGCATTAAACCATTGCTTAGCAATTCAATGTCGTTGCTTGTTGCATACAAAGGACACATCTGCATACATCTGTATTCCAGATGACATAAAATCATGAGGTTAATGAGGGTATGTGGTACCCCTCAGACTATGAAGGCAATAGACCTTTCGGCACTGTTCCCCCCCGCCCCCCAGCACCAAGTCAGGATGAGCCAGTGGGGGAGAGCAGTTACCGTAGAAACAAGAAGTGGTTTCTGGGTCAGAAGACACACTTGAAGCTTCCTCCTCCTCATTCCTACCTCCGGATTAAAGAGCCACCATAAATAGAGATATTATGTGATGCTGCTATATACAAATCACATCCATTGTCAAAACAATGGGAGACAAATTACAAAATGTGTGCTTGCCTGACGAGAGCCAGGTCAGCAGCTGAAGCAAGTTCAGGACGAGAGGAAGGAGAGAAAGCCCAGAACCAAGAGGAAGCATGTCCACCCCGCACCCCAAATCTCAAGTATGCCCCCCTGCTTCTCACGTTGCATTACTGCAAGCCATCCGCAGAGTGCAATGGGAATGATGGGAAGGCAACTGTGGCTCAGCCACTCAAGTACACCTGTGTGGACCAACCTGTCCCCACATCTGAGAGAGAAGCCCATTTCTCCTTCCCTACGTCATGTCACTGACAGCTGCCCAGAGTACAAAGCATGAGACTACGGCCTTGCTTGTCAAGAGCACAACCTGGAGAGTCACCACAAGCAAGCAGAATATGGATTATGTGGGTCCTGGGGAATTGAACCTGGGTCCTTTGGCTTTGCAGGCAAGTGCCTTAACCACAAAGCCCTCTCTCCAGCCCCCACCCGTTTCTTTTTATGTCCTTAATGTGCCCAACAGGATATGTAAAATTGCATAAGTGGACTGCGTGGTGCCTCTAGGGCACTGCAGTGTTCTGGGGAGCAGTGTACAGACGTGTGAGGGCCTCGCTGCGAGGAACTCCAACCTAGTTCCCTGTTGGGTCGTACACCCCAACATTCAGTTTACGTCTGGTAAGAGGCCAGGAGACTGGAACAGGCTGGGCAGAGAAGGCTTCTTAGAAGAGGAGCATCAGGGAGCTGGGTACTTCCCTTCCCTTCCATGGAGACTTCTCCGTGCCTGCCTGCCATGAGCTCAAGTCAAGGGAAGGATCCTTAAGAGGGCCACATGGAGGCCTGTGCTACTATGCTCTTGAGTTTAGAAGACAGGAAGTGGTACTTCCCTGTAACCTGAAAAAAAGAAGAAAAAAAAAAAAACCAAAACGAAGCAAAGGCTGGTTGGGGCTGCCTGTGACAGCAGAGTCAAGATATAACTGTGCAATCAGAGCTTGGCTGGAGAAAGAGCACATGCCTTCTCCACAGTGGAATCTAATGAATGACCTTGAAAAGATTCCAATAGACCTTGCTTGCTGTGGTGGCCTGACTCCACTGGAGAGTTTCCGGAGAGAGAGTGGTACCAAAAATAAGCACTGAAGGAGTGAGACCAAGTCACTAGGAGTCGGTGGTACACTGTCAGTCCTTACAGAGCTTGCCCAGGGGAATGCCAAAATTGCCCTTATAACAGACAGGCAGAGCCAATATTTGGACCCTGCCACATGGAGAACAATACAGAAGCAAGAACGTGAGACGTGCTTGGCCTTTTGCCTGCCTTCCTTTACGCAGACCCAACCCTAGGGGAGCCAGATCAGTGAGAAGGTTCAACAGTGTGAAAGAAACCCGCCCGATCTCCTTTCTCTGCAGGGGTATGAGAGTGTGTTATGGCTGAGCTGGGGAAGAGAGGAGGCAACAGACTCAAACCTGAAGCTCTGATATTAGGTCTGACTCCAACTTTGTGAACTACATTTGAAAAATTATAACTCTCTGACAGGTTATCCAAAAATCTGTGAGATTTCCACACGTGTTTAAAGAATGAAGATGGGAGATCAGGCAGAATGGGCTTAAAATGTATTCTCTTTAATGATTTATCTGTTCATATGTGGGAGGATGAAGATCAGTGAGAACAAGAGAGGGTAATGGGAATCTAGATGATAAAACTCTCTCTCTCTCTCTCTCTCTCTCTCTCTCTATATATATATATATATATATATATATATACACACACAAATATATGTGTGTGTGTATATATATATATATATGAAACTGTCAAAGGACAAATAAAGGAAATAAAAAACTTAGTAAGAAAACAACTAAAGTTATAGGGTATATAGTCTTTTTCATAAACTAGTTACAGATGACCTTATACAAGTCCTACTCGAAATGAGAACAATAATAGTAGACAATTATAATAAGAAAGTCAGCATTTTCATGTGCTAAGTATATCCTCAGCATGCAACATACATCACCGCATGTATAAGCAAAGATGTTTTCCACTGCTCATTACCCCATTTAGTCTCCCCCTGCCACATCAATATGTTTATTATTGGTGCCCTGTTCCTGGTGGGAAAACAAGGAACTTTCATGAAGTCGACAATAGAAGCAGGAGGGCGAGGTAGAGAATTCTAGTACGACTCCGTTCTCCAAAGTGCGAGTCACAGGTCGCGCGAGGCGTGTGGACGCCCTTTGTCAACTGCAAAGTGGGACCGCAAATCCCTGTCGCTGCTCATGTTCGTCGTCAGACTCCAAGACAGGACCGCAAACACAACGGACCCAGCGGCCACTGTCAGCATCACCCACTGTGTATTTAGCAGCTCTGGGGGAATGTGAGTCTTTTTTTTTTTTTTTTTTAAGATTTTTTTGTTCATTTATTTATTTGAGAGCGACAGACACAGAGAGAAAGACAGATAGAGGGAGAGAGAGAGAATGGGTGCGCCAGGGCTTCCAGCCTCTGCAAACGAACTCCAGACGCGTGCGCCCCCTTGTGCATCTGGCTAACGTGGGACCTGGGGAACCGAGCCTCGAACCGGGGTCCTTAGGCTTCACAGGCAAGCGCTTAACCGCTAAGCCATCTCTCCAGCCCGGAATGTGAGTCTTTACAAACAACGTGGGACAGACAAAACTGGAAACTTTTTTTTCTCCTGGAAAAAAAAAAAAAACTTTCAAATTCTGCCTTTCTGGAAAATTTTGTATTCTGCTTAAAAAGTGTGATAATGCTGTTGCCATCCACATCTGTAATCAAAGATGTTTTCCAGAGCTCATGTGCATTTGATGGTAGGGGCAGGAAGTCTGGGAAAAGGGAATTTTTTTTTAGAGGACAAAGGAGTAAGGTGGGACACGGCTCTGCAAAAGGGCTGGTCTCTGCTGCCTCCTGCTAGTTCTGATACGTTAGTCAGACAATTCCTGCATTCCTATGTCTGCTTTTTGATGTGAGGATAACAGCGCCTCCCCTGCCTGGAGGTCCTGGCATAGACCAGATGATTCTGCTCCAGCAGCTGTGATTCTCAAAGCTACTATGCAGTATGCCAGCCTGTCTTTATTCCAAAGAGACACAGCAGAATTTGAAAATAAAGAGCTTATTATTAAAACATTAATAAGACATCATGGAGCCATTTTTAAGAGTGCTAAGTGATCATAAATCAAACGGATGATAACAAGGTGTGAACTTCCCACAAAGCTGGGAGAGACTATGAATGTCCTCTTCCTTTCTCTGGGGTCACACTTCCTTCTCCCCACTGTGGCTGCTGCCTTACTAGTAACCTGGAATGAATGAGAGAGCCCAGGCCCTTCTCCCTTTCTCCATTTCTATCTCTATGACTCCATCAAAGTATTCTTGAAAGCACTCAAAGTGCATTCACAGGTCTTACCCAGAAAAAGGCCTGGGTAAAAAGCAACTGAGGTTTCTATCTTACCTCCTGCTTGTAAAAAATTCATCAATAGGGCTGAAGAGATGGCTCAGCAGTTAAGGCAATTGCCTTAAAAGCCTAACGACCTGAGTTCAATTCCCCAGTGCCCACATACAGCCAGATGCCCAGGGTGGAATGTGTGTCTGGAGTTCATTTTCAGTGGCTAGGAGCTCTGGTGTGCCCATTCTCTCCCTCTCTCTCTCTCTTCCCATCCCTGGGCATGGTGGCACATGCCTTTAACCCCAGCACTTTTGGAGGCAGAATTATAAGGATTGCTGTGAGTTCAAAGCCAGCCTGACACTACAAAGTGAATGCCAGGTCAGCTGGGCCAGACCGAGACCCTCCCTATTTCAAAGAAAAGTTCACCAGTAGAAACTGTCCTTCAGA
This sequence comes from Jaculus jaculus, assembly GCF_020740685.1. NCBI lineage: Eukaryota > Metazoa > Chordata > Mammalia > Rodentia > Dipodidae > Jaculus > Jaculus jaculus. The sequence goes on along the minus strand of NC_059111.1, from coordinate 102,401,878 downwards.
AAATCATCTAACATTCACTTACTATTTAATTTTGATTTATGTATACTTATTGTACATAGCAATGGGTTTCTTATACAAGTTCATAATATACTTTGACCATGTTGACCCCCCAAACCTTCCTACTCTTTCCTTTCTTTCCCCTCTTGCCTCTATTAATCCACTTTGTCCCATAGACAGATTCATTTTTACTTTCACATCATATATATATAATTACATATATATATATATATAAAATCTAGTATCTATAATGAGAAAAAAACATGTGGTATTTATCTTTCTGAACATAACTTAATTTGCTCAATCTGTGTGGTAGTTTGAACAAACAGATGGCCCCCAATATATTCAGTGCTTATTAGTTTGTAGTTTGCATCTGCAGCCACCTGGCTGGAGGCGGTGTCACTGGGTGGATCTTAGGGTCCAGCCCTAAGGTGTGGTGGCGGGTTTAAAATTCCAATCTCAAGATATGCGAAGGGCCTGGTTCCACCTGGAGTTCCTGAAGTGTGCTGTGCCGTGTGGCTTTTGGCTCTTGGGCTTGTGCTTCTCTGTCTCTGCTTGGTCCTGTGAAGGCAGGCCAGCTTCTGCCACTACGCAACTTGCACTGGCTCGGTAAGCGTCAGTAAATCCCTTCCTCCATAACTGTGCCTGGTCTGGAAGTTCATCTCAGCGAACCTGAAGCTGTCTACAACAATATGCTAATCTCCATTTGCATCCATTTTCCTGCAAATGACGTGATTTCATTCCTTATGGATGAGTAAATATCCATTTTGTACATATGCCACATGTTCTTGATCCATTCCTGTGTTGATGAGCGCCTCTGTCAATTCCATGACTTAGCTCTTGTGTTGCAATGAATACAATGTGCAAGCGTCTCTCTACTATGTTGACTTAGAGTCCTCTGAGTTAATATCCAGGAGTGGTATAGCTAGGTCGTATTATAAATTTATATTAGGATGTTTCTGTGTACGTGTGTGTGCGCACGCCTGCGCACACATGTGAGAGTGGACACGTACATTCCTCAGTGTTTGTGTGGGCCACAGGTAACTTCAGGTGTTGGTCTTCAGCCTCCACCTTGTTTGAAGCAAGGTCTCTTGTTCACCACTGCATTCACCCGGCTAGCTGGACCGCATGCTCCCAGGAGGGTCCCCCCTCTCCATCTCTCTTCTCACCCCAGGCACGCTGGGATTAGAGGTGCCCACTACAGCACCTGGCTTTATGCGGCTTCTGGGGATCCAAATGCAGGTCCTCACACTTGCACAGCGAGCTCTTTATCCAGAACCATCTCCCAGTCCTGTTTTTGATTTTTTTGAGGAAGTTCCTTGCTGATTTCCACTAGTTCCTGAATTACATTACATTCCTATGAGCGGTGTGTCATGCTTTCCTTTTCCCTACTTATTTGTAAGTGAAGAGCCGTTGTCTGTTTTCTTATGATTCCCATTGATGGAATCACAATGTAGCTTTAACTTGCAATTTACTGAAAGCTAGCAAGGGTGAATATTTTTTGTATACTTATTGGCCATTTGTAAATCACCTGTTGAGGGCTATCTGTTCATTGGTCCATCTATTGACTCATTTGGGTTGTTTGAATTTTTTGTAATTTAGTTTTTTTGAATATATAATATATATTATAGATATTAATATAATTAATATAATATAGATATTAATTCTCTGTCAGATGTATAGTTAGCCAAGACTTTTTGCCCACCCTGCAGGCTGTCTCTTCTCTCAATAAACCGTTTCTTCTGTTGTGTAGAACACATTCACTTATTAATTCACACAGGGAATGGTGGACAAAACCAATTACAAAATAAATGTACCTTCCAGAGAAAGTGACAAACTACACACACACACACATGCACATGAACATATATATGTGTGTGCATATGTTAGCTGAGGACACATGCTATAAATAAAAATGAAACAGCTGAGTAGAAGGAGGTATGCAGTAATGAAAGGGAGTAGCTAGTTAATGTATAAAGTTCAGAAAGCCTCCTTAATCATGAGGTATTTAAGCAGACACCTCAGGAAGGGAGATGATGGGCATGTGGATATCTAGGAGTAAAGTGTTCTAGGCAGAGGACATTGTAAGTACAGTGACAATGGCACAGGAATCTGCTCACCATAGTTGTGGGAAAGAACTGAGTGAGACTGCACATTCTAGCCCCATCACCACAATATTTTCACCGAATAACTATTACACAGTCTCACTTACAGCTGAGTTACCAAGCTTGGTGTTCTATTAAAAAATGAAGAAGTCAGGCTGAAGGGATAGCTTAGCGGTCAAGGCACTTGTCTGCAAAGCCAAAGAACCCAGGTTCGATTCCCCAGGACCCAGGTATGCCAGCTGCCCAAGGTGGCGCACGCATCTGGAATTCATTTGCAACGGCTGAAGGCCCTGGTGTGCTCATTCTCTCTCTCTCTCTCTCTCTTCTTCTTTCTCAATCTCGTTCTCTCTCAAGTAAATAAAATAAATATTTTTTTTAAATGAAGAAGTCACAATAATTACTATACCTTCCTAGGCTTTCTTCCAGGAAATGAATATGTTCCAGTGCTCCACCGTGATGACTAGACGAGAAGGAGAACCGAAGAGTTTTTCTCAACTACATTGTCTGTGATGAGGAGCTTACTTGGTTAACATTGGCAAACATCCCCATATGTCACAGTTAAAGTTTACAACTCATCCAGAAGTCCCTGGCAAGCCAGGAAAAGAATCTATCTAATCAGGGGGAAAATAGGTTATAATTTTATCCATCCCAGAAAGGTAATTGTGGCTGTATGACAGTGGCCAATTGGGAAGCAAGGAGCCTAGATATAAGACAATCCTTCAGTGATAATGAAAACCTTCACTACGGCAGAGGACAGGGAAGAAAGGAAAAAATTAAAGAGAAACTGCAATGGAAACAACTTTGCAAGAGCTTGTCAAAATAGAGTCACAAGGCCACCAAGAGAGAAGGACTTACAACTCCAGCTACTGCCTAGAATGTGGACTTGGGTCATCTCTGTAATGCAGCCACCCAGAACAGGTGATTAAACTGGACGAGACTGTGTATCAAGAATGTCTCAGGCTCTTTCTTTAGGGACACTCCTACCATATATATATATATATATATATATATATATATATATTTATCTCCTATCAGTCCCATAGCACCTGTCAGGCAGCACCTAGCCTTTCTCAATTTCAGGAAAAGTGTCTGGAAGGAAGTTTGTCACTTTGCATTGCTTGTCCATTCAACCTCCCACCTTCTTCAATGTCTTCTTCAGAATGCTGGTTCAGAGCTATGTAGACCTGACTCCCAAATGGAAATGCTTAAGGTCACAGATAAAGTCATTTTTTTTACTTTTATGGGTTCTGATTTTAGACTGGACTAACAGCCAAAATTACAGTGTGAGAGATAAGGAGAGGCACTGATGACCCCCGGGCTTCTGGGTTGTGTGATGGGAAAATGAAATCTATAGCTGATATACAGAATAAGAGAAGACATATAATGTTGCTGGTTTTCTTTGTTTTTTGGGTTTTTTTTTTTTTGTTTGTTTGTTTGTTTTGAGGTAGGGTCCTACTGTAGCCCAGGCTGTCCTGAAACTCACTTCCAGGTTGGCCTCGAACTCACAATGATCCTTCTACCTCAGCCTTCTGAGTGCTGGGATTAAAGGCAAGCCCAGGTGCTGCTTTTAATTTTTATTTTTGGAGAGGAATTGAGAATAAGGATGGAAGGAAAAATCTTATGAGAAATATGCCATATTTGGTTAATTGTCAAGTACAGACTCAGCTAATTGGACATACCCATTGTGATGGATCTAGTACATGAAAAGGGATTAGTGCTGAAGATTCTGATTTCAGAATCATGTCATTTAAGTGCCTTTGCCAAAGATGTTACAGAAATTTAGAAAGAAGGAATGTCAAGGATTGAATCTGAATTATAACAACTGTATTAGATATGTCTATCATCACTATGATCACAATACTTAATAGAAACAACTTAAGGGAAGAAAGACTTAATGTTGCTTCATGGTTTCAAGCACCAGTTAACAACAAACCAGCTCAGGGAATGGTTCAAGGATAATGTACTTCCAACAACCTGCTCCCAATAACCTACTTCCTCTCAAAGTTTCCAGAACTTCCCAAATTAGCATCACCAACTGGACCAGTGATTAACCTATGGAAGATACAACAATATGTAAGGGATGGTGAGAAGAAAAATAAGAATGGATGGCCAAAAAGAGTAGGACAGTACACATACACACACACACACACACATGCCACCCCCACCACACACACACACACACATGCTGAAGGGCATCGTGAGAGGGAAAGAAAAAAATTTCACTGACAGTCAATGTTGCGGAGATCAATTAAGACATAACATCATACACTCTTCAAAAAGGATTTTCTGCCACTGCAAACCAACTCCAGACGCATGCGCTGTTGGGCCTGAGAGGCCCAGACGTGAGGCTAGTGGAACTTCCTGAGCTAAGGTTTGGTGATCTGCCTCGGACTCAGCAAGATGCCTAATGGCTTCTTGCCTGCTACTTCTGCGCAGGAGTTGGAATTATCATTTCAATAGTCACAGTTTACTATTGGCCCTTACCTCCCCCCACCCGTCCTAAAATTCCTGCCTTCGTTCTCAACATTATATAGTCAACTGCTTGTAACAATAAAGCAAGTTCCTGCTTCGACAAGAAAAAAGAAAAAGGATTTTCTGAGCACTGATTGTGAGACAGACATTATGCTAGCCATGGGAAAAATAGATCCTCCAAAGGCATGTTCTTTTTGTCACATGGTTCTTTTTTGTTTAAAAAAAAAATTATTTATTTATTTGAGAGTCAGAGAGAAAAAGGCACAGAGATAAGGAGAATGGGTGTGCCAGGGCCTCTAGCCACTGCAAACGAACTCCAGATGCATGTGCCACCTTGTGCATCTGGCTTACGTGGGTCCTGGGGATTCGAACCGAGGTCCTTTGGCAAACGCCTTAACCGCTAAGCCATCTCTCCAGTCCTGGCACATGCTTCTTGCTAGATTTACAACTAGGAGAGGTCCCATGTGAAGGCGGCAAGGGCTCTTTTAGTGCAAGTCAATTTCACTGAGTTGAATAGGAGGGATGAATGGGGGAGGGGCAAGGAACCGAAAGTTGCTCAGTAACCTGGCTGGAAAGCAGAGGGGAAGGGAGAGACGGAGAGAGGAAAGATGATTTGAATGTCTGCAAGGCTTCAGCATACTCTCTATGCAGAAGAAAAACCAGCTATCAGAGAAGATGAGCCCAAAGACAGAAGAGGCTTCTCTTTGAACATGCTCTGATTCTGCTCCAAATGAGGCCTCCTTGGTTCCTCTTGAAAACAGGGACAGCAGAGCTTCCTGGGGCAGGATGCCCAGTGTGAGGGGTCAGACTATCTAGGCTTGAGTTCCAGGCGGGCCCCTTCCTGATCTCTTAACGCCTTTCGGGTTCAGCTTCTTCTCAGAGGAGCAGGCATCACACCGCGCCTGGGTCGCAAGGTTGTCGCAAGGCTTTCTGAATCTCACTGAGAGGCTGATACGAAGTAAGCAAGCGCTGTGTGTGCGTGCTCAGAATGGAAGGCTGACAGAGATGTGTGAACTAGAACTCCACGCCCGCAGGCTGCAACATGCAAGGACTTATCTACAGGAGGATCGGAAGGACCAACGCTTGGGAAGTGGGGAAAAGGTAGACAAGTTTAGCCAAGAGACACGTTCAGGCTCAGCTCATGCCATCCCTCTCTCTGCAACTAACTCTCTTGCCGGCTAGTCTCCAGAATCACTCGCTCTGGAAGAAGGGCCGCGGCGAAACATCAGGACGGACTCACGCCCTCTGCACCTGCATTCACTCACCGGCTCATCAATGTGCTCAAGTCCCCAAGGGCCACCATCACGCAGCCATGTATTACTCCAGGCACTGAAGATACAAAGGTGGGAAAGACATCCGCCTTGTTCTCATGGAAACGGCTGGTTGCAAAGCCATGGGTTCCCCCGTCTCACTTTCCTCCTGTCCTGCCATGTCTTCGGGTCTCATTCAGTCACCTGGACACTGGGGCCGCATTTTCTGTTCGTGTCATTCAAAGCATCCAGTGCACAAATGGGAGCTGTAATTCTCCACGGAATGAAGGAACGTGCCTGTTCCACTCGGTAGAAACATGAATGAGTTGAATGAAGCCCACAGTCCCTCTCCCGGATGAGCTATTAGCAAGGAGGGGAAGGAGTTGACGCTCGTTTGGCACTTGTTACGTGCCAGGCACTGCTGACAGGGCACAGAGCACGGCTCACTTGGAGCCAGGCAGGGGGAAAGCTGTTTCTATTTGTTTTGTCGAAAAGTGATGCCTAATGGATTCCCTTTTATGTTTCCAGACGTTTCCATTCTCCGTGGCTTGCTTTCTATGCCTGAACTGTCTCATGTGACTGGGAACATTTTTCGTGCTTCACATGTAGTCAGTCACTTTTGTATTTCCCTGGTGTTTTGCTCACGGGTCTTTTGTTGAGGAAATGCTCGCTATGTCCTCCGTGTCTGGTTCTACAAGAGACGCACCCCACCCTGTTGGCCCCGTGTATACTGATCTCTCCTTTCACCCTCCACATTGCCTTTGTTCGGTGGCAGGCTATCTAAGCTTGCTTGAGCGAGGTGCTCACTAATGAGGCCAAGGTCATTGAAAGACATATGAAAACACCTAGCAAATCAGGTAATATACGGACAAAAACTTATTTTTTTTTCATTTCTCCCCAAAGTTAGTATTTGATTTGTTCAAGCTGGGGGGGGGGAAACTAAATAGATCATGAATCTTTATTCTATTTTATTTTTTATTTATTTGATAGCAACAGACAGAGAAAGAGGAAGAGAGAGAGACAGGGAGAGAGAATGGGAGACAGAATGGATGCACCAGGGCCTCCAGCCACTGCAAATGAACTCCAGACACGTGTGCCACTTTGTGCCTCTGGCTTACGTGGTCCTGGGGAATTGAACCTGGGTCCTTAAGTTTCACAGGCAAGTGCTTAACAGCTAAGCCATCTCTCCAGCCTGTATCGTGAACTTTACAAAAGCACGACAGAAACCTGGCGTGATGGTGCACACCTTTTATCCCAGCTGTTGGGAGGCAGAGGTAGGAGGATCACTGTGAGTTCAAGGCCACCCTGAGACTACATAGTGAATTCCAGGTCAGCCTGAACTAGAGTGAGACTCTACCTTGAAAAAAAAAAAAAGCACGATATGGGGCTGGAGAGATGGCTTAGCGGTTAAGCACTTGCCTGTGAAGCCTAAGGACCCCGGTTTGAGGCTCGGTTCCCCAGGTCCCACGTTAGCCAGATGCACAAGGGGGTGCACGCGTCTGGAGTTCATTTGCAGAGGCTGGAAGCCCTGGCGCGCCCATTCTCTCTCTCTCCCTCTATCTGTCTTTCTCTCTGTGTCTGTCGCTCTCAAATAAAATAAATAAAAAATTTAAAAAAAAAAAGCACGATAGATAAAAAGATATTTAAGACAAAGTGTTTATATATTGATAACCAGCTGTTTCTACCCCAGATGACTTTTAAAGGAGCAACAGACATATTCGTCTGAAAGTAACTTATCAGAGCTTCACACTTCCTAGGTCTTTCCTCTTGGAAGCAAAGAACAGTTCTCAAGTTCAAGGTTCATTCCTGCCTTCTGGAGTCACTACCCTTGTCGGTGGAGAACATTAAAAGCATCAGGGCTGGGCTGGAGAGATGGCTTAGCGGTTAAGCGCTTGCCTGTGAAGCCTAAGGACCCCGGTGCGAGGCTCGGTTCTCCAGGTCCCACGTTAGCCAGATGCACAAGGGGGCGCACGCGTCTGGAGTTCGTTTGCAGAGGCTGGAAGCCCTGGCGTGCCCATTCTCTCTCTCCCTCTATCTGTCTTTCTCTCTATGTCCATCGCTCTCAAATAAATAAATAAAAAATTTAAAAAAAAAAAAAGCATCAGGGCTATTTGTGCCTTTCACACTTGGATGCCATGTAAAAAGGGTCAGAGTCATTTGTGCCTTTCGTACTTAGATGTAGAAATGGGGTGACTGTCCCTTGGTCCCTGGGCTGCATTTCATAAGCATTCCTCAAGCCATCCAAATAATCGTGAGGAAGCTGCAAACAAGAAGCTCACATCCCTGCCCAGAAGGTTCAGGGTGAAAATCAAGGCTGTGGGATTGGAAGGAAGTTGAAATCTGGCTGCTGGGACGTTATGTCTCACCAAAGAGCTTAAAAGGAATATTCTTTTTATCAAAAAGTTAGATTATATATTTACCTAAACTTACTATATCACAGTGCTGCTGCCATTGCATTTATTTGTAGCCTACATTAATTAAAAGTGCATCTGAGCTGGGCGTGGTGGCTCACGCCTTTAATCCCAGCACTTAGGAGGCAGAGGTAGGAGGATCACTGTGAGTTTGAGGCTACCCTGAGACTACATAGAGAATTCCAGGTCAGCCTAAGCTAAAGTGAGACCCTACCTCAAAATACCAAAAAAAAAAAAAAGTATATCTGGGGCTGGGGAGACCACTTAGATGTTAAGGCACCTGCTTGCAAAGCCAAAGAACCCAGGTTCAATTCCCCAGGACCCACATAAGTCAGATGCACAAGGTGAAACATGCATCTGACATTTGCTTGCAGTGGTTGGAGGCCCTGGTGTGGCCATTCTCTTTATATATATCTGTCTTTGTCTATATAGCTCTCTCTCAAATAAATCAATAAGTATTCCAAAAAAGAAAAAAAAAATCAAAGTACGTCTGTACTTATCAGATGCCTATTAAATCCACATTGGCTGTACAGAACACCAACTGGATCTGGCCCATGGTTTTCTGGCCATGCTGAGCTAGGCGTTCTGTTTGTGCTTCTAATTCTGAACTTTAGCTCTTCACGGCCCCTCTCAAGAGCTCCTCCTCCACCGGTGCTCACGACAACACTATCTGCAGGATCTCAAATCTCAGTGGTGTTTTGAGTCCCATTCTATGTCTCGTCATCTCTGATCAGTTGTCTTGCTCGCTCTGTTTTGTCACCGTGGCAATCAAAGCACGCATCCCTCCTCTCCATCCTCAGAGATGCTGCCTTGGTTCTGGCCCCGGCTCTCTGCCCCTCACCTTGACTTAGCTCAGTGGAGTCAAATGTACCTGAGCTTCAATTTTAGGGTCAACACACATGTGTCACTTTCTGCCCTATTTGGTTACAATTATAAGAAATAAAATAAGTAAATCTTTGCACAACATGCAATACGTGTCACACCTCCTAGTAAACACTGGCTCTCTCTGCTCTTGCAGACTCACCCCAAGGTGCTTCTGCCCAGAATCTCTCTGTTGTGATCATGGTGTGCTTTGCCAAGCTAACCCTCCCCTTGAGAGCCTGGGTTGTTGCGCCTGTGTGTCTGGTCTCCCTTACTGGCATGCTCTTGTCTCTCTCGTCCTTCTCTGCATGCTCTGTCTGCCCTGTGGCCAGCTGAGGAGCTCACCCCTTCCTGTGAGACCCTCTCTGCCTGCATGTCTCTGCCTTTGCTGAGGAGAATGCATCTACACCTTGGGCTTATCTCTGCTCTCTGTCCTGTCCTACTCACACTGCCTGGCCCTCAGCCCTTCAAAAAAAAATCACCTGCCTATGACAGGAAACCATCAATTTAATTTGATTTGTGTAAGTGATAGATGAAATAGCATGCATGTAACTCATCTAGCTTGTGATACTCTGTAGGAATCATTTAATTATCCAAGTTTGATAATGTTTATATTAACGAGAACCCTAAATACATAAATCTCTAGCTTACAGACTTGTGGATATGTGGGTGTGATAGATAGATTAAATAGACACAGAAGATAGATAGATTAAAAACTAGACATTGGTGCCTTCAGCAGTAGGGTCTTACCAATAACCTATGGTGGGTTATCAAGTACTCTAACAGAAATCTGTCTTCTTTTGGGAAACCTTGTAGATCTGTCTGATCAATAGCTCATTGTGGATGTGAACCACATGCTGGTACTGGGAGTTGTAGGTCAGTGCCAAGGAAAACTAAGATAGGTGATATAAAAGAGATAGAAGAGGGAAAGAGAGATAAACAGGAGAAGATTAAGGTTGGTATGCAATTGGTACGGAACATCAGTGACCTGGCTGGAATGTGGAAGAGAGTCAGTCCCCAGACAGTTAGCTCATCCAGTGCCAGAAGGTGCTACATGAGTGACTGGGGGAAATGGCCAACATCTGTCCAAGCAACTCATGGTCTAAGCTACTCAGTAGCAAACAACCTGAAACGATGCTCACACAAGTGCCATAGTGGCACACAGCCATGGTGGGTAACCAACTGCTCTTGATTTGGCTGATGGATCTGCTCAGTGGAACAGAACCCATAGCCGGAACTGGGAAACAAGGCAGAACCATATCAAAAAAATGAGCCCACTCTCCACTATCAAGCTCCCACCAATCGTGGGCTACAAGAGGCCTACGCCTATCAAACTCTAAAATAATAATGGTTGTCACATTAATCTGGTGCTGACTTCATTCTCCATTGGAGAATCTGCTTCTCTTTTTCAGATGGACACAGAACCTAAGGAGAGAATCAGCCCATTGTACCTCACCAGGGCCCCAGCTGAAACCATAGAATAATTAGGGAAATGAGCAAGAGTGATGCTTTCTTGATGAACCTGGTACCAGCACAAGGGTGAAGGAGATAGACACAGAGGACACTCAACTCCTACCAAACCAGAGATCCGGAGACACAGAGGCTCCCGGGTCCTCATCACTGAAGTTGACCTAAGGCGAACCCAGCACGGCTCAGGGAAATTCACGGATAGTGGACGGGAAGATTGTTAGAGCCACAAGTTGGGTCATTATGCACAGAGACATTGCCTCTTTCCCATAACTGATGGCCACCTTCACAGTGCACGACCCACATTCCCCAACGAGGAGGGTCCCAGCAGAGCGGAGAGGACAGGGAAGAGGCTGACGGTGGCACCGTCATGGCGGTGTGCACACTGTGTACATAACTAATAAAGAAAAAGACTGGACACTGGAGCTGAGGAACTGGCTCAGTTGGTCAGGTACTGGCTGTGCACGTGTGAGTACTTGAGTTTGACCCCCTAGTGCACAGGTAAGAAAAAGCAGTTCAGGGCCGGAGAGATGGCTTAGCGGTTAAGCGCTCGCCTGTGAAGCCTAAGGACCCCGGTTCGAGGCTCGGTTCCCCAGGACCCACGTTAGCCAGATGCACAAGGGGGCGCACGCGTCTGGAGTTCGTTTGCAGAGGCTGGAGGCCCTGGCGCGCCCATTCTCTCTCTCTCCCTCTATCTGTCTTTCTCTCTGTGTCTGTAGCTCTCAAATAAATAAATAAGTAATGAACAAAAAATATATATATAAAAAAAGAAAAAGCAGTTCGGCTAGGGTGGTGTGCCTTGTAATGCTACTACCAGGAAGGCAGAGATAGGAGGCTCTCTGGTCATCCAGTCTATCCTACTTGGCAAGCTCCAAGCCAATGGTGGAGAGCGGAGTTTCAAAGGGGAAAGGGCGGTGGTGGGGAGGGAATTACCACGGGATGTTGTCTACAATTATGGAAGTTGTCGATAAAAACAAAGAAAAAAAATTCAAAGGTGGACGGCAACACTGGGTTGTCCTCTGGCTTCTACATACCAGTACACACATGCACATCTCCACATACATGCACCACACACATATAGAGCAAAGTTAACTTTTATATGGGCATTTCCATCTTCTTAAATAGTGAATCCATTTGAGAAATAAAAGGCTTTTGCAGATAGTTTCTGGTGAAGTATTAACACGTAAATGTTACAAGCTGAACAGCCATATCCTTTTATGTGAGAAGCACATTGCAGATATCAGAAACCTTGTTGTGAAAACAGAAAATAGCCCAAACTATTCTAACACTTGGGATATGGTTAAATAAATGATGCTATATTCACATTAGGGGCCATTATATAGCCATAAAGCTGATGTTTTTTCAGAGAAGTCAAATGATGTTGAAGAAAAGACGCAAAGTTGTATATTGTCTCTGCTCCTGGATATATAATTAAAATGATCATAAACACTAATGATAATAATAAGCAAAAAGACCAAAGAAAATATATCAAAAGACTTCTAATGATTGAAGAGGATGGTGGGTGATTTTTTTTTTTTTTCAGGCTAGCCCAACAGACTGGCTCCTTTTCTTTTATGGATGAAGTGAGAGCGAGAGTGAAAATGAGAGAGAGAATTGGTGCACCAGGGCCTCCAGCCACTGTTATCGAGTGTGCCACCTCGTGTGCATATGCAACCTTGCACACTTGTGTCACTTTGTGCATCCGGCTTATGTGGGACCTGGAGAGTTGAACATAGGTCCTCAGGCTTTGCAGGCAAGTGCCTTAAGCATGAAGCCATCCAACTAGCCTGGTAGGTGATTTTTATATTTTCTTTATTGTTTTCTGTGGTTTCTAAAGTCCCTACAATAAACACGTGTTGTTCTTATATAGCAGAGAGGGAAACAAAAGCATTATTTACAAGCCAACACAGAAACAAATGCCCTTGGGCTTTAGGAAGGAATATAGGCAGGGAGGAAGTTCAAACAGCTCTTTTCAGCCTATCTAGCTAGAAGTTGCCTCTCTTGGGGCATTTGGTTTCCACAAGGCCAAGTTTTCCTCAGTCACAGCCACTGCGAGCTGGGAACACATGCAGAGTCAACACCACAGGAGCTGCCACGAGTGAGATGACCCCGGGAAACCAGACTCGAAGACTTGTAGGAAACGTCTTCTTCTATGACGTCTCTGCCCGTGACTGACAGAGAGCGCTGGCAGAAGCCTTAGTTCTTCAAATCTTTCCCAGTGTCAACGGCGCCCTAGGGAATCTTTAATCGTGCCTCTTTCAAAGATCAGAATAAACGTAGGAATCTTGGAAAGAAACATCAGTGTTGAGACTGGGGAAAGAAACAAATAGTGTGATGTGAAATCGATTTTCTACAGAAATGGAGAAATAATAAATGCATGTGCCTGAACCATGCGTGGACTGTAAGATCCTGGCTGTGAACATGCACAGCACACAAAGTTGTGCAAATCACATGCTTAGGTGACTGACATTTTTTTTTTTTTATGATATAAAAGATCATGATGATGCCACCGAGCACTGTGCTTAAGTCTGCTTGGCTCATGACAGTATGAAGCTCAGCTTTCTTCCAAAGGCCCAAGGAAGAGCCGATGATGTCACCAACCACAGAGACACTTTGTAATTACAGCTCGACTCTGAGAATCTGAAGACCAAAATGCTGAGCTTGGGCGCTAGCTGTTATCCGCCTTTTGACTGTCGTCATCTTCAGGCCTCGGTTTCACCATCTGTAAGATGCCACCCACGAGAGTGTCTCCTGAAGAATGTACGACAAAAAGTATTGCAGCATGAGAGTTTCACAGACCGGGGGCTTGCTCCACACTGTGACAGTGTTTAGGTAGAAAATGGATGGGTCATGGGGCGCTATTTTCAAAAGAGATTAAAGCCAGTCTCACAGTATAGATGAGTTCTGGCAAAAATGGGTTTGTTTTACAGCAAGGTCCTCTGCCCTGGCCCCCCTCTTGCTTCCTGTCTGTCCATGTGGTTTCTTTTTTTCTTTTCTTTCTTTCTTTTTTTTTTTTTTTCTGAGGTAGGGTCTCACTCTAGCCCAGGCTGACCTGGAATTCACTATGTAAGGGTGGCCTTGAACTCATGGCGATCCTACCTCTGCCTCCTGAGTGCTGGGATTAATGGCGTGCGCCACCGCACCTAACCAATATTTTTATTATTTATTTTTATTAATTTATTTGAGAGAAAGAAAAAATGGGTATGCCAGGGCCTCTAGCCACTGCAAAAGAACTTTGGAAACATGTACCACAATGTGCATCTGGCTTACCTGGATACTAGGGAATCAAGCCTGGGTCCCTAGGCGTTGCAGCCCATCTCTGCACCCCATAATTTCTTTTATATGTGTTTCTATCACTGTAATATCACCAACCTTGAGGTCCTGACTAGAGCCAAAGGGATAATCACACCATCTCCTGATCCTACAGAACTGTGGGCCAAATAAAAATCCAGTTCCAGCTTCAGGCATTTAATTTTACATATTTATTTATTTTACAATACTTATTTATTTGAGAAAAAAGGGAGAGAGAAAGAGAGAGAGCATATTAGCACGCCAGAGCTCCCTACCACTGCAAACGAACTCCAGACTCATGTGCCCTGGTGAGTCTGGCTTGACATAAGCACTGCGGGCTCAAACCTGGGTGATTAGGCTTTGCAAGCAAACACCTTTAACTGCTGAGTCATCTCTCCAGTTCCCCTGCCCCAGCTTCAGGTATTTCAATATGGAAGCACAAAATAGAAGAGGATAGAAAAGGATCCTACATGGTAAACGGTAGATATTTTACAAGAGCTACTCAGGGAATTGGACACAGGATGAGGTGACTCCATCGGAGACCCCCTGAGCACTCTGCTTTGCTGGAAGAACCAGTCTTTTTGCATTCACTGATCTGAATCTCTCCACTCTTTTTTATAAATATCTTTTATTTACTTATTTATTTGAGAGAGGGAAAGAGAGAATGGGCATGCCAGGGTCTCCAACCACTACAAACTCCAGACGTGTGTGCCTCCTTGTGCATCTGGTTTACATGGGTCCTGGAGAGTTGAACCGGGATCCTTTGGCTTTGCAGGCAAACGCCTTAACTGCTCAGCCATTTCTCCAGCCCCTCTCCACTCTGCTTAGCAAATGCCTCAGATCAAAGAAAACCCAGCATTTCACCGAATCTGTAGGCACAAGTTCACCACAAGTTGTAAATAGCATGAATTGTGTTGTCAACCAGTGCTGGCTGCTGTAGACCTTTTGGACCAACCATTCTCAGGCAGATACAGAAATGACTATTACACTGCTAGTGCCCTTGCCTTCGTTCCAGGACACAGGAGGGCAGGCCGCTGGGGAGTTCAGATCTGAACAAGGCTCACACAGAGTCTACAACTTCAGTCAGACGTTTCCCTGGACCCTGCACTTGCGCCCCGCTCTCATCATCTCAGAGCGTAACTTTGGCCCTGCTTCCCAGCTATGACATGGTTCATGTAGCCTGCACCATGTGCTGAGTTATAATGCGGTTCCTGGGACTTAACATCTTTTAATCATTCGGGCAATGGTGTGCTTCAGAGACAACTGGGAGGAACACTGTGCCCAGTAGGGTCATTTTTTACTGAGGAATGGCAAATTGATTCTATCAAATGTTCTCTGGGGACACAGGAATGGGGGGGGGGGCGTGCAAAGGAGACAGGCCATGCCAGCTCAGTCTAACATTCAAGCAACACTGAGTCACTGTTTCCAGGGCCTTGGAGAACCTGGGACTCAGGACTGGCCTGCGGCTGAGAAAAAGGTCCCCCCATGATTCACATCCCCTCCCCAGATCTTTGCATCAAAACCTGAAACTAAAGACAAGGTGGACCTAAAACTCCTCCCTGTACCCTCGCGTCTCAACCTCTCCTGAACGAGAAGTGTGGCCTGTCTCTGTTTGTAAGACAAATGTAGACCTTTTAAAATTCAATTCAATTAGCGCATTTGCAGTGATTGTTTTCTTCAGTGCTGGGCACTCTGCATCCCAAACAGGCCCCATAAACATGCTGAATGAATGGGTGAGTTGTCTGAGTCACACTTTTAAATGCAATATAATAACATGATGATTTCGTGAATGACACAAGCTTTAAGTAAGCCATTTTTACATCCTAAAGAGCTCACCAAATGACTGAATCAATAGAGCTTTTCAAAAGTGTGTATGGGGGCTGGAGAGATGGCTTAGTGGTTAAGCGCTTGCCTGTGAAGCCTAAGGACCCCAGTTCGAGGCTCAGATCCCCAGGTCCCACGTTAGCCAGATGCACAAGGGGGCACACGCATCTGGAGTTCGTTTGCAGAGGCTGGAAGCCCTGGCGCACCCATTCTCTCTCTCTCCCTCTATTTGTCTTTCTCTGTGTCTGTCGCTCTCAAATAAATAAATATAAAAAAAATTTTTTTAAAAAAAAGTGTGTATGGGAAGCCAGGCGTGGTGGTGCACACCTTTAATCCCAGCACTCAGGAGGCAGAGGTAGGAGGATTGCCCTGAGTTCGAGGCCACCCTGAGACTCCATAGTGAATTCCAGGTCAGCCTGGGCTAGAGTGAGACCCTACCTTGAAAAATCAAAAGAAAAAAAGTGTGTATGGGGCAGAGGTGGGGGCTGGAGAGATGGCTTAGCAGTTAAGGCACCTGCCTGCAAAGCCAAAGGAGCATAGTTTGAGTCTCCAGGACCCATGTAACTCAGGTGCACAAGGTGGCACATGCATCTGGAGCTCATTTGCAGAGGCCCCCATTCCCCCCCTCAAATAAATAAATAGTATTTTTAAGTGTGTGTGTGTCAAGTTATTGCTATGTAGCTCAGGTTTGTCTCCAACAAACTTGCTATATACATCAGTCTGCTGCAACTAGTGGCAATCCTCCTGCCTCATAGTCCCAAGCGTTGATATTGCAGGTGAGAACTACCACACCCAATTTATATTTTTGTTTTCCCCAAAATGTTTACTCTATGCTTACATTTTTTCCATGATTATTTCTCATCCAGTTAGAACAATTGTGCTTACACACAGTATAAAATTTACCATTTTAGCGATTTTTAAATGTCCAACTCAGTGTCAACAATGCAGTCATTGTACATTCATCATGCCATCCATCTCTAAGTGGTCTCATCCTCCCCATTGGCACGCTGTTGCTGCTTCCTTCACCCTGCTCAAGCCCTGGCAGCCACCATCTCACTGTTCACCCTGCACATCTGATGATCCACGTGCACTAAATGACAGGACGCACACAGCATGTGCTGCTGTGTGGCTAGCTTAGTTGACTTAGCAGTTCTTCCAGTTGAAGCTCATGTCAGAATTTCATGCCCCTCTTTTAAAAAAAAATTGGTAAAATGCATATATAGAATTTATCATCTTGGTCATTCTTACCACACAATTCAGCGGCTATGGAAGTTCATATTTTTTGTTTGTTTGTTTTTTGGGTTGGGTCTCACTCTAGTCCAGGCTGACCTGGAACTCACTATGTATTGTCAGGGTGGCCTCGAACTCATGGCGATCCTCCTACCTCCGCCTTCAAAGTGCTGGGATTAAAGGCGTGCACCACCACGCCCAGCTCTGGAAGTTCATTTTTAACATGACAGCCTGACAGTGGTAACAACATCACCATAGATGGTGTGATATCAAAATTGCTACCAAAATAATATATATAGAGAGAGGTTAGAGTGAGGACTGGTTCTGCTGAAAACGTTCCAAGTCACCTCGCCTCTCTGAGTCCTGTTGTGATGAGACTCTGGGCCATGGTTCGTGGGAGAGAGGGAAGGGGAGAGGAAGGGAGGAGGAGGGAGGAATCCAAAGTGACAACCTTAAGAGAAGCAGTGAACACTATACTGGTCCCTTGCTGCAGTTACCTGCTGACAGGAAAAGCTAGAGGCAGGAAAGGGTTTATTCTGGCTTACAGTTTTAAGGAGATACATTCCACTGTGGTGGGCCAGGCACGATGGGGGGGGGGGGGCGGGGGGAGTAGGAAGCTGGCTGGTCGCATCACATGGGAAGTCAGGGAGCAGAAGATGACAGGAAATGGGCCAGGCTGTAGAACCTCAAGGCCTGCCCTCGGTGGCCCTCTACCTGGGCAGCCTTCCCAAATAGCACCAAGGGCTGGGGACCGCCAGGGACGCTGGGCTGACATGAAGATGACAGCAGAGCGGGAGCACACGTGACGGCTCACCCTCATGGCTGCTGAGCCCGGGACAGAGCAAGGACAAAAGGGCAGCCTAAGGCACACACTTGTCCCCAGGGTTCCGAAGGGGAGAGAGGCCGCAACTCAAAACCCCAAGTGAGAAAGAGTGACTTTGGAAGAAACTGAGAACTGGAATCCCACATTGTGTTAATTAACAGAACTGTGATTTGCCAATGAATGCCCAGCAGGGACGATCATCTGCTTGATAGAGGCCCAGCTTTCCTGATGGAATCTCGAGTGCATGAGCCATGAAATGACTTCTCAGAAAGAAAAAAAAAAAAAAAACCCACAAAGACAGGCAGAGAGGACAAGCACTTGTACTTGTGCACCGGAGGACTCTTGCTGTTCTATTTCTTGGAGAAAACAGGCTAATTACAGAGACCAGATTTGAAACAGAAACAGTCAACCGTAACAACTCTCCCGGGAGAGCAGTGTGGCGCGCTTCAAATGCACTCAGCAGCATGTCACTTCTGCTGTCCCACGGACTCCCTCACAAATGCCCCCCCCCCCCACAGTCCCCGCTTCACACCACAGAAACCCGGAGGAGTTTTCCCAAGGTCACATAGCAAGGGAATCAACAGAAGTGAACTGTATTCTGTCCTGGGGCCCTCCACGGATAGCGTGTGATTTCTTTGTGTAAGGACCTAAAATAAGGCTAGCGAAGCACTGCGAAGTTTTCCTTCCCTTTTCCTGCTGGGCATCTGGAGTGCTCTGCTCACTTCTCTCATGGGCATTTTGCGAGTGACGTGTTGGTGGTGTGATTGCCAGTCCTGACTGTTAACCTGGAAAGAAGAGGCACACTTCTGGATGGGTCCGTGAGGGTGTTCTCAGAGAGGGTCAACTGGATGTGAGTGGCACCATCCCACGGGCTGGGTGGGGTCCCAGCAGAAAGCGAACTGAGGAGCATGGTGTGTCTCAGTGATGCCCAGCTGTGAAGGCAACGTCATGAGCTTCCGCTGCCATGTCTTCTCCACCATGACGGACAGTGTCTCCCTTCAAACTGCGAGCCAAAACGAACACTCTGATCCCTAATTTTCGTCGTCCATTATTTTGTCATGGAAAAGAAAAAGAAAAAGAAAGAAACTAACACAGGTAGTCTCGTTCCAGCTTAAGAGTACACAGTGCCTGCGTCCTTCTCCAATGTGCATCCAAGCGTACTTTTCAGCGGCTCTCCACTGCCTTACTGCCTTCAGAATGAAATCCCAGCTCTCCGATGCGTCACACCATCTTTGGGGGTGTTCCTTGGCTCTCCAGCCTTCTCTCACTCTCCACTGCACCCGTCATGTCCATCCATTGGGAATATGCTGGTTATCCGGGCCTCTCCCCTCCCAGGAACTTGGGTGGATGTTCCTCGGACATAACAACATCTCCACTTTCTACCTGGACCTTTGGAGCACCCACACAGGGTCCACCTTAGGAACAGTGTCCAGCCAGACTCCTGACTTATCTCTCTGTTGCCCGCTCTGCTAGTGGATAGACTGTGTCCCCTGAATGAAGGGCATGTGTTAGAAACTTGTCCCCCAGCGCAACAGTGCTGAGACCTTCCCGAGGTGAGGACTCTGCTGCCGTGAACACATTAATGCGGCACGAGTGGGGTTGTTCTGTGGAGTGAGTTTGCACGAAAGTGTGTCCAGGCAGCTTTGCCCTAGCTGATATATTCTGCCTCATTATGATTCATCAGCAGAGAGCTCACATAAAGATGTGCCTCTCCTTCTTGGCCTTCCCAGACTCTATAATTTGAAGCCAAGAAGTTCACTGTCAATTACCAGCCTGTGGCATTCTGTTATAGAAGCAAAAGCAGACTAAGACATATACCTGCTTTTACTGTAGCTCCTCCACACTGTATTGTAATGATATCTTTTTTTAAATTTATTTTTATTTATTAGAGAAAGAGAGAAAGGGAGAGAGGGAGAGAGAGATTGAGAATGAGCATGCCACTGCAAAAGAACTCCAGATGAATGTGCTTACATGGGTTCTGGGAAGTCAAACTTGGGTCCTTAGGCTTTGTAGGCAAGTGCCTTACCACTAAGCCATCTCTCCATCTTGTAATGATATTTTTTTAAAAAAAATATTTATTTATGCTGGGCATGGTGGTGCACGCCTTTAATCCCAGCACTTGGGAGGCAGAGGTAGGCTGTGAGTTTGAGGCCACCCTGAGCTGACATAGTAAATTCCAGGTCAGCCTGGGCTACAGTGAAACCCTACCTTGGAAAACCAAATATGTATGTGTGTGTGTGTGTGTGTGTGTATATATATATATATATATATATATATATATATATATATGTATATATATATATACATATATATGCATATTTTTTATTATAAAAATATAGGGTGGGGGAAGGAACGAGACTGGGCATGCCAGGGCCTCTAGCCACTGCAAATGAACTCCAGACGCATGTGCCATGGGCATGATGGCTTATATGGGTTCTGGGAAGTTGAACCTGGGCCCTTAGGCTTCTCAAGCAATTGCCTTAACTGCTAAGTCATTTCTCCAGCCCTGTGATGGTATCTTTACTCACTGAGCCTATCAATTCATCCATCCACTCATTCTTACCTGTGAACTCCATCGAGGGAAGGAACTACAAACACCCCGATCAGAATACTGTGTGTCTTCAGCCTCCACACCAGTGATCCCAGACATCAGCTTGGCCGCCCTGAGAACTTGTCCCCAGACCTACTGAGTGGGAAGGTGTGGGAGGGAGATCTGTTTAGCAGGATCATCAGTGTGAGAACCTGAATGGACACACAGCAGTCACTAGAAACAAGCTACCTGCAGTTCCTGGAAACCTACTGCTACATCTTCCCCAGGGAGATGAATGGGCTTTCTTCAACTAAGCCCCAGACTTGTCCAGAGAAATGTGTGTGCACAGGTCCAAGTGCATGTATGTATATGAGTATGTGGAGCCAGAATAGAACCCCGGATGCCAGCCCCAAGAACACCAGCCGTCTCCTTTGAGACAGGGTCTCTCACTGTGCTGAATGGTCACAGTGTGTCTCACCGGCCTCACCAAGTAGGCGACACTGGCCAGCCAGGCAGTTCCAGGGGTCAGTCGTCTCCAACTCCCTAGCACTGGGCTATAGGCACGTGTGCCACCATGCCCAGCATTTTTAGATGGTCAGTGGGGATTAAACTCAGTTTCCTCAGACTTGTGAGGCAAAATACTTTAGTGAGCTATCTCCCCAGACTCATATGTGGAAGTTTTCTTATCTGCAACTTGGTCCATTAATATTGTTCACTTCCCAGTGTTCTTTGAATAAGATTCTGAAAACACACCCTAGGCATTTGGTCCGTGTGGGAAGTCTTTGCTGCTGGTGTGCCCTTGCTATTGTTAGCAGTGCTGCTTCTGGTCCTGAGGGGAGAAGCAAAAAATGAGAGCTCATCTGGTATTATCCATCTACCAAGACTAACCTTAGTGATTGCCATCTTTTGCCTACATGACTGGTACCCGACTGAGTATTTTTATCTGATTCAGACTATACAGGACTGGTTTTTTTTATTCTTGGTCTCTGTTTATCTGGTTGCTTCACGCACCAATTAGGACAGCCTTTCTAATCATTAGACATGTCAAGAAGTTTACCCACCCAGGCTAAGCAGCACAGAGATGTCCTGAGAGCTAAAGAGCAGAGTTCAGCATAGTTTCTCTGTAAAGAATCAGATAGTCAAGATTGCAGAAGCCCAAAGGCCCAAGAAGTAATTTGTAAACCAATAGCTGTTTTGTATTTGGCCCACCCATGGGCCGCTGTTGGCTGACCTCTGGCTTAGAGAATCAAGGTGCTATATTTGGTGATAGACTCATAGCCCCTCTTTCCTCAGCCTCATCCAAGACATTTGTACTTTATCTCTTTGTTTATCTCACAAAGACATTGGTTATCAACTCTATTTTATCTCTAGTCGGTGCATCCTGAGTTCTAAAAATACATCAACTTATGATAAAAACCCACTTCAATTTCAGATTCTGAACAATGTGATATTCATCATAGGATTTCCATCTTCAATGCCATGTGAGAGTATTGAACAGAAGTAGTTCAATATCTGTCTACACAAACTACACTCAGGAGCTGGCAAGAAGATGGTTCGTTTTATTAAGCGAAAATTTATGTAGACTGTATGCATTTCCACGAGGCTGTGTCCTCCAGGAATTAATTAACTTATAGAAGTATGGGCCTTTTGAGCCAACATACATGTACAGGAAATGCGTGAGAGCAGAAACATGATAAATCACCAACTTAGACGCCTCTCTCCCAGAGAAGTGGGGCTGAGTTGCTATCTGTTTTGTTCTACTTGAAGCCTTTGGGCTTTGTAAGGGACGGGTGGACTTCCTGTCCTCACATCTACTCTGGTACAGTCTGGGAGAGAGCACTGGAAGCCCGGCCAAGTTCAGGGGCCAGATGGGAGGTGAGAAGCTCTTTCTAGTGAGTGGGAAGAGGTGAGTGGGAACTTCCTGACACCCTCTTGAAGCACTGGCTTCACAGGCAGAGAAGAGACCAGAATGTAGGGCTGGAAACTAGAGCCAGAAACCTTCCAGTCAGACAAATGAGATTTCCGAGGTACTAACTCAGGCACCCTGTTAACTAATATACAGTGCGCGGTGCACAGATGCGATCTGGAAAAATGACAGGGTGGAGAGGTGGGTGGCAATTTCATCTGCCATTTGAACCTGGGCAGCCCAGTTTTAGGAAAACAGATAAAAAATAAAAACAGCAATAAATAATGCAGCATGCCTCTTCTGTGCCTGTGGCAATGGGCTTCCATTTTAATGAGGATTGAATGCAGCCTAGACATTTTGACGCCGTGACACATCCATTAAAATGGAAAATCTACCTGTGGAGCCTGTCACAGCAGCTGCTCAGCGCCGCCATGCTCACTCCAGAGGGACCCGGAGGTTTCCATGGCAGTGCACGGAGGAGCCCTTCAACCACTGGCAAAGGCTCTGGCCCCCTTCAGGTTACAAAGGTGGAGGTGGGGACTGACTCATCTCTGAGCAGGGGCAGGTGGACAACCCGAGAAAGGGATCCAGTTTCTGGCAAGACCCGGGAAGGGAAGAAGGACTATGAGCATAACAAAATACCCTGCACACATCTAAAAGCACTTCTGGATAAATTAGTTCATCTGAACCTCACAGACTAGGAGGTCAATGAGAAATGTGTTTTTACACTGTAAAGTTAGGAAACGTGTGTCCGGAACAGCCCAGGTCAAGATCAAGGTGAGCTGTGTCGATAGCTCGCAACATGATCTCTGGACTTGAGGAAAGGCCTCAAAAGGATGGATGACCCTTCCCTAACCCAGAAACATGGGGCTGATGCCCAGCCTTTGGCATGGACACCAGGTGGTCTCTTATCCCCACAGGGATGATGTGAGGCAGCCGAATTCTCAGAGCAGCTGAGATTCTTAGAGCTAAATTCCCTCCACTGAGCCAGGAGGGTACAAGGCCTGCACATGTAGATGAGGCTCATGCGTCCCAATGCTGGGAAGGTCACAGAAACACGTCTGTCCAATTTCCACTGGTCAGCTCCCCAGAGAAGTGCCTACAGGGAAAGGGGAGAGGTAGAAAGGCCGGGTGTGGACGCACTGGGGATGTACCTGCCACTGGGGAGGATTCAGGGGCACCTTCCACTGGCAGGTTTGACCTGACGGGGTCAGAGGGGCGGCTGTTCAGAGTTGTGGACTGGGCACAGGACAAGGCAATTGCAAGCTCAGAGAGTATCCTCAAATGGGACAAAACAACTGTATAACCTCAGGGGCGGGGGAGGAGAAACAGGAAACCTTTCTGAACCCCTGACCTATAACATGGGAATACGGGGTTGAATTGTGGTCCCCTAACCCTTGGCACCAGAAGATGGAACGGAGGCTGTGCAGATATCAATTAAATGTAAAGTAATTAAGTGCAAGATCTCAGGAGGAGGCCATCCTTGATTTAAAGTGGACCTTAATCTCCAGAACTCTGACTATATAAGAAAAAAGAAATTTGGGACCCAGAGATCTAGTGAAAAAGGTCGTGTGGAGGGCAAGATAAGAGGGAATGGAGTGATGTAGCTACAAGCCAAGGAGATGTGATGCCATCAGAAACATGACAGACACAGGAAGGAGCCTCCCTATGGCCTAGGGGGAGGAGGGCCGTGCTGATCTCTGGACTTGAG
This sequence comes from Jaculus jaculus, assembly GCF_020740685.1. Lineage (NCBI taxonomy): Eukaryota > Metazoa > Chordata > Mammalia > Rodentia > Dipodidae > Jaculus > Jaculus jaculus. The sequence goes on along the minus strand of NC_059111.1, from coordinate 102,378,000 downwards.
TTTCTGTCCTCTAGAACATGAGAAAACTAAAATTCTCTTGTTCCTAAGCCATCAAGTTTATGGTGAATTATTACTGCCACCCTAGGAAATTCACCCAATAGGGAAAAGACATATTATCCTGCCAATGGCAGGGTGACCAAGTGCTCGGACAGCATGTGACAAATGAACCCTTTCCTTTAACTATAAGAGACGAAGTACTGAAGGAACCCATGTCCCTCTGAACAAACGCATCCCTGTGGGTTTTGCTTCTGGGGAGGGGGCCGGGGGCTGTCAGAGAGAGCGACGAGTGAAGAGTGACAGAGGGTGGACGTGCTCCAGGCATTCAGCTAAGAGCCGGGTATGGAGTGAATCAACTCACTTACTTCCTTCAAAAGTCCACAATACAAACAAGGAACATCTGAGCTCTTGCCATCACGGAAGAGTAGACACCTCCCCCATGAGCCTCCTCCATGCCTGTGACCCATAGGAAATGGGCAGCTAGAAGTTTGGACACTGACATCTGCGGTGAGCCTCCACCCCGAGCCACATGACGAATGAGCAGATTAGATCTTGGCCCTAATGTGCCTCTTTACAGAGAAGAAAGTGAATCTCGTTGTGGATAAATTTGATTCCAGGAAACCGCAAGCAGGATTTCAACTAGGTGCGCCTTTGAAACCAAACTCTTATTCTTTACATCACAATCCATGATCACCCAGGGCCATGAGAGCCGCTGTTCTGCACCCCTCGCCAGGGAGCCCCTGGAGAGACTTGAGCAGAACAGCCTTGTTACAGCATCCTGCTTTTGACCCTAACAGCCACGTAAGGTTTATCTCTGGGAGCTGCATGACCTCCCAAAGCCAGCCTTTCAAACACCCACAAGCTTAGGGGCAAATACATTTTTTTTTTATCGACTACACAGAGCAGAATGACGTTTCCCAGCCTGGTTCCGCAGCCTGTAATTACAGGAAAAGAGTGGAGGGAAGCGGGCTCCTCTTCACAGGAACTTAAACACAAGTCAGAGGCAAAGTAAAGCAGTCTCGATCCCCTGACCCACCACCCTTCCTGCTCCTTGGGAACCCAGAATCTTCTGCAGATTTGTGGCTGCTGTCAGCCGCCCCTGAGAGCTCTGCTGCCTGGGGCTCACCTTGGCTTGGCTAAGTACCTGTAATAACAGGCTGGTTGGAACATGGATAATTACAGAGCCAACTAGCCAGGGTTGTGACACTTGTCTCCTGTAGTCCGTCAATCTAGTTCTATCCACCTGTCTCCAGGCACCTGCTTGGATATCGATGACTCCTATCTCTCCTGTCCTCCCCTTGCTCCTTTCTGTCTTTGCAGAAACCAGCATGCTTGATCCTTATGCTGGTGAGGGGAGCAGCATGGTACTCTGAGGCACACCTCCCGCCTCCCCCCCGCCCCCCAGTAGAGGGCAATATTTGATCGCTGCCTAGGTGCAGTTCTCAACATGACAGGTGAAAACTCGGGAGAAATGACAATCATGGGAGAGGGGAAGGAAAGAATCACAGAAGAAATCTGACTCTCTTCCCCCGGGGGCGGAATCTGCAACGAAGGAAGCCCCCCACCTCTGCAGGCAGACAGCAGACGCCCACGCCCCAGACGAGGGGGAAGCGAGGTTAGCTAACAACGCTTCCTCAGGAAGAAGGGATTTCGTTTCTCCCCCCGAACCCGAGTCCTATCTATTGTCTTGGGCTAGCGATTCCTTGTAGGGCCCGCTTCTCAGGGTTGCGGCCAGCCCCTAGGGGGCAGCACTGTGCCTTCCTTGTGACTCTCGCTTGTTGAGATGCTCAATAAATGTCTGCTATGGTTAGTAATGGGGCAGGTTTTCCCTAAACCCATCCCTCCTGTTGCTGAAAATAAATTGTCCGAAGATTTGGAAATGGAACATAGGAGTTATCGTCAGCTTTTCTACTGTGGCACTGAAAGTTGCCTGCCTGGCTTTAGCTGAGTCTTTTGTGTTGGTGGTTGGGGACGGGGGCGGGCGGGGGGCAGGATTTATAGGGACGCTTGGATTTTGCGAGTTAGTCACTATTGATTTACAACTCGTCTGTATTGCGATGGTTCATTTTCATCGTCAACTTGGCTGGATTTGGAATTCGCTAGGAGACATGCCTCTGGGTATGTCTATAAGGATGCTTCCCTGGGAAGCGTACCTGAGAATGGCAGACCCACCCTGAATGTGGGTGGCACCATGCCATGAAGTAGGGTCCCAGAATGAAGAAAGAGAGAAAAGAAGGAAGCAGGTTCAGCATCAACACCCATCTCTCTGTGTCTGGACCATGGACGCAATGTGACCAGATGCTTCCGACTCCCGATTTGCCTGCCACCATGGACTGACTGTATATTTTAATGTTCTTAAAAGGCCTTTCTCGCGAACTTTTGGTTAACGGTCTTGAATCCACTTGACCGTCTTATTGCTTCTCTCATTAATGAATGCCTTGAACAAACTTTGAAACACATGCCTCTTGTTTTCTTAGGAGAATTGTGCCTTGAATTTTGTTTTTTTGAAAATTATTCTTTGTCCCTAGATAGAACTGGATGCGAGAGATTACCAGGTCTATAATGAGTTTAGGGAATCACTGATTCCTTTTGAGTCTTGGCTCTTGACACCACTTCACACTTTGGCTGCTCCTCATATTGCTTCTGGCATGGTCTTGCAGAAGGAGGAGTTCCTCAGAACTTTGGAGATATTTCAAAGAGTAAAGGAGAAGAAAAAGTAGAATATTGAAACAACTACTATGTCTGAGCTGAGGGTAGAGAGGACGGGCTAGAGGCCACAATTGGGACCCATGCCCTCACATGCTTTGTGGCTCACCACGGAAAAGCCAGGCCCAGCTCAAAGCCTACTTTCTCCTGAAGCCCTCCTTGGCCACTCCCTCTTTCCACGAAGGCCATGCTGCTCGCTTCTGCTGTGGAGGCCCTTGCTCTCCAACAGAACTTGAACATGTGTGCTCAAGATTGCACGAACGACTTAATTCCAATGTAAGGCTACCAGCTGCCTACATGACAGTATGGGCAAAAGACACTATTTTGGGATTGGGTGGGTGTATTCTCAGCCTTGAACAGAAAGGAGGGGATAGGAGGATCAAGGAAACAGCTTTGGAGAAGGAAGAGCAAACAGATCCAAGTTACAGGTATACATCCATCCAAGCACCCAAGTTTGACTTCATTTTTCTTTACCGCTGAGTAGAACTCCATTGTATAAATGTGCCATATCTTCATTATCATATCTTCATTACCCACTCATCAGTTGAGGGACATCTAGGCTGGTTCCATTTCCCAGCTATTATAAATTGAGCAGCAATAAACATGGTTGAGCAAGTATTTCTAAGGTAATGAGATGAGTCCTTCGGATATATACCTAGGAGTGCTATAGCTGGGTCATATGGTAGATCTATTTTTAGCTGGCTTAGGAACCTCCACCCTGATTTCCACAATGGCTGGACCAGATTGCATTCCCACCAACTGGAAGCACCCAAGTTTAAACAATGAAAAAAAGTAGAAAATTAATAATAAGATTAAAAAAAATCTGAGAGAAAAAACCTGGAAACAAGGACCTTTTGGAGCTCTGGGAAGGATGATCTTAATAGAGGACAGAGAGGAGCCACTTCTGAACTTTGGTTTTAGTTTATTTGTGAATATCTTTGTTCTTACCACCTGGTGAACAGATGCAGGAAAAGATTTAAAAAATAGAACTGAGGGCTGGAGAGATGATTTAGCAGTTAAGGCGCTTGCCTAATGACCCATGTTTGACTCTCCAGATCCCATGTAAGCCAGACGCAGAAGGTGGAGCAAGGTTGCACATGCACACAAAATGTTACTTGCGTCTGGAGCTTGATTGTAGTGGCTGGAGGCCCTGATGCACCAATACACACACACACACACACACACACACACACACACACACATTCTCTCTCTCTCTTTCTCTCATAAAAAGAGAGAGAGAGAGAGAATTGAATTGATAAGCTCTGCCAAGCTTGATGGAAAACGTTAGAACTCCCAGGAGATGAGTGGGACCTAATAGTAGGAAATTGCCTGTGGTGAGTGAATATTGACCCACAGCCCCTGTAAAGTCATGATGCAGTTTTCTGCACACATGCTGGTTGCTTCCCCTTGACCATGGCCTCCTAGGATCTGATGTAAGATTATTATTATTATCATTGTTAGGCTATGTTCCTGGTACCCAACAGAGAGATTGACTTAGATAAGACTAATCGTTTTGAAAGCTCCTATGACTGTATTTCTTGTCCACTAAGTTTTCTTTCCAAATGGTGAACACCTATGCACTTACTTTTCCAAACAACAACGAGGGAAGAAACAAGGAAATACCCCAAGACATAATATTCAAAAGGAAAGTGAAACAGAAGCTCCCTGGGGCCACTGAAGGAAGAAGAGGATGTAGGGAGATGTAGATCCGCCTTCAGTGACTCAGCAGTGAGGGAGGCACCTGAGTCTCCTTGTCAGGTACGTCAACTCATACGCAAAAGAAGTCCAACAAGTTAACATCTGTAACCATACACCAAGAAAGAGCGGGGACACACCCCTAGAAATCAAGGGCAGAGGCATAAGGGTGTTTACAAAGTTCATAAAGGACAAGTGATCCTCCTTGGACATTGGCATTACCATTGGCTCCAAAGAAGAAGTGGCATGGGCTGGAGAGATGGCTTAGTGGTCAGGCGCTTGCCTGTGAAGCCTGGGAATTGAGGCTCGATTCCCCAGGACCCACGTTAGCCAGATGCACAAGGGGGCACATGCGCCTGGAGTTTGTTTGCAGTGGCTGGAGGCCCTAGTGTGCCCATTCTCTCTTTTTATCTGCCTCTTTCTCTCTCTCTCTCTCTCTCTCTCTCTCTCTCTCTCTCTCTCTCTGTCCCTTTCAAATAGATAAATAAAATAAACAACAACAACAAAAAAAACATAAGTGGCACGATTATTCATTTTGCTAAAATGCTGTGGAAAGGGCACGGGCCTGGGGTTACACAGCTGAATTCTTGCTCTGATTCTGTCCTGGTGACCCACCAGCTCCTATGTTCAAATGTGATGGCACCCAAGCCCTGTATTTCTACTGACCCCCCCCCCCCCGCCCCAAGCGGGCTTACTCTCCTCACTAGGCACATCATTGCCCAAGTCAGGGAGAGACCAAGGTTCAGGAACCTGCTGCGTGGCCGTGGCCTAAACTCAGGCGCGCTGACTTTGAGCTTGAGGTGACGCTGACGTGTGGCTGCACGGTGGGCATCCGAAGACGGGAAATGTGAACGCCAGAGGCAAGTCAGGATAGAGGCGCTACATCTGGTTGGAGTTTGCCTTCGTGTGAAACCTTTCCAAAATTAAAAAGAACATCAAAGATGGAGACCAGGTGCTGAATTCACACTGTCCGCGTATTCAGGGTGCGCTGATTGCGGCTTGATGCATTCTAATTCAGGCAGACTGGGAGACAGCTACCTCCCCGCTGATGAGGGTGCCCTCCGTGCCAGTTCTCATCACCCCTGCCCTGGGAATACACAAGAAGTCTTGCAAAGACAGGAGGTAGGCTCGCTGTCCTAGACTGGTGATCTCAGAGAAGTCAGCTCACCTTGCTAGATCTCAGATTGCTCAGTGTCTGGCTGGGAGGGTTGGACAACAGCGTCTTCTTGCCAGCCTGCGATGGCATGTCCCATCGGAGGCCGTTAGAACCCAGCTCAATGGAGCCCTTTCCAGCAGCTTCCAGAAAGCTCAGGATTCTCCATCAAACCATTCCAGCAAATCTTATTTTCTGCTCTCTGCCTAATAGTCTACTTTGCCTCCCGTGTGCTCTTACAGATGGCCCAGAGAAAAGACCACACTGGTGTCTGACACTCCAAGCCTCGGGGACAAGAGCAACACTCTGTGGTGGGGAACAGGCTGGAGAGAGACAGACATGGGAGGAACGATGGGAACAGGTACCCACTGCCGGGCCGCCTCCCAGGCTCCGAGGCACAGGGTCTGAGTCTTCCTGTCATCCGGGCACCTGTACGGACGGAACTCTTCTTCTCTCTGTACCTTACATAGCAAATGTTTCTCATAAGTTCTGGGTGTCATGTCAAGAGGCTTCTTCCTCTTCAAAATGAGCGTCCAGACCTTGAACTTACCCCTATAGTTCCCCTCCCCCATACCCACATGTTGCTCCACAGTTCTAGACTGTAAAAGTCAAGCAAAGGTCTCAACGATTTTAAAGCTGACAGTTCATACCACTCTTGCCCCTTGCCCAGTGCCAATGCGTTAGAAGGTCCCCATGGCACCTGCCATCACCTTGCCTTAGTGAGCTCTCACCTGCCCTCCCTATACCCCAGCCCCAGTCTCTGGACCCTGGAAATGACTCTGATCCTGGTGTGGCCAAGCAGCGCTCCTGCCCATTTTCCCGGAAGCCAGATGCCAGAGGCTAATGTGCTCACTCTAGCCCGTCTCTGATCTCTGCTTACCCAGAGCTGCTGCAGCCAGGCTCTGGGCGAATGGGAGGCAGTGTGGGCAGGGCATTCACTTCTGCCTCTGACGAGAGGGAAGAGGCACTTCTGGCATTGCTCATTAGAAACTGGAATGACACTTCCTGTGGTGACTAAATTCTATTTTATCCAATATGGAGAACTATTAAGTCTTCAGGTGAGCAAATCAAGGCAGAGACTAGATGGCTCGCTGCAATCACAGGCAGCTAACGACAGATCTGGGCTCCATGCTAGGGCTCCCTCCTAACCCCCAGCTCCATTATCCATAGGCTAAACGGGCTTTTACTCACTGGCTGGTTCTGACCATGGAATATGCTCTGAGTTCCAAATGGGGATCACAGTTCCAAGAGGATGTAAACACAGTTCATTCTAAGCCGGAGACCAGCGGTCCTGTGTGCAATGTGTCTTTCCTAGGACTTGCTGGAGGTGTCTGACCCGGGGAAGTGACATTATTCCTGCAGTGACATGCCAACACAGCCATGGTCACAGAATCAGTGCCCTCAGGACTCCGCTGTTAAAGAAAGTCCAGGAATTACTTAAGAGAAGAATCTCTTCTGGTATCCCAAGGCCATACTTGGTTATATTGTTTTTCCTGGACTATTTCTAGGGGGAAGAAGCTGAACACAGCAGTTTTGATCACTGTGGCTTTAGAGAGGAAATTCCACGAGCTCGGGACTCCAAACACCAGCCGAAGCTCGACCCTCACCCTTGACTGGAGTCAGCTCACCCTCTCCGTGCTCTTGGCAATGATGGTGACACAGTCCTCTCTTCTCTCTTCTCCTGGTCAACACACTCGTAGGACAGAAAAATAAGTCCAGCTTGATGATATTTTGTCCTCTTTGCTCTTTCTTTTTTTTTTTCCCCCTCTGAATGACAACAATAGTAATTTTTCGGAGACAGTTATTTGTCCTCCTGCAAAACTGATGGAGAGATTTCAACCACACCTAAATCGCAGTGGCTACCGTAGTGGGTTTTCCTCTCGCTCCAACACTGCTCCCTGTCTCTTGTCACTGTGTACCATTCACCTGCCTCGTGATCTGTCTCGTTATCATGTGGACTTCTAATAGACTGCCAAGCGGTCACTACGTTGATCCTATCTTTAAAAGACAAAACAAAACATATTTTTGTTCTCTGAACCTTCTCCACTCTTCTCTTTTTTTTATTTAATTTTTATTTATTTATTTGAGAGCGACAGACACAGAGAGAGACAGATAGAGGGAGAGAGAGAGGATGGGCGCGCCAGGGCTTCCAGCCTCTGCAAATGAACTCCAGACGCGTGCGCCCCCTTGTGCATCTGGTTAACGTGGGATCTGGGGAACCGAGCCTCGAACCGGGGTCCTTAGGCTTCACAGGCAAGCGCTGAACCGCTAAGCCATCTCTCCAGCCCAGCCACTCTTCTCTTCAAAGTCACATGGGAGTGGCCTCTCGTCTGTGAACAAATGTTAGGAAGAGGCAGGAGGCAGTGACAACTGAGCGTTGGCTAACACTTTTCTAGCCCCAGCTTTATCTTTCTGAGGCTCTTCTCTTTTTCCATTGCATTGGCCAGTTGGTTGTGGAAATTCACCGCTGCTTTTGAGACCTTTGAGACTCTGCAGGCAGCAAGCCAGGGTCGTCAGTGGGGAAAGCAACTGAACTGTAAGGAATGCTTTCAGACTGAAAAATGGGTGGGAGAGAGAGAGGAGTAGTAATGAGTGTTGACAACATAAAAAGTAGTGGAACATTGCCTTTTTTTATTATTATTTTTTGGTTTTGGTTTTGGCTTTGCTCTTTCAAGGTAGGGTCTTGCTCTAGCCCAGCCTGACCTGGAATTCAGTATGTAGTCTCAGGCTGGCCTTGAACTCACAGTGATCCTCCTACTGCTGCCTCTGAGTACTGGGATGAAAGATGTGTGCCACCACATTCAACTTAAAAATACACATATTTTTAAAAAATTATTTTTATTTATTTGAGAGAGGGGGAAGGAGGCAGAGAAAGAAAGAATGGGCATTCCAGGGCCTCCAGCCACTGCAAACTCCAGACGCATGTGCCACCTTGTGCATCTGGCTTATGTGGGTACTGGGAAATCAAACATGGGTCCTTGGGCTTTGTAGGCAAGTGCCTTAATTGCTAAGCCATCTTTCCAGCCTGATTATTGTCTCTCTTGACCTTTGGAAAGGGCTTCTTTCTCCTCTTCTTGTGGAAGAGGGCAGCACTATTCTGAGAGAGGAGAGACGCAAGACCCCTGGAACAGCGGAGGACAACAAATAGGTGAGGCATGTTGGCCAGTCTGCCCTGAGAGTGATGCCAGTATTCCCCTCAGCCTTTCCTCCCTGTCTCTGGGGACACTGGGAGCCGAACAGACCCCGCACCTCTAATGCCCTCCTTCTTCACAAGATACAGCCAGCTGCACAGCGGGACGATCCTTCCATCCCCACCATGATTAGAAGGGTGAAGATAATTCTATTACCAGTAAATGGTATGTTGTAGACGTTTCATCTCCACCTGTGAATTAGTGCCCTCCCCTCCCCTTCCCTCCTGAATATGAAGCAGCTCTGTGTAATCATGGCATTTTGTGGGTGATGCTGTTTATTATATGTGGTATTTCGGTGGTTTGTGTGGGAGAACGGATTAATTATAGCTCTCTGGTTCCAACCCGTTCCCAACCCCCCAGCCCTGTCCCCATTCCCATTCGGCGGGTATAGAAAAGCATATATGTACAGATGGGCAGAGTAAATACATAGCGCTGGTGCCCCAGGGGGCAGGGCACTGCAGAGTGTGCACCGAGGAGAATCATGGATTCAGGTCTGGCATCACTGTGACCCACAGAGAGGCCCTAAGGAAACACTGGATATGTAAGAAAGGGAAATTAACCAGGCCTGGTCTTGCTCAGAGCTTGTGAGGAGGAGCCGAATTATGACACTCTGAAAACTATGTGACGCTCTCCACATGCACAGTTCAACTCTTCACCGACGTCCAACATGCCTGCAGACTCCCTCTGCAGGCCCTGGAGTGTGTGTGCAGCCAGGGTTCTTCGTGGACTCAGGAACAGAGATCCCAGTGGATACCCACAAGCTGATGGGGCAGAGGGCACTTAGGATCAGGTGATATGGGACGCAGGAGTGAGGCGATAGAGGCCCGGGAATCAGCAGAGCTTGGAGATGACAAGAGAGCAAAGGTGCGCTGCACATATCTGAACATCGGATAACTTCCTAATTGGCCAGGCCCCAGAGGAGACTCAGATAGAGAGGCAAAGGGGGACGTAGGGTAGGAGATGGATAAGGAGAAAAACATACAAATATATATAAAAAGAACTGCTTATGTCATTCCTCTCGTCTCTATCTTGGTAGAATCTGAGAAAAAATGCAAATGAGCCAAGGCATAGATGCAAAATGGAAAATGACAGGACTTGCTGGAAATCCTAAAGGTCTACTTTAACACTAGTGTAGGTGGCAAAGAGTCTGGCAAGGCCTGCATCCTTGGGACTGAGGTTCCAGTAGGTTTATTATTCTTCACAGAGGACACAATTTGGCTTGTGTTCTTATAGCTAGTAGAAAGAGAAATTCTAAAAGTTTTTTTTTTTTTTTTTTTTTTTTCTGAGGTAGGGTCTCGCTCTATCCCAAGCTGACCTGGAATTCACCGTGTAGTGTCAGGCTGGTCTCGAACTCATAGTGATCCTCCCACCTCTGCTTCCCAAGTGCTGGGATTAAAGGTATGCACCATATCCGGCCAATGTTTATAATCACCCATGACCCTTGAATTTTTATGATGTCAGTTCTCAGTTCATGAGGAAGCTAAGGTTCAGAAAACATATCTTCTTGTTGTCCAAAGCCACATAGCTAGTAACCAGTGAGGGTGTGCTTTAAGCCCATCTCCAGCTTTTGAGTCACCGCATGGGCCACCTCTCTCCATGATAGACCCAAGGGCCTCTGCTCTAGAGGAGGCCCACAAAGCCACACCCTTCTAGACCTGATCCTTCATTCTTACCATCACACCGCATCTTCATATTCATTAGAAGCTCTGCAGAAAAGCACCAAGACCAGCGAGACGCAAGTGTGGCCCAGGCCTCCCCAAGTGGAGGCCTTTATTTTTTCTGGTCTTTCCATAGTGTCATAGGGTGTTCCTGTGATTGTGAGGGAAGAACTTTACCCAGGGTGCATGCCATAAATCTTAATGCAAAAGTCCCCCAAAATACAACTGCGAGTTGAGAAGACGCCAAGTGACAGCTTGCTGATGACTGATTGAGGAAAAAAAGAAGCATTTACCTTCAGAGCGTCGGGCCATTTGAAAGTAAAAAGATCATAAATAAGCAACAGAAAGTAAACTCCAAAGTGTTAAGCTGTCTTTCAAGTCTAAAGAAGACAAGTGCTAAGCTAATAAATTCTTTTTTCCATCATGCTGAAAAGTATGCCTCTGTACAAATTCTCCCAAATGAAGCATTGTAAATCCGAAATGCCTTTGTACGGGCCTACTCGACATCCTTCGCACCCTAAACATTGCTTGCTAAGGGAAAGTACGTGTGAGGTTTGTGCTGAGCGCATGTATCAATGGCTAGGAGGGATGAAATTAAGATTTTCTTGAAAACATCTGGCACGGGTGTTCCCCAGGAACCTAGTTCTCCAGGGTGTCACAGCCTGGTCTGGCCGTTAGTGGAGGGTCTCCATGATGTGAGCTGGGACACAGGGTGAGAACTGACCTCTGATCTCATGATGCTCAGGGGGCGGAATTCTCTCCCTGCTCCGGGTCACACAGCCACACACCGCACGTGGCCTTCAGCCTCCATCTTTTCTTGGAAGTCCTCTAGCTCCCTCCTTCCTCTCTGATCTCACCCGTCTTTGAACATCTGCTAGCTTGTCCACGCTTAGCATCAATTCTGTAATTATTATGCTTCTATTTGATCTCTTTCTCTTAGCTTTGAGTAGTTTGTTTTCCCTTCAGCTCTTCCTTGGTGCTGAGTAATTTGTTGTCTCTCAGTAAATATGCTGCTGATTTGATCGTAAAGGTTTTAGGGATGCTTCATTTTTGTGGTATGGGAGATAAACACTGAGTTTCCCCGGAGGAGGAAAAACTTCCCACAGAAGAACCTTGGAGTGGGATCCTTCCAGGGAACCAGAAGAGAGGAAGAGGAGCCCTGCAGGAGAAAATGAATTATCATGCACATGGTGAATTCCCAGCATCTAATGTGCCACAAAAGCTCAGGCTGAAATTGCTGCAACTGGTACATCATTTACTCAGATAACAAGCCCTGGAGATGGTGAATGCGCAACTTCTGGTTGCTTGGGAATGACTCACTGTAAGCCTTTAAGGTTTAGAAGATTTGGCAAAAAAATAAAATCATATATATATATATATATATATATATGTGTATATATATATATATATATATATATATATATATATATGCACCAAGATGAAAGTTCTGTTAGTATTTGGACCTAGTCTTGCCGCAGAATAAGAAATTTACCCTTCAGCCTCTTAAGTCCACTCACAAGAGTTACTTGTGGTCCTCAAATACCTAAAAAAAAAAAAAAAAATACTGAAGTTCACAGTTCTGGTACCTTCTCCTGATCAGAATTTATTGTGACTCCCTCTGTTAGTTACTTTACATTGTTGTGGCCAAAAACCTGACAAGAAGCAGCTTAAAGGGGAAAAGAAAAGGTTTATTTTTGCTCACAGTTCCAGGACTACAGGCACATGGGAAGGCATGTTGGAGGAGCAGGGTCCAGCCCGTCATACCACACCTGCAGCCAGGAACCAGGGACTAACCAATGCTACTGTCTGGCTTGCTTCCTTTTATTTAGTTCAGAACCCAACCTATGGAATTCTGGTAACCCACTGTTAGGGTGGAGACTGTTGCCCAAATTAACTAATTAATTAGCCTAAAAATGCCTCACAGACATTCCCAGAGATCTGTTTGCCTGCCTGAGTCCTGTCAAAAGCTGACGAGCTGAGATTAACCCTCGCAGTCCCCTTGATGTACTAGGCAGGGTCAAAGCATGCCGTGAGCTCTGCTTGGTTACCAGATTCTGGTTTGGAAAAGGGATCTATAATGACTCGAAGAGGGCAAGTTTTGACATCAGGATGCAATGCATGGGAAGTTGGGAAATTATTCATTTTGATGGATATGGCAGTTCAATTTGGGTATTTAGGTGTGCTGATACGGTTAGAGAAGGGTCATGATGTTTGTGATTTACACTCAAGTGATTCACAGAAAGTCGAGCACCTGACAGAGAGGAAGACACAAAGATGGAGTAAATATGACAGACTATGAGCATTTCTTAGATTTGGGTGATGATTGTTTCCCCCTCCTCCCGAAAGTATGAAAGCATAAATTTTCTTCCAAGTGAATAAGTGTCAGAATTTTGGGCACAATACAGGATTCAGTGCTTGAGGCCAGAATTTGGCAATTATGATCCTTATCTCTCAAAATCCTAAAATTCTATGTCTAATATCCAATCAAATGCCTTTTTAGGCTAGAAACTTGCAGAGGATTTTGTTCACTTTTATTTATTTATTTGAGAGTGACAGAGAGAGAGAGAGAGAGAGAGAGGCAGATAGAGAGAGAGAGAATGGGCGTGCCAGGGCCTCTAGCAACTGCAACGAAATCCAGATGCGTGCACCTCCTTGTGCATCTGGATAACCTGGGTCCTGGGGAATTGAGCCTTGAACTGGGGTCCTTAGGCATCACAGGCAAGCACCTAGCCACTAAGCCATCTCTCCAGGCCCCCAATTTTTTTTAATCTAGGTGATGATTGTATGGATGTTCGATCTTGTAAATATGTAAAATTTTCATAATAAAACATCATGGTGATCCCTAAGAAATGAAGACCAGACTACACTTCCAAATACTCGGTATAGAGAAAACAGTGGTCCCGGCAGGTATTTTCATACCCGTATCCATAGCAACATCATTCACAAAAACCCAAAAGGTGGAAGCAACCCAAGCATGCATTAGTGGACAACTAGATCAACACAATGTTTACATGTGTTCATCCCTTATAGGACGTAAGTGCGATGTTATTATTCTATAGGATGGAACCTATAATGGAAATGCTATTAGTTATTATATGTAACAATATAATGGGGTGTATAAATGTGCTAATATAACAAAGCAATATTTATCCTTAAAAGGAAGAGATTTCTGACTTATACTACCACCTTGAAGACATTCTGCTAACTGAAGTAAGTCAGTACATGAGGGGAGACACTGCATGATGCCACGTATGTGAAGTCCCTAGAACAGTCAAACTCACAGGGATGGAAAACAAAATGGGAGTTATCCAGAGGAGGGGAGGACAGACAAGGAGTCACTGTTTAATGGGGAATTTTGTGAGCTAAGAAAAGCTCTGCAGATGGATGGCGGTGATGTCTGCGCAAGTGCTTAATGTCACTGAAATTTATACTGAAAAGTAGTTAAAATGGTACATTTTATGTTACGTATATTTTACCACAGTAAAAAATTCATAGCAAAGAGTTAAAAGAAGGAAACCACACAAACAGTAAGTCTTAGTTGGACCTCTCGAGTGGCTCCTTCCCAACCTCCTCTCCCTGCTGTCTCCCTCCTTCCTTTTCCACCTGTCAAATCCCATCCATTTTTTAAAGATCAGCTTACATGTCATCATCTTTCTAACCTTCCCTGAAATTCTCCCAACCAGGATGGCTCGTTCCTTCATTTAATGTCTACTGCATATATGGTTTGCATTCCCCATAAATGTTTGTTTGCTCTGCCCAAACAATGTATGTATGAGTATTTTGTTAAATAGAGATCACCTGAGATTCTTTTTTTAAAAATTTTATTGATTTATTTATTTGAGAGCGACAGACACAGAGAGAAAGACAGATAGAGGGAGAGAGAGAGAATGGGCGCGCCAGGGCTTCCAGCCTCTGCAAATGAACTCCAGACGCGTGCGCCCCCTTGTGCATCTGGCTAACGTGGGACCTGGGGAACCGAGCCTCGAACCGGGGTCCTTAGGCTTCACAGGCAAGCGCTTAACCGCTAAGCCATCTCTCCAGCCCCTGAGATTCTTTTCAGAGGCAGTGTGGCATAAATTTTCCAATAGGCACATTAGAAAGGCTATGGATCACGTGGGATTGAGAGCTAAAGGTCAGGACTAGGAAATTATGATCGCTACTTTCAATCCCAAACCGTATATAAAATGTCTAACCAAATGTCATCTTGGAATGGGCCACAGAGTTTTGAGAATTTCTGGCTTGGAAAACTCAGAGGCCCAGTAACCTAAATTATATAGAATGTAATGTGTCTCCTTGAGAATCTACTGAGGCACCAGCCAGCCCTATAAGGCTGCGATGAAGCTGGTCCCTTTTGAGAGTTGAGAGGATCTCACCACCAAGAAAAGCTCACGTGTTCCAGAGTGAGAGTGGATGTCTCTAATGCCATACTGTAGTATTTTTGTCTAAGAAGATACAGTATACAAATGAGCAAAGGTGTCACTTAGAGACAGAAAGCACCAGTGCAGATCCAAATATGGACTTGGGACTTTGAAGCACACAGAACCACATCCTCAGTTTCAAAAAGACAGATTTGTCCCGAAGGCCCAGGGAAGAAGGGAGGCAGAACGTGAAGTAATGATATATTCTTTAAGTCAGTTTTGCTTTGCCCTCTCTGCTACTCTCCTTTAAGCCCAGATGTTTTCCTACAACCCTCTCCTTGAAGGGACCTTTAACCTAAAAGGAAATGGATTCGGTGCTTAAAAGTATTGCTACAGGAGGTTGGAGAGATGGCTTAGCAGTTAAGGAGCTTGCCTGCAAAGCCAAAGGACCCAGCCTCGGCTCTCCAGGACCCACGTAAGCCAGATATACAAGGGGGCGCACGCATCTGGAGTCCATTTGCAGGGACTGGAGGCCCTGGCATGCCCATTCTCTCTCTCTCTCGCTTTCTCTCCCTGCCTATTTCTGTATCTCTCTTTCTCTCAGATAAATAAAAATAAAATATTAACAAAGCCTTGCTAGGTGAGATGCTAAATTGTCCCTTAGTAGTAATTGCTAAAACAAGTAAAACAAGATGTTTCTAACATGCACTTGGTCCCCGAAAGCGATTAGCTTCTATCACAACCTGCTTACTTCTTCCAGCAGCTGTAATGTTAAAAATAAAAGGAGAATCCTTCATCTCCTGGATATCCCTGGCAGGTCTCAGGGGTGTCCATGCTACTCACGCACTTGAAAAGACTGAGGTGCCTGGAAATATCCTCTACACAACAGTCTTTGAATAAACTCCCCATCCAAACCTAAAGCTTCCTTGGGAAACTGTAGACCTGGCACAATTATCCTCTCTAGATTCATTTAGGCGCCTTCCAATGATTAATGTTTTTGACGCTGATCAAGGACAATTCCGAAAAGTAGAGGGGATTGTCTCTCTATTGATGACTTTGACAGCATGGAGCTGCCTAGTGACAGCTGGTATAATTGGTGTGCTAGTGTGTTATTATTGGCTAATCAGAGATTTTAAGATCAGAGGAACATCAGGGCCTCCCACACCCATCAATCTTCCGAAGTGCTAAGTGGTAAACACATCACAGCTATCACCATTGTGTCTCTCGGTCTCCTAGATTAAGTTGCATACAGATGTTCCCTCTTGTTTTTTTCTTTGTGTGTGTGTGTGTGTGTTTTCATTTGGCTATATAAATGGAAGTCCAAGCCTGGATCTAACCCAGTTTCAAAACCAATTTACCAGAGAGACCACTTCGCGGTTCAGAAAAGGCTATTAGGAGAACAGGTATGGCTTTCTTGTGAGCTAGGGAGAGATAGATACTTGTTTTGAACGAGTCACCTGTGTCACTGACAGAGGAGAGCCCCGAATGGCTTTTATCTTACTATGAGTCTTCTACCTATACCTCATGAATTTAATGTGAGCAGTGACATCATTAAAAAAAACAACACAGGCTAGAGAGATGGCTTAGCGGTTAAGCGCTTGCCTGTGAAGCCTAAGGACCCCGGTTCGAGGCTCGGTTCCCCAGGTCCCACGTTAGCCATATGCACAAGGGGGCGCACGCGTCTGGAGTTCGTTTGCAGAGGCTGGAAGCCCTGGCGCGCCCATTCTCTCTCTCTCCCTCTATCTGTCTTTCTCTCTGTGTCTGTCGCTCTCAAATAAATAAATAAATAATTTAAAAAACAAACAAACAAAAAAAAAACATGATTAACTTGCTGATGTGGCCCTGCTGGTTGGATTCAGGGTGCAAATTCATCTCTGTTCCCTTGTGCAAACCTAGTTGGGCCAGTTCCTTAGTTAGC
The DNA here is from genome assembly GCF_020740685.1 of Jaculus jaculus. Taxonomy (NCBI): domain Eukaryota; kingdom Metazoa; phylum Chordata; class Mammalia; order Rodentia; family Dipodidae; genus Jaculus; species Jaculus jaculus. Next base: position 102,361,324 of record NC_059111.1, on the reverse strand, counting down.
TATGTGAGTCCATTAAGGCAGGAATGCTATACTGGACTCTCAGCTCGACCTTGGAACCTGGGAAGATCTATGGTAACCCCAGGACTGCCAGGTGTAAGTTAGATAGGCCAGCCCTTAGACTGTCTTAGGATACTCTGCAGAAGTGGTTTGAGGTTGTTTTCTTCTTGTTGTTTTCATTTGCTTGCTTTTGGTGTTCGTGAGAAGTTCTTGCTTATAGCCTAGGCTGGCCTTGAATTTTCAATTCCTCTTCCTTGGCCTCCCAAGGGTTAGAGTTACAGGCATTCACCACAATGCCCAACTCAGAAAGGGTATTATTTAAAACAGCTGCAATTCATTACAGAAATTTCACAAAGCCCAGGGTGTTTCTTTTTACCAATATTTTGTTTGTTTATTTGGACAGATCACTGGAAATAAGAGAGAGTCTTTCTGACCCTTTCCAAAATCAGCCTCAAACTCTATAAAATTTCTACCTCATGAAACGTGAGAATGACATAGAGGCAAATGCCCACCACCCTTGTTGCACTGGCTGGCGGGAAGAATTAATGCCAACCTGAGGTAGTCATGGCTCTAGTCCTTCCTAAGTAGCTCTTCCACCATGATGAAGATGGGGCTTTGGATCTCTCCAGATGATCCTTCTGGCTTTCCGAAAGAGACGTAGGGAGGAGAGTAGAAGAAAATCTCAAGGGGGAAAAAACAAACTATTAATTTGCCTTGTTTATAAGAATTCAGAATGAATCAATGAATATGGGGAGAATATTTTTCCGCTTGAGAAAAGCAGATGGATCTCTAGTGAGTTTACAGTCCTGTGCATAGCAAACCAGGCAGTGGCAGTCCTTTTAAATAGACACACATCTTATCATTTATCTCAGACAAACATCTCCATGTAATGGCTGACTATCTAAGTGACGTGACTGAGGAAGCCCAGGGTGAAACCTCAGCAAGCTTGCAGTCTGGCCTGGCATCGTACCACCCCAGGAGGAGCCCAAGACATATCTGAGCTGTTTCCTGTGGACCTCCAGGAACTTCAGTGTCACCTGAAATGTCCTATATGGTCATACAAATCTACCTCATGGCCCTTGTGCACACAGCCTTACATCCATGAAGGCACCCCCCCACACACACCCCCAGTTATAGCGCTGAAGGAAGAAGGCGGGACTCAATAGCAGGTGGAGAGACAGTGCCAGAGTGGGCTTCCTGTAGAAAATAAGCATGGCCAACAGGATGACCATGGCGGGGAGGGATCCGCATGAGTTTTGGGTTACGTGACAGAAGAACAGAGCAGCAGTGGGCGGCTGAGAGGCCCAGAAACGGAACAGTTGTGGGAGAGGCATGTGATGATGGAAGATAAGTGTCAGGCCGCAGGGATCCGCAGCAGGAGGTGGGCGGGTGGGCAGAGGGAGGCCACCCACTGGGTGACAGAAATGGGGGCATGGAGATATATGAGGGCTAAATGCTTTTCCCTTTATTAAAAGGAGTCTGCTAAATATAGCTTCTCTGCTTGCAAACCTCTTCTAAGTTCTCCTCAATAGGACAGAAGGAAAGGTGGGCTTTAAGGAGAGTCGTCTACCCAGAAATCTACTGTCAGTGGGGACAAAGTGTCATTCCATAATTTACCTCTGGCCTATTGAGGTTAACTAGAAATAAAGCCAGCATCTGTAGAAATGCTGCTCTCGATTGTACTGTTACGAGAACCAGTTATGAGGTGCTGAGGGGATTCCCAATTATCTTGTTCTGTGGCGAATATGCTAGTTCTCCTTTCTGTAGAAAAAAAAATGAAAACACACACCTGTATTATATGGAGCTGCTGATAAAATACTATCAGAGTGCAAAATAGCACTTAGCCAAGTGTCTGACACATAGTAAATGCTCAGAATGCAATATAAATATTAACTAATTATTACTATCCAGTGTTAATAGAGCTTATAGCTTCTTTTTTATTTTTTTAAATATATGTATGTATGTACGTATTTATTTATTTATTTATGTTGGTTTCTCGAGGTAGGGTTTCACCGTAGCTCAGGCTGACCTGGATTTCACTATGTAGTCTCAGGGTGGCCTTGAACTCATGGTGATCCTCCTACCTCAGCCTTCCAAGTGCCGGGATTAAAGGCATGTGCCACCACACCCGGCTTTAGTTTTTAAAATATACTTTATTTATTTATTTGAGAGAGAGAGACAGACAGGGAGAGAGACAATGAGTGTGCCACAGTCTCCAGCCACTGCAAATGAACTCCAGATGCTTGCGGCCCCTTGTGTATCTGGCTTATGTGGGCCCTGGAGAATCAAACCGGGATCCTTTGGCTTTGCAGGCAAACACCTTAACCACTAAGCCATCTCTCCAGCCCAAGCTTATAACTTCAAACAAAACTAATTTCATCTTATTCCAAGACAGGAAGATTTGGACTGGGTATTCCCTCAAACTACATGCAGACTTCCTAAGAAAATTCCCACACAGCTCACCACAATGCCCCCTCCCCACTGCACAAAAAGGATGCCAATAAGCTCCCATCTTCCAGACACAGCCGACAGATTCTGACTCAAGTTGGGTAGATTACTCTCCTCCTCTTGGGATCCTGAAAACTAGACACTGAATCTGAGTTATTGAAGGTAAGCCCGGGAGAAGTCCCCCAGAGCCAGCTACTGAGTTTCCAGGAAGCCTCTGGTTTTTGCCCTGCACTTAGCTAGTTTACTTATCTCTTATTTAAATCTTGGGAGCATCCTCCTTGCTTTTTTACATCTGTCTGAGTTGATTTTTTTTTTTGTAACCATTTGAAAACCAAGAGCAAGTCTACCAGGACACGTTAGTTACAATCTTTGGAAAGAAGATCCACAGCTCTTATCATGACTCTCCAAGAATGGTTGAAACCCAAGAACTCAAGACCTCCGTGTAGTGAGGTTGTGCCGAGTGAGCTCCGCAGAGAACTGAAGGAACACTTCGTTGGATCCACAGGAGGGCAAATTCTTGGAGCGAGTCTTAATGCTTCTGACTTCTCCCATAATTTGGAGTCCAGGGAATGGGGCTGAAGATCTCGCCAAGTCCCCAAATGACCCTTTTGTACTAGAATGCCACCAGTAAGCAGATAGGATTTTTAATCGAGTCATTACCCAGGAGAGAAAGGAGCTGAGGAGGAAATAGGGAGTACTAATTAAATCCAGAGCCCAGAAGATGAGGGCCAAGTTTTAAAAGCACGTCAGCCCCTCAAACATTCTGTGTGTATCTTCTTTTTTTTTTTTTTTTTTTTTTTTTAACAGGCTACCTGCTCACTGAGGCCCAAGGTTCTTGTTCTCCATGTGTTTGACACACGATGCTGAAAGTGCCTGAAAAGTAAAAGAGTGTTGTAGAAAAATCAAGAGAGGGAAAATGCTTGTTATCATTATGTAATGTAATGAGTTCAAAAAGAAGCCAAGAAAAGTCCTATCTCTTTGTTATGCAAGCAGGCTTGGCTGCGGCCAAATGAGGAGTTAGAAACATTAAAAAAAAAAAAATAGGATGGCACAAAGGGAAGGGGTTAGCTTCAAATTTGTCAGAATTGTTCCTCCTCTTGTTCCCTCCTTGCTCCTGGTTTTGAGATAGGATCTTTCTGTGTAGCTCAGACTAGTCTAGAACTCACTGCATAGAGCAGACCAACCTCAAACTCGTGGTCCTCCTGCCTCAGCCTCTGGAGGTCGAGGATTAAGGACCGTGCTCTGCTCCCAGCCTGAGTGGAGCTGCAGATCTGAAGGCCGCAGAGGAGAGGTGAGGACTGATGAAGACCAACAGGTGGCCTGGGGAGAACAGGAAATCTTCTGATAACGTCAACAGGATGTTTGCCTTGCCTCATGGCTGACCATAAGCAGGACAGAGTCATGGGAGGCTGGGTAAGAAGGCATGGTTGACCTCCTAACAGAAAAGGTTCTGCAAGACTTCTCACTTGGAAGCATTAACAGTTTGTTTTCGGAGCCTAGAGGGTTTTATCCCCTTCTTGCTCTAAGCTATAAGTCACTTTATAAATAGAGTTCCAGGGCTGGAGAGAGGGCTTAGCAGTTAAGGCGCTTGCCTGCGAAGCCTAAGAACTCATGTTCGACTCTCCAGGTCCCATGTAAGCCAGATGCACAGTGACGCAAGCTCACAGTGTCGCACATACGCACAAGGGGGTGCACGTGTCTGAAGTTCATTCACAATGGCTGAAGGCCCTGGCACGCCCATCCTCTCTCTCTCTGCCTCTTCCTTGCTCTCAAAATAAATAAAATAAATGTACAATGTTATATGTGATGTGTTTCAAATTTTTCTTCTAAAGTTTAAACAAGTGTTTGAACCTGAAGCAAGAAAAAAAATACTTTTTTTTAAAAAAAGATTCTTTCCAGGAAATAAAATTTTCACACAGCACTCTCTGACAAATGAAGTGTAACACAGATAACTCAGAGATTACTTCTATAACTATAGGGGAAGAGTCTACATCTTTACTCAGAACGGCTTGTGGCTCCACACTCAGCCACCACCCAGCTAAGCACAAGATTGCAGTAACTCCCTGCTCGCCGGTGACGGTCACAGCCACTTTCATGCTGCACCTACTGTGACTTCCAGGACTGAGAACACTTCTCACCACCTCCCCTTACTCCATGTCACCTCATGGGATACTGCAGCAAGCACACGAAGCACCATGCTGGCTGTGCACGGAAGATGTGGATTGTGCCGTGGAGCGCCGGAGGGGCAGGATACTGATGTCATTAGGCACTCAGCATTAGCCTCTATTGGGCACGGTTTGCTTTCTTCTGGATACACTATTTGAATCTGAAACTTCCTGATGGTTGTGAGGTATGCATTTCTTTTCAGAGATAATACCCAGTCACTAAGATACAACAAGATCACCGTGTCGAGACCACTTTACCCACCATGGAATGAGCAACCGCAGGGGTCTAACAGAACTGATGACTTGTATCTTAAGGATCAGGATGACAAATGGATGGAATTAATATTTGCAAATAGAAAGACACAGAACTGCCAAACAAGCATGTACACATGCATACACAACAATAAACAGGTGGGTTTTCACTGTTGAGGAGGAAACATATTGCTTTTCTTCTTTCTTTTAAAGGTTCAATCAGAATACTCAGCCTGAATTAGGACACAAAATAATCTTAGTAGAATATAACACATTCTATTCCAGTGAGCAGCACTTGGTAAAGTACATATTTCATCCAGGAAGGAAAAAATAATAACTGAAAAAAATAATATGAATCCTATCAGTTTAGCTATTACAAGGAAAGAATATAGGATATCATTTTCTTAAAGTGCAAAAAGGTTACCACCATGGACTATAAAAAAGATGGAGTTTCCTACTCAATTGTCCCAGAAAGTTCTTTACTAAAAGAATAGGGCATGATGGAAAGATTCAATAGTTCCAAATGTTTTTCTATCAATATAAAAATCAGATATTCCACATGGTTTCTTATACACAGCCAATAAATATTGACAATTCATTTCTTGATATGTCTCCTCCTCCACTAACCATTGCTAAGACAACATCAGCTCTGGACTACTAAAGTGCTCAGCACAAATATCTAAAGGTTTTAATCAACATCTACCCAATCATGTCTAGCCTTAAAATTTTGGTCATTAAAATGTCCATTCTTGGGCTGGAGAGATAGCTTAGCTGTTAAGCGCTTGCCTGTGAAGCCTAAGGACCCCGGTTCGAGGCTCGGTTCCCCAGGTCCCACGTTAGCCAGATGCACAAGGGGGCACACACGTCTGGAGTTCGTTTGCAGAGGCTGGAAGCCCTGGCGTGCCCATTCTCTCTCTCTTCCTCTATCTGTCTTTCTCTCTGTGTCTGCCACTCTCAAATAAATAAAAATTTTAAAAAAATAAAAAATAAAATGTCCATTCTTAAAATTCAACTAAATTTGTTTCCAAATTTGTATTTATAGATAGGGGTGGAATGCTAGACAATCTCTTAGTTTATGTGTAAAGTAGTAATGAGAGATGTATCTGGAAATAAAAAAAAAAGTCCTAGGGGCTTGGGAGATGGCTTAGTCAATAAAGTAATTGTAACGTAAGCACAGGGACCTGAGTTTGGATCCTAAGTACCCATCTTAAGCTGAGTGTGATGGTGCATACCTGTAATCCCAGCACTGGGGAGGCAGAGACAGGAAGATCCTTCTGGCTTGCTGGTTAGCTATTCTAGCCAAATAGGTGAGCTCTAGATTCAATGAGAGACCTTGCCTCTAAAAGTAAAGTGGAAAGTGGCTGAAAAAGCTACCAGATATTGACCACTGACCTCCACACACATGTGCACCTACATGTATGCACACTCACACACGTGCATCTACACAAATCTGAACACAATACACACAGACGCCAATTCCCTTCAACGTGAGATTCATTTATTTCCAAATTCTCTGAGGGTAAAGGCACCTTTTGATAGAATTTTAGCATACCAGAACAATCTATCTCCCAACTTGGGAAAAAAAAAAGAAAACATACTGAGAGTTTTTCAGTATTGTCTTGAATGGTGAGCACTCACTTCTCATACTATGACACTAGTAATAAAGGAGGAAGAAGGGGATGAAGGGAGGTGGCTGAAAAAGAAGGAAGAGAGGTGGACAGAAGGGTAACGAGTCTCCATGTCAGTGAGGAAAACCCGGCGTGGATATCACAAAATGATCCTCATATTGCAGAAAACTAAACATATGACTGTCTATGGGTAAAGAGGTTGTGGGAGAACAGGAAGACCTAGCATCAAAAAATATTAATTAGGGGGCTGGAGAAATAGCTTAGCAGTTAAGGCGCTTGCCTGCAAAGCCTAAGGACCTCTGTTCTACTCTCCATATCCCACATAAGCCAGACACACACAGGTGAGGCAAGCACAAGGCTGCACATGCCTACCAGATGGCCTGAACATCTGGAGTTCCATTTCAGTGGCTGAGGCCCTGGCACACCAATTCTCTCTCTCTGTCTCTCTCTAAAATAAAAAATAAAAATATTAATTAGGGACTGGGGAACTAGCTCACTGGGTAAATTGTTTGCCACACAAGTATGAGGGCCTTAGTTTAGATCCCCAAAACCCACATAAATATGGGGCAACTGTGGCAGCCCGCTTGTAATCCCAGCACTTGAGAGGCAGGGACAGAGCAAGATGACTAGTTAGACTAGCTGAGTCAGCAAGCTAAGAGACCTCCCCTCAGTAAATATGATGGAGAGTGATCAAGGAAGACACAGAGTGTCCATCTTTGACCTGCACAGATAAGTACACTCATGTGTGCATGCACCCACACAGACATGTGTGCCCACCAACATGCAACATGCATGCACACATACCACATGCACATACAGAGAGAAAATATTAATACACAGTTTTGGAAATAATGTGTTTCTTTAAAATATATTTAATTAATTAATTAATTTATTTATTTGAGAGAGAGAAAGATGCAGCCACACAGAGAGAGAAGGAATGGATGCTCCAGGACCTCCAGCCACTGCAAATGAACTCCAGATGCATGCGCCACTTTGTGCATCTGGCTTACGTGGATCCTGGGGAATCAAAGCAAGGTTCTTTGGCTTTGCAGGCAAGCACCTTAACCGCTAAGCCATCTCTCCAGCCCCAATAATGTTTTTTTCCCCCGTTGGTTTATATTTCATTTGCTGGGGAGCTGTGGCTATTTTAGAAGGCTCAAGAATGCCTATAGCTGGCAATCTCACAGAGCCTGTCAGCTGCAAGCTGCTTGTTGTAGAAAGCTCAAGGAGAAAAGTTGTACCAGCATGGCTGTCTGACTTCCATGCGGTTCCTCTTGGTCTTTACTTCCTCCCAGCAGAATACATTTCTGACATATCCGTGCCTCTGTCCCTTGGTTCCCTAGGTAATAGACTGTAGTTAGATCACAGGACTTGGAAATGTGGGGAGCCCCAGATGGCAATTCTGAAATGTCACTTGGCTAACGGCAGCATAGCCTGCATCCCAAGTGTGAAGAGATGCCCACAAGGGAAGAGAACTTGGCCGGAAGTTTTCTTTCACTAGCCACCATCCCTTCCTTCCTCCTGCTACCAAGTCTCCAGGAGCAAGGAAAGTGCCTCGGACATCACCACAAGCTCCTATGAGGGAAGACCACTGGTCCAATAAGAGGAGCTACATACCATGCAAGCTGAGTATGGAAGAGGGATCTCCAGGTCGAAGGAGGGTCCACATGGAGGTGTGGAAGCTAAGCAAGAAACCCAGGCTTTCTCTCCTTTCATTACCAACTTCACCAATGTCATAACACAACACTGTGCTGTTCCCATGTGATGCTCTGGCAAAAGTGGGTGGAAATTAACTTCTCTTGGCTTAAATAAAAAAACTAATGCCCTGTGATAATATGGACGGGATTCAATGACTCAATCTTAGAATGGTATGGGAAGGGATTCATAGGAGCTTTAAAAAAAGTTGCTATGCAAATAGCATAAGACTGAAGCAGACGCTACCTTAAACGAGTGATCAGGGGTAACTTTGCCAGTGGTAAGTCATGTTGCTGTCATGCAACCCTAATAAAATGCAGGATAAAGGTACTCTACAGCCATGGGATTCTTCCACAAAAATACAGCCCCAGTCTTTCTACAAGAAAAGAATCAGCGAAATTCAAAATGAAGAACATTCTAGAAGATCCCCGAGCGCTGTTCTTCAACACTGTCAAGGTCATGAAAAATAAGACAACGGGGACTGGAGGGATGGCTTAGCGGTTAAGGCACTTTCCTGCAAAGCCAAAGGACCCAGGTTCAACTCCCCAAGACCCACCATAAGCCAGATGCACAAGGCGGCGCATGTGTCTGGAGCTCGTTTGCAGCGGCTAGAGGCCCTGGCCTGCCCATTCTCTCTCCCTCTATCTGCCTTCCTCTCAATTCCTCTATCTCTGATAAATAAATAAAAATAAAATGGTTAAAAAATCTTTAAAAAAAAAAAGAAAAGAAATATTCACAAACCACAACTCTTTAGAAAGGAAGGAAGGAAGGAAAGAAAGAGACTGGAAAAATGACTCAGGCTAGTGGAAACTCTGGAGATATGAGATCAATGGCCTATCCTGGAACAGAAAGAGAGGCACTGGTGAAGAAAATAATATCTGAAAGAAGTTTGGAATTTAGGCAATAATGATGTGCCAATGTTAATTTCTCAGTTTTTATATGAATATGGAACATTATGGGGAGAAGAGTGAAAGACACAGCATAACTCTATTCTCTCAATGTAACTTCTATACTAAAGTACTCCAGTTCAACATTTCAGTACTCCAAAATTGAAGAGTTACTTCAAAAGCACCCAAGAAGGGCTGGCATTTGCCTGCGAAGCCAAAGGACCCAGGTTCAATTCCTCGGAACCTACATAAGCCAGATGCACAAGGGGCATATGTGTCTGAAGTTTGTTTGCAGTGGCTACAGGCCCTGACATGCCAATTCTCTCTCTGTTTTTCTTCTCTCTATCTCCCTCGCTCTCTGCTTGCTTAAAAAAAAAAAAGCACTCAAGAAGAGCTCAGAGATTATAATAAAAATTAAATCTTAATTAATTTGCTATTTCATTCATGGTGTTTTTAGAAAAGCACAGAAACAGTTGTATGTATTTTAGAAAATATAGACAAGTGAAAACTAAAACTCAAATAACACGTCACATTTCTTTTTCTTTTGTTTTTTTGAGGTAGGATCTCACTCTAACCCAGGCTGATCTGGAATTCACTATGTAGTCTCAGGGTGGCCTCGAACTCACAGCGATTCTCCTACCTCTGCCTCCTGAGTGCTGGGATTAAAGGTGTGTGCCACCATGCCCGGCAACATCTCACATTCTGCCACCTGGACTGTTACTTAAGGGTGTCTCTCCTTCTGCTTCTGTTTCTAATGTGTGTGAACCTCTGTGTTCACCAGTGCGATTTCGTAGAGAACACCCTACCCAGAAGTCTTTTTTATTCCATCTGGGATTTCTTCTTTTCCATTTCAGTACACTTCTGAGGGGCTAGGGGTTGAATCCGGGGACTGCACACCCTAGGCAAGCACTGAGCTACATCCTGATCCCCTTTTTAGTAATGCCATTTAAATCTGTCACCATATGCACATCCTTCCCCCCCAATTTAAAGCCAGTTTATAACTGGGAATGATAATACTTGATTACATGACCTTTAATTATTTATAACAATATAACTATATATATGACTATTTATAATAATAACCTTTTAAATACTTAAAATAATAACTACTTGTAGTCGTAGCAAGTTCTCCCTATTATCCGCGAAGACATCAGGCAAGGGATTCCACAGATGTCTCTGTGTCTGAATTCATGTGCTTACTTCCTTGCGATGCTTAACTTGCTCTGTTCTTCACAGAAACAAAAAGGCTTACCTGCTGGATTCATGACCAACACTTTCTGTACAGAAAGTACCATCAGAATCATTGTAATAGTCGGGCTCAGTGACCTTAAAGATACAACATCAAGCTTTTACATCACTAGTGATATCACAGTTGGTTACCAGATGATTGTTATTTTCTCTATTTTGTATACCTATTTAGGCTTTCCTCTTGAGCTCAGACAGTACCATGACTAATCAGTGTGGTTTTGGAGGTATAACAAATGTCCTTTCCTCTAGTTGCTACATATGTAGTGATTTCTGGAAGAGCAATACTTGCCTGAATTGATCATTGGGATTTGGGAAAACCCATTTTCATTGTTATATGGCATTCTCCTGTAAAGCACAACATTTCCTACTTAACTGAGGCTATTGGGCTACCCGTAAATATAGGTCCTTTCAGGAAAGACAAGAGCAGAGTTGGCAGAAGCATTCAAAAGATTTTACTTTGCATTAAAGAAGAACAAAGGAGAGATAAATTCTAAGGGTACTAAATACAAAAGAGAAAATTGCTTCTGCTTACAAAGATGAAGGTAGGTGTCCTAAGAACCGGCAGACCCTTCGGGCCACTTTGCTGAACCCCCGGGATGGTCCATCTGAGCTCTTCCGGCTTAAGGCTAAGAACTCGCCTTTTCCTCCAGCTTTTCCAATGCTTGTCTTCTCTGTTTCCATTTTATGCCTAAGTCTGGCCTCTTCCTGTAGAATAAGCTCCCCCTTAAGTGAACCCCATGCCTTAATTAATACAGCTGAACATTCAATTCTTATAGACTCATAACATGACCATTTCCAGATCCACTCCCAGAATCCTGGCCTTCTAAATATAATACAACAGCCACAGCCTCCAATAACTAAGAATACACAGAATAAGAGGGCTCACTTCCTCATGGCTTTCTTAACAGAACATGGGGGAAGGACCCCTAGAGTCAAATTATTTCCCTTGGAACATAACCATTACTTACTGTAGTAACAAATAGGATGTCATTCGGTCTGCTTCTAACACAGGAGTTGGTCCTGTCTGTTAAAATCAGCATCATCAAAGAGTTCTACTATATTTTAAACTCCTTGTCTCTTTCATTTAACAATAACGGTCTAACTTTGACAAGCTCTATTCAGGTGCACTCAAGAGGGATGCAATGAAAGGATTTACCTCTCGCAACTCACATGGCACATCCTCATGACCCTGAAATGATGGGGCCAATATTTGTGGACAGCGAGCAGCTTCATCGATGGGGCAGACCCAAACCTCCCCGTTGTGCTTGAGTACGTTAAAAGCTACGCAACGAGAGTATGGGGAGATGACCCCATCAGTAAAGTGCATGCCATGCATAAGACATGAGTTCAGATCCCCAGCACCGACATAGAAGCCAAAAATGGTGACGTGTGTCTCTAATACCAGTGTTGGGTGGGCAGAGACAAAAGGATTGCTAACCAGCTAGGCTAACTGAATTGGTGAATTGCAGGTTCAGTAAGAGACACTGTCTCAAAATGTAGGATGGAGAATAATTGAGGAATATTGACTTATGGCCTCCATAAAGATACACACACACACACCACATGTCCCTATACACAAATGTGTACACACACATGTACAAGCACACGCATAAATGATGCAATCATAGGACTAGTTCATTCTTGCAGGTTATTAAAATCAAGAAGACGGAACAATGTTTAAGCAGTTTAAAGGAATGGAGCAAAGCAAATAGTCACATGCGTCATCCACTACATAAAGTGAGAGGTGATCTGTCCAGGAGTGCAAAGTCCTGAAGGGAAAGTATTTGTCACCATCTGGAGGCGCATTAAAGTATGAGCAAGAAATAGCACGGAAATAAGAAGACAAGCTCTCAAATCCCACTTGTGGGACATGGGGACACATATCTTGAGATGAATACAGTGTGCATACGAAAGAGGATGCACATCCTGGCGTTCTGACTGCCGTGGGTACCCTGCCTCATTACATTTTGCCTAGGTGGGACCTAGGTGTTGAAGGTCCCTAGTAATGATTTAGTCTCTCAGATTAAAGGTTTACAAATTTAGTTCAAATACCAGAGATGAACCTAGAGTCACACAGAGAAAATTGCTTGTAAAAGCAAACACCAGAGGAAAATCAAGTGACAAGCCATTGGTTTGGGAAAGGAGATCCCATGAATGCCTAAGTAACCGTCACATGGAGTGGCACGTGCAGGAGAGGCAGTTACGCAAACTGGAGGAACTTTCGCGCAGATCTGTACCCTCGGACTTCTCAGTCCGCCGTGTCCTGTCATGGACAGTCCCCCTCACCCAACTACGGGATGGGAAGGCTGTGTGTGCAAAAGCTTCTGCAAGTGTTGTCTATGCTGCATATCTCTGTTTGCCTAATTGACAATTTCCCTTCTCGAGCATAGTGTAGTTTGATCATCATCCCCTCCCAACTTTCTTTTGTTCCCTCTCTCCTGTTCCCACCCACTGAACTCCTCCTTATTTCCAAGTGGCCCCTCTTCTAGTTTGTTGACTGTTTTACTTTTTGCTTTCCACCATCACCCATGTCAACACGTTGATGACCTCTTCATGACAGCTGCTGTGAGGTCATGAAGTGATGACAGATATGGATCCAGAAGGAAGTGTCCCAAAGTATTCCTCCCTGTCCTCTGGCTCTTAGATTCTCCCCACCCTCTCTTCCACAATGTTTCCTGAGCCTTGGAGGGTGTGATAAGGATGTCTCACTAGGCACTGAGCACTCAACCGTCACTTTTTCTCAGCACACTGACAACTTTCACATTTTTCCCACTAGTTGCTGTCATCTGCAAGGAGAAACTTCACGGGTCACATTTTTTTAAAGAACATTTAGCCAGTGGGTTGCCTGGCACCCTGAGCTACCAGGAAATCATCTGACGGATGCCACAGCTCTCCCCTTATAGCCACCAGCTGCTGGGAGAGTCCCATTCAAATGGCGATTTCAAATCAAGAGCATGCATTAAGCACCACCTTTGCACCGTGAGGCTATGGAAGAAACATTGCTCCTGGGTGTTAGCAGTCCTGGACTTCACAACAAAAACACTGGAAAGGGCTAATGCACACTTTAGTGACCCCACTCAGGACCTCTCTTCACGTCAGCTACCGAATAGGTATGCACGCTCTCTCCATAGTTACTCTTTAAGGCATAAAATGGAAGGAGAGAGTCCTTTGAAAATCATGGCCATTTTATTATCGCTCAATCACAAAACAGAATGAACATCTGTCCTCTTCACTAGCATGGACCGAATGGGAGAGTGTTATATTAAAAGAAAGAAACCAAGCCCAGAAAGACAAGTATTATGTATCCTCACCCACACTTATAAGTTAAGTAAGTCAGTTTCATAGAAGTTGAGAGAAGAATAGTAGTTACTAGGAATGGAAGAGGGAAGTGGGGATCAGAAGAGAAAGGGGTGGTCAGTTTGATTAACAGATGCAGAGATACAGCTAAAAGGATGGAGCAAGTTCTAATGTCTACAGCACAATATAATTCCTACAGCTCACAATAACATATATGGTTATTTCAAACAGCTAGAAGAAAGGATTTTGAATGTTTCCAATACAAAAAAAAATGATAAATGTTTGAGCCAATGAACATGCTAATTACCTTGCTTTAATCATCGCACATTGTTTACATGCATCAAAATATCACACTGTACTCCAGAAAAATGTACAATTACTATAAGGCAATTAAGATTTTGAAGTCATGGTCATTTCCTTCCTTGTTGGTTAAGAACTCTAAAGCAGAGATCAGTTTGATGGGCTGGAGATATGGCTTGGTTGTTAGGCACTTGCCTGCGAAGCCTAAGGATCTCAGTTCAAGTCTCGATTCCCCAGGACCCACATTAGCCAGATGCACAAGGTAGTGCGTGCATCTGGAGTTCATTTGCAGTGACTGAAGGCCCTGGCACCCCATTCTCTCTCTATCTGCCTCTTTCTCTATCTGTCTGCCTGTCACTCTCAAATAACTGAAAATAAACCAAAAAATTAAAAATAAAAAAAAAAGAGATGGGTTTGATGTCTACCTAGATGTGTGCATCCCATGAGGAATAGAGCACCATAGTTGGGGGTCCCCTTCCATGGATTTGAGGCTCACATTCAGACTACTGAGCAAACTCTAAAGACTTTCAAGCATCTACCTCTAGACAGATGTGGAACAAAACCAGGAAACAGTCCTGCGGTCAACAGTGTGGTGTGTTGCCTGGCTAGCCCTTCAGGAGACTGCAGGCGGGCTGGATCTGGCCTCCAGAGGGAACTCGGAAAAGCAAGCTGCCTCATCCAAGGGAAGACCATACCCTAGGATGGGCTGCTTCCAATGGCTGGATGTAGCAGAGTCTGAGACCTATTCTCCCTATCTCAACCGGGGTCTCTCTGAAGAACTACTCAAGCTCAAGAGCACCTCGTAGGATGACAGAGACTTTGGCTGTAACCGCATGAATCTTCAACTTCCCTATGACCTGTCCTCCTTCCCTGACTCCCAGCAGATGCTGTGCCCAGCTGGCCTTCTGCAAGTGAATCTCAGAATCTCACAGTCCATCCGGTTTTTCCAGAGAAAGCTGACCTATAGCAAGCCCTGCCACCAACTGGGGCTCCATCCTACTCACCAAGATTAGCTCTTTTTTTTTTTTCTTTTTAATTGGGGCCGAAGGATAATTGGCATGGCCACATCCATAACCTTTCTCTCTCCATCTGCTCTGGCTTCTGTCTGTTCTTGGAGCCTGAAAGATGGCAAAAAGAATACCAGAGTTGTAGCCAGGCATGGTGGTACATGCCTTTAATCCCTGCACTTGGGAGGCATTGGTAGGAGGATATAGTGAATTCCAGGTCAGCCTGAGCTAGAGTGAGACCCTACCTCAGAAAAAAAAAAAGAAGAAGAAAAAGAAAAAGAGAAAAGAATACCAGAGTTTGTGTTCCCAATACACTGAGAATGCAAGAAACACTTTACAAACATGCTCTCATCAATGACTAAAGACTTGCAGGAAAGGCACAATTAGCTCTACTTTCTAACATAAAGTAACCAAGGCTCAGAGAGACAGAACGCCTTGTACAAAGTCGCACGGCTACTCAGTGGCTGAGCTTGCATTGCAGTCAAAGTCAGTCTTGACCTTCAAAACCAATGCTTTTAAATGCTACGCTGTTTTCTTTTCCTACTTCTTCTTCTTTTTACTACCACCCTAATAGCCTTTCATTTTTATCACCTCCACTCCACTCCTCAGTATTGCTCTACCCAGTTCTCTCACAACTCTAGACTGTTCATCTATCTCGACGTCATCTTCTCATTTGCACACCAAGTCTGGCTTTTGTATTAAATCTAATCGCCCAGTGCTTATATTTACTTAGCATATCTCCTTCAGGGCTGTCTAGAACATACTTGTCAAAGCACTTATATCACATCTCCACGGCAGCTCTCTTAGAATTTCTTCATAATTTTGCGATAATTGAAACTTGTATTCCGTATGTGAACATCAACACCTCGAGCCATTTCTCAGGGATCCTGTATAACTCATACAGACAAGGAAAAGGGAAGAACGCTCTCTATGACTGTCTCTGGGATTACAGAGGAACGGACAAGGCAGGAGTCTGTGAGAACAATATACTTGGGCACCTGTGTTTTTAATGTCACTACTACATGGATGGTGGCCCTATTGAGAGGGGTAGTATTGGAGTAGACGCTCAAAGGAGAGAAAGGAGTGGTCGCAGGGGTGTGGTACCTCTGAAACTGAAGTGCCTGAGGAAAAAGCATGCCTGGCCTGCACCAGGACCATGAGGAGCAGGGTGGGTGACAGGGGATGACAAGAGATACAGTCCACGTTCATCCAGTGAAGGGGTCTGATCCTTGTGGTCCAGTGACATGGACAGGTCAAGCGAGAGAGGAGGCAAGATATTGACTGCTGGATTAGCAATGTGGAGGCCACCAGTGACGTGGCCCGGGGATAGATTTTATGAGGTAGTGAGAAAGGGAGGATAAGGGCTAGAATGGATGAATTTAACACGACAAGGAAGTCGAGGAATTAGAGTGACTGAGGATGAGCTAACTCTTCCTGCATAGAGGATTAGCTCTCAGGGGAAAAAAAATAAGTTCAAAATGAGACATTTTAGGATGAGAAAAAGATCCAACAGATGAATGTTGCTAAGATTGGCTCAATGGAGAGAAAGAGAAGGAACGACAAAAGTAGAAGATGGGTAGAGCAATGTCTTCACAAGTCAGAGGAAGTGGGATTACTGACTTAGAGGAAATAAGGGAGAAAGCAGACTTTTGGGGGGGTCGGTGGGCTGAGGTGCCCTCGCACAGTGGGCATTTGGTATCCTGGCCCCACTGGGAAGTGTTACTTTAGTGTACACTAGGGACTGTAGAATTTAGACTGTTCATGTTTTGATGCCATGCAGTCTGGTCTCATCAAAGAGACCAGAGATGGCTAAGAGGTGAGTTTGTTTCTGCCCAGTGCTGTTATCCCACATGTCCTTTTAGCCCTCCTTATCCCATGTTCAAAGAGTTGCTTTTATTGCTTGTAATTTGCTTCTGCTCCTAGATGTATCTACATAGAGAGAAAGAAAAAAACAGAGCCTGGTCACTTGAGTCACTGAATATTCCTACTCATGTGTCTGCCAGCCAGAGTGGGCCAGCTCTGGTTTTCTACAAGAGTACCATGAACTTGTTAACGGTTCACTGGCTCACGAGAGATGGTCCCACTCCAGAATGGTGACAACGCCACAAAACTGAGAGCCATGACAAAAGATCAATCAGCATGCCCTCGATGAGGTGAGGTCAGCGCATACATAACTCTCCATTCGCCACATGCAAGGAAGGAAGCTCATTTTCCTCATGCTTATGAATAGCTGAACAACTTCTAAAGAGAGAGGATGGTAGAAACCACCCTACTGGGCATTGGTAAATGCCACAGAGATGGGACCTGGAAAGGCCTTGACCTTCCTGGCAGATCTCATTCTTCTGCAAGATCTGCATGAATTCTTTTTTAAAAATATATTTTATTTATTTGGAAAGAGAGAGAATGGGCACACCAGGACATCCAGCCACTACAAATGAACTCCAGACACATGCGCCCCCTTGTGCATCTGGCTTACGTGGGTCCTGGAGAATCGAACCAGGATCCTTTGGCTTTGTAAGCAAATGCCTTAGAGCTAAGCCATCTCTCCAGCCCCTGTGAATTCTTTTTCTATCCAGAAAATCCTCCTCAACTATTGCAGTCTAACCTAGATTCTCCTGCTAAACTTAACCAGTTTCAAACCCTGTCTTCTGTCCACACTGGGACACTTCACTGGATGTTTTACACAACCACTTGTTGAGTGTGTCATTCCCCCCCACCACACACACACACACACACACACACTGGGCTGAAAGCTTTTTAAGAGAAGATGGCATGGGCTACACATTTTGCTCATGTTTCTCGAAGCTCAGTGATGCTTCTGGACAGGTCCTGTAGAACAAGAGCCCAGCCCAGCCATGGCCTTTCCAACTGCCCAAAGGAAGTCTCAGCTTCATCTTCCTCCTGCCCTGGCCCCATTTCTTCTCCAGGGAGAAGGCTGGGTCCTCACTACTTCTCTCGGGCCATTGGCCAGTCCTCTTGGCATCCTAAGCCCGGGTCTCCTCTGGTAAGGAATCGCCTTGTGATTCCTCTTTTCTTCCTGCTCCGGCTATGTCTCCTTCCTTCACTATCCTACACCGGGGCTCCCTCACAGCTCTGCGGGGCCCAGGATCTTCCTACTTGCGACAGACTTTCCTTCTCTCACACCGGTGAGTGCAAACCCACATAGAATCACTTGTTCCCTGGAGTAACTGAGGTCAGCGTTGCTGAGAGAAAGAATGAATAAGCAGAGGTGTGCCCCTTGCTTGTGCTCACATAAGGTTTCTTTGCTTTTGTTTTTGTTTTCTCCAAGCTATATGATTCCATTAGCCTTTCAACCAGTAGATTTCTCCATTTGCCAGGCATACTTCCATCATAGAGTTTATTTAAAAGTCATGTTAAAAAACATATAGTCACTGTAGAGATGAGGTAGGAAGTAATGCTGGCTCCAGGGGACAGATGGAATGACCCACTGGGAGTGTGCCATGTCTGTCCCCAAGAGGGAAAGTGGCAGAATGTATTTGTCTGAAGCGAGTTTTTGTCAACCTGGGCTCACAGCCAGTCTGCAGAGAGCAAGCTCCATCAGCAACACGTGGTGGTGGAAGTGCTTCCCTGCTCAGCATTCTTGCTCAGGAAAAAAGCAAAATGCCTTCCTTTGAACTTTCCATTTTGCTCAGACATACAAACAAGGAAGCAAACAGGAACCAGCCATTTTAACCAGCTGGAGGAGCCCAGCAACCCTGTGAAGAACAGCTACTTAGAGGGGAGGGCAGAGCCAGAGAGATCCACAGAATCCCTCTTTCTCGGTGATGAGCCTTATTTTCTCTCATTTTTATACAAAACACATACATGCAAACACAAAGGGAGACAGTGACAGAGAGACAAGGTGCAAAAATATTTGAGAGGAAATTCTTAGTAACACTTATGAAATTGTATCTTTATTAATTCAACAAACATGTACTGGATACCTTTTTTTTTTTTAAATGGAGAATGGGTGGGTTCCCTGGGACAAGAAACAGAAGACAGCAACAATTTAAAAGCCAAGTTCTGGACTGGAGAGATGGCTTAGTGGTTAAGACGCTTGCCTGCAAAGCCAAAGGACCCAGGTTCAACTCCCCAGGACCTACATTAGCCAGATGCATGAGGGGATGAGGAGGCGCATGCATCTGGAGTTTGTTTGCAGTGGCTAGAAGCTCTGGCATGCCAATTCTCTCTCTCTCTCTCTCCCTTCCTCTCTCCCTCCCTCTCTCTCCCTCTCCCTCTCTCTCTCTTTCTCTCTCTCTCTCTCTCTCGTTCTTTCTCTGTCAAATAAATAAATAAATAAAAATAAAACTCCAATGAGACATACACTTAAGATATATACACTTTGGGTACTTTACTATATGTATATTGCAGAAAAGCTTAAAATGTATAAATATAATATGGCATCAATTCTGAAGAGCAATAGCAGTTCAAATGGCTCCCCCCCCCCTTTTTGTTATGGTTTTTCAACAGTTCTCTGCTTTTCCAGAGTGAAAGTGGCCTCTGCCTCCTGCTCTGTTCCTGGCCAGCAGCTCCTGCTGGTCTTCAGAACATCACATGCCCCAAGCTCTACCTGCCCTCAAGGCCTTGTCCTTTATAGCTACTCTGCTTATGCGCCCCTTCCCTTCTGAACCTCAGTCGACCCCTCTATGCCCCTCAGCTCTCAGCTGAGGTCACTGTCCCTCTAGATGGTCAGTTCCCTCCCTCTTCTCCATGAGATGAGGTCAGGTGCTCACTGTAGTTAGAGACTGATTCTGCAATGATCACACTATTGACTAGTAAGACCTTCTGGTTTTAGAAGAATGTTTTGCCTAACATTATGCACCTGGCAGGTACCCAGCACGATGCCCAACCCCTAGCAGGACCTCAAAAAAAGTAGGACAGGGAAGATAGCTCCATGGGTAAAATCCCTAAGCTCAATCTCCAGAACTCATGTAAAACACCGGGCCTGCAATTCCAGCAATGGGCCAGAGACGGGAGGCTCCTTGGGGCTTGCTGACCATCTAATCTAGGCCAACTGGTGAGCTCAAGGCCAGCGAGAGACCTTGTCTCAAAGCAAGTACACAGCATTCCTCAGTATGACATCTGAAGTCATCTATCCTGTGGCCTCCGCACACATGCACTTCCACCTGCACACATACATGTACCCAACACATACACATGAAAAATAAAAAGTGTTACCAGACTCGGCAGCACAAGCCTTTAATCCCAGTGCTTGGGGGGCAGAGGTAGGAGGATCGCCATGTGGTTGAGGCCACCCTGAGACTACAGAGTGAATTCTAGGTCAGCCTGGGCTACAGCAAGACCCTATCTCAGAAAACCAAAATATTAAAACATTTTTTTAAAAAGTGTCAAATCAAATAGTAGGGAATCTTCTCATCTTGATGGCAAATAATCAGTCTGTAAGAGAATCTCACTCCTTCACAGGACACAGCATCTTCCCTTCTCTCTCCCAGTGCAGGAGCTGGTGTTAGAGAGGTGCAGTCTCTACAGGGCCAGGGATGAAGCTCTTTCTGCCCTCTGTTTTCCTGTGGGCTCCTGCCTGAGAGTGAGGCTTAGAATCTGCGCAGGACACATCTATCTACCAACAAGCATTACAGGGACATCAATAAACAGCTGTCTGTAAAGGAACAGCTCCACCACCAGAGCCCTTTGGATTCAATTTAGTATCAGCAGCCTCCTGTAGGGGGCAAGGAGACTGAATAGTTTGAAGGTCCATAAAACAAATTATAAAGTGTCACAGAAGAGTGACAGAGTCTATTGTGGGCTGGACTGTGAGGTCCCTGGGATGAAAATAAAGCAGAGGCGAGGTCAGGAAATGGATGTGAGTGGGAACAGGGGAAGGACATCTGTGCTCTTCAAAGAGAGCACAGGTGAAATGGGAAAGAGGGAAGGAGAATGGGAAAGGAAAGTGGAAGAGGATTCAAGAAGAAAAACAATGTAACTTCAAACAAAAAATGGCGCCCTGAAGGGAACAAAGAGAAACACGGGGGAACGGGGAGCTGGAAGAGGGGGAGCCAGAGCAGAGGGGCTGAAATCCAATAAATTTGTGCCCACTTTCTTTCCCTGAGACAACTGATCTCCAAAGGAAGTTTTTAACTCTTCGGAAATATAAAGGCCTTAAACACAAGGAAATATATCCCTCTGGGGAATAAGCCTGCATTTGAAAGCAAGATGACCTTGAGATTAATTTACTATGATCCTTGTGGAGCATTTATTTTCTTTGAGAGAGGAAAATGCAATCATTTCCTTCTCGGGCTAGAGTTCATGGGCATGCTTTCAGTGCAGGAGGTTGGGGGGGGGGGAGTTGTCAGTCAACAGAAGGAAAAATGAGAAGAGCATCCAAGAATTCCATCAGCAGGCTCCTCGGCCTCCAGGGATCCAGCAAGTTGGTTATTAATAATAAATACTACACGCTTTTATTTTTATGATAGCTCCAGAGGAAGATACACACTCAACAGTCATCATCTCTGACCTTTTCACATCCCCCTCCAGGGTGAGTGCAACTGCCGTACAGTTATAAAGTGCTTTATGCCTTACAGAGGGTTTCCCCTACATTACTGCACTGGATCTGCCAAACCGCTCCAGGAGATGGGCAAGGCAGACAAAAAGACAGACGTGGCATCTGAGGGCTAGATGATTTCCTGAGGACATTGTTGGGACTTAAACTGGGTCCCCTAGAAAGACACCATTTCTACAGCCCGTCAATATGACCTGATTCAGCAGCAGTCTTTGCAGATGTAATTAAGATGGGAGGTTACACGGGAGTAGGGTTGGCTTTTATTTTTAAGTTTTTTATTGTTTATTTTTATTTATTTATTTGATAGCGACAGACAGAGAGAAAGAAGCAAATAGATAGAGAGACAATGGGTGCGCCAGGGCCTCTAGCCACTGCAAACGAACTCCAGATGCATGCACTACCTTGTGCATCTGGCTAACCTGGGTCCTGGGGAATCGAGTCTCGAACCGGGGTCCTTAGGTTTCACAGGCAAGTGCTTAACTGCTAAGCCATCTCTCCAGCCCAAACTTAGAATATTTTTTGGAAAGGCTTCAAGTCAGCAATCTAGTTCAAAAATGGAGTTTTTAAAGCTTTGTTTACCTGATTTTTTTTTAAAAAAATAATTTTATTTATTTATGTGCAGAGAGAAGGGGAAAGAATGGGCATGCCAGGGCCTCCAGCTGCTGCAAACAAACTACAGATGCACGTGCCACCATGCATTTGGCTTCACATGGACGCTGGGAAATCAAACCCAGGTCATTAGGTTCTGCAGGCCAGTGCTCCAACCGCTGAGCCAACTCTCCGTCCCTACCTGATGTTTCATATAAATCTGAGAAACTGCAGTCTCCATTTCAAAGAAGGGAGGAGAAATGAAGAGTCCAAGATAGGCCTTCAGGTTCCCATGTCAGTTTTTGGCACCATCATTTGGTCACAGGTGTGTGTTGTTTAGTCCACAAAGTGTTTAATTTTGTTTTAATGAGTTACAACATCAAAAAGTCAGAAGACATTACCTTCAAACCTTTGCTTCCAGCCTTTTTGGAGAAACACCAGAAAATTTTATAACATTAGGCCTACATCCTCATAAAACATCTTGAGCTAAAGCTCAAACATGACATAGCAAATTATCCTTACTCCCCGCCACACCTTATCATCCCACAGAGGAGCTGAGTGACAACTACCTTGTATAACTTCTACAAAGCTGGTTTTTTTTTAATTTTGTTTTTTTGGTTTTTATTTATTTATTTGACAGAGAGAAAGAGGGGAGAGAGAGAGAGAAAGCAAGAGACAGAGAAAGCGAGAGAGGGAGAGTGGGCACTCCAGGGCCTCCAGCCACTGCAGACGAACTCCAGACACATGTGCCACCTTGTGCATCTGGCTAACGTACGTCCTGAGGAATTGAACCTGGGTCCTTTGGTTTTGCAGACAGATGCCTTTAACTGCTAAGCCATCCCTCCAGCCCATACCTCGGGTTTTATGTAAGCTCCCCGAAGACAGCAACACAGAGGCTCAGATGAGGTTTAGGAAATATGCTCCAATATATAGAAGGAGCCAGTATATGAATCAAAGAGAATTAACCAAAAGAATAAAATGGACAAAAAAGAGTCAGGAGCACCAGGTGGGCTGGGCAGCGATGCAGGGGCGGTGTGGAAATTAGAGGAAGGTTGACAAGGAGGCACTCTCACCATGCTCAGAGGTCAGCTCCCACCACCGTCTTTTAGGTTACTGGCCTGGACTAGTCAGTAGACATTTGTGTGGTTTTTGTTTTGTTCCATTTTTAGATAGGATCTTTCTATGTACCCCTAAACTAGTCTCAAAGTCTTAACCCTCCTGCCTTGGCCTCCCCAAGAAGGCATGCCCCACTGCACCCTGCTAGGGTAGACCCTTTAATATAACTAGCATAGCTTTTTTTTCCCCCCAAGACAGGGTCGCACTTTAGCTCAGGCTGACCTGGAATTCACTATGTAGTCTCAGACTGGCCTTGAACTTACAGCGATCCTCCTACCTCTGCCTCCTGAGTGCTGGGATTAAAGGCGTGTGCCACCATGCCCGGCAGCTTTTTTTTTTTTTTTTTTTTTTTTTTAATGTGTTTCTAATACTTAGGGACAAAAATTTGGGAGAGACATTTGCTTTTAAAGGAGTCTCAGCACAGAAGTACAGCATAAGGCAGATGATTCTCGTAGCTGTTTGAAGGTAGCACAGCTCCTGGGAAGTTATATTGGGACAAGAAAGGGGGATTTTCACCTGGTAAAGTAGGCTTGAAGGAGTTACAAGACAAATGAAAAGAAGTCACAGGTTTGGGCTGGAGAGATGGCTTAGCGGTTAAAGCACTTGCCGATGTAGCGTAAGGATCCAGGTTCGATTCTCCAGGTTCCACGTAAGCCAGATGCACAAGGTGGCACATGCATCTGGAGTTCGTTTGCAGTGGCTGGAGGCCCTGGCACACCCATTCTCTGTGTGTGTCTGTCTCAAATAAATAAATAAATAAAGTCACGGTTTTATTGTAGGTACAAAAAAAGTAAATCTATTGCTTTCTAGAAGATATAGTACCATATCTAGACTCAAGAATGGTTTCTATACATTCATGGCTCATAAACATGTAAATGGTGATCAGGAGAGAGGCTAAGTGATTCATAGAAACTTGTTTTTCTTCACATAGCCTCGAAGAGGGCAACTGCCACATCTCTCTGCCTTGGGATTAACTTTATCCCAAAAGGCACTTGAGGAGGCGGGGCTGGGAGATGGCCCAGCGACTCAGTACGAGGATGTCGTTTTTGGATCCCAAGCATCCACGTGAAAGCCAAGCATGGTGGCTCTTGCCTATAATCTCACGGTGCTTGGGAAGGCAGGAAAAGGAGGGTCCCTGGAGCTTGCTGGCCAGTCAGTGTAGCCAAACTGGTGAGCTTTGGATCCAATGTGTAACACTGTCTCAAAAAATAAGTTAGAAGCCAGGCGTGGTGGCACGCACGCCTTTAATCCCAGCACTTGAGAGGCAGAGATGGTAGGAGGATCGCTGTGAGTTCAAGGTGACCCTGAGGTTACATAGTGAATTCCGGGACATCCTGGGCTACAGTGAGACCCTACCTCGAAAAACCCAAGTAAATAAATAAGTTAGAGAGGAGCTGAGGAAGAGACCCAAAATCAGCCTGCACATGTATGAATACCCATGTGAATGTGCACCAGCACGTGTGTGTCCCAATACCAATACACACATGCACACCACATACACATTCAAGAAATGCACTGTATTTCAACTGAAAAATTAAAATGGACCTAATTTCCGCATAAATCTCTTCCTCCCACTCCTGCGCATGAAGGAGACGGCTGGGGACGATTCTCGGTGACACCTGAGGCCCCCCAGGGGACCACTACGGGACAGGCAGCACTGAACTCAAGTCAGGGACTGGGGGCAAGTCCCACACTGCCATTTAACTGCCTGACCTCTGCCAGTCACTGTCCTGATCTTCAGTTTCCCCAGCAGAAAATTCCAATGCTCCTCGGTCAACATGAAACGATTACCGGCAAGGTGCGCTGAGACAGGCTTGGGGGACCTTGTTAGCTAAAGGAATGACATCGTGAATCGGCCCAAAGACACAAGCAACGGACCCAGGGCAGGAAGGGCTATGCAACGGCATTTTGCCCAAAATAATTTGGCTCTTGATGCGAGATCCTAAAGGAATTCCTAACTGTTTCCTAACACAGCAAAGGTGAATCCCCAAGGTTTCGTGCCAGCCCCATTCATGAGTCACAGCATTTTGTCTCATGGTCAGATTCGCTCACTCTCTGTTTTTTTTCTTCTTCTCCTTTTCCCCGCACATTAATGAGGTACTCTGCGTGAGGCCCCTGGGAATAGTTTGATGACTTTGTCCCTCCAAATTTTCTGCTCGGACAGTTCTCCAGAGCCCATCGGCAGAGGAGTGCTCAGCCTGTGTCGTTTCCAGACTCATGCCTGCCTTCCCAGCTCTTGTCACACTTGGACAATTTTCCTCTTGGTCTGACATGCTCTGGCCACATCCAGCTCACCAGGATCTTTCTACATGCCTAGGCCCAAGACTACCTGGTATGGCTGGCAGGAGCTGGCCTCTGAGAAACTGGCCTGGGTGATTTCCTCATCTCCTTTCAAACTGCCATTGCATCTTTGCCCAGCACCGCATAGTGCTTCCTACTCTCTGGAGCTGAACGTCCATGTTCCGAGTTCCTGAAACCTCCTTAGATTTGACACTTTGCATGTGAACCACTGAGTTAAATTGGGATTGTTTGCATGAGCATGTGTGGGAAGTTATTTACTGGAACATGGTCAGTTTCCTATTGGCTACACCCCTCACTCTCCCCCAGCAATCATTAATTGCCAGTGGTTTATACATACACACGCGCACACACACATAAGGACATGTAAGCAGGAATGAAATTCGTTAGGAAGATGAAGGGGGCTAGTGGGGAGGGGGAGGGGGAGGGAGATAAGAGGCTAATGGGATGCAAATATGACCAAAATATATTACGGACAAGTATGAAATTACCAAAAAAAATTTTTAATTAAAAGAAGGGAAAAAAATAATTTCACACTTTGATCATAAAATTATCTAGGCCTCCTTGTTCTACAGAGCTCTTTTCTTTTAGTGGACAAATTAACAGCCTGGCTAATTAACAGGTCTCTTAAAAAATTGTACACGTGTTTAGCCTTCATGCTTAGAAGAGAATCGAGTAGGAAAGCAGCAGTTTTATAGGTGCCTTGGGAGCAGCATTTTATTTGAAGCAGGAGGGATGGCTGGGCTGCAGACAACATGTCCACACATTTCAAAACTGAACAGGTCCTTTTTGTCATGACTACAATGCCATGTGTTTATTTCCCTGCACTGAAATTAAGTGACTTTTGTCCCAGCAAATGGCCCTGGCAGAGGCTCGGTGGTTATTTGAAAGTCAAGGCTCTCCTGCTGTCACCCAGGACTGCCTCGTGTCGGGCAGAGATTGCCCCTCATGTCATGTCTTAATCTGCGGAGCCTAATGAAAAGCAGTCATTGCGATCACCAGATAGCGAGTTCCCTCCCCTAACTCAGTGCACTAATTAGCAATGACATTTGTCACACTAGCTGTCTTGCGGCACCGGGTCTGGAAAGCTGAGTTAATTTAGCCATTGCCATGCACTGAAGACACTTTGCTTGTAAAAATAATCAACCTTCTCACCTTCTCTTCTCCAAGAAGAATGAGTCTAAAGGTGGCATATGAAGACAAATTTCCATCTGTGGCCCATACCATAGCTCTAGTCAGGTTTGCAAATTCTAAGGCCTACAGGTGCTGGTAGGCAGCTAATTTGAATGATGAAGTGAGACTGGTATAAGAAACGCACAGCCTACTCAATAGATTTGCTCAACAGATCTGCTCTTTCATTCCCCCACTCTTTAGAGAAACAGTCTCTATTATGAGCAACACAACGCTGCAAGAGTGATGATGAGCCGACTCGTAGCCTTAGTGTCACGGAGACAATGAGGAGAGAGTGACAGTTGCAAACTAGAGGGCATAGGACAAGCTATTCAACGAAGGTCACTCTGTTCCAACCAACCGTCATGCAGAAATGCAGGCTGACAGCTGTCATGATGGCTGATTTTTTTTTTTTTAATTGGCCAGACACAGGGAATTTTAGGTCAAATCTCCTGATTTTTGTTTTTTTTGATTCTTTAAGTTTTTTTTTTTTCCAAGGTAGGGTCTTACTCTAGCACAGGCTGACCTGGAACTCACTATGTAGTCTCAGGGTGGCCTCGAACTCACAGGGACCCTCCTACCTCTGCCTCCCAAATGCTGGGATGAAAGGTGTGTGCCACCATGCCAGGCAAATCTCCTGATTTTTAAATGTTGGTTAACGAGTCTTTTAAACATGTAAAATGTCTGCATCAAACAATGCACATGTAACCAAATCAAGGCCTGCAGAATGGTGTGTGTGTGGTATACGTGTGCACATGTTTGTTCATGTGTATGCTTATGTATGTATGGGTACATACACAGGTGCACGCATGTGGAGGCCAGAGCTTGATGTTGGTGTCTTCCTTAGTCCATCTACCTTACTTTTTAAATTTTTTTTTAATTTTTATTTATTTATTTGAGAGCAACAGATACAGAGAGAAAGACAGATAGAGGGAGAGAGAGAGAGAATGGGCGCGCCAGGGCTTCCAGCCTCTGCAGACAAACTCCAGATACGTGCGCCCCCTTGTGCATCTGGCTAACGTGGGACCTGGGGAACTGAGCCTCGAACCGAGGTCCTTAGGCTTCACAGGCAAGCGCTTAACCGGTAAGCCATCTCTCCAGCCCACCTTTTAAATTTTACTTTATATAATATTACAAGTCACGCACTTTCATGCCCTTACCCTGGATCCGCCTGTCCTGGGAGCTCTCCTCAGCGGTGAGACGGTCTCTCACTGAACCTAGTTCTCACTGACTCAGCTAGACTAGCTAGCCAGCCAGCTCCAGGGAGCCTCGTATCTGCACCTCCCCAGTGCTGGGGTTCTAGGCACATATCCCCAAACCTGGATCTTTACATGGGTGTTGAGGCGCTGAACTCAGGTTCCCGTGCTTCTGTTGCAAGCATGCTACTGAGTGAGCCATCTCCTCGCCCTGAATGATCTTACAACCTCCACTCAGGCTGCCCTTCTTTGGCTTCTCTGGCTCTCTCCAGCTGTGCCAGGACACATACTCACTGAAGATTTCTAGGCTGTGTGGTCTTTAGATGTAGTTAAAAAAAGCAAAAACAGATTTTTTCATTTACTTGAGAGAGAGAGAGAGAATGGGTGAACCAGGTCCTCCAGCCACTGCAAAGGAACTCCAGATGCATGCGCCCCCTTGTGCATCTGGCTTACATGGATCCTGGAGAATTGAACCGGGATCCTTCGGCTTTGCAGGCAAGTGCCTTAACCGCTAAGCCATCTCTCCAGCCCTTTCGATGTAGTTTTGTTGATGTTGTTGTTGTTTTGAGGTAGGGTTTCAGTCTAGCTGAGGCTGACCTCGGTGGCCTTGAAGTCATGGCAATTCTCCTACCTCTGCTTTCCAAGTGCTCGAATTAAAGGTATGTGCCACCATACCTGCCTTAGATATAGTTTTAAATAAGAGTGGAATAGTTTAGGATTCTTTAAAAAAAAATTTTTTTTTTGATTACTTGCAAGGAGAGAGAGAGAAAGAGAGAATGGGCATGCCAAGACCTCCTGCCCCTACAAATTGACTCCAGACACATGTGCAACTTTGTGTATCTGGCTTTACATGGGTACTGGGGAATCAAACCTGGGCCATCAGGTTTTGCAAGTAACTTTAACCACTGGGCCATCTCTCCAGCCCTCCAATTTAGGGTTTGGTTTTTTTGGGGGTTTTTTCTGGTACTGATTTTACAGGATATTGTCCAAGTTACCTGACATTCCAGTTGAGTTGTTCATGCACTTTGCTCCTCATCTCAACCCTGGGTGGAGGGGACAGTGGAGACAAACAGCCATATGGTAACTCCAGGTAAACAGTGAGGATCAGGGAGGTTACTATGCCACACTACCGGCTGTCAAGTGCTGGGCAGTCTCTGACCCAGGAAACGGCTCATGTCCTCACACCAGATGATCTCCCTCGAAATAGTCCTTCATTCTGTCACAGAGCCCTGAAAAATGCCTATGAGATGCCCATACCTTCCCTGGTTTCATGCCTTGTCACTTCCTCTTCCTCTCTTCTCTCTGCCATGGGACGCTCCACTCCTTGATCATTTCTCTTCTCTGAGGCCCTGTCGAGCTGAATTACCCATAGTGATTAATGTTCTCTCTGCTGGCTGCCCTTCCAGCTATGAAGAATCACCTAGACACATTAAAATATACATAAATATATCCTATCAAGGAGGATTAGATGATATTTTGCTCCCAAAATGTGTCCTCTAAATGGTTTGATTCTTACTCATGACTACTTCCAAAGACCTGCACCTCGAACTTGATTCCAACTAAATCTGAGGTGAAAACAGAACTATTACTCTATTATAAGCCCAAATCAGTTAAGAATGCATTTGGGGGCTGGAGAGATGGCTCAGCAGTTAAGGCACTTGTCTGCAAAGCCCAAGGACCCGGGTTGGATTCCTCGGTACCCACAGAATCCAGATGCACCAGGAGGCGGCACATGAGTCTGAAGTTCATTTGCAGTAGCTAGAGGCCCTGGCACACCCAATCTCTCTCTCTCTCTCTCTTCCTCCTTTCTCCTCTCCCCCCATCCCTCCCTCCCACTTTGTCTCTCAAATAAATAAATAAAATGGGGCTGGAGAAATGGCTTAGCGGTTAAGCGCTTGCCTGTGAAGCCTAAGGACCCCGGTTCGAGGCTCGGTTCCCCAGGTCCCACGTTAGCCAGATGCACAAGGGGGCGCACGCGTCTGGAGTTCGTTTGCAGAGGCTGGAAGCCCTGGCGCGCCCATTCTCTCTCTCTCCCTCTATCTGTCTTTCTCTCTGTGTCTGTCGCTCTCAAATAAATAAATAAAAAATGAACCAAAAAATAAATAAATAAATAAATAAATAAATAAATAAATAAATAAATAAATAAATAAAATGTTTTTAAAAAGAAAAGAATGTGTTTGACTACAGAATCAGAGGTCTGACCCATGAAGAGTTGTTTGTTGTGCTGTGTATGATGCATATGAAAGGGGATTGTCACAAAGCTAGCGCGGGGGCACCAGGGTGTCAGGAGCTGGGCCAGCATTCCAGCTTGCTCTGGACCTTATCATCGTCTCACGACACAGACGCCGCAGCTGCAGACGGCGTAGCTGCCGCCAACAGGCCGAGCAGGAGGGAATGGTCAGAGAAAAGGCTTTCCTTTCATGAGGCTCTGGCCTGTTATTTGGAATCTAAATTGCTCTCAGAAGCCTGCCAAAGATGTCTCCTTTCTGCTTATTTGCCATCAGAGATCCACGGATGCCCCTGGATGCGTGGGAGGCTGGGAAAGGTAATAGCTGTCAGGCCCTCATGGGATTACCATGGCTGAGTCACGTCAATCGGAACATTCTTGAAGGCTGTCAAAAGAAGCTCCTTTCCCCACCTTCTCCCCACCCTTATCTGAACAAAATCAGAGTTCCATTCACAGGAGACGAAGAGCCACGTGGCTATTGTGGAGGAGGCAAAACATGACGCCTCATTAAATTTCCAAAATAAATAGAAGTTAATTGTCAGAGTGAGGTGGCATGCACCCAACAGTTCTGAAGGAAGTCAAGAATTAAAATTTCCCAAGTGTAGAGCCTACCCATGTAAGTGGCCCTGATTCTAAGGACTTATTTGTTGAAACTGCATCGACTATGCATAAGGAGTACAAGGTGGCCCTGGCTGCTTGGGCCTAGAATAAATGGGTGTGGGCCATTGTTAGCCAAAACATATTAGCAGGTTCTGTAAAAGGAGGTTATTATCACAAATGCTTATGGCCATTGAGGTTAGAGTAAGCTAACAGTTCCGTTAGTGATGATGAGTCCATAGGAGAGACCAGAGTGCAGGTATAGATAGGGTAAGTCTAAGAGGTTGAAGGATAGTTTGGAAGTTCCTATAAAACAACAATGAAAAGCTCAATATAGAACTCTGACGAGACCCTCAGGTGTGCTGATTAGGAAAGACTCAAGGACAAGGAGGGCAAGAAGCTGGTAGGCTACTGGCTAAGGCAGAAGGAATGATGATACCTCACTAATTCCAGAGGTACTCTGGCAAAGAAGGAAGAAAATGTCACCAATAGGATGCCACAAAGTCTTTGTTTTTGTATAAAAGGGCGAAACTCCTGGATTTTGTACGAAAGCGTCTCCTAATATCTTGAGACCATTCCATTCAAACACCAGTATAGGTCTTACTAGCTGCTCCTTTGTAGAAAATAGAAAACTACAGAGTCAAGTATGGTGACTATGAATGGCTTGTGGAGAGATGCATGTGGAGGTGAGCACATATGTGTATAAGAAAGACTGAACGCTTGCCATTCACTAGTCTTGAACAGAATCCTGCATCCACTGGTGACTCATCTGAACTACATCTCCTTCAGATCTAATATTTATAAAGCTACTTCTTTTAATAGACATCTATAAAATTAAAACTTTTCCTATTAAGAGGAAAGCCACATGGTTCTAACAAGGGAAAACTCATGTCTGCCTACTTAGAATTTTGTAAGAAGGAAGAAGTATAAATACAGACCTTTTTAGATAGCACAATTAGTCATTAATGAAAGTTCCTGGCTTAAATGATTTTAATTGAGTTGATGAGCTGTCATGGGGTGGAGGAGATGGGGTAAAGAGCTGATTTAGGAAGCAAGTATATTTAAAAGTGTCTCTGTGCAGAGAAATGTATAACCTGTGAGCCAGTGTTGTTCAGCATCTTTATAAATGATGCTGAGGATGAAAAAAAAACCCCAGAAATATCTCACAGATGACAGCACAATGATGTAGAGAAAGATAGGCCAAGGTGTTGAAAAGGACATAGGAAATTTTTATAAATCTACAAGGTAATACATTTTGATATAAATGATCCAAACTTCCCATGTGGAATGAAATGCTGAGTATCAGTTATACACTGTAGAGAAGGGCTATGAAGATTTCTAGGCCCAAGTAAGTGATGTTAAGAATAAGGTTAGGAAAGTGCTGATCACCATCAAAATACAATTGGAAATGAGGCAGAAGGGCTTACCTTCCCCTTTATATAAGCTGTGACATTTGGGTTTTTAAAATGCTTCAATTCTGTCTTCAGAAAATATATCATAGGGCCAGATTTCCAGACAAAACAGGGGAAGAAGTTTCCAGGATATATGAGCTATGTATGAAAGTACAATTCTAAATAGCTCGGTAACTTTCAATCCCTAAGACAGACATTCCTCAACTTTTTGTGATCCATGCACAACATTATCAGTCTATCATGTTTATGACTGACTTCTCAGAATAATGGTTTAACATATATGAGATAGAATGCAGTAAGCTTCTAAGGAAACTAGCTACAATGCTATGTATTTATTTAAATATTTTTTTAACAAACTAGGGTGGTGCACACACTTCACTTTCAATACAACTAACAAGAGCTTATGGCAGGTAGAACAATTCTATCATTTGTTTTTATTTATTTGAGAGTGACAGAGAGAGCTAGAGTCAGGGAACGGGCACAACAGGGTCTCCAGCCACTGCAAACAAACTCCAGGCACATACGCCCTCTTGTGTATCTGGCTAACGTGGTTCCTGGGGAATCGAGCCTCAAACCAGGGTCTTTAGGCTTCACAGGCAAGCACTTAACCACTAAGCCATCTCTCCAGCCCCAATTCTATCATTTTGAAGTAGCAATAAGCATAAATGGTATTTCACATATCAATAAAAAGCCACGATATAAAAAGTAGGAAATGCTAAATTTTACTTAAGTGTTAATGAGTATAAAGATGAAATTGTTTCCCTCCAATTTCATAAAACACCCGACTTTTCCCAACAGCCCCTTGGGGTTTAGAAATCTCAGGAGCCGCATGAGCAAGGAAGGGCTGATAAAGACTATCTACAGTTATCACATGGTGAATAATCTATATACACAGACATGCATGCAAATACGTACACACAATGTGAACATATGACTTGACCACCAACATGAAGGTAAGTGGGGCAAAGAACATAAGAAGAAAAACATCGGGCTGGAGAGATGGCTTAGCGGTTAAGCGCTTGCCTGTGAAGCCTCAGGACCCCGGTTCGAGGCTCGGTTCCCCAGGTCCCACGTTAGCCAGATGCACAAGGGGCGCACGCGTCTGGAGTTCGTTTGCAGAGGCTGGAAGCCCTGGCGCGCCCATTCTCTCTCTCTCCCTCTATCTGTCTTTCGCTCTGTGTCTGTCCCTATCAAATAAATAAATAAAAATTCAAAAAAAATTTTAAAAAAAGAAGAAAAACATCACCAAAGTGAGTTGAGGATAAAGAAGGCTTAATGAAACCAAGCGTCTCATTATTTCAAAGGTAGCAATGACTGGAAATATATATATATAAAAAAACACCTTCAAAATGGGTTTGGACAAATCTGTCAATTTTACATATAAAAGACTCCACAGAGAACAGGGCTGGGTGCATCTTAACCTGGGAGGCTAACAGTAGGGAAAACAATAGAGGCTTTGTTTGAGAATATCAGCCGTAGCCGAAAACATAGATCTGCAGCAATATTGTGATATTTTTCTCTTTCGAGAGTCAATTTTGTTCAAAGTAGTTTTTTCCTCCCTTTGTTCTAAACCAGATTTGCTCCCTGCTCACAATTAAAACAAATTACAATACCATCCACCAAATGCACAGGCCTTCACAAGATCTCAGCTTCGGGTACCAAACACACACACAAATGACTCTCTAGTTTTTGATGTTATGGACCCCAAAATATTTTGAGGTGACATAAAGCATGACTTCCGGACCCAGAGGGGGGCAGGGAATTGAAAGAAAATATGAAGGTCCAACTACCAATAACAACAAGATTTGAGATCCCATGTTCTAGCTTCCTGTGAAGGCATAAGTCTGCAATCAGGAAGCTTAAGCAGTATTACAAGCTCCACGTCAGCCTTGGCTACGTAGAAAGTTACAGGCAGGACTGGCTGAATGAATGAATGAATGAATGAATGAATGAGCCAATGAATGAATAAGCAAGCAAGCAAGAAAACAAACAAACGGAGCCTGAGTTCTGGAACGATATGCTCTGTGATGGAAAGGCAATCCGGCTGCATCGTGAAGTCAGCACCTGGGACAGCTCAGTCACAGGCTGGGCCCTTGAGCCTTTCTTTGTTCCCTGAACTGCACATTGATTTAGGCCTACGTGGCTCCCCATTGTTCTTCATCTCCATCACACGTACACTCATGTCATTCGAAGATAAAAAGGCTTGAAAATGCTACTATAGCTTCCTCCCCTCCAAGAAAATCAGTGATCTTCATCCCTCTGCTCTGGATGTCCCCGCGATCCGTGTCAGATCCATGACTGAAGGGATTGTCAGGAGTCCTCAGGGCTCTCCATACTTCTCTCTGAGGCTCCGTGGCAGGAGGGAAGCCTAGCTGACTATGGGTCTATGTTCCTCCTCCGTTTTTCCTATCCAGTTGACTCCTTTTATTTCCTGTGTTAGTCACTGGGTCTGAACAGCAACCAAAGTCTTGACAATACCAGTAAGAACATTTGATTCCTTCCCATAAAGCTGGAGACAGACCTGGACAGTGATCAGAATTCACTATGGACCTCTCTTTGCTCACTTTCCCAAGGATCAGTCCATCCTTTCTACCCCTTTAATCATACCAGCCCACAGCCTGCTTGGGGAAGCTGTTCATTTTAGTCTAGCTGTCTTTAGTGATTTTTTTTCATTAACATGAATAACTGTTTCTCCTAAGCAAAACAAAGAAAAAAATAAAAACTTAGAGGGGAAATTTTTAATCTCAAATACAAAGCAACTAGAATCTCTTAAATGTGTACAGATATTCAAAATCAGCTCACGGAACATGTGGAGAAGACAGAGGATGTAAAAGCCAGAGAGATGAAAGAAGCAAGAGAAAAACCAAAGCAATGTCTCGGAGGGAGGCAGAATGAGCAGGTTAGGATAAAAGGATATAGATGTGGAACTGAACAGGCTACACAAATATGAACCATGATAATTACCAAAGAAAAACAAGAAGGAGAGACTGAGCCATAAAGATGGGTGGCTCCAGACAGTTCTTGAGCCTTGAAAAGACTTGCCTTTGGAGGCTAATAATGGAGGGAAGGATATGAATAGGTTGGAATAGGATACCAATGGATAAGAAATTGCTCCTGGGCTGGAGAGATGGCTTAGCGGTTAAGGCGCTTACTTGCAAAGCGTAAGGACCCTAGTTCGATTCTCCAGGTCCCATGTAAGCCAGATGCCCAAAGATGAGGCAAGTGCAAGGTCACACATGCCCACTAGGTGGCACAAGCGTCTAGCATGCCATTGCAGTTGTTGAGGCCCTAACTCACCAATTCTCTCTCTCTCTCTCCCTCCCTCTCTCTCTCTCTCTCTAAAAAAATAAAAAATAAAAGAAACTGCTCTCAAATGAAAATAATTTAATGTTGGAGCACACACAGGGCTGTGCACCACACCCACAAACTGAATTTCTCATTTTCTTGGAATGCACTTGGTTTTTGGGGGGAGAGGGTCTTTAATCTATTGCCAAACCTAAGGAAATAGCCTAGCATGGTGGCACATACCTGTAATCCCAGCACTAGGGAGGTGGATGCAGCAGGATTGTAAGTTCAAGGCCAGCTTGGTCCATAGGAAGACTGTATTTCAAACAAACAAATAGAAAACTAAGAAGCACATAATACTAAACTTGATCTTCTAGCATTGTGGTGCTGGCTGAGGAGAATTCACTGCATGGCATAGCCAGTCCATGGCCACAGGCCTTTCTATTGCATAGCGTGTATTGCGCTGGTGGCATAAATTCTTTAGCATTCTGTGAAAATAACTTATTCTAAGGGAAAAGAAAGTAAGCAATAGCCCCACAGTGTTTAGAACATTATATGAAACTCGAAGTAAAACATCGGTTAGAACTCAAATCCTGTGTGTCACGGCTGCCTCCTGGAGACTCCGTAAGCCTAGACCATGGACTGTGATGCAAAGGGGGTGGGCAAGAGCACCCAGACTTCTTAAAGCCTGTGATGAGAATGGAAGCTAGCTCTGTACCTCGTTTTGCAAATAATCTGCTGCTCACATTTCATTCTCTCATTTTATCCTCTGTGAGATAGAACGGGTAGGTTTATTCTCGTTGAGCTCATGAAGAAACTGACTGCAAGAGGCAATGAGACTCCCTCAAGGTCAATGCTACTAAGAGGTAAAGCAGCCCACCTCCTGGCATCAAATTCAACGATCACTATAGGGTACTTCTCTGCCTGTCCACCAGTGTAAGTCAAACGAACTCAATAATATCTTCCTCTTCTTTCTGGTTTGATTTCATTAACTTGATTAATATTTATTACGTTCTAGTTGTTGGAGAAAGAAGGTTGAAAGGACAGGGTCGCTTTCTTAAACAAGGTTACGGAAAATGAACAAATCAGGCGAGAGACAGGGATGGCACAGAATTGCTGCAATGGGAAAGGCTACAGCTGAACCAGGAAGGGAAGTCTGGAGTCATCGGAGCCAGCAGTAATAGCTGTTTTGAGTTTCATGCATGATTCTAAATAATGTACATATCTTTTAGGAATAATCTGCCCTCAAAAAGTTATAATCTTTAGGAAGAGAAGTGAGAGGCTGTTCTTATCCCAGGCAACCACATACAAGGCAAATATTAAAGAGATGATAGATTCAAGGAGCCCTCAATGGTTTAGTTTTCTGTAAGCCTAAAATAAAAGCTGAACATGGAAAGATGGTGGGCCAGAGGATGTTAGCTCAATGAGGCCTCGCATGGCATGGAGAGATATATTTTCCTCTAAGTCTGGAGGCTGGAGACCCATACGGACATTTTCCTAGGGTGCTGTCATGACCAAGTTTACATGTTCCAGAGCATTCTGCCAGCAACACAGACCTAACCATTGGCTTAGCAGGGGAGACAGAGAGAGAGAAAGGCTGTGGTGGGAGAATCAGCGAGAAGGTTGCACAGTTGTCATGGCAACAGATGAAGAGGACTAAGCTGAGTGGGTGGTGAAGGCGACGCACCCATGGAAGCACTTAAAAGCAAGAGCCGCAGGACCTTATGTTTGAATGTAACAGCAAGCAAGGAAAAAAAAAACCCACCTGAAACAAATCAGAATATTTTGAGAAATGGGAATGCCCAAGATAGAGGAGGAGTGATGTTCATTTTCAGACTTGCTGTACTCAAGGCTGACGTATTTGGGGGTGGTCAATAAACTTGCGTTGTCCTCTTCCTTTCATCCACTGTAACACAGCAAAGGTGGGGGGCATATCACCTGGCTGTTTCTTACCCCTGGGAATACCTAGTCCTTTTATTTGAACTTGGCGGTGTTCAAAAAGGTGAAGAGATTAAGAAACTTCCCAGGTTTTAGAAAGTGCTATGAGGGCTGGAGAGACGGCTTAGCGGTTAAGCACTTGCCTGTGAAGCCTAAGGACCCCGGTTCAAGGCTCGGTTCCCCAGGACCCACGTTAGCCAGATGCACAAGGGGCGCACGCATCTGGAATTCGTCTGCAGTGGCTGGAGGCCCTGGCGCGCCCACTCTCTCTATTTCTCTCTCTCTGCCTCTTTGTCTGTCGCTCTCAAATAAGTAAATAAAAATAAACCAAAAGAAAAAAGAAAAAAAAGGAAAAAAAAAAGAGCGTATGGACATGTTACATGTTTTGTTTGTCTGATGTTTTGTAATTTAAAATTAAATTTTTTAACCTGGTAAGAATATTACATTTTTTTTTTTAGTATAACATTACTTTCCTTTTCTGTCTTATACTGTCTCCAGGGCATCCTATGCTAATATTGGTTTTTGTGTTCACTGCTATGATAGAAGACACAAGGTCAGCAGTACTATATTTAATATATTAAAATATTCCTCTTTTATAGCGCTGCATTTATGTATACATCATTCAACAAATCTTACTGCATCTTCTATGGCATTGTTCTGTTCAGTAAGATTATAGCAATGAACAATGTCCCTCCTCTCACAGCATTCCAAAGGAGAACAACAAAAAGAAATCAGTAACGATACCCAAAGTGTCACATACAATTGAGTAAAATAAAGCCTCGTCAGGGATTAGCAAGGGGCGGAGGGGGATCTTCCACATGGGGAGGTTAAAGGAGGGCTACCAGGCTGAGTGTGACTGAACACTGGGGCAGAGCTCAGTAGCGCCATCACTGGTTCCCTTGCCGGTGTATGTGGTCCCCTATGGTGACATCTTGAAGATAGGCACCATGTCTTCTTCTCTATCTCTGCATATGTAAGCCGGGGAAATACGAAGCATCCTGGACGAATGATGGATGGACAGACGAACAAACTGATGGATGAACAGCAAGATGAACCAATGGGAGGATAGGAGGAGTACCATGGGAGGACAGGATGTATGTATGTATACGTGTACGTATGTATGCATGGACAGATTCCCCCTCAAAGCACAGCACACAGAGGTGCGGCCAGCTCAGTGAGACCGTCCAACACAATATTCTGCTCACCCGCCCCTCTATCCTGCACAATCTTTTGTTCTATAAAAACAATTGTTGGGCTGGAGAGATGGCTTAGCGGTTAAGCGCTTGCCTGTGAAGCCTAAGGACCCCGGTTCGAGGCTTGGTTCCCCAGGTCCCACGTTAGCCAGATGCACAAGGGGGCACACGCGTCTGGAGTTCGTTTGCAGAGGCTGGAAGCCCTGGCGCGCCCATTCTCTCTCTCTCCCTCTATCAGTCTTTCTCTCTATGTCTGTCGCTCTCAAATAAATAAATAAAATTTAAAAAAAAACAATTGTCTTCCACCATGTTAGATAGTCGGCCAGTGTATTTCACTTCTTGCTTCAGTGGCTTTCCCAACAGAACGGAAGCTGCTAGAACAGAGGGGTGTGAACGCCGCTCACTGCTGCAAACCCAAACACCTGGTGCAGAGCGTCCCAGTTACAGGTGCTGATGCCTGAAAGTGACCCGGCCCATCCTGGTTTCCCTGAAGCCCGACCTGACGTCATCCTGGGTTCCTTCCTTCTCTGTATTTTCCAGCAAGGTTTTTAGGATGATCCATCAGTCATGTGTTGCACCCGTGCAGAAGCTGGAAGTTACTCCCATGAGTAGATGGCAATAAAAAAAAAAGTATATTTTGGCAATCTAAAAGAATCAAGTGAGCTCAGCACAGAGAGAAAATATAAATCAAAACCCAAAAACTTTCAAAACTGAGAGCAAAGTTTAAAACAAAAAATCATGAAATGTAAAAGCAGAAAAAGAATTCTGACTTGTAAGTTAACATTAAAGTGTTTCTTCATGAACCAATAACAATATCTTTAGTTCTTACATAAAATGTAAAAGTCTGAGGGGAAAATGGCACAACGTAGTCAAACTATTATTTGTTGGTTTTGCCTTTGCTGGTCTTCAGTCAGCCACTGTGGGCATGTTTCCTGGGCCTGGTGCCCTCTCACGATCTCTGCCTGTCCCTCTCACCTGCATTCTGACTGCTTTCTGAGTGGCAATGGGGCTCACTGATGCTCCAATTTCTTTGTAACCTAGTTAAGGTTTCATTAGCTTAACTAGGCTAAAGATATTCCTTTTCAGACAAAATCAGCCTTCCACCCAGGGTGATACACATTATCCGAAATTGCTCCTTTTTACAGATCCATTTGAAGCTCATATTCTGATTTCTTTGTAACCTAGTTAAGGTTTCATTAGCTTAACTAGGCTGGAGATATTCTTGTCAGTTGAAATTTGCTTTCTGCCTGAAATTCTCCCCACTCTTCTGGAGATGGCTGCATTTTCCTCAGTCTAAATTAGATTAACTAATTTCAGACTGTTCTTCCCCTATATTACAATTTGCCAGAATGGTCTCTTTCTTCCAGAAACCTCCCTCTCTTCTAGCACTTGACTTTCCAGTCAGAATGCCATTCCCACCTCACTCCACCTCTCCCTTGTCTGTCTTCCGGAGGAAGCTGGCACGTCTTCAAGACCACGTGCACACTGCCCACCTGAACTGCATGTGGAATGCAGTGCGATGCATAACTTCTCCAGCTTTTAGAAAACCAGCACACAGTTTGTGCTTTCATTACAGGAGAGATTTTGATTCATTTATTTTGTGATCTTATATGTTTCATAGAATGAAACAACTGCAAAATTGAGAAATAAACAACCCACTATAGCAAAGCCAAGATTTGAGATGAGACAAAAGCAAAGCAAGGTAAAATAAAATGATGTGGATAGTGAAAAATCTCACGAGGAAACAAAAGTGTACTTAACATCAATGCTAAGCATGGTTAGATCTATTTAAATCATTTTACTCTGTCTAGTGAATATTGTTTCTGAAGGTTCTGTAGTCGGAGAGGCAGACCTTTCGAAATTAAATTTCAGAAGGTATTATGACACAGACTGTTTGTGCAATCATCATTCCTAGGTAATGACTGAGACCCAGCACGATTGTCACCGTAGCTTCTCCTGGGGTTGCGTTTGTAACATGCATGCTCCACCCCAGTGAATTCTGCCAACAGCAGGGGTGCGGGAAGAGGAGGGGGACAGGCAGGAAGGGGCAAGGCGAGGATGACAAGAAGCAGAGGAGTGAGAAAGGAAGAAGGCGAGAGTAACAGAGAGACAGACCAGAAGTTGGCCTAGTGAGTCCATGCAAATTTTATGTAAATTAGGAAGGAAGAAGTTCTGTTGGCAATATTGGGTTGATGAATAACTTCCAAGAATTCCTGGAAATGGTCCCAATTTGTATCTAGGTCTTTATTTTTTTTTTCATATCGCTATCTGATTTTCTATAATATGAATTACTTTTTTCTATACTTATCTATTTTTATAGAGAATTTTTATTAATAAACTAAATAAGTGAATACAGAGGTAAGAACTGAATCACATATGACCAAGTAAACTGAACTTATCTCCCACTACCTGGTGACAACAAACCCAAGCTGCAGGTCTCATTTGGTTAACAACTCTCATGAAGGTTAAAAATTATATTTGAGGGCTGGAGAGATGGCTTAGCGGTTAAGCGCTTGCCTGTGAAGCCTAAGGACCCCGGTTCGAGGCTCGGTTCCCCAGGTCCCACGTTAGCCAGATGCACAAGGGGGCGCACGCGTCTGGAGTTCGTTTGCAGAGGCTGGAAGCCCTGGCACGCCCATTCTCTCTCTCTCTCTCCCTCTATCTGTCTTTCTCTCTGTGTCTGTCGCTCTCAAATAAATAAATTTTTTAAAAAATTATATTTGAAATGTCCAGAATGGATGGTACATAAATCTCTGCTTGTCAACTGAAAAAAAAATCAAATTATAAAAGATGCCACGTTAATGTCAAAAGTGGTGGTTAATATAGAGAAATCATTAAGGCTATTTTAAGTGAACATTGATAATGTGAGTTAGTTGTGGAACAAACTGTTTTCTTTTATGAAATAAATACTAGTATCCTGGCCATTTTCCATGAAGCACCAACCACCTTTACTAAATTCATCACTTATGAGGACAATGGCAAAGTCACCTGATACTTGAATATCAACAGGCTTAGCATAACCCTAATAGATCACAGCTTGTTCAGCGACAATATGCTATTTTTCACTGTAACAGTCAACTTTACTCTAACAGTCAACCTTCATTGCGGCATGGCAAGGCAGAGACCCAGGGCTAGAAAAATGTGGGGGGAGAAAAAGTAGCTGATTACACTAAGACGGCCTATTCTGCTCCACTGACCTTTCTGTCTGTTTCTATGCCGACACCATGCCGTTTTGTTACTATGTCTCTGTAACAAAGCTTGAAATAGTTCAGGTGCTTTTGATAAGAATTTATGCCAACTTGTACACAGGATGCTGTCCTCCATCTGTAAATGGAAAAGCGAGTGAGTGAGTGTCCTCAGCAAAGCATTAAGGGAAATGCAGATATGTGAGGGGCACAGTTGGAGCTTTTTACTCATTTAGGACATGATATCTTTGCAAGCTCCCTGTTATAACACATTTGTACATTTCCATGCAATGACTAGCTTTAATCTCCTCATAAAAGCAGAAGCTATTTTCTTTCCTATATTTTGTTAGCCATTAGTTCAAGTTGATGAATCAACTAATGGGTTATTATCAGAGATGCGGTAGGGCCTTGTTTATCCCTCTAACTCCGCTATAACTGAAGCCACTGGGTTGTGAAGGTTTGCTGACTTGTCCCCATAGTCAGCTGACAGAAGCAAAGCTAACATCCAGGTCTTATGAGTTCTAAAGCTTGAAATCTAGGACTCTCTCCAGTGATTCTCAAAGCAATCTTTGAATCTCTATGGTTCTGAGATTGAGGGTACTGAGCTGTCTGAGCAAATTTTCTATTTAAGTTTTTTTTTTTTTTAAGATATATTTATTAGAGACAGAGAGAGGGGGAGAGAGAGAGAGAGAAAGAAAGAATGGGCACTCCAGGGCCTCTAGCCACTGCAAATGAACTCCAGATGCATGTGCCACCATGTGCATCTGGCTTACATAGGACCTGGAGAAGTGAACCTGAGTCCTTGGGCTTTGCAGACAAGCGCCTTAACCCACTAAGCCATCTCTCCAGCCCCTATATTTTAGATTTATTATAAGGGGTCTTTTCACAAAAACAAATAGATAAAACCCATGGTTTATGAAATCACATTTTCACAACATTTCAAAATGAAAATTAACTATAACTCTTCATATTAGATTGGAATTTAACAGAAGTTGGATCTTTAAAATGCCATGTGAAGAAATTTACTGACTAAAAAGCCATAGAGGACTAGAAATTCTGAGCTCAGGACTTAAATCCATAGAACAAAGACCAATGCCTTTACCTGTGTGACCAAGGACAAATGGCTTTATCACTTCACCACTCAATAAACAAAACTATAAAGTGGCCGACATACTCTATATTTTCAAATTTGCCAGAGCTCAAACTTTCCTTTCCTCTGTAGTATGAACAAGTTGTTGGGTTTCTTTTTTAACTCCCAAGAAGATCTGGGAGTCACTGGGCCCTACAGGTTACCAGAGAAGCCCAGGGACTAAAGCAACAGGCCCCACCGTTTTCTCTAGAAAGCAAGCGGGAAGGAGCAAGGAAACTCAAGAAAGTTTGCTCCGTCACAGCAGCCTCCCATACATAACAAGCCTGATTCTGAGCTGGGCAGCTGTTGGAAGGTCAAGAGCCTGCCTACCAGTCTGGCCTTCTGGTCTGAGGTTGTAAATGAGTGCAACAATAGTCCATGGGCATGGGGGTGCCAATCCACAGGCCTCTCTGCCAGTAAGTGGGGCGGGGGGGACATCAAGCTTTGAAAACTGGAAGTCATAATCTCGAGATCAGTCTGAGGACACAGAAGTGATTCTGTTTTCCAGGTGCCCAGCTCAGCATAACACACATCAGCTGCATGTGTGGGACACGGCTTCAGAGTTAGTGGTACAGGCGTGAATCAGACTTACATGGTCCAGTGAGCCAAGCAAAGCCTGAGACTGCTCCTTTTAATATTGCGTGCACGTGTGTGGGTGTTTATATGTGTGTTGTGCATGCATATATGAAGGTTCACACGTATGCATGTGAGTGCACATGTGTTTGTGTATGTGTTGATATGCGTGTGGGGGGGGGGCAAAGGTAGACATTGAGTATCTTTCTCAACCACTTTCCACTTTATTTTTTTGAGACAAAGTTTCATGCTATACCTAAAGTTCACTGATTCAGCTAGCCAGCTAGCTAGCTAGCCCCAGGGGCTCCTTCTCCCT
Organism: Jaculus jaculus; assembly: GCF_020740685.1. Taxonomy (NCBI): domain Eukaryota; kingdom Metazoa; phylum Chordata; class Mammalia; order Rodentia; family Dipodidae; genus Jaculus; species Jaculus jaculus. The sequence continues at coordinate 102,317,660 of NC_059111.1, read as the reverse complement.
GGTGCTGGTATTACAAATGCAGTGCTGCCAGCATTCTTGGGTTCCACGTGGGTGCTAAGGATCTGAATCCATATCCTCATGCTTGTCCAGCAAGTACATTTACCCACCGAGCCACCTCCCTAGTTCTCAGGGCAGCAGTTATTATAGTGTGGTCCCCGAGACAGCAGAACCAGCCACACCTGGGAGCTTGCTAGAGACGCATATTCTAGGGTCACAGCTCAGACCCACAGATAGACCCCCCCCCCCCCGCACACACACACACCATCCGTGCTTTAGCAAATCCCCAAGGTCAGTCTGATACAGCTAAAGTGGGCAAATTAGGTATCTAAGGTGTGTTTAAGAGGAAGAGATAGACATGAGCAATGAAAAACAAAATGATGACAGGAAGTTGGCACTATGTCAGAATAGATATCACAGAAACTCCACAGCATGAAGAACCAGCCAGCGGTGGGCAGAGTCGTCGATCAAACTGGAAGAAACTGAAGGCTGACACAGCATGGGATGGTCAGGGAGTTTCACACCTCACTGGCTGCAGAAAGTCAAATGGGGAAAAAAAAAAGCCTGGAGTGATTGAGTCATGCACACGAGAAGAGTTTGTTAAAAGTGGATACTGAGCTTGCACTTCCCAATATCAAGGAGAGGAAGAATTCCTTAAATTCACCCTAAAAAATTCCTCATCGCCCAAGGGGCCAAGCAAACAGCTAAACCAAAAGGGCATCAAGAAGGTTAGGAAGGGCTGGAGAGATTGCTTAGTGGTTACGGCGCTTGGCTGCGAAGCCTAAGAACTCATGTTTGCATCTCCAGGCCCCACATGGCTAGACGCAGTGATGCAAGCCTGCAATGCCACACATGTGCCACCAGGGGCGCATGCATCTGGAGTGCATTCAAAGCAAACTGAAGGTCCTGGTGTGCCCATTCCCTCTCCCTGTCTCTCTCTCCCTCTCTCTCTCCCTCTCTCTCTCTCTCTCTCTCTCTCTCTCTGTCAAAAATTAAAATAAAGAAGGTTAGGAAGGCATGGGCTGGAAGAAGGAAACATTTGTGAAGGGAACCTGTTCCTTAGCTCTCTCTCTCCCATCCATAAGCTCTAACAGAGGGTTCCATGAATACAATTATTATTATTATTATTATTATTATTATTATTATTATTATTATTATTATATTTTTTTTGGTTTTTCAAGGTAGGGTCTCACTCTGGTCCAGGCTGACCTGGAACTAACTTTGTAGTCTCAGGGTGGCCTTGAACTCATGACGATCCTCCTACCTCTGCCTCCCGAGTGCTGGGATTACAGGTGTGCGCCACCATGCCCGGCTCATGAATACAATTTTTGAAATATGCATTTTAAGTAAAGGATTGCACCTTTCCTAGCGCTTGGGTCCAGGTGAGAAATACTAGTTAATGAGGTTCTCATCTAACGGCAGGAGGTGAGGACCAATGTTACAAGAAAGTTCTCTACACTTGCTTATATTTAGATTGCGGGTTTTTATCTAATTTTTAAAATTCCATAGGAAGACATTGGAGAAATTCAAACTAATTTATCAAGTGGAAACAAGCCATTGGACTCCTGGGAGCAGAGAAGAACCTAGGTTAAAGTGGAATGGAGGCAACAGAAAGGCAGTGGGCTTTCCGAGACAGGAGTCTTGCCATTGTGTTTTTTTTTTCTTTTTTCTTTTTCTTTTTCTAGTTATATAGGGGATGCATTTGAAGTTCAGTCCCATTTCTCCTAAGTCAAATGCCTAAAAGGATCGGTCTTCAAATCACTAGATGTGAGAGATGGCACGGGCATCAGTAGTCACCCCCACTGACTGCCAACCACTGCAGGCGGCCACTTGTTAGCCTTGAGAGATGGAAACGACCCCAGCCAGCAGACAGACCAAAGCCAAGTGTGGCAACTCACACTGGTAATTACAAGTTAGAGGCCAGCCTGGGCTACAATGTGAGTCCCAGGTCAGCTTGGGCTACAGACAGAATAGGACCCTGCCTCAAAAAAACCACAGACAACCAAACAACCAAACCAGTCCGGCAGTGGGCTGGCTAGAGATCACCCTCACAGAGCACTGGGTGGTGAGTCACCCGTCCACCTTAGAGAAGCGTGAAAATCCGCATGCTGCTTTCAGAAGTGTGGGCAGATGCTAGCTTTCCTAAGAGGAGGGGTGAGCGGAAGTTAAATAGAAAATTCTTAATTGGATGATGCAGATAAAATGGGTGACAAGGTAGAAATCTTGTCCTTTCTCCTACCCCTCTCCCCACACCTGCACAGCTCAGTAAACTGCAGCAATGAACCAACACAGAGGGAGAGAGAAAGAAACCCCCATTTTGTTGTTGTTTGTTGTTTTGGTTTGGTGTTGTTGTTTTTTTTTTAATCCTTAGATGTCATCTAATTCCTTCATTTTTGTGGCCTTTTGTCTCTGCCAGTTGTCATAGCAACAACAACCAGCAAGCACTTCGCTTCCTTTTTCCCTTCAGCATGTGCATAGATAACTCCAGGCTGGATCAAAAACAGCTCCGGGTTGAGGGAAAAAGTAGAAGCTTCCTTCCTCTCTCATCTGTATTTATGTGGGAATGTGCTGTAAAGGTGCATATGCATTTCCATATATTGATCCCACTCCATATTTTTGGATATAAGTGGTAATTTTTTAAACAATTTTTTTGTTCATTTTTACTTATTTAGAGAGTGGCAGACAGAAAGAGGCAGAGAGAGAGAGAGAAGAAAGAGGTAGACAGAGAGAGAGAATGGGCACACCGGGGCCTCCAGCCACTGCAAATGAACTCCAGATGCATGCACTCCCTTGCGCATCTGGCTAACATGGGTCCTGGGGAATCCAGCCTTGAACCGGAGTCCTTAGGCTTCACAGGCAAGCACTTAACTGTTAAGCGATCTCTCCAGCCCTAAGTAGTATTTTATGCACATGTGCAGGGCATGCCTTGTATATGTGTGTTCATATGTATATGGACCTTCATGTGTATGTCTGCAGACATACACACACATGGAGAGCAATGTCAGGCGCCTTCCTCAATTGCTCTCCTTGTTTTGTTAGGGTCTCTCCCTGACCCTGGGGATCACCGATTCAACTATATGGATGGACAGCAAGCCCCAAAGACCCTCCTGCCTCTGCCTCCCCAGACCTTGGACAAGTGCATACCACTGTGTCTGGCCTTTGTGGGAGCGCTGGGGATCTGAACTCAGGTCCTCATGCTAACACAGCAAGCCCCTTACCCACTGAGCCATCTTCCCAGACCCTGCAACTAGTAGTTTTTTGGGGGGAGGGTGGTGGTGGTGTTGTCAGAGCTTGTCTTTGTTTCTGTTCTGGGAGAAGGGAGCATGAGTTTCATAGTTAGTGTCATTGTTGAGAATGCACATGATTAATATAACACACAGGAAATGAGGAGTATCACATGATCTTATAACATCCCACACTCTTATATGCACCTAGTGAGGCAGGGGTAAAATCCATTTTCTGATGGAGAAGTACAATTGGAATGTTTATAAAACCAATCAATGGGGCTGGAGAGATGGCTTGGCAGTTAAGGCGCTTGCCTGTGAAGCCTAAGGACCCAGGTTTGATTCCCCAGGACCCATGCAAGCCAGATGCACAAGGTGGCGCATGCATCTGGAATTCCTTTATAGTGACTAAAGGCCCTGGCATGCCCATTCTCTGATTCTTTATCTCTCTCTCTCTCTCTCTCTCTCTCTCCCCGCCCTCTCAAATAAATAACATATTTTTTAAAAATGGCACACCAAATTCTTAGGTACAATTTTATATCAAAGCATGGTATGTGCTTTTGCTTTATAACAAATAAAAATACCTGTGCCTAGATTGTTTTCCGTTGGATTCTCCCAGAGTGTCTTAGGCTTTCCGTTAAGGCTGCCATGAGTACTATGGCACTGCCACATTCAAGTCGCTTGATGAGCACACAGCAGCTGTTGACACGGGTGATTATTGGCCACCACTGAAATGATAACACTCCTTCACAAGATGCTGGTTCTTATTTAAGTCCAATCTTATTGATATGTTATACTTGCAAATTATAATAACCGGCTTTACGGGTGAAATTTCTAGGCCAAGGTGTTAGAAGAAACAGCAAACATTTCAGAAGGAGTTGACAGATGTATTAGTTTTCTATTGCAGCTATAACAAAGTCTCATAAAACAATACCCGCTTATTATCTTATAGTTGAGCAGGACCCAATTGTCCCAAATAGCTTTCACGAGGCTGACGTTACAGGACAAAGTGGGGTCGGGATGTTGGTATAGCCGTGCTCTCTCAGGAGTCTGTGCTTGTTTCTTTGGTTTGTTGCAGCTCCTAGGAAGTCTACGTGCCCTGGCCATGGCCTCTTACTCCATCTTCATCTTCCTCCATGCTCTATGATGTTGTGCAGCACCTTCAAATTTCTTTCAACTTCATTTGCAAAAGCCCTTCCACCATGTCAGGTAACAAGCTTATAAGAGTCCAAGGAATACAAGGTGGACATCTTTGGGGGTTATGGTTCAAACCCCTTTCATCAAATCCTGCCTGACAATAATTCCATTTGATCCTGGACTTACACCAAGACTCACAAGCAATCGTTTCGAACTTGCACTAAATCCAACCATACGATCGAATGTCCTCCCCTGTGACTTCAAGACAGGTTGAGAATAAAGATTTTGCCGATGCTGCCAACACAAGCCCACCCACACAAGGGCAGCGTAACAGCCGGGCTAGGTGCTCCCTTCTCCCTGCTATTTTCCCTTCCTCCTACATGGGTGCTCCTTTAGCCTAAGAGAAAGCATTAGCTTATGTCACAAAGAGCAGAAAGCCCTGAAGGTGGAGTGAGAAATTGCTTCAGATATTCAAAATTTCTCCCACGAAACATATGAGGCCCTTGCTTTTCTGTTTGACTTCATATCTGCCCTGCAACATTTTGAACATGGTATTTTTTTTTTTTTTTTTTAGATCTTCTTTGTTATTTCTCATCCCCTTTATCCATCTGGCTGAAGCGTAGCCTTGTTTTTCTGGCCTCCTGCATGGCCTGACTTATGAAACATGGACTCACTCCAGCAGGTGGGTAGCTCGCTCTTTCCTGAGCCCTGCCTAACTTCCAGCACCTCCCTTCTGCTCAGCGTTGGAGGCTGTGCATAGACCTGCTGCCCGCTGCCCACACTGCCCTGCGTCCTTACCCGGTCTGTTGGGCCTCACTATGCGGCTGCCTCCCCCATCCTGGCGGTGTGAACTATGGCCAAATTGACCCATTGCTGATTTCAGACCCTTCCACTTGGCAGGATCATCTTTCTACTTCTCAGTGAGAAGAAAACCAAAGAGAGAGGAAAAAAGTCCCAGAGACATGGCCGTGGCTGTGGAATGAAGAATCTATCCTGTTTCAGGATTACGGTGCATGTCTACATGTTAAAGTCTCTCTCTCTCTCACACACACACTCATGCACATGCACACACGTGCACACAAGCACACACCCACACACATACAGCAGCACCTTCTCTCTCCACACCTGCCATGGAAGTCCCCATATGTTTCTGAGATAACTATTTCTACTTTAATTGGTAATTCTAGCTTCTAGTCCAGAGGTAGCTTCCCACTGCAGAATGGGTTGTTACGGGGGAGAAAAGCATCGAACACTTTCTGCCTCCTGTTTCCTAGTGCATAAAATAATGTGACTTTTAGGCAGTGACGTCATCACTGGCCAGTCTGTGCTTCTGACAACGGCGAGAGGTGGAAGGATGCGTTCAGCTCCCATCACCCTCTGCTTATCTCCCCTCTCTCACAGCCACATGGCCCGGTCACCGGCCACAGGTCGGGATTCGGCCAGTATCCTCTCCTGCCAGGCGCTCACTCACCAAGCTAAGCAGCCCAGACTCAACAGACAGTGCAGTACTGATTCCCACAGTTGCTAAGCCAAGAGTTTTCACTTTCTTTTGCTCTAAACAAGGTCTGAGAAGTGACATCACCTCTGTCTTCCTTCCAGCATCATCCGATGTCAAGGAGAGGATGGGCACTCTAGGGTTCCGGACGGTTTCATCACTAACTAGCTTAATGAGAGGCTTCTGGCCAGAACAAGAGGGTGTGCCAACTCAAAGACTATTTTTATATGCTTCTTTGATTTCTAGGGAAGAAAACAAAGTTGAGACTGAATAAAAGGAAAGGTTGAAGGAGAGTTTGAATATATAATTGACTAGGTTATTTATTTATTGACTAGGCCTTGCTCCAGTGAATATAGCCACTTTTAAACAAAAGAAACTTATCAGTGAAGGCTTTAACTTCACTATAGCCAAAATTTCATTGTCCTTCTACGTTCTTAACATTTTTTGAGATTTTGTTTTTATTTTGTCTATTAAAGAGAGGGGAGAGAGAGAGACAAAGAATGAGAATGGGCACGCCAGGGCCTCCAGCCACTGCAAACAAACTCCAGACGCATGCGCCACCTTATGTGTCTGGCTTATGTGGGACCTGGAGAATTGAACCGGGGTCCTTAGTCTTTGCAGGCATGCACCTTAACCACTAAGCCATCTCTCCAGCCCCTTGCTGGAATACTTTCCAATAGTTCCTGCCTCTGTTGTTTACGATGCTTGCAATGGATTTAAAGGCCCCCATGACTTCCTCATTGTCAAAAAGACAAAATATGCATTAACCTACACAGAAACACTTACATACACAGAGATAAACGTGCACACATAAGTAACCTAAAAAGATGTAGCCAAAAGTACAGAACGGGAAGGACATTCACCACTTATTAACACGGTGGCCTTGGGTACATTACTGACGAGCTCTGCAACTTACACTTATCACCTCCAAAATGAAGCGGTCAACACTGAAAAGTGGAGCTAACTGAAGCTTAATATTTCACAGAGATCATGTAAGGATTAAGTGCGTACATACATGTAAAGCACTTATCCCAATCCTCAGAAGCACATCGGTGAGAGTTTCTTGTTGATCTTTATATATATATATATATGTTTATCGACAACTTTTATACTTACAGACAACAAACCATGGTATTTCCCTCCCCTCCTCCACTTTCCCCTTCATAACTCTGCTCACCATCATATCCCCTCCCTCTCTCCATTTGTCTCTCTTTTAATTTGATGTCATCATCTTTTTCTCCTATTATGGGGGTCTTGTGTAGGTATTGCTGGGCACTGCAAGGTCTTGAATATCGAGGCCAAATTCTGTCCAGACAGTTGTATGTAAGAAGTGGTGCCCTTCCTTTGGCCCTTACATTCTATCCACCACCTCTTCCGCAATGTACCCTGAGCCTTGGAGGGTGTGAGATGTTTCAGTGCTGGACACTCCTCCGTCCCTTCTTCTCAGCACTATGTTGCCTTTTGGGTCATCCCAGTGGTCATCACCATCTGAAAAGAGAAGCTTCTCTAACCAGAAGTGACAGTAGCATTAATATATGAGTATGAACAGTAAGTGTAGTGCATTCAGGGCAATTTGGTGAGAGTAATATATGCATTTAGCTAGACAAGAGCAGGCTTTATGCCCCTAAGACTCATGATCTCCCCTGCCATAGACTTTTTTTTTTAATTTTTATTTATTTATTTATTTGAGAGAGACAGACACAGAGAGAAAGACAGATAGAGGGAGAGAGAGAGAATGGGCGCGCCAGGGCTTCCAGCCTCTGCAAATGAACTCCAGACGCGTGCGCCCCCTTGTGCATCTGGCTAACATGGGACCTGGGGAACCGACCCTCGAACCAGAGTCCTTAGGCTTCACAGGCAAGCGCTTAACCGCTAAGCCATCTCTCCAGCCCCATAGACTTTTGATTAGGTTTTCAGTACCAGGCACGTATTCCCTCCCATAGAGTGGGCCTCCAGTCCAATTAGAGAGCACTTGGTTTCCCCCAGAGCAGACATGCCACTATTGCACTCATTCAGTCATTTGGCCTGTCTGGCCAAACTTGAGGTTTCCAGTGTCCACTGTTTTCACCACTGGTGACTTCTGTCTCCCATAAGGCTACATACAGTGCAGCTTTTTCCAGCTTTCAGTTGGCTGGGCTACAGGGTCTTGTTGTTCTTAATGACAACGTTCACGGTGATGATGGTGGTGACCATGACAGCAGTTGTGATGGTGATGAAGGTGGTGACAGTGATGATGGTGGTGAAGACGGCAGATGGTGGTGAAGATGGCAGCAGTAGTAACGAGGGTGACCATGGTGGGGACCGTGATGAAGATGGTGATGGTGATGGCGATGATGAAGGCATCGGTAGCAGTAACGGTGTTGAAAATGGCAGTGGTGGTGATAAAGACAGTGCTGACAGTGGTAATAAAGGTGGTTGTGATGACGGGGCTGAACTGAAGTGGTGGTAGCAATGACGCTGTGCTGGTATCAGAAGGGTCGTAAGTGCATAGAATATCTAAGTCACTGAGGAGGAGAAAATGAATGATAAAACCTGACATGGACACAACTGATACCATCTTTGGGAGGAGGGCAGGAATTTACATTCTCCCGGGAGAATACAAGCAACAGTCTCAGAGGAGGGGAACCAGGATCAAGGAGGAAGAGCTCGGCTCCAGAGGAGGGAAGGAAACCAGTGAGGATAAGGAAGAACTTCCAAGGAGGCCACACAGCCCAGAGGACCAGAGTGAGGCCAGCTACACTGAGCCAGCTCTGCTCAGTAACACCAACCCTCCAAGTCTGCCTATGGCAGGAGACGATTACTCTTTTTCAGTTGAAAAGACCGTCAAACATTTTAAATTACCATTGTCAGCAGTGAGATGGTGTTTCATCGTGTGAAATGATCTAAAGCTGCAAAGCATAAAGCCTTCTTTAAACAGCCAAGGAATGGCTCCCCGCAGAGAACTAAACCTCAAGTACAGAGCAGGCTCTCTACTCCCAGAGACAGTGGGAGGAAAATTAGCAAATTTCCCCAGATTGAAGGAAAAAAAGAGAAAAAGCAGAAAAGGAAAAGAATAACTTGGCTTAGGAATGTCCAGGACACACACACATGCACGCACGCATGCACACACACACCACGGTTGGCAACTTTTTCTCTAATGTTTCACCCAGGCTACGCCCCTGAAATGCCAAACCAATCCAACAGAAACAGCATGAATTTGCTATGCATACTTCGGGAGTGCAGACAAGAGTATCCTGTGGTGCTAATGGGGGAGAGTTGAGGCCACGAGAAGTTTAAAGGAGTAAAAACAGCCACCCCCAACTGTATTGCCAGTGTGTTCAGGAGCTCTTGTCTGACAGAAGTTGCTAATGAGCAGCACCACTGTCTGTTTGTGAACCCCTTTCTTCTGTTTATCCACAACCACCCAAGGTGCAGATGAGCCCCAAATCTGCAAAGTACAGGGAAACAGGAAGATAGAAAGGAAAGGGAAGCCCAGGACCTGGCTCAGTCCATGCCAGGTCCCCATGGTCACACTAAGACCACTGGTGAGAAGAAAGGAGGGTGTGAAAGAATCAGGAGCCATCAGAATCAAGACATGGGAGGCCAGGGTGGGGAGAGACCAAGAATCAGCTGCAGGCATCATTGATGTGACCCCAGGTTGCGTCTGGGTCATCTGTGCCTGGGTTTCAAATTGCTTCTGCCCACGGCCCAGATGCCAGAAGTTTCCAAATGACAGGAGGTCCCTAGATTCTTGGGCAATCCTTTCTGCACGCTTTAGTATAAAAGTCTACAGGAGAGGCCGGGTGTGGTGGCACATGCCTCTAATCCCAGCTCTCAGCAGGCAGAGCTAGGAGGGTGGCTGTGAGTTTGAGGCCACCCTCAGACTACATAGCGAATTCCAGGTCAGCCTGGGCTAGAGTAAAACACGACCTTTAAAGCCCCCACACACACCCTAAAAAAGCAAGTCTATAGGGGGCTCTGAAAGTCCCCTGCACTAAGATGGCCCTTTTGACATCCTGCCCTCTGTCACAGTCCTGGGAGCCTTAGAATAACTAAATCAAGACACAGAAGGAAGGGTGTGCTTTTTAATCATTCAACAGATATTTGTGGCCACCATCCTGATCTCAGACATGCTCCAAGACCTGGGAACACTGCCATGAAGAAGACTGAGAGGAAGAGGGAGCGTGAACAGGAGATACAAGCTAGGAAGTCGGGAGCCATCGTTAGCTGGGCAGCCCCTCAGCTGTCCTTCATGGCTCCTCCGAAAAGGGCTTGTACGGTGTAAAGCAAGCAAAACCACCAGGAAAGACAGAGTTCCGCCCGGATCACCCACCCCACTTCTGCTCTCAACACTCAACTGATGGCACCATTTTTTAGCCTCTTAACAGAGCCACTTGCCCCTTCCAGCTGAGCCAGCCTTGCTTGGTCGCCTGACCCCGATCTCCTCTCCTTTCGGTGAGACTCCCTCCAGGCTGATCCAGCATATAAACTGATGACATAATTCGGACGGGAATCACCCGGTTGAACTAAGCAAGCAGCGCATGCCATCGTCTACGATGGATTTGGCAGTCCTGGAAGAACCCATGGGCACCTCGCAGGAGGCAGAGACAGAGATAAAACCAAAGACCCTTTGGGTGGCTCTTCCCACCCTTCCAGGGACCTGCCCTAGTCTGGGAACCATTTCCCAAACCTTTACCAGCTGCCTGGCAGCTTGCCACAGATCAATAAGTCTTCTTCAGAGCTCCAACTTGCACAAATATTTACTGCACATAATTTAATAGAGCCTCTCCTGGATAAGGAGCTGACACTTTTAATTACCTGCATCAAGTACTCTCCTCCTATAGGACCCAGTGTGCGTGTGGCTCAGAATGCTAAGTGCATGCATTTCCTGGGGCTTTTTGCCACTGACTTGTAAAGACGCTGAAGGGTCCATGCAATAGTGACCTCCTCCGTGGGAAGCATTTGGGCAAGGACAACCAGAGACTTAATAATGGCTTAATGTTTTTTCTTATTAAAAACTTCCTTATTCTCCCATAATTTTCTTCTCCTACTCCATCCTAGACCTTCACACATCCAAAGGCAGACATTTTTTCCCCTATCTTCTATTCCCACAGAATTTGGCTGTGAATCTTCTTTGGTACTCTGCCCGGGGCAGCTGGCCCCTAAGATTCATCTTCAGATCCTCAGAATACATGGCCAAAAGTATACATGCCAGCAAGAGGCACACCATCTGTGAGTCAGACGTAGTCCCAGCTCTCAATATATTTTCCTCTACACTGTAAAATAGGTCTGCATGGAGGTGATATTATGCCCATTTTTCAGATGAGAGAACATGGCTCAGAGAACAAAAATGTATATATATATACACATGTCTTACCCAAGAACACCTACACACCTACAGATAAGTTACCATGCCCAGTCTTCTTATAGTTTCAATGTACATGTACAATATATCCCTATAGATTCGTGTATTTGAATACTTGGTCTCCAGCTACTGATGGTGTTTTGGGACGTTGTAGAACCTTGTGGACATAAGGCTCAATTGGCAGATACAGGGCTGTGGGAATTGGTCTTAAGGTTATCGTTGGCCTAGTTCCAGCCCAAGGTCTTTCCTTTCGCATCTGCCAAGTGTGACATCTTCTCATGCACTAAGCTATGGACATGACCATAATCATGGACAGAGCCCCAGCAACCATGCTTCCTATGCCATAAAACCATGAACTAAAAGAGATCCTTCCTGGTTGGGGCTCAGCAGTTAAAGGCACTTGCTTGCAAAGCTTGAAGGCATGGGTTCAATTCCCTAATATCCACATAAAAATCAAATACACAAAGGAACACATGCAGCTGGAGTTCACTTACATTGGCAAAAGGCCCTGGTATACCCATGTTTCTGGTTCTCTCTCTCCTGTCTCTGTCTCTCTCTATCTCTCTCTCTCTCTCACACACACACAATAAATAAATAAATAAACAAACAAACTCAAAATAGACCCTTCTCCTAAGTTGCTTCTGTTGGGCACTTTGTCCCAGTGATGAGACAAGTAACTAACATTGGTCTCAAGTACGCATCACCCTGGCTGAAATCCTGTACTGAATCCTGAACCCAATCTGAAGACGTTGTACCTATGTCCACAGACTCTCCAGACATCTCTCCTTCACACACATCCCATATTGCATGGATGGAGGCTGAATAAACGCAAGATGATTTCAGAAACTCTTCAGACCTCTTTCCATATACTGGGCTCCTTCTCCAGCCCTTGAGCCAAGGAAGACCTCTCCTTAGTACAATGATAGATCCAACTGACTTCTAGCTGCAGCCAATCCTGGTCAGGGTGAGGTATTTCCTGTGACCCTCACCCTTCCTGGCTTGCCTAATCTGATGAAGACCTAGTCACTCTGTACTGAGAACATTTCTCTCAACTGCTAATTAGCTTCCTTTGGCATCACAGACAAAAGCCAGTTCCTGGCCATCATGTTATCCATGGCACCTTAAAACTTGTGGGTGGACAATAAATATTCGAGTCCTAACCACCACCACACTTTCTAATGGTTGTGTGGGCACACTTGGTTTCACCTCGTAGAAAAAGCCAAATAAGAGACTGCTAAAACCAGAAGGGGAATTTTGAACCAAATTTCTGTGCTTGGCTGTGACAAAAAAGGCTGGGGAAGCAGAGAGTGGAAAATGGAAACCTCGACACCTACATGAGTCGTGAGTCATCTCACGCTGGCCAAGACCCACCAGCTAAGAGATTGAGCCATGGGAACATTCGTGTTAGATCTGCTTTCAACACCGTAGAATTTCAGAGTTGGATATTGAGCTGAGATGCCACTGAGATGTGGAAAGTGGTATTAATCGGGGGCCACCCCAAGTGGCTGTTGATCCTCAAAGGAAGGGAGAGGGAGTCAGGAGCAGCAAGGGGCCAGGATAGAGAGTGTGGTGGAAAAGGAGCTTGCAGATTTCCTAACCGTTGGATGTAAACTGGATGAGGGTGACTCTACAGCTGAGCTGCCTTTGCTGTGAGCAAACGAAGAGCCATGCACTCCGGGAACGCCAGATCACCCAGCGAGTGGAGATGTACCACTTCTCTAAGGGCCAGACGAAGTACTTGGGCCACTTAGCATGGGACTGAATTTGCAACATGCACGATCAAGTTGGGTTACACCGTGGACAGTTGGCACATTTGGCATAGTGTAGGTAAGATGGGCAAATGGGTAACAGATGTGTTTTTGTGCAGAAGGATTTAGCTGCAGGCAAGAGGCAAACTGCACTAGAGACAGTCCCTGTTCTCTGGGGGAATTCACCTGTCACCCTCCTGCACGCACACACTGTTCTTTTCTACAATTTGAAAACAACATTTAAAAGGAACGCTCGAACACCTTCATGAGCATTCATGTGCCATCCTCACATCTATAAACTGCAGGTGCTGCTCTGGGAGGAGTTGATGGGACGGACAAGGATGGAGACTATGTACATAGGAGGGAAGAGAACAACAGCTCATGGAAAGATGGATGATATATCTCCCTGGGTTGCTGATTGGTCTGAATGAACAGAATAGTTTGACGCACTAAGCACACTCCTATGTGCTTATCAGCACATATGTGAGTTACAGTCAGATGGAGGTAGGGACCTACAGAGACTCCTTTTCCCATGTTCGAGTACATTCTCCCCTCTCTCCCTCACTTCGTTTGTTTTGTGGTGCTATAGATTAAACCCGGGTCCTTGAGCAGGCTAAGCAAGCACTCTACCAATGAACTACAACCCTGGTCCTCTTCATGGGTTTATTACAATTTTTATAATATGACATATGCTTTAGGTAATTAAAATATTTGGAATATTGATAATTAGCACCTAAACTATGTATTAGTGGGCAAAAGTGCACATGACAATTTGGAAGAATGTCTTGAATCTTGATCATCAAGATGGAATGAATATTCGGATCCACAAGTCAGGTTAGGTTGACTTGAAATGACAGATCTTTTTAAAGGCCAGAGCCATATACGTGGAAGAGACTGCCGAGAAATCGTGCCCTTGCTCACTGAAATGGTGTGGCTAAGAGTCTTGAAAACATAGGAAAAAGCCAATCCAGAGGGCACAGCCTCATGGGGAAATATCTCATATCGAAATAGGAGATCCTGAATGAGAAAACGTGAGTTAGATCAGAGAAATGGGTGCAGACCTAGAGAATTACAATCAAGGCAATCTCAGAGTCCACCACTGGCCCGGGAGGCCAGGCAATAGCCCCCTGTGCTCATCTTTGTCTAATCTTAAACACTACTTCACAGTCCTTCCTTCTCCATGGCATCAGCCCAGAAACTGTGGCTACCAAAGGCCAATGACTCCCTTGACCTCTTTCTATTTTTAACTATTCCTTCTCTTCTCTTACAGAAGAATTTTTCAAAAGAGATCATTGAAGTCGTTATTTCCAATGTCTCATCACCTGCTTTCTTTTGAAACCATTACATTCATATTCTTTTGCTTTCCAAACTATTTCTTTTTATCATGCTTACTCTTGTACGTGCACTGGTAAAACACACTGGAAACTCGCCCGTCTCCTTAGTCCTTCCCCATCAACAGCATTTATCACGGCCCATCATTTCTGCATTCTAACATGCGCTCCTCACGACGCTTCTGAGCTCCACGCTGATGGGTTTTCCTGCTAACTCACAGGCCACAGATTTTCCATCTGCTTCACTGTTTTCTCCTTATTTTCTTGACCTCTTAACTTTGATGCACCCTAGGACTCTGTCCAACGCTTATCTCTTCTACTTACATTTTGCGCCCTTGGTGATATCATCTAGTCTGTGGCCTTAAAGACCATGTACATGTCAGAGATTTCCAAATTTATGTCTCTGGTGTCTGGCTCACGTTCAAGTCAATACTTGTAATCCTTCTTCCTACTAAATATCTCCACTGGGATACCTAAGAGACTTCCAAAATGTAACACATCCGACCCTTCCTCTATAAATCCGATGGTTTCAGCTGTTCTCATCTCAGTGGCTGGCAGCCCAAGCCTTTCAGGCGCTCAGGCCCAAAGGCTGGGAGTCAGCCTTAACTTTCCCTTTGTATCTCTCATCTAGTGTGTGAACAAAATAAAGTCACAGCATAGTCTAACTGCCTCTCACAAGCTCTACCATGCCTTTCAGGTCAAAGCCTATCACCCCTTGTCTACACAGGGGCCTGAGTGATCCTGTTTAGACATGTCATCTATCTTCTATTCCAACCTAATATTCTCCCATTGGAGCATCCCCCCAGAGCCATTCACTTCTTTTTAAATCTATGCTTCACTGTCTATGTCGAGAGCATACCCTGCATCCCCATATCATTCTTCACCTAGCAACCAATGTGACCTTTCTGGGAAGTCTGATCATGTTCTCTCCAACTCAAAGCCCTTCTGCGGGCTCCTTCTACTCTCAGGATGAAGTCTAAACTCCTTACCAAGGCCTTCCTGGTCAGCTCAACCCTCTTCCTCCTCTCTAGGCAGAACAGGACCTGGCACCAGCTCTCATGAGCTCCTTCAGCTAGAGCTGGCTCCATGAGCCCCGTGCTTGTTAACCTGCATTAGAATGCTTTCCAGTGAGTTGACCTCTCTGATGAACTTGAGTTCTCCAACCAGACCGTTGTTAGCTCTTGTGAGCTAGGATCACATCTCCCCTTTTATTTTCTCTTCCTTTATTAACTCCCTGCTTACAACAGCTCACGTGATATTTGTCTAATTCATGGATCAGAAGACTGTGTAACTTGTGTAAAAGAATACTTGGTAAGGATTTTTCGGGCCATGGGTTGAATTTCTTTCCCTAATACATCGGCAGCCACTATAATAAAACGTTCTGTAGAATGGTTGATACAGTAGCCATTTGACGTAACTGGTTTTTCAATCTCTCTGGGCAAAAATACCAAGCAGAAAGGGCTTTACATGAACATTTTACATCGACATGAAGGTTTCGTCCCCGAGGACAGGAATAAAAGGCAGCTCTGCTGACTTGATGAGCATCAGGACCAAAGGATGATGATTTGATACATTGGTTCAACAGGCTGCCTGGTGGCCTGGAGAATCTGCCGTGTAGTCGTGGGAGGGACTAGGCAATGAGGATCACCAGGATGGACAGGTGACCAGAGCCCTAACTCCTCTGCTTATCTTTCATGGAAGGGTGCTCGAGATTCTATACAGAGACACTGCCACACATCTTTACCTCAGTGAGGGTGACGGGAAGGTTAGCCCATCAGGATGATGTGCAAATCATGAGGCCGGATTCCAAGCATTCATTCCCCACAGAGGTGCAGACTCTCTCTGCACCTCACGTGCGAAGAGAAGAAGATGGAAGTACAGCTGATCATAACCTGGCCTTCAAAGACTTCTGTGGGCCAACTAGCTTAGGACTTGTAATAGGAAAAGAAAACAAAAGGCATCTTTGGCCTAGAACGTTTAACCTAGGGATGGTAAATGCTAGTGGCCAGGCTCCTGGTCCCATGTCGGAGAAGATTCATTAAAAAAAAAAAAAAAAAAAAAAGCTTAAATTTCTCCTCCCGAGCAAAATACAAGCTTCATACTGGCATTGAAATGGGAAACAGCACAAGATAAAGGCAAGAAAATCAAAAAACCAGAGTGTGAGGATTCATACAAAATCAGGACACTTCTCCTTTGTTTCCTGGTTTGGAGCCGGAGAACTTGAGTGATCCAATCACATTCTCAATGGGCTAGGTGTCTTGTCAAAGGCCAGAGCTTTGCCTATCACATAAACTGGCTTTTATGGATTTGACATTCCACCCGAGCCTCTAGCATCCCCAGAGGTAACAAAAAAAGGAGCTCATGTATTTCTTCTTCCTACAAGCTTTCTAAGCTTTCCCCATCTAAAACATGGTAAGAGACATAAGATACCTCCAGCATGAAATTGAGCAGAATCCCAGCTGGCATTCCTCTCTAAAACTCTAGTCATGGTGCCCATGCATCAAAAAAAAAAAATGATGACCAGAAAGGAAAAAATACACTGTAACTGCGCCCACCGAAGCAACCTTGTCTTTCTTTTTCTGAGAGAGAAAGGAGCCACATATGGATGACCTAAGTACAAGGGAAAACAAAGTTGCCAGTCGTTCTTCAAGGGTTCAGTCCTGTACTTCAGAAGCTTACAGAATACTTCTAGTGGCAACAAATGCTCAGAGCCTGTGCCCCAAAATGTATGAGGAAGCCTGAGAAGGTATCTCCCCAAGGTGTTATTTACCTTTACTTAGAGATACAACTGTGTGCCAGGCGTGGTGGCGCATGCCTTTAATCCCAGCACTGGGGAGGCAGAGGTAGGAGGATCACTGTGAGTTCAAGGCCACCCTGAGACTGCATAGTGAATTCCAGGTCAGCCTGGGCTAGAGCGAGACCCTACCTTGAAAAATAAACAGCAACAAAAAAAAAATATATAGCTGCACAATTGATTGAGCTATCAACATTTCTGGCTTAGTTCCATTCATAGTTTAGGATGTACAAGGTTAGTAAGAAAAAGAGTGACATAAATAGTGCAAGTTAAGTTATTCTGATTTTACAGACCACATCCGATCTGCCAGTCTCATTTTGCCTTGACCTCGCTTCACCTGCAGACACGGAGTGCTAAACCACCAGAATCTCCAATAAAACAACCTCAATATCATTCCTGAAAGACAACGGCACTTCTTACAATGCCCTTTCTGTATGCCACATTCACAATTAGACATCAGATTATTACCAACATCTGAGGCTTTGAATACAATAAATAGGGGCTTCCTTAAAAGACAAAAAAATAGTACAGCAGATTTCCCAAGATGATCTCATGACAAGGCCACAATCCCTGTGTCATGGCAAACGGTAAATGCAGAGCTGCACACAGGCTAATTGGAAGAGACCAAGTTCAAAGGACAAGGTTCGCAGAGGTCGCGGCATTGTTTGGGGTGTGAGGCATTGCACGCGCAGTCAGTTTGGAAATGAGAGCTCGGTGAGGGCAGGTGACTTAAGAAAGGTATCCGCATTGAGGGCAGTGCTCGCCCTGCAGGGAGAAGGAGGTTGGCTGTTTGCATTTGTCACTCCTGTTCTCAGACCCTGAAAGCACGTAAATTGAGTGGTAGGCGAAGAACAGCTCCCATCCTTTGCAAATCCAAGAGCATGCGGTGGTGAGAAGCCTGGAGTGGACAGAGTTCATACCCACCTAGGTCCACTGGCCTATCCTCTAGCTTCCGGCAGACAGACAGCGGGCATCAGAATCATAAAGCAAACCAATGCTTTTCTTTGCTCTCCCCTCTGTCTCTTCAGCCCCTTCTCCATCCTCCTGCATCTCCGAAGCTGTGCCTTCATGTCTGATCTCGGAGGTCATTGTGAACTTCACCAAGACTCAGAGGCTAAGGGTTGGCTGGCGTATTGTCTATGCCCGTTTTGTGCCGCTATGACAAAATCCCGCCGACTGGGTAATTTACAACAGCAATTTATTGGCTTGTGGCTCTGAAGGCTGTGAATCCCAAAATCAAGAACGTGCATGTGGTAAGGGCTTTCTACATGAACTATCCCATGGAAGAAGGACAAACAGAAGGAAAGAAAGAGAGAAGAGCGACTGAACTTGACCTCCTTTAAGGAACTGAGTCCTAAAATAATATTCATTAGGGCAGCAGCCTGGTGATCTAAACACCTCTTCAAATCTACATCCTAACACTTCCACACTGGGAATCAGGTTTTGACCACATGAATTTGAGGAAAACATTCAAGCCATAACACACACCTTGTCTTTCTCATCTTCCCAAAAGGGATTTGAGTATGTCATATATTTGTCAGGATCTATAGAATATTTAACACCATGAGTAAGCCTGAATATACTTCAAATACCTAAATATGTATTACACATTTATGTGCTATGTATACATATGCTATATTAATATAAAATATGTATTAAATATACTTAAAGTGATACATAGGTATCCATGTAGGTGCATTTATTCTAACAGATGTACTTCTGAGGTAGGACAGGTGAACAGCGGGACAGACTGCATGTCAGCACAGGCATACATGAGAACCCTCGGTTACCTTCTATTCAGTGTTCTGGGAACTTAATACTCTTCTAAAAAGTAAAGTTCATTAGTTGTTTTTCTTTTAGGAAGGAGTTTGACCTCTTTCCATACTCTCTACTCAACATTCAATATTTTCCCCTGAAAAATCTGTCTTGGCCATCCTATGACATTTCTGAGATAAAAATTTTATGAACTTTGTACCTCATAGAAAGAGACTATGGCCTACCCAATTTAGAAATAGTTGGAACATCAAGAGAGAGAGAGAGAGAGAGAGAGAGAGAGAGAACATTTCAGTCATGTGAGATTAGGGAGAACCTATAGAAAAGCATTCTGATTGAATAATGACCCGAAAGAAGCTGAGTTTCACAGCCTGGTCTAGAGCTGTGTTATCTAACACAGCAGTTGCTCACCACATATAGCTAATTATATTTGGATGTGAATTAATTAAAATGTCAGTTCCACAGGCCCACTAACCATATCTCAAGGATTCAGTGGACACATGTAGCTAGTGGTCTCCGTATTAGCACAGAAAAAGGACTTTCTGAGATCTTCCACGACGAGGAGCCACGGGCTTTGTCTATAACGGCCAGGTAGTGACATTTTGAGGACCAAACCATCTCTGCTGTAAGTAGTCAACTGTGCTTTTGTGGTGTGCAAATAACCAAAGGTTATATGGAAATACATGGGCATGATTGTGGTCCAATGCAACTTTTTTTTTTTTTTTTACATAAACAGGATGTGGCTTGTAGGCCAAGTTTGTCAAACTGGACTGAGGACACTATTCCTGATCTAGGGGCCATCAACTTCCAGGAGGCCTGAATTACTACAAAGCATCTATTCAAGGGACTGCAAGTAACAGTCAGTGATAGAATAACTGACGTGCCCAGAAAAATCCTCAGACCTTTACTTATTCAAACACCTCTAGAATATTGTTGTGACTGATAAAGTACAAATTCATTTCAAATCATTACTGCTTTCCAATAATACACATCTGTCAATGTGTATTATTCTCAAGAAACAAACCATGAATTTTGTCTCTGTTCTTTTCTCTAATACAAGGAAAGCATGTTTGATTTAGAAACATGAGGAAGCAAGATTTAAAAGAAATGAGAAATCAAATGACCTGAGTTTCTACTCTGGAGACTTTTAACCATTGTATGAATATGTAAATATATGTACATGGTTCCTTTGTCCACTGCTATCGACCTAGTACCTAGAACAGTGTTGAAAGCAGAATATAATAAATATTCATCAAATGGAAAAGAAAGAATAATAATGACAGGAATCGGGGGTTCAAGGATGGACTTCAACAATGCTGCAAACATTCTGGCTGTGTTAGCGATGCTAGAGTATGTAAGGGCTTCAGATGCAACCTACGGTTTTCATTATCTCGCCAGCAGTGGCTGGGACCTGACAGGGAGAACTCCTTAGTCATGGCCAGGTGAACCCTGGCATTCAGGTCTCTGTCCCTCTACAAGTGAGTTCCCTGCAGAGGCCAGCATTATTTTCCCAGGCAGTCTTCCATGACTAATCAAAGCCGTGTATCTGAATCCAAGCTGTCACAGGTGGAAAAGCTTCCTGGCTGGACATAATTCACTAGGGGGCCGAAGGAGGAGGGAGCTTCTGAGGTCATTTGTCCAAGTCTGAGAACATGGACTCAGTGTGTAGAAAAAGATCCCCGTGGGCTTCCCAAGGAGTTCGGGCTGATTTCATCTTCCTTGGGCCCTGTTCAACTCACCAGGCTTCAGTGTGATACTAATGAAGTCAGACCCTCACCCCATCCCTACAGGAGCCGGCAGACGCAGAGTTAGCACTGGCCAGAATGCAGAGGGTCAAGTGGCAGACACAGGCCCCTGACCCTCAGCGGTGGGGGAAGGATGAGCAAAGAGTTTTCCATAGTTTCCAGAGATGCCCTACTGTGGGTAGGCAGTGCCCAGATAACCAACAATGCCAAGGCTTCATCATCACTAGCAGAGCTGACGCGGGCATGCTGGGATATCCCCTCGTCTGAGGGGAGGCGGGGATGGCTTGAGAGCTACAGAGCCCATTTTGAGTGCTCTTGGGCATTTCACCTGCATCTGTTCTATAACGATGCAAGTCTAGCATCCTTTTCTCCGTCTTCATAATTTAGCAGTAAATCAGTGCCATTAATTGCTAAGAGTAAAGGGCTTTCGGATGCCTAATGAAATCTTGAAAGAAAGTAAGTTCCTCAGAAGCAGTTCTATTTATAGATCCTATATGGCCTGGCCTCTTATTGCTGTGAGCATTGTTTTTTTTTGTTTGTTTTTAAATTATTTATTTATTTATTTGAGAGCGACAGACACAGAGAGAAAGACAGATAGAGGGAGAGAGAGAGAATGGGCGCGCCAGGGCTTCCAGCCTCTGCAAACGAACTCCAGATGCGTGCGCCCCCTTGTGCATCTGGCTAAAGTGGGACCTGGGGAACCGAGCCTCGAACCGGGGTCCTTAGGCTTCACAGGCAAGCGCTTAACCGCTAAGCCATCTCTCCAGCCCTGTTTGTTTGTTTTTTTACTTCTGAGAAAATGACCATCTGCCCTCACGCTTACTCTCCACCTGGCATCCTAATCCCAGCTGTAATATCCTAATCATTTCTAAGAGCAAACCGCTATTCTGTTACAAAGAGAGGATTATGTCTTCAGTGGGAGAAGATGGATAAAAGCTAATTGTCATTTCAGAAACAAAAGGCCCCGTGTTTTAATTCAAAAGACATAGTTATAAAGAATCTGCTGAGACAGTCAACCAAAAATGTAATCTATGGTAAACAGATTTATGGCTAAAACAAGATGTGTGCACACACACACAAAAGTAGCAAATGACTCTTGAAAGAGATGATGTGCCATGATTTAAAACTGTGATGAGGGAACCCCTTAAATTCAAACGGTTGCATTTCTCAAAACCGGGAGCCAACCTGAGAGTTAAATGAGACGCAGCTGTACCGAGGAATCTTCTGAAGGCATCCGGTGCCTTCGACCACCATTCATTCTGAGTCTCAGCCCGCACAGCCCCTCCAGCTATGACTGTCAGAACAGGGTGTGCCCCATCCACATCTCAGGTTGGTGTTTAATCCCCATCGTGAGGTATTGAAGGGGACAGAAACTTAATTTGGCTAGTGTTCAGGGCTACAGCCTTAGGAAAGGGATTTAAGACTGATGAAGCCATCAGGGTAGATGCCCCATGACTGAATGTCAGTGCTGGCAGAGACAGAACAGAAGCCACGTGGCCACCTATGAGCGTATGCTCCCTGCCCTCTCACTGTATAACACTGGGTGCCACCTCGGGCCCCTGGCGCAAGGTGGCCCTCACCGGATGCAACCACTCACCCTTCTACCAGAACCGTAAGCAAACCAACCTCTTTGTCACTTGCCAACTCTGTGGCATAGTGTTATCAGTATCAGAAAAAGAGACAGAGACTACCTCTCCCCAGCTCCCTCCACTCACTGTCAAAGCATTTATCCTCATTTCTGTTGAGAGCAGCTCTCGTCTAGGTTGCTTAAGGCAAAACCTTACCAACTTGCAGCACGTCCTCTCTCACACTTACAGTCCACATTCAATGTGCTGGCAGCTTTTTTTTTTTTTTTTAATTTTTTATTTATTTATTTGAGAGCGACAGACACAGAGAGAAAGACAGATAGAGGGAGAGAGAGAATGGGCGCGCCAGGGCTTCCAGCCTCTGCAAACAAACTCCAGACGCGTGCGCCCCCTTGTGCATCTGGCTAACGTGGGACCTGGGGAACCGAGCCTCGAACCGGGGTCCTTAGGCTTCACAGGCAAGCGCTTAACCGCTAAGCCATCTCTCCAGCCCATGCCGGCAGCTTTTGTAGGGTCCAAGTACATCTGAAGTTTTACCCTGTCTCACCTCTCTTACCGTCACCTAATCCAAGCCATGGCCTTCTATAACCTGGAATACATAAATAGCCTCTTATCCCTCTGTTTTCAAGTTTGCCACACCTTCTAGACATGGTACTATTGAAACCTAATTCATATCCCTCTGTCTGTCTGATCAAAATTCTCTGATGGCTTTCCTTCCAGGAATCAACAGCCCAAACACTGTGCTTCCTCCCTGCCCCTTACATCATCTCCTAGCAAGCCCCCCCTTGCCTTATTTACTCTTAGTTCATTGGCCCCCAATTTCTTGAACATACATGCCTCCAGGCCTCTGCACTTGCTGGTCTTTCTGCCTAGAATTCTTGTTTCCTGGTATTCCTGGGGGAGGGGTAGTGTCTCCCTCAAAGTTCCCCTCTCACCTAGGACTTCCTCATACCTCTTAAAATTTTAATTCTTACCCCAACCGGCTATACTTCATATTACTTTCCACCCTTTTATCCTATTTGGCACCCATCAGTACCCAGTATAATTGTGGCTATTTATTTGCTTATTTATACATCTTTTACTTATTGATCTTGTTCATTTTTCATGTCACAATGGAATATGAACTTGAGGATTTTGTCTCTTTTGTTACTGTTTTATTAGTGGGGTAGTGTCTAGCTCAGTTGATAGCATTTAATGAATCCTTTTTGAGTAGATGAACACAGAAAGTACAGAAATCTGCACTCCAACTGTTAATTTTACAAGTAAATAACAAAAGTAATTGAAAAAATGAAAACTGCTTACAAGCCTATCAACCAGAAATTGGTTAGATAATTAATGACGCAACCATTAAAAATGTACTATGCAGGCCTTACAACAATGTACAATTTACTCCACTTTGTAGCAGGGTTGTCACGACATACTAGTTCAAATAATGTTGAAAAGCAGTAATAATCCAGGTGTCCAATGTTCTATATGCAAGATGTATGTATGCATCACACACGAGCATCACGAAGCTTCATGTGTATTTGTGTAGATGGGGAGATTACAGAGCAATGGACTGATAAAGACAAAGAAAGCATGCAGACCAGTCAATCTTGGAAGAATTTTTCGAAGGATTTTAGCATTCTTTATTCCTACTTTATTGGATTTTTCTACCATGAGCAAGTTTTAAAGAAGAGCTTTCACTTTAACATTTACCAACGGTTAGCTACCTGCAGAGAGCCTGACTAGACTGAACGCCCCATAAAAAAGCAGCATTCACCTCATTTCAGTTCAACCTTCCAGGAGCTGTTTGACAGCCAGTTCTTCAGAATACCAAAGGAAGATTTACCTCCTACTTTAACAACAAAAGGCATGCAAGGAAATGGTAAAATACAAATAAGCATTGTAAAGCTCAGGACTCAGGACCAGGAAAGGCAAGAAAAAGGGAAAAAAAAAAAAACAGGCCAGAACCTTAACTTGCTAAATAAATTTCCTTAACCCTGACCACAAAGTAGAGTGGGGAGCCAGAGCATAGCAAGGAACTCTAGGGAATGGAGATGTCTTTACATAAAACAGCCTTCCTTTATCACCGCTTAGAAACCTAAAACACGCTCCACACATTCCTTCTTAAATGACTGGTTAACCAGTTAAATGACCAATAGATTACTGACTGATTCTTTTTGCATGCTGAGGGCTACAGCCTCACCATGTCATGTAAGTAACTCACCCCTGAGCTGAGCTGCACCCCAAGTCCTAGGTCTCTCTCTATACTCATCCTCAGTTGAAGGCCTTTCTCCAGACAGATGCAGAGATCTTTCTGCCAGATACCTCATGTGCAACATCACCTCCAAGCCATTGTTTCATCTAGACTTGCTAAAACCCTCTTTTTCCTCAAAGCTTAAAAAAAGTGATTTTGTGGGCTGGAGAGATGGCTTAGCAGTTAAGCACTTGCCTGTGAAGCCTAAAGACTCCGGTTCAAGGCTCGGGTCCCCAGGACCCACGTCAGCCAGATGCACACGGTGGTGCATGCTTCTGGAGTTTGTTTGCAGGGCCTGGAGGCCCTGACATGCCCATTCTTGGTCTATCTATCTGCCTCTTTCTCTCTTTGTCCGTCACTCTCAATTAAATTAGTTAATTAAAACAAAAAAAAATTTTCACAAACTGATTTTGTTTGCGTAGGTATATTTATTTATGTGTGGCTGTCTACTATGTGGGTATATGGGCACACATAGGCCACGTCTGAGGACAACCTCAAGGTGTCTGTCCATTCCTTCCACTTGGCTTGAGATAGGGCCTCCTTTGTTGTTTTGTTTTTGCCTCTCCCAGTGGGCCAGTCTAGCTGGCCTGTAAGCTTCCAGATTCTCTGTGCTCCACTCCATGGCAGTGAGTGTGTTGAGATTACTGACGCACCTGCCACTTTGAGTCAGCCTTTAAGTAGGTGCTGGGGCATAGAACTCAGGCTGGAAGGCTCGCAAGAGAACACCTTTAACCACTGAGCCATCTCCTCAGCCCCTCCCCCGACACAGCTTTATGACCCCAGATTCCCATAACTCTGAACTCTCATAGCATCTCTAGTTATCACGGAATCTATGTTCTCTGGTATTGCTGCTTGTCGTTATTATTGTTATTAATAACCATATAAACAGTGGTTGACATTAACGGAGCTCCAGTGACAGGGCTGGTAGCGAGAACATATGAGGTGAACAGACAGTCTGGCCCCGCACCCAAGATCGCTTCACATTCTTAACTAGACTCCGAGATTCTAAATTGATTCCCACCGCCTGTTTCCCAGCACAGAACAGAACGCTGTGTACAAATGAGAAGCTCCAGGAACCTTGCTGGCCACCAGGAACATGAGCCCAGGCTGCCTGTGGTCTGTGGGAAATCGCTTCAGCCTCTGTTCATGTTGATGACCTTGAGATCCTGGGATCCCCCAAGATTGGGACTGTGCTTCAAAGCATGTTGAGCTCTGGATTCCATGAGACTCATCCAGAGAGTTTTGTTTGTTTGTTTGTTTTTAATGCTGGACAGAGTAGATCAGAAATTGAGGATAGGATTTAGGCACTTTTTTAAACTTATTTTTTCAATATTTTATTTTTATTTATTTATTTGACAGAGAGGAAGAAGGAGAGAGAGCAAGAAAGAGAATGGGCATGCCAGGGCTCCAGCCACCGCAAACAAACTCCAGATGTGTGCGCCCCCTTGTGCATCTGGCTAACGTGGGTCAGGGGGAATAGAACCAGGGTCCTTTGGCTTTGCAGGCAAGTACCTTAACTGCTAAGCCATCCCTCCAGCCCTAGGCACTGTTTTCTTTATAAAGGATTTTTTTTATAAGCATTTTTTTAAATATGTTTTGTTCATTTTTTATTTATTTATTTGAGAGTGACAGACACAGAGAGAAAGACAGATAGAGGGAGAGAGAGAGAGAATGGGCGCGCCAGGGCTTCCAGCCTCTGCAAACGAACTCCAGACGCGTGCACCCCCTTGTGCATCTGGCTAACGTGGGACCTGGGGAACCGAGCCTCGAACCGGGGTCCTTAGGCTTCACAGGCAAGCGCTTAACTGCTAAGCCATCTCTCCAGCCCATAAAGGATTATTTTAAAAGGGAATTCGGGAGCTGGAGAAATAGCTCAGCTGTTAAAGGCACTTGCCCACAAAGCCTGACAACCTGGGTTCAACTCCCCAGTACCTGTGCAAAGCCTGATGCATAAGGTGGTACATACAGCTGGAGGTCCTTCACAGTGCCAGGAGGCCCTGGGGCACCTATTCATTCTCTCTCTCTCTCTCTCTTAAATAAATAAATAAATAAATAAATAAGTGTTAAAAAAAAATAGGGGATTTCAGGGGCTGGAGAGATGGCTCAGTTGGTAAAGCCCTCTCTGTGCAAGCACAGGAACCTGAGTTGAGATCCCCAGAATTCACATAAATTCTGGGTGTGACAGTGCACACCTATCATTTCAGCACCAGGGAGGTAGAGGCAATGGATCCCTAGGGCTCACTGGCTAGTGGGTACTTAGTTCAGGACCAGATTCAGTGAGAGACTCTGTCTCAAAGAACATAGTAGAGAGCAATTAGGACGCCCAGCATCAACCTCTGACTTCCACACACGAGTACACACGTGTGGACCTGACACCACACACATGCACACAAGCATGCCTCTACATGCATGCACTCCACACACACATATACACCCACAAAACTGAAAAGAGAAAAAAAATGTATCAAAATTCAAGCGGGGCTTGAAAGTCATTTCTCTGGTCTCGAGACCGTTTTGCCAGGAGGCAGGTATGAATGAGAGGTACCCTTCTTTTGGGGCTCCACTCAGGCCCAGTACCATCATTAGAATGAACCCACAGGTAATGGGACCAGTGCTTGGCCCCTTGGAGGTTCGCTCAAGGAGTTGTGGCAGGTAGAAGATCCAGGGAGAGATTGGACGCCTGGCTATAGAAGAAAGGCGACGCCCTCTGCCACACCCTCCTCCTTGGTCCCCTGAAGAATCTGATCTGTCACCTGGCTCCAACAACTAGTACTGCGTGAGACATTTAGGACAACAACAAATGTCACTTGCCCAACAAGTCTGTGGAACTCCACAGTGTGTGTGTGTATGTATGACTGAGAGAGACAGAACTGATACAAGAGGAAAAGATGCTCACACCATGAAGGACAAACTGCCTTGGGAGTGCACGTCTAATTTTACAGGCTGTTACTAAGCAATAGCAATCACCCTGCAGATCGCCAGGTGAGCTTGTCTGATGGTCCAGAGATCACTATGCCAGTGCCATTTGTTCCTGTCCAGCTCCAGATGTTCAGTCTCTCCCGAGCGAGGGCACGGGCTTTAAATGTAGTCTTAATTAACTCCTTCATCAAGAGGAGTCACACTTGGAACGATGGCATTTTCTGAAAGAGCAAGTGCTTGGGATAAGGTCCCACCAGTGATAAATAAGGTAATTCAGCTATGGGCTCTTAGAATAATTGCAGGTGAGGGAGGATGAGAAGGAGTTGAAAAGCCTCCCCATCTCTGAAAGGCTCCCCCATAGGAATGGAAAGTGGGGGTCCAGCCCACCTACAAGCTGGGATACAACAGCTTAGAGATTGAGAGGAGTTCACTCAAATGTCCAGGTCCGATTCCAGCTAACTTAACATCTGAGTAATCTCCAGCAAGGTATTTGACCTCAGGAGGCCTGGGTTCCTTCTCTGTGAAATGGGAGCTCTACAGTAAACCTTACCCTCGCTTCAACCCCACCAGTGAAAAATGTGATAACCCACTTTTAAAGACAAGCAAAGGCATTATGATAGTTACAAGGGGACCCAAGGACACTCAGGTATAAAGTGGAAATTCAGAGATTTCAACCCAAGTGGTTTTGCCCTCAAGCCTATTTTTCTTTACTTCCATGATTAAAGAAAAAAAAAGACCAAACTTATCAACATAACCAGAATGTAATTCTTTGGGCACATGCTTAGAAATTGATCTCTGTATTAGATGTTCTCATTATTAAAAAAAATATATCTAAGTTCCTCCTGCACTTAGACAAATGAGTTCAAACTAACGTGAGCACTGTGGTGATTTGAAACAGATGCCCCCCCCCACCCACCCCGCATAAAATCATGTGTTTGGAAAGCTCGCTCCCCAGCTGGTGGCAATTCCAGAGACTAAGCCTCGCTGGAGGAGATGTGTTACTGGGGAGACAGGACTTTGAGGTGTTATACCATGAGTTCAAGGCCACCCTGAGACTACATAGTGAATTCCAGTTCAACCTGAGCTAGAGTGAGATTCTACCTTGAAAAAACAAACAACAACAACAAAAGTAATGTGAAAAAAGTACAGTTTACTTCTGGAACCATTCTCCTTATTCTAAATACAGTGGTATATAGCAGGATCACCAAATCTCTTAATTTTATGCTACCCCTAAGCCTTCCACTTTCCATTTTGCTTGTCTGGAGATAAGCTAGAATTACATTTTGCAGAATTTGACAATTCTCTCCAACCACCCAAATCAAATTTTTCCCAGTTTCTTAAAAGTTGGTAAAAACTTGTTCATTTTTGGCAGAAATAACTCATATTCAAGCTTGGAGCCAAGGTAAGCATTTCTGGCACATATGGTTTAAAAAAAAAAAAAAAGATGTCTTTAACTGAATTAAGAAAGCATGGGAAATACACATTCGTTTAGCCCTTTTCCAAAAGTTGATTTGTGGCAGTTTAACAATATTTGACAGTCTTCTTCTTGGCACACGTGGTGGAACTGGAGTCTTGCTCTCTATAAGGTAACACACTGCAAGATCAAGATGTGCTGTGAACCAGGCAGACTGGCAAAGCTACTGGTGCCCTGTCCAAGCTCCTAATGGGGGCCCAAGGTTAGCTGTCAAACCATCAAGTAATATGGGGTAAGTCTGAAGAACAAAAGGCTTCCTTCCATGCCCTTGTATATTTATATGTCTCATTGAGTGACATGTCATGCCTGCCCTAAGTGTGAATGAAAATATGCAAAATTAAATTTAAAATGTATTCCAAGAAATGAAGATGAAAGAAAAACTTGAGTGTTTTTTTTTTTTTCTGAATCTACACACTTGAGCTTTCGCCCCTCTAAATGAAGTCAAACTAGCTCAAATATGTGAACAACCACAGCCAAGTTTCTTGGCATTGAAATATCCAATTATTGGTTTGTTGTTTTTCAGTCCTCTTCCCTCCCTCAGAATGAACTATAAGAAAGTATAGTTAGCCACCCTCACACTTTGTTTGTAGACTCAACATTTAGCTTACTGTGTATCACAGGGACCTCCATGTTGTAGGCTCAATGACTTACTGGATAGATGAATAAAATAGGCGGATGGATGGATGGTAACCTTATACCACCCTAGTAGTTTGAGAATATTGAGGTTATAACCACAGCGTCTGAATAGAAAGGTTACTTGATGACATAATTTAATTCAAGTCAGACTGTAGTTTCCTCTGAAAACCCTACCTTTCTTCCTTAAAGCTAAAAATCTAATACAATAAATATTAGGTTAAGTAACTGCTTCTGGCATTTTATACTTACGAGTATTTGCAAGAGTCAGCAAACCTTTTGGGCCATCGGCATCACTATACTTTAGTTGTTCAATCTCAAGCAAGTACAACCTGGTATTTTATCACTGAGTTCTTGTTGTCAGCAGACCCAGGCAAACTTTGGTCTTACTCCCCAGACTCTGGTTAAATGCTCTGCTCTCCTTCACTCTGAATTAGATCTTGGAATGAAGCAACTCCAAGGACTGATCCATGGCTCTGGAGTTTCCAATCCATTTTGACCTGATATCCGATTACAGAACCTCCTCCTTAATCACACCAACCTTTTCATCTTGGTATTGACCATGCCTGGGCCCCCATCTCAGGATCTCAGCTCCAGAACTGAAGGCCATCTTGGTATTCAAAGTCCTCCCGCGGCTCCCAGGCAATAGGAACGCCTCTACCAATAACGCTAATTACAGAGTCAGCCTTAGTTTGACTTCCTGCCTCCCCATCAGCTGGAAAGGGCCTGCCGGGCTGCTCTTCTGACCAACCCACTTGCATCCTGGTGGGCAAAGTGAAAGCCTTGGGATTTACCCTCAAACAGGGCCTTTCTCAGCAGAAATCCCAGTCACCTCCATTTCCTTCCCTATAAGGAGGTAGTTCCCCATCTGTAAGATTAAACAATGTGTCCCTCTCTCTGACACCCCCAGAGATAGCCGTGCCGCTACAAGCTGGATGTTGCTTTCAAATAATGGTACTTCCCAAACCTGCCAAGAATGTGAGTGGACAGGAACCCCTGCTAGCTGCCTCGGCCACAGATGGCTTTAACAAGAGCCCCTCCAATGGCTGTAAGATCGTCTCCCTCTTCCATAGGACAATGAACAGGGCAAACTTTAAAGAGATTGTCTATAGCTCTTGAGTTAATGAGAATAAAATGAAAGTATCCGGATTTGGAAATCTTGCAGACCTTCACTGACAGCCCTGGGATGAACAGGAATAACCAGAACCAAAGCCGGAATGGAAAGACAGTGGCAGGCACCTGGCCATGGCCTTTGCAGCTGGTACTGGTACACATGTTTAAGTGTTGCCCACACCTGGAGGAGAGGCCAAAGAAATGTCACTTCCAAAATCAGGGTGGCACAAAATTTACGCCATTAGCCAGTTTTATAGACACATCAGTTTACGTAATTTTAAGACACAAAGGAAATGACCATCTGAATGGAGTTAGAAAAAAATAGAGCTAATAAGTATGTTTGTTAGGATTTATCTATTACTGTCTAAAAGTCAAATGCCTGTTTATGAATTCTTTTTTTGTAGAATTTTTTTTCTGATTTTTAAAATTTATTTATTAGAGAGAGAGAGAATGGGTGTGGCAGGGCCTCTAGCCACTGCCAATGAATTCTAGACGCATGTGCCACCATGTGCATCTGGCTTACGTGGGACCTGGAGAATCGAACCTGGGTCCTTAGGCTTCGCAGGCAAATGTCTTAACCTCTAAGCCATCTCTCCAGCCCCTGTTTATGAATCCTGTGAGAGTGGGAGAGTGCTTGGTTCCTTAGTTCTAAACTGATGCTCACTAAGTACTTACAAATATCACTGATGAATGCAGGCACACGCAGAAAAAAAAACCAAAAAATACGGAGTTCGTATGTACCCACAGCAGTTCAGAGGCAATGCTCAAGGCTCTCCCTGAATTCAAAAGACTCCCTGTGTTGGTCACTTTTCTCATTGCTGTGATCAAATATCTGACAAGAAGCAACATGAGAGTAAGAAGGGCTTATTCCGGCTCACAGCTTCGGCAGGGACCCAGCGCATCCTGGCAGCAGACAGTCACATGGCACCCTCGGTCAGGAAGAGAACAGAACAGAATTGGAACCAGGCTATAAAATCTCAAGGTCTCTCTCCAGTGACCCACTTCTTCCAGTGAGATCTCTTCCGAGCCTAACTCAAAGCCCAAAATACATTAACTGTAAATGGATATAATGGAATGCTCCCTTTATAAACAGTATTTGTATATTTGGTGAATACCAATTTTCCACTCCCAAAAAAAAAGAGTTGATAAAACTTTCAATCAAGTTTCTGGATTTGCCAAGCTGAGAATGAGGCCCAGCCTCACCGGCCAGCTGACCATTTCACTGTCTTTACATGGAAGAGTCGCTGGACCAAGCTGGGCCTGAGTCAGCTTTAGTGTCTGCAGGAAACACTGCTATTTCCTTTCTTGTCTCAGGACATCAAGAATATTCCATGGGGCTGGAGAGATGGCTTAGCGGTTAGGGCATTTGCCTACAAAGCCAAAGGACCTATGTTTGATTCCCCAGAATCCATGTAAGCCAGATGCACAAGGTAGCACATGCATCTGGAGTTCATTTGCAGTGTATGAAGGCTCTAGCAGGCCCGGTCTTTCTTTCTATCTGCTTCTCTCTCTCTCTCTCATAAATAAATTTAAAAAAATTTTTTTTAAAGATTGAAGCCTGAGCATGACTCTCCCAGGCTCAATCAGGGAAGAAGAGCAAACAATATATCTTTAAAAACAAGGATCATATCAGTATGTCTTGGCTGTCAATCATCCATAATCAAGCTCATAGGTGATAAACAACATTTTTTGATGAGTAAAATTTTATTTTTACATACTGATGGAAAGTTGGGGAGGGTTGAATAGGTTAATAAACAATTTGTAGAGAAAAAAAATAGCTATCTTAAAAATAGGTTTCCTTGATTAAACTAGAGTAGAAAGTCCCAGATAACCTTCAGTCTCATCCTGTATCCTGACACTGAGTGACTCCTAATGCTCAGTCAGGTACCAGATAATGGAGGGTCCAAGAAGAAGACAGGATGCTTTGGCCTTTAAGAAGTTTATGCTTGTGTTAAGGTAATAAAATAGGCAAAATGAAAAGAAAGAAAAAAAAACTTAACTCCAAACAAAAAATTGAAATAGCAGTAAAAGAGCTGGGCATGGTAGCACACACCTTTAATCCCAGCACTGGGGAGGCAGAGGTAGGAGGATCGCCATGAGTTCAAAGCCACCCTGAGACTCCATAGTGAATTCCAGGTTAGCCTGAGCTAGACTGAGACCCTACCTCAAAAAACCAATAAATAACAATAAAATAAACTATTGCGAGAGACATCAGTTCCAAAAAAGTCATGTAATTATATGATGGGATTCCTAATACTTGATTTACAGAGTTTTTTTTTTTATTTTGCGATGTGGGGGGGGGGGTGTCTCACTCTAGCCCAAGATGACCTGGAATTCAGTATGTAGTCTCAAGGTGGTCTTGAACTCACAGTGGATCCTCCTACCTCTGCCACCCAAGTGCTGGGATTAAAGGCATGCACCACCACACCTGGCTTTGATTTAATTGCAGGTTTACCGAAATCTTCATGAGGAAAGTAGATCCTGACTGGGGACTTGCAGAAAGGGAAAGACTTGGACACAGGCAGAGGAGAGTGAGGAGGCTTCTACTGAGGAAAACAGCACAAAGGAGTGTGGGAAAGCCCCACCTCAGCCGCTTCTATCACGTCCAGTTTATGTTCATTCCCACACGTTTGCCATTCACCTTGACTGGAGAGGTGGACAGCCAGGAGTGGGAACCTATTAATGACAGCCTGGCAAATGCAGACTTTGCACAGAGAGTCTGGTAGAGGAGGCCGTTTCCAGAAGCATCATCTGGCAGAGGTGTACAGAATTAATGAACTGGTCCAAAACGGCAGACGAGATCAACTCATGGGCTATGGCAAAACCTGAGGTGCAAGTAGACTGAGACAGGAAAAGAACTTGTGGACAGATGAAAAGAAAAGAGCCTTTCCAGCCCAGGTTATTGATGGCACATCCTCTCCTCTGAAAACTGAAAGTGGCAGAAAGGAGCCATGGTGTTCCAGGTTGAAGAGCATCAGACTTGGGTGTGGACAGAGAAGGACTGCATGAGTTTCGGGCAGACGGGGCCTGAGATAATCATGTGATACCTGGGGAAATGAAACTGTGCATTTTCTGTGGCACCTCCTGAGGCAAGAGCATGGGCTGAGGAAAACTGAAGGGAGCTGATAGTATGGCCATGTGAGTGACTGACATCTCAGAGGGAGTGCAGTCAGCAGAGAAGAACAGAGGCTCGTAGACAAAGAACAGACACATACATGGTTGAAGACAGAACAAGAGCATTCGTCAAGGCCTGGGGAAATGGCTTAGTGGTTAAGTTGTTTGCCTGCCAAGCCTAAGGACCCCGTTTCGATTCCCCAGCCAGAATCCATGTAAGCCAGATGCACAAAGGGGTGGCGCATGTGTCTGGAGTTGGGGGGTGCATATGTCTGGAGTTCGTTTGCAGTGGCTGGAGGCCCTGTTGTGTCCATTCTCTCTTTCTCCTCTTCCTCTCTCTCTCTCTCTCAAATAAACAAATAAATAGAGCATTCATCAACATGAAAGGAAAGCAAGATCAGATAAGGATGGGGCAGTATCAGGCATTGCTGAGCAAAAGATATGGACAAAGATGCTCAAGAGAGCCGGGTGTGGTGGCACACATCTTTAATCCCAGCACTTGGGAGGCAGAGGTAGGTGGATCACCGTGAGTTCGAGGCCACCCTGAGATTACATAGTGAATTCCAGGTCAGCCTGGGATAGAGTTGGACCTTACCTCAAAAAAAAAAGATGCCCAAGAGAAAGGATCCTGAACCACTGGGTTCCTCAGAGTGTGTCACCCCGGAGGCTGGAGACAACAGTAGACAGAGCTCGTGGGGACAGTGAGAGATGGGCCATGGACTGGGCAGAGTGAAAGATGCCCATGACCATGAGAGCTGGTGCACTCACTGACATGGCAGTGGAGGCAAGACAGTGGCCCGACGGGCCAAGGATCTCACCTCTGCTCCTCAGAAGGATCACTTGCCCAGCCCCAGTGGGATGTAAACATACTGCACGCAGAAGGCCTGGCTCCACTCTCCCTTACAAAGCCAACCTTGGATCTTGCAGACCAACCTTCCCTGGCACCAGTGATGTGGAAGGCCTGAAAGTTGCTGTTGTGAGCGCGGAGCCATATGGTTCCTCCTTCTCCCCTGTGACGCTGATTCCAGCTGGCAAGGGTCAAATGGTTCCAAGAAGGGGAGAGACGAGAGAAGAGCTCTCCGGGGTTTCCAGGCAAAGAAGCTGGGGCTGCAGCACCTAAAGGAGAGGGAGGCTGGGCGGCAGTGGCGCTCTGTCAAGTCAGAGGCCCAGGCAGCTGCACCATAGGCAGCCAGAAGTTTTTGCTCTGTTTGTTTTCACCTCATTGCTTGCAGATCTCAATGGCATCATTTAGGGGGAAGGGGAGCTCTATCTGGGCTCTGTCGGCTCCCTATCAGGAACTAGATTTGAATCGGTGAGTTTTGCACTTAGCGATGCCTTTGTTGTCTATCATCAGGGGGCCCCTGAGCCACGTGTGCCTCTATGTCTTTCTGAAATCAGAACCCCGCCCCCAAAGATGCACAGTGGTAGCGGAGGAGAGGCAAATGCAGAGCTTTTAACTCGAAGTACAAAATACATCCAGAATGCCTGCATCTGGCTGCTTACACACCCAGTCACATGGTGTTTCACACTGTCAATCTGCAGAATGAACGTGGTAGCGACACCTTTAACTGCATGGTGTCACAGGGAAGTCAACAAGGCCTTGGAGCCCAGTTCATCCACGTTTGGAGCCTCACCCTCCTTTTGGGCAAAGAACATTCTCTAGCGGTTGTGTGAAGAATTAGTGCTTTGGGCTGCAGAGATGGCTTAATGGTTCAGGCACTTGCCTGTGAAGCCTAAGGACCCATGTTCACCTCTCCAGATCCCACGTAAGCCAGATGCACAAGGTGACACAAGTGTACTAGGTCACACATGCCCAATAGGTGGCGCAGGCATCTGGAGTTCAAGTACAGTGGCTGATGTCCTGGCACACCAATTCTCTCTCTCTTTCTCTCTCTCACACACACATTAAAAGACCAGTCTGTTGGGCTGGCCTCAAAAAAAAAAAAATTAGTGCTTTTCAGTCCAATAATTCATCATTTCCTTATAAGAAAGTGTCTGCAGATCATTTCTACAAATTAGCAGGACGTGCTGAGGGATTATCAGGAAGTGCTCCGATTAGGAGCTGAGAGGGAAATGTCCTAGGTAGGATTTGATTTTATCAAGCAAAAGAAGAGAATTGGGGGGGAGTGGGAGGGGGAGTGGGCAAGAGGCACATGAGAAAGAAAGTCTGACATCTAGGGGGACCCATGAGGGAAAGAGGAACATCTCTGTTTGACTACTTTAGTGGTTGCCAGAAAGAGCATGGGAAGGAGAGGAAAGAAGAAACACTGGCCGGGCCTGGCGTTGCACCCGAGCACCCACTCAGTCAGCAGTGCCAGACGACACATGAAGCTGTTTCACCTTTTCTGATTTCTGTTTGGGGAAAAGAAAATGACTCCAGTACTTCCAGATGTGGGAAAAGCCTTCCTCCTTCACCCTGCTCCCCCTCAAAGATGTAACTGGTCCAACCTAGCCAAAGCTAACATGAAGCTTTATGACGCTTATCTAAAAAGAACTGGC
Source organism: Jaculus jaculus (assembly GCF_020740685.1). NCBI lineage: Eukaryota > Metazoa > Chordata > Mammalia > Rodentia > Dipodidae > Jaculus > Jaculus jaculus. The sequence goes on along the minus strand of NC_059111.1, from coordinate 102,281,495 downwards.
TCCATTCTGATAAGCCTTTGTGTCTTTCATTAATAAAAATAAAATGAACCCAACATGGCTCAGGGAAATTTGCAGAAGACGGGTGGAAAGCGTGCCAGAGCCACATGCTGGGTCATGATACACGGAGTCATTGCCTCCTACTCATAACTGATGGCTAATCCCACAAAGCACAGCCCATGTTCCCCAACAAGGAGGGTCCCTGTGGAGGGGGGTGGTCAGGGAGGAGGCTAACAATGGTACCAACTTGACTGCATTCACAGAGTACAAAACTAATTTAAAAATATATATGTATATATATATATATATAGATAGATAGATAGATAGATAGATAGATACATACATACATATATAGAGAGAGATATAGATATATATATATATACATATCTATAGATATCTATAGATATGTATCTATCTATATATATATGTATATACATATATATATATATATATATATATATATATATATATATATAGAGAGAGAGAGAGAGAGAGAGAGAGAGAGAGGGAGATGGCTTAGCAGTTCAGCACTTGCCTGTGAAGCCTAAGGACCCCAGTTCGAGGCTCAATTCCCCAGGACCCATGTAAGCCAGATGTACAAAATGGCACATGTATCTGGAGTTTGTTTTCAGTGGCTGGAGGCCCTGGTGCACCCATTTTTTTTTCTCTCTCTCTCTTTCTCTGTCTGTTGCTCTCAAATAAATAAATAAATATAAACAAAAAGCCAGTTCTGCTCAATTGAGAAGTGTCTCTTTAAGAGGCATCCACCTGCTTTGAAAGCTGCACGTGGCACCTCCGCGGGCCACCAGGAGGGATTTCAGTTCTGCGGCTCTACCACCGCCCTCATGACCCACAGGTGCATCTTCTTAAGAATGCAAATCATACGAGCAAATTTAGAAACTGTTTTGGAGACTGGATTACAAGCTGAAGACCGGGGATTCTGGGGCAGGGGGAGAGGGGTTGTTTGCCGAATCCTTATCCTGGAGGAATCCTCAGAAACACATATCCCAATTGACCTCTCTGAGCCATTAACGTATCCCGGGCACAAAGAGCCCTGTCTCTCCTACCTTAGCTTTCCTGGGGACTGACTCCTTCGTAGCGACAGAACATCTCTGTGTCTACTTGGAGTTCCTCACTGAGGTGCGGATCCATTTCTTCCAGCCCTACCTCTCTGAAAGCAGACTTGATACACACCTGGTTTGCAATCTCACTGAGACAGTGAGCCCTGGAAGCAGAGGAATCTGGACTTCGGGACACAGAAAAGAGGCTGTGCCTAATTTAGACCACGTTGAAGGTGAGGTGAGATGGTCAACTGTCTGGGAGATGGATACACTCACCTAAATTCCAGAAGAGAGATCCAAGTTCAAGACAAGTGTCAGAGGAGGAGCACTGAGTAGCTTGAAGTTCCCTGAAGATGTGGGCAAATATAAGATAGCCAGGGAGAGGCCATATATATGGAGTGCCTGGGGGAGGGGTGACAAAAGAGCTCCAAGGCAGCCTCTGTGTCTCTCTCAACTTTGGTTTCCAATTGCACTTCATCTGTGAACATCGGTACAACCTGGGAGACTGTTGCTCGGCCTTGAATGTTTCTCTTTGTTCAATCAGGTACCATCTTGGCCCCAGCTCTATCCTTCTTCCTGCCTCACCTCTACTCAGCATCCTTGCCAGCTCAGGATGCTTTCTCGAGACAGTTCAAACCTGGTTTCAAACACTGTCCTGCCTCGGACAGATGACACAAAAAAATATACTGTCAATGGATTTTAAAGCCAATTGAATAAGATCAAATCAGGAAAGAAAAATGTTGTAAGAGAAAATATTTCTCAAATCATAAACAAGAGAACAATCACAAACCAGAACATATAGATTAAAATAACAAATTAAGCTAAATTAAATATGAAATAAATATTCACAGTGTGAGGTCAGAAATAAATGTAGAGCAAATATTGCAATTGTAGGGTCCTGAATTTATGTATTTAAACTTTAATGAATCAATGAGAAAGCTAACAGCAAAACAATAGAGAAATACACATAGAACAATAGCCACTAGACAAAGGAGTCAGATGCAAAATGATAATAAAATATGAAAAAGTCAACCTTGCTAGTAATCAAATAACCTAAAATTAAAATAAGTCCAGATCATATTACTTATTCAATTGGACAGACTCTTAAAGATAATCCTGTTAGGCTAAGAATCTGGAGAAATAACTACTTGTACATGCTTCTGACACACAGTGACCCAATAAATCTTATTTATTTGAATCAGTTCCAAGAAACGATACAGATAAGATTTCTATGTAAACATATTATACACACCATTATTTGTAATAGCATGAGTTTGTAAAAAACTTAAACGTATAACTGTAGAATGATTAAATAAGACATAGGCTCCTTAATTATATACTGGATATTTTCATATAAATGCCAAAGAGGAAAAGATAGATACCTTTATTATATAAATAACATTTATGAATCAAAATGAAATTTGTAAGAAATGACTAGACTTGGATAGGAAATTCACAGAAGAAAAGACAGTAAACTATTTTTTTTTATTAATCAAGTAATGAGAGATGAAATTCATATATTTTTCTAATCTATCACACTGGAAAAAACTGAAGTCTATGTAAAATTATTACATTTAGATATGAGTAAATGTAATAAAGAGATTCAAAGAGTGTTCACTGACATGCGACAATAGATATCTCTGAGTACTGAGGTTGTCATTAATTTGTATTTTCTTCTTGGTGTTTATCTATAGCTTCCGAACTTCTTCAGTGAATATGCACTTCCTTTGTAATGAGAGAAACGTACTACATTTTCAACAGTGTCGTGGTGAGAATGGAAAATGCACACACTATTGTGTTGTGGCAGCAAAAATTACAGCATGAGACAACATGCAAAACCATTTAAGAGCACTTAGGTATATCTGCATTACATACAGGAAAAGTAATAGAAAGATATATGCATGCCAACCTATGAATGAGTATCTCTTGCTTGTGGGTATACAAGTAAATTTTATCTCATAATGCTTTTTTCCCCCTGTTTTCCAGGTTATTTTATAATGCATATGTATTATTGTAACAAAACAATAAATTGTGTGAGTTGAAGTGTTTACCCTTCTGTTAGCAAAATAAAGCCTTCCTGCTTCAAGCCGAAGCTCTGGCTGCCTTTCCTCTGGAACGTTCACCTGACCCACCTCCTCAATCATCCCTCCAGAGCACTCGGAGGTCAAGAGATCTTGTCGCACAAGGCCCTGTGTTTGATGCCCAGTGCCACAGGAAGAAGAGGGGATAAGATCAGGAGGTCTTCACACCATGACTGTTTTTCTTCCACTTTAGTTTTGATCTGGAATGTTGTACTGAGGGACACTGAGATGACGAAACTGACCAATTCCTAAGGCATCTGGGGATTCAGGACACTAAATCCTTACTCCACTCCTCTTGCCCCCACAAGCTCTGCACCAGCCTTGCATAGATTAAAACTCAATTTTGTCATCTTTTTTTTTTTTTCTTTTTGTTTTTTGAGGCAGTGTCTCACTCTAACTCAGGCTGACCTGGAACTCACTATGTAGTCTCAGGGTGGCCCTGAACTCATGGTGATCCTCCTACCTCTGCCTCCCGAGTGCTGGGATGAAAGGCGTGTGCCACCACACCCGGCTTAATTTTGTCATCTTTAAAGGCCCATAAAGATGGGCAGTATGCATGGTTTTCAGGCTGTTTTTTCTGGGGGAGGGGTAGTTACTGTAGGGTGATGGGGGAGAATAAGCAGTGTAGCAGTTACCTTCTTGTTGCCATGACAAAACACCCAACCAAAAGCAACTGATGGGAAGAAAGGGTTTAATTTTTTGTTTACATTCTCAAAGGGAAGTTTCATCACAGCAGGAAATGCATGGCACACCTGAGAAGGAGCTTGGATCACATCTCCGCATCAGTGGGAAGGAAGCAGTCTAAGCTTGCTACCTCTCAACCCCCAGGGGGCTGGACTAATAAATTTCAAGGCCCATGCCCAGTGTGGTGGTTTGATTTGGGTGTCCCCCATAAACTTAGGTGTTCTGAACGCTAGGTTCCCAGCTGATGGAGATTTGGGAACTAATGCCTCCTGGTGGGAGTGTATTGTTGGGGGTGGGTTTGTGGGTGCTATAGCCAGTGTCCCCTTGCCAGTGTTTGGCACACTCTCTGGTTCCTATTGTCCACTTGATGTTGGCCAGGGGCTGATGTCCACTCTCTGCTCATGCCATCATTTTCCCCTGCCATCAAGGAGCTTCCCCCTCAAGCTTGTAAGCCAAAATAAACCTCTTTTATTTTTCCCACAAGCTGCTCTTGATCGGACCTGACTGCAACACCCAGTGACACCTGTCCTCCGGCTAGGCTCCACCTCCCAAACTGCCACCAGCATATGGTGGACATTTTATTAAAATTACCACAATCCTGGTTCGATTCTCCAGGTCCCACGTAAGCCAGATGCACCTGGTGGCACATGCATCTGAAGTTTGTTTGCGGTGGCTAGAGGCCCTGGTGTGCCCATTCTCTCTCCCTCCCTCCCTCTCTCTCTCTTTCTCTCTCTCTCTCTGTCTCATATATACATTATATATATATATATGTATATATAATATATATATATTATCTTAGCAGTCAAGATAAACCAGGTTCTAGTTCAGGCATTACTGTTCAGGTCAAGATAGTTATAAAAATGATAGCAACCACTCCCAGTTTCCACTATTTAGCTACTCAATCAATATGCAAAAGGAAAAAGAATCTACTGTATATATTCAACAAGACCCAAAGGCTGCTGAGCCAGAGAGGAAAAATGTAATGAAGCCCAAGCCACTCAAGGAAACAAGATCATTTCCTAACATACGACAAATAACATGTAAGGAGAAAATTGACAGGTAGATTATCTGGTTCCAGTCATGTAGTCAACGTAAGTCTAGACAAAAGTGAGTGACATTAATGTGTACTGAGGAAGCTAAGGGAGGCTTCTTAGAAGAGGCTTCAGCCGGGCGTGGTGGCGCATGCCTTTAATCCCAGCACTCGGGAGGCAGAGGTAGGAGGATCGCCGTGAGTTCGAGGCCACCCTGAGACTCCATAGTGAATTCCAGGTCAGCCTGGGCTAGAGTAAGACCCTACCTCGAAAAAAAAAAAAAAAAAAAGGAGGCTTCAAAGGCCAAGTATGGATGTGGCTTACTTTGGGGAAACCCAGATTTGGAGCCCTTGGGGTTATTTGGGCAGAGGGACAGCACAAAGACCGTAGGGGAAATCCAATGTAAGGCTTGCAGAGAAGATAAGGTGGGCTGGGATGAAGAAGACCTGAAAGATCAGGAAAACGCAATAATCAGGCTCTGGAGGGTCATGGATACCTCAGTTTGCTTTTGCTTCCTGCCTCTTCTTACTTGAATTCACTTTCTACTTAGTTGGAAGGCATGCTGGGCTATTGTTCACTTGCAACAATGAATTCAAATAACAAAACCCAGATTCTGTCAAAGTAAGCATAACACAAGAAAGGCACACTTCAACGTTTCTAGATGCCGAATTTCCTTCTTTCTAGTCACAGCATGAACCTGCACCCTCACATCCTAAGTGTGGTATTATAGCCACAAAAAAAAAAAAAAAAAAAAAAACCTTCTATTCAGGTAAAGGGCCAACCTCCACAAAGCCCCGCCCATCCCATGCACACCTTTGAAAGAACACAGATAATTACTGCATACTGATGGGAAGGTTAAAAAAAAGAAAAAGGATTTGATCTCTGTCTCAGCTTGGCATCTTCGTTCTTTCTGGTTAGATTGGGTTGGCCTAGCCTTTCAGCTAGGGTTCATGGCATCAAGCACAGCCACAGATTCTGGAATATAAATTCATTCCTACTAACTTCAGTTCAATTCAGCAAAAATATCCAGCACCCACTACGTGTAAAGTACTTGCAAGACGCCACAGAGGTTACATATCCAAGGAGACTGGCGATTCCCTAGAGACTCTTCAAGAAACAAGACAAAATAATCCAAGAGAACACCTGCCTACAACATCTGGAAAGAAATGAAGAGTGCAGCCAGGGAGAAGCGAAACGGAAATGCCCGTCCAGCAGGGTGACAGCCCCGCATAGAAGAACAGTCTGGCTCTAAGAAAATCAAAGAAGATTTACAGAAAGAGCCAGATCTGGACCTGGATAACTGGAAAGAGTCAGAGTTACACTGGGAGAGGACAATGTGAGGACAGTCTGGATGGGGGGGGGGGGTGACATTGGGAGGGAAGGTTCACAGGAAGACAGTAATGGGGAGGAGTACAAGGACATAGATGAGAGGGATATCAGATAACACGTTATTGGGCTGGAGGGATGGCTTAGCGGTTAAGGCATTTGCCTGCAAAGCCAAAGGACCCAGGTTCTATTCCCTAGAACCCATGGGTGGCCAAATGCACAAGGTGGCACATGTGTCTGGAGTTCGTTTGCAGTGGCTGGAGGCCCTGGTGTGCCCATTCGCTCTCTTTCTCTCTCTCTCCCTCTTTTTCTCTGTCAAATAAATTTAAAAAAAAAATTTAAAGAAGTTATTATTCCTACATTTTGCAAATGTCCAGAGGGTTCAGGTAGTGTGAAAAGCGCTAGGTTCTTAGGGTACGTGCCATAAGGAAGACATTGAACAAGAGAAAAGAAACTATCGTTCCCAGAGGCATTAAACGTGTAGAGGTCGCAGGACTTGGGAAGCAAAAGATGGAGAGGTCGGACGTGGAGGGTGAGGGGCCTGAGCTGGGTGGGGCAGAAGCAAGGTTGGTCCGGGAAAGATGCCTGACAGCGTGCTGGACCAAGACGTTGGATCAATCCCGAGGAGAACTGCCCAAGAAGTTTAAGGAGATCTGGAGACAGGGGAGCGGCACTAGTGATCTGAAACCGAGGACCGCCTAGATGGTGCGGGGCTTGGTGGTAGTCATGGCAACAGAGCTGCCTAACGGCTGAAAGTCCTGGAAAAGAGGGTGTGCAACAGAAACCAAGAGAGCTCAGAACAACATCGTCGCTGGGGAACGCCTACTGCATGACCCCAGAACAAACCGCCATTCTGCAGTGACTGTCTGCCCGCCCCGTAATCATCCATTCTTTCTAGTCTCTTCCTCGATCATCTGTAACCTCCAACACATCACGGCATATCTGCGTCTCCTAGCTGGGAAAATAAAGAGGAATAATGTGCATATTTTAAAAATAAAATCATGCGATGTGGCTAAGTGGCATTTTGGACTAAAGGCAGTTACCTTCAGTCCTAGATATTTAGTACTAATAATATTTCAGCCTCTGAGCAGCTGTGCACTGCTGAAAATATCAATCGAAATATCTTATTGGGATCTTGTTTCAATGATTTACTGGCTGTGTGATCTGAAAGACATCACCAAGCCTCCCATTTCTTTCATGTGTAAGGAGGAAATGAAACCCACACTCACAGGGTTATTGCACAAATAAAATGTGGGAATATGTTCCGCGGGCTTTAGCACAGTGCCTTGAACATAGTAAAATGTAGCTTTTGTCTACTATTAATATTAAGGAAGACTGTGACAATAAATATTCTTTGTTCCTTTTTGTTTTGTTCTCCTTGCTTTTGGGAACATATCACATATTCTTACCCCTAAGATTTTCAGCGTCTTTGTCCTTATCAAGTGATTGGGATTGGAGGCAGACAACAGGAGACGCTGGTCCTGAAGATCTTCGTTCGCTCTAGACTGGTGGCACATCTTGCATGGCTTGGAGTACGTAGTTGCCCCTGGGCAGCCTGTGGGCTCACCTGGGAGCTTATGGAGTAGGGGACCCATCTCTTACAGGTTGGTTCCTGCCTGGGTAGCAGGGCAATGGTTGATGGCATGGAAGGTATCTCTCAACAATGGGCTCCGGACAAGTTTGGAATCTCCCCTTAATTGAAGGCTACATATCTGATCCCTGCCCATCACAACTGCTCATGGGAGACACTTCAGACGTGTATTTGACCTTGTACCGTCTCGGGCTACAGGAATCCTGCCAACACAGGCAATTATTCCAGCTAGACATATTTCCAATCCCATAGAAAAGCTACAAGGTCACATGACTGAAGGGCAGGAGATGTAGAGATCAGCAGAGACAAGCTAACGCCTCGGTGACAATGTATACATACATCCAAAGAACAGTCTGGCTCCTGGCAGGAGGGAATGTGATGCATAAAGATGCAATACCTTGCGGAAGGACCTAGTTGTAAGTTGGTTAGCCATTTAAATGACCAAATTACCCAAGACACAATTAGGACAGCATCTCTCCCCCTGGAACTCCTATGTGTGAATTAATGGACCCTTCTCAGTAAGCCAAGCTAGCACTAATAGCATTTTCCTTCCCTCAGACCATTTAAATCATTAATCCCGTCCAAGCTGGCATTTGTGTTTGCGTCTTCAGTGCCCAGAGGTCAAGCCTCTATCAGGCTGCCTTTTGCTCTCTGGCATGCAGTAATGGTGGGCATCTGTCAGGACACAGAGTCTTTCCTAGTTCTTATGTGCCCCGCGTTCCCAGGGAGACAGCACTAATCGAAAGAGGGCCGGGACAGGACACAGCTTTGTTGGGGCTTTGCAACCTGCCAAGAGTTGTTTTGTTTTCTTTTTTTTTTTTTTTTCTATTGTGGTAAAATACATGTTGCATAAAATTGGCCATTTCAACCTTTTTTTTTTTTTCGGTAATTTTTTATGAGAGATAAAGAGAGAAAATTGGTATGCCAGGGCCTCCAGCCACTGCGGTCAAACTCCAGACGCGTGCGTCCCCTTGTGTACATGTGTGACCTTATTCACTTACATCACTTTGTGCGTCTGGCTTACGTGGGACCTGGAGAGTTGAACCTGGGTCCTTAGGCTTTTCAGGCAAGCGCCTTAATCACTAAGCCATCTCTCCAGCCCAATTTCAGCCATTTTTAAGTGTACAGCTCAGTGGCATTAAGGACATTCACATTATCATGCAGCCATCACCACCATATAGCTACAGAACTTCCCACACTGCACATTGCACCAGTTAGGCAACTCTCCGCCCTCCCTTCCCCATGCACCACTCTGTGTTTTGACCACCAGTGGGCCTTGCTGAAGAGGGATTGTATAATCTCTGTCCTCCTGTGAATTCCTTATTTCACTTCGAGTTGTGTCATCCAAGTTCAACCTCGGTGAGAGAGGTAGCAGAATTTTCTTCTACTTAATTCTATCTCTGTGACTTAAGAATATTTATTTCTACGTATTCTTGCACACAACACTATTAAATTCTATAAAAGATATCCAATCCCATGCAACACGTACCAGTTGCTTTTACACTGCTATTGCCAAAATACCTGAAATAGGAAAGACTTACTTTGGTTTTGGAGGATTTAGCTCATGGCTGCTTCAACTTGCCCCTGAGCAGAAGTCATGGCAGGGGGCACTTGAGGCAGGCAAAGGCTGTTTCTTACTTCTTGGTAGACAGGAAGTAGACAAAGAGGCATGAACTGGGGCCAGAGATAATATTCAAAGAGCAGCCCTTGCAACCTAATTCCTCCAGCTAAATCCCTCATCCTAAAGTTTCCACAACTTCCTAAAATAGTGCCAGCAGCTGGGACCAAGCATTGAAACACACGAGCCTATGGGGGACACGTCACATCAAACCTTAACAGACAGCTGTATCACATTTTGTTTATCCTCTCATTTGAGTGTTTGCCTTTTTTTAAAAATTGATGACTAACTAGTGGTTGCGAAACTGTTTCCATTATAACGTGATGTTCATAACGTTTAACTTTGCTTCCGCATGCAGATCAGCGGTACTAAGCGCTCGCACAAAGCTTCGCGACTCTTGCCGTCACCCATCCGCAGCGCCTTTGCATCGTCCCTAACTGAAACTATGCCCATCAAACACCAACTCCCTGTTCCTTGTTCCCTTTCAGTCCCTGACACCCCTGCCAAGACATGTAACTCTTTTTAAAAAAAAAAAAAAAAAATTTTGCTGTTGAGTTCCAGCTAGGTCATTTCATCTGTCTTGGGCCTTCTATGAGACAAAGACTCCCTAGCGTCCTCTTGAATTCCCTTTCTGGGTTGCTGTTTCCAAGCTATCTTGGTGGCAGCTCAATCTGAGGGACACCTAGGAAGACATACAGGTCTCCCAACGCTGCAGGAGAAGAGACCAACACTTCCCACACAGCAAGGAGTAGAGAGGCGCCTATTCTTTGCACATACCAACAGAACTCTGATCTTGGGCTAATTAAGCACACTTAGCACACGGTTGGAAAACCAGGCAAAACAGGAACATTCTAAATATAATTTCCCCTTTGTTGCTGTTGTTGTTGTGTTCCAATGCAACCTTTCTGTAGCCAATACCCTCCCCCCCAAAAAACGCATTTTCTTTACTCATCGTTATCTCCTGTGTGACAAATTCACAGATATCACCCACATAGTGGCAAAACAAATACATGAAATACCAACTCCTTAAAGGAATTTCAAAAATATCTATGTCCCTATATAAATAAACAATCTCAATTTTGGTAGCATGGCCATTTTGAACTTTATATATTGTGCCGTGTTTATTAGAATTTGATAAAGAAGGTAAATTTGATGCAATGGGTCAACAGAGGATACCCACACAATCCCGTAAATGTAACAGAAGTATATTGACAGTGGTATAAAACGAAATGCTCATTAAACACCTTCGTCCAAATACTGCCCAGTTTTCAGGTAAGATCACTTTCTGGGCTGTGGAACACTCCTGAGTGTGCCCAGATTTCAGAGTTGCTGCTGCAGCACTCAAAATAATCTGGAATACAGCGTTTCTCAAGCAGAATTAAGTGATCAAGAACAAAAGAAGCGTTCCCCTGCAGTCACAACACACCCTGCACGGCCTGGGAAAGTAGGATGGAGCCCTAAGAAAGAAGGGTGGATAGAAGGGCTTGGTTAGGAGAAGTACATGGGGTTGGTGGATGGCTGTTCTAGAAACACAGACACCTCAATAGGGGTTGGAAAGAAAATGGATTTGTAGAGAGGGATAAAGTGAGATAGAGAGAAAGATAAGAGAAAAAGGAGGAGAGTGGGTCTGGCGAGGCATAATGGCAGTATGGTATGTAGGATGGAATGGAGAAAGTCCAGAAGGAACAGGGCACTGTGACTCTGTTCTGTCCCATACAGATCAACAACATTGGTCCATATTAAATGTGAGAACTTCTCCCATCACCTCCAGGATGTCAGGCAGTGTCGGGCATTAGAATGGGAAGATCCCGAAGGACAGAGGTAGAAGGAGACGTGGCAGAAGAAGGTGTCTACGTTCCTAGAGAGAAAGGACAATGGTCTCACCCGTCCCCGATATTTAGCCAGAGAGACAGGGGAGCCTGGGATGTCACGGAGCCTGGGGGGTCATTCTAGCAGACCAGGTGTGTGGCTTCTTTTCTTTTAGGTTTCTACTCATCTTTCCAATGCTGAGAGCTCATCAAATAAAAACAGCATTTCTACCTGAGGATACATGTATCCCCTGAGGCTGTGCCCTAAGGGTAGCTGGAAAGAAGCCAGATAGACCCCCTGCCTTTTCCGTCAGTTTAGATGATTTCTGGGCGAGGCAGGCAATGCCAGAATGGAGGCATGGATCGTGTTACTCTGGCCAGGAGAAGTGCGTGTATCCTACAGGCGGCCATCGCTTGCTTTCTCCTAGCTTCTCCATGCAGATTTGTGAGTTGTTCTTTTCATGGGAACTTGTCCAGTGTGGACACTGAATTTAAAACAAAAGAAAGCCACTTTGTGGGCCTCACAAGATTGTCACCATAAATTCCAGATTTTCTGACCTCCTAGTATGTGGTCAAGAAGGGACACTAGCAAGCTCTCCATTTCCTCTTCTCTCCTGCCCTCAGTAGAAATTGTGAAGAAAACCAAAGGTGAAGGGTTTCTGTCCTTTTAAAAGGAGGCAGGTTGGAGGCTGGAGAGATTGCTTAGTGGTTAAAGCACTTTCCTGTAAAGCCTAACAACCTTCATTCAATTCCCCAGTACCTACATAAGCCAGCTGCACATAGTGGCACATGCATCTGGAGTTCATTTGCATCTGGAGTTCATATGTGTGTGTGTGTGTGTGTGTGTGTGTGTGTGTGTGTGTGTGTATGCAAATAAATAAACAAAATACTTTTTAAAAAGGAGGGAGGTAGGGAGCCTTGAATCCAGAAAGCTAAGAAGGGAAGAGCCAGACCTGGCAAAGGAAGCCTGGAGCAGACCTTGAAGACCCCTGCAGGAAGCATCTGGATCCAGAGGATGGTATTGCAGCCCTGCCCCTGGAGAAATTTTGGGGACAAGCAGTAACATTCTGAGAACCCACCAGTAAAACTGGGAAGGAAAAGGCCATGCCATGAGCAGAAAGAAAGTAGCATGCTTTCTAACAAGACAGGCACTGGAAAGGTCCCCTCTCTAAACACCATACTGGCTCCTTCCCCACCACCAAAGAGCAACAACCTTGCCCTCAAAACTCAGTCTCTTTCAGAGACTCTTTCCTCACCCATCCCTCCCCCAAACAGCCTCTTAATCCCATCCTCCCTGCACAAAAAACTCACCTGTTGCTGCAAAGTAAGGTGAGCTGGGAGAGGAGCTGGAGTATCTGCTTAAGCAAAGAGTTCATCTCTCAGTGTCTTAACATCACTGCTTCTCCCATAACCTTCTTTGCAGAAATGAATGGATAAACAAATGAGAAGGTAGTGTGTGGATTGTGTATCTGCTAGTAGACAGTGTCCATGTGCCCAAGGCGCTGGGCCTCATTTCACCATAGTGATCTGTTTCCCAGAGCCTTTCTCTCCAACAGGTTCTAGAAAGGCTTATATCATCCCACCCCCTATTCAGATAACCAAAAATATCAGATTAGTGAAATGAGAACTACAAGGATTTACATACATAAATTCAAGAAGCTTAAAAAAAAACTTCTGGAGAATTCTTCCCAGTATTAGTCTCCATATATTACAACCCTAGGTCTCTCCTCACCGCTAGGGGCTCTTTCAGTGTCCCTGTTCAAGTGGCTTTGAAAAGATAAGCATGGTCTGGAGAGATGGCTCAGCAGTGAAACACTTCCTGGGCAAGCATGAAGGTCTGACACTGACCCAGTTCAAATCTCCAGAACCCACGTAAATACCTGTGCATGGCTCTGCGTGGCCTGTAAGCCCAGTCCCACAGGGGAGCAGAGACCTGGGAAACCCCGAGCTCAAGAAAGAACCGCAAGCTCCGGGGTCAGTAAGAGAATGTAGCTCAAACAAAAGAGTGATGGGGGGCGGGGGAAAGTGAAGGTGCTGGACACCCAACGTCCTGTTCTGACCACCACAGGCAAGCATGCCGTGCTACAGGAGCGTGTCGGGGCAGCTCGTGGGCACATGCACATGTACACAACACGCACACGTGCCAAAGAAAAGATAACGATTCCCAGCTTTGGGCTAAGAAGAGAGGGAATACGTCTGGTGTGTGCTTTGAGGGGCGTTCCTGTAGGACATTGCTCCCGCACCGCTGCATGGGCCACAACAATGGAGCCTGCTGATGTCAGTGGATTCTTTTGCCAAAGTGGGGGTTAAAGGCAAGGGTTGTCGGGTTGGACATTTTGTCTTTGCTCTTAATAGCTGTGTCCCCTAACCACTCAGCTTATATGTGAAGGATGGCCCCTGGACCAGCCACAAAGTCATGTTCTGGGGATAAAGAACGGAAATGTACATGAAGCTACCCCAGGTCCAGGGTCTCGCCCAGGGCAAAGGCTCTGTCATGTCACTGCCATTATAACAGCACCCACTTCTATCAGTCTTCTCAGACCCACAAGTCTCCACACCTGAGTGATGTGCCCTGGTGGACGAATAAAGGGTGACAAAACAGCATTCTCCATCCAGAACCATGCGGGTCTCCAACAAGGGAACAGGAATGTGTTGTCTCATAAAATGACTTTCATATTTATTTATTTGAGAAAGAGGCAGAGAGAGGGAGAGAATGGGCACACCAGAGACCCCAGCCACTGCAAACGAGCTCCAGACATATGCGCTACCTGGTGCATCTGGCTTACGTGGGTCCTGGGGAGTCAAACCTGGGTCCTTAGACTTCACAAGCAAGCACCTTAACCCCTAAGCCATCTCCCCAGCCCTAGATGACTATCTTTTCTGACGGCAGAAACCCTGCGGCATGAAAGACTGTGAGACCAAGGAACAGTCACTCAGAGAGGACACTCTTACACACTTTGAGAAGTTGCCAGACTGTGCCACCATGATGCACAGCGTCCCCGTGGGAAAGCTGGGGACACTGAGAGGACAGGGATCTCTTTGTCTTTTCTGGCAACAACATGTGAACCAAAAACTAATCTCGCCTGCCGTGGTGACACACACCTTTAACTCCAGCACTCGGGAGATAGAGGTAGGGGGACTGCCGTGAGTTCAAGGCCACCCTGAGACTCCACAGTGAATTCCAGGTCAGCCTGGGCTAGAGGGAGACCCTACCTCAAAAAAAAAAAGAAAAAATAATAATAATCTCAACCCATTCTCTCTCTTTCTCTCTCTCCTTCTCCTTCTTTCTCTATCAAATAAATAAAAATAAAATATATTTTTAAAATATCTTTCAAAGGGCTGGAGGGATGGCTTAGCACTTAAGGCATTTGCCTGCCAAGCCAAAGGACCCAAGTTCAGTTTCCCAGGATCCACGTTAGCCAGATGCAAAAAGAGGTACATGCATCTGGAGTTCATTTGCAGTGGCTGGAGGCCCTGGCATACCCATTCTCTCTCTCTCTCCCTCTTTCTCTTTCAAATAAATAAATAAAAATAATATATATATATTTTTAAAAATTTTAATCTCAAAATAAGCCCTACTAGTAAAATAAATCTGTGTACCCCAAAGGCTGGCTGCCCTACCCCATGCTTTCCATCCCAGACCTTCCTGGGAGCAAGGACTGTTTCTTTTCACCTCGCCCCCCCTCCCCCCAGTCTAGTACTGTGCCTCACCAATGCACACCCTGGAGAGACGCATGATTAACACATACAAGGACGGAACCTCTTTCCCAAACCCCTCGCCCATAAAGACCACTTAAAAGAAAAGTTGCCTTCGGCTATGACACAAACACTAGGGGTATGTTGCATTAAATTTTTTTTTTTTTTTCTGTTTTGGTGGGATCCTCTACTAGAAGAGACATGTGTGCACTGCTGTCAAGAGGCAGAAGCCAAGCCAGATAAAGGTTATCAGGAATGCAAAGCAGTTACCATTAGCATTTGGGAGGTTAATGGTAACAGGCTGTGGCTGGACCAACTTCAGATGGCTGGCAATGCGGAGCAAAGGTTAGCCTCTCTTCCTAGCTCATATTCATTCCCTCGCTGCTCTTCTGCTGGCCTGCCTCGGGTTTGGCAGCCAAAATACCCACTCTAATTTCACTGCCTGCTTTGGGCCGTGTGTGCTTTTGTGAATCGCCTCTCTTGACACAAGAGAAAGTGAATGAGCAGAGGAATTGGCCCCCTGCAGAAACCAAAGGCAAGGCCAAGTCTGTTTGCTGAGAAAACACTCCCCTGCTCACCAGGCCCGGCGCTGCGGGGAGCTGCCGCTCTGCCCTCGGCGCCGTGCCTCGTAATGATCCCTGAGCACTTGGGACCCCCCAGTGCACGAGCTAAATGTGCCCACGAGCAAGGATGCCAGGCAGCCGCTTGGAGGGCGGCGGCTCATAAAAGGCAAAGACGTAGTTAGCTCCTGCATATGCCAAGAAAAACAAGTCACGGAGGACCCTCGCAGGTCAGAGGCACTGGGCTGGACAGATGTCCCCTCTTCCCACCTGGGAAGCCAACCTCCAGGTTTCCTGTCTTCATCTCTGCAGACCTTCCTAAGATGAATAGCAACTTGAATTTCCACTAATAGGCTTGGAAAAAAACAAGATTCTTCCCACAAAGAAACAAGATTTCCTGCAACCCCCACTTTGTCTCATATGTCGCCTTTAGATTTTGGGGCCCCGGACACCCTCTCCAAGCCAGTGTACAGATTCTCACCAGGCTCACCTTGAGGGTGTGGGTGTCAGGGGGGAGTTACAGGTCAGTAACATCCACAAAAGGGAAGGATATTTCTCATCAAATGATCCCAGACTCGAGTCAAGGAGTCAGGGTCCAAAGAGTCAGAGCAAAAATCACATGGGCAAGAGGAGGTCCACCATTCCAGGATCTAGAATAAATGAAAGGGAAATGGAGAGGGGAAGCTCTACAAGAGCTGCTCCATTCTCTGTATGAGAAGTAGTGAAGGTAGAATGAATAGAATTCAGGGTGGATTTTTCTCCCACTCTGTGTATTTTCTCAAGGAGGCTGATGTCTGTGGGAAGGTGAGCAAGTTTGTGTCCCCCAGAAACCAGGTTGGTTTTTCTAGGTCAGGCAGGGAGCTCAGGGGACGTCTGAGTCCTTGCAGGAGGAACAGTCTGGCTCAGCTTGTTGTCCCCACTCACAAAGGACTTAGTTAGGAAGTCTGCCTAGCTGTCATCTTTTTGAAACCTGTAACAGGTGAGATGGGGTGCCCTTCCTAAGTCCATCAGACTCTTTCAGTCATTTTTGTTTCTTTTTGTTAAACATCCTTATATACGATAGGATGGTCCAGCCAGGACAGCAAGTTCCAGAGGCTTTTCTTTAGTCTGGGACCCTGAGGCTCAAAATAGAAGGCATGACTTCCTCAGAAACAGTCGTGTTCTCTCGATTCACGTGGCTGAGATCATCTTAGGGACCCTACAGCTGTACCTTTATGGCAAACACTGCAATTATGATTTGCAAACCAGTTGTTCTTTATTCTTGAATACTCCTGATTACATTGGCTTCTTCTCATTGTGCACCCTGGGGGGGAGGCAGATATGACTGTCCGCCACAGGTTAGAGAAAGAGGTAAACTCGTGTGAGTAAAGCCCATGGTCTCCCAACTACCGAGTGGCAAATGCAGGACGCGTGTTCAAGTCTTCCAATGAAAGTCCTTGCTGCTCTCTCCACCATGAAGGTTCTATGTGCTGACCTGACCTTTGGGGGTGGAAGCATCAAACAGAAGTACCTCGGCTAGGACCGTGAGAGGGAGAAAGACAGTAAAGGAAGGAAGAGGGACGGGAAGAACATAATGGGACGCATGTGCCATAAAAGCACAAGGGAGGACTACTGGAGAGGAGAAAGGAGACCAGAAAGAGCAGGCAGAGAGATGGAGGAGGGCACTGAACGAGGGTGTGAATAAGAACAAGGTATAATTGGGGCTGGAGGGATGGCTTAGTGGTTAAGGAATTTGCCTGCAAAGCCAAAGGACCGCGGTTGGATTCCCCAGGACCCACGTAAGCCAGATGCACAAGGGGACACACGCGTCTGGAGTTCGTTTGCAGTGGCTGGAGGACCTGGTGTGCCCGTTCTCTCTCTCTCCCTCTCTCTGCCTCTTTCTCTTTCTCTCTCAAATAAATAAAAATAAAGTAAACGAAATTCTCAAGAAGAAAGTATAATTGCATATATGTGTGGGAAAATGCCATAATGGAACACATCATGTTGTATGCTAACTTGATGTGTTTTTATATTTATTACTTATTTTCATGTGTGTGTACGTGGGGGTGGAGAGGCACGTAAATGCACCACAGTCTCTTGCCACTGCAAATGAATGCCAGATGCGTGACTACTTTTTGTGTCTAAGGAATCAAACCCAGCCTAGTGGGCTTTTCCAGTAAGCTGCTTGACCTGCTGAGCCATCTCCCCAACCTTAGTATGCTAACTAGGAAAGAGGTTTTTTTTTTAATATTTTGTTCATTTTTATTTATTTATTTGAGAGTGACACAGAGAGAGAGAGGGAGAGAGAGAATGGGCGCGCCAGGGCCTTCAGCCACTGCAAACGAACTCCAGACGCGTGCGCCTCCTCGTGCATCTGGCTAACATGGGTTCTGGGGAATTGAGCCTCGAACCGGGGTCCTTAGGCTTCACAGGCAAGCGCTTAACCGCTAAGCCATCTCTCCAGCTCAGAAAGTGGTTTTTAAAGGGGGCTGGAGAGGTTGCTCAGTGGTTAAGGAATTTGCCTGCAAAACCGAATGGCCCAAGTTCAATTCCCCAGGACCTATGCAAAGCCAGATGCACAGTGGCATCTGCATCTGGAGCTCATTTGCCGCTGCTGGAGACCAGCCCTGGTGCACCTATTCTCCCTCTCTCTTTCTTTCTCTCTCTTTTCTCTGTCTTTACTTATAACTAAATAAAAATACTTAAAAGAAAAAGAAGAGCCTTTGTTATCTTTCAAATATAAAGGTCAAATAAAAAAACCCTCTTACGTGTATCTTGGCTTTCCTAAATCCAACTACCTGATGGAGCAACAAAATGCCACGTTGACTATAGATTCATATAGATTCATGATGGCTGTGCACTGGCTTTCTGCACGGTGCTGGATACAGACAGGTATGTACCTTGGCTTCATAAAACCTTCCTGCTGTTAACAAATGAAACCCCTTCCTTTGTTCTCTCAATAAAAAGAGAAGAAGAAAAAAACAGAGAGAAGCAAAGAGAAGCTTCGCTGTCCATTGTGCACACCACATGAAGCAGTTCCTGACAATGCTCAGCCGGATGCTGAGCTGGTAAAGCAAACACACTTGTCTCGCCGAGCGCCCCCCCTCTCCAACCCAGTCTCAACCTTCTCTCTTTCCTTTCTATCTATTTCCATTGCTTACCTCCCTGTCTTTATCTCCATGCCACTTTATCTTCATAATTGGAGTGGGGGGGGCACAAATGTGGCTGCTGTACCTACCTTCCTTAGTGCTTCCATCTCAGGTCATTTTTTTTGTTTTGTTTTGTCCAAATCAAACAATCATCACAGTCAACAAGACTCAGGCAGGGAGTCTGGGGAGCAAAGCAGATTGTCCTAATGGAAGAGATGCCAGACCAGACTCCTAGGGACGGTCAGCCCCGTAAGGGAAAAGACGCAGAGAGTGAACCCAGAAAGATGAGACAGGCAGAGGAGCCCCCAGTCTGCCAGGTGATGGACCAAAATCACTTCTGTTGAAGCCATGGGCCTTCAGTTTAAGATCGTCAAAGCCATTTCAAGTTCTTTCTCTTCCCGAGCTCCAAATGAGTTTGCTTCCCCCATACAAGAGTAATTTGGGGGGATGGGAGCATCTCTGCAGAACTTTCTTCTGAAAATGATAAACACTGGGGTTGAGGAGGGCCTGCAGGTCTGTGTAATAGTTTTATTTCTCTGGAACCTTCAGCCTATGTCACAGGCTCAACCCTTCCCCTAGGTGGGGGGCAGAGAAGTCAATAAAAAGAGGATCTGAAAGCAAACTTGAGGGGGTGGTGAGGCTTGGGAGGTATTTAAAGGTGAACGAGGGGTTCATTAGTGATGTAAGTGAACAGACACTCATCAGTGACTTTTGGGCCATGTGCCAGCTGCCTCTTGTTTTTCTGCCAGAGGATAGGAACCTGCCAGGGTACGCTTGTTCCTGTGCCCCCACAGATGAAAGGTGCTTGAGAAATGATTATTTGGCATCTGGTTTGTTAGACAAGATAAAGGACTCCTAGCCAAGCTAAGAGAGAGAAGATATTGCTGAGAAATTAGAATAAACCAAAGATAAGAGGGGATGGTGTCAAAGACTATGCCATAGTAGGTCACAGTAGGTCAAGAGAAGGGAGAGAGATGCAGTAACTTTGCAGTTCTGTTCAAAATGCATAAATATTCTGGAACGTTCTGATAAGACCAAGTGTTTGTGCTCCATGGAATGTTTAGGCAAATTTTTGCACGGGAGGAAGGAAACTCATTAGTGCTCCAGAGAATGGTTTGGGAGGATTGGCGCAGTGCTCCTTGCTTCCCAAGGGAGGCTGGGGGTGGCTGTTTGTACCCTGACAAAGCAAATGGAGCAGACTCTTTGTGGAATGTGTATCCAAGATGACGTATCAGTGCCAAAAATAGAAGTGAAAAGAACAGGGAGAACTTTGATATTTGAGGGAAAAAAATAACATCCCTGAGATTCACAAACTGGGCTGTAGCGCCCCAAGGGGACACATTTACATGGGGTCAAAAGAGATGACTGATGAAGTGTCAAAAATGCTCGCTGCCCCACAATTCTGCAATTGTAACAAGATAGTAATGTCAGCACCCCCCCCCCAAAAAAAAAGAGTTTTGCTGTCTCTAAACTGCAGTAACTGAAGGTGGGATTCTTTTTTTTTTTAAGGGTACATCTTATTTATTTATTTATTTTTCTTTTCACAGTTTTGATTAACATTTTCCATGATTATAAAAAATATCCCATGGTAATACCCTCCCCCCCCCCGCACTTTCCCCTTTGAAATTCCATTCTCCATCATATTAGGAGGTGGGATTCTTGGATCATCTCTCTACAGCTCTTGGCGTAGGGTCTCCGTGCTGTCTCTGCACACTGAGGAAGGGTAAAAACCGAGTAAGGTATTCTCGACTCTTTTGTTACCCTCTCTTAGGGCAGGAATCGTGAGTGAGTGCTGGAGGTCAATTTTCTACCTCGTTTTGGACAGTAAGTGGTATATTTCTCTCAACAAAGAAAGGAAGTCAGCAAGATGACTCAACAAAGAAAGTTTTCAAAGGAATCTTGAAACTATTCTACATCCTCAATCAATGTGGTTCTGCCCACTCTCCACAAACAGGGCACGCATCTTGGTTTAACCTACTTAAGAATAATAGACAACAGGCACCTTCCGTTAATTCCAGCTGCTCCTCATAAGAAAAGAAAGTCTGCTATATGGTGATGTCAGATGCCCCGAGGACGCCTGAAATGGGAGAGACGGCCAGTCACTTTGGTTGAGGCCACAGAGTGCAGAACACTCCTCCCACTGCAGGAAGATAAGTGACACTTTGCTGATGTAGACGGCAAAAGGTTGTCTGAGTCCGGCTGCAGCAATGCTATGAAGATCCCTGCTATCTCCTGAAGGCCCAACTCCATTACGTGGAGAATATCAAACAGATCCTTGCCTTGTCCTGCTGACAATTTTATCTCTCAAAAGGTGGGGCGGCGGGGTGGGGGGGGAAGCAATCAGGGAAGCTGCTATTCTTGATACAGTTCTGACATCAAGGAAGAGCCAGCTGGCAATGTGTAAGTGACAGGACTCTCCTGGGTGAGTGACCATTTTATCTCGGAATAAGATGCAACAGCTTGGGAAGGGATGCTGAAGACAAGAAGACATGCTGTCATTCACAGCCCTCCGCTGGGACCTGACACCAGCCATGGCTCCTGCCTTCCAAGGGCTGCTGCTCTACCCAGATGCCGAATCACAGCTGAGGGACCTCGTCCGTGACAAGGGAAAGGCGGAAGGTGCGAGTGTTGGAAAATACAAGACAGAAAGCTATCCCTGGGTAGGGCGAGGTAGGAGAAAGGCATGACAAGAAACCCTCACTGAGGTGTCTTACAGGAAGATGGAGGCTGAGCAAGCAGAGAGGAGGAAGAGGAGGACCCATTCCACCTCAGGGCAGTGGTTTGAGAATTAATACTTGAACTTTGGCCTGGTGGAGAGCTCCTTTAAGAAGTAGTAAGAAAGACATTGAGCAGAGAAAGGTATAAAAATGTCTCTTTTTTTGAACATTTTTAAGAACACCTTATTTATTTATTCACTCATTGATTTCATTTGCATATGGGGGGAGTCTGGCAAATGGGTCTGGACAGCGCCAGACCCATTTGCAGTGGCCTCTAGCCACTGCAAATGGACTCCAGATGCATACACCACTTTGTAAGAGCAGAAGGGAGCGAAGGGCATTTGCAGCAGGCGAGGAATGAAAGAGACCAGAGAGGAGCCTTTACACAGCCCTTAGACGACCCAGAGACAGAAGACACCAACCCAGCCACTGTCGAGTTCTGGCCTGTCTCCGCCCCTTCCAGAGTCAGATGCTCTCCTTACACCAGAATCCCATGAGAACCCTTTCTAAATTCCTGTTCAAAAAGGAATTCTCAGGCTGGGGAAATTGCTTAGTGGTTAAGGAGTTTGCCTGCGAAACCTAAGGGCCCTGGTTCGACTCCTCAGGACCCAGGTAAGCCACATGCACAAGGGGCGCATGTGAGGCTAGATTCCCCAGGACCCAGGTAAGCCAGATGCACGAGGGGGCGCACGTGTCTGGAGTTCGTTTGCAGTGGCTGGAGGCCCTGGCGTGCCCATCTCTATCTATCTGCCTCTTTCTCTCTCTGTGTCTGTCACTCTCAAATAAATAAATAAAAATCAACAAAAATATTTTTAAAAGAGGAATTCTTCTTTTTAACACACTGTTGCTTAAATATAAAATATCTGCCCTTAGGCTCATGGGTTTGAGTGTTCGGTCCCCAGATGGCGGCACTGCTTGGGAAGGCTGAAGACACTCTCGGAGGGGGCACCTCACTGGAGGAAAGGAGCCACTGGGGGCAGGACTGGCTCACTTCTTGTTTGATTTCTGCTTCCGGAATGCAGATACAATGTTACCAGCCAGTTTCTTGCTCCTGCTGCCTTCCTTTCCCACCATGATGGAATGTACCCACTCAAGTTGTGAACCAACAATAAACCCTTAATCCTCTGCATGGCTTCTTGTCAGGTATTTGGTCACAGCAACAAGGAAACTAATACACCTGGGTTCTGTGACTGCTCCATAAGGCCAGATAATGGCATCGGCAAGTAGCGAGTTACTTCAGTAAACCCAAAGGCGCTTCATAACCTGCTTCAGCTTCTAGCATGATGGTGGGGCCAGGTCTGGAGCCCACTCAGAGCCTAGGCCATCAACCCGCTGCTAGTCTCCCAATGCTTGGCAAAAGGCTCATATTCTGCAACCAGACTTTGGATCTAATTCTATGCACGGTAAAAGTAGCTGAAGATATCTGGGCAAGGGGATAGTACGTGTAAAGGCAGAGACTATATGTGGGAAGGGGAGATCCCCAGGCAGTCAGGAGAATAACTTTTCAGGGTTATCTGCAGATGCACAGAGCTTAATTGGGAAAGAAGTAAAAACCAAACTGGGAGGAGAGCCCCGGCTGTTAGCCTGGAGGGACAAGAACCTGTCAGTCTGATGGGGGAGGCGAGGCAGGAAGGGTTGAGTGAACAGCTAGGTCAGCACCCTGGGAAGGCAAGGTACTGCGGAGGGTTGCCAGGGAAGGGGGGAGTGACAGTGGCCGGCACACAGAGACAGGTGTCACCTTCATACACAGCACGGCAGGGGCAGCTCTTTGGAAGAACCAGGCTGCAGCTCTTGGCTTCAGAGATATCAGGAGACCAAAAGTCAACCTCCAAAGACCACAGAGTGGGTGGATGGGGAGCAGGTAATTGGATGGCAGGAGCGGCAAGGAATGTGTGCGCGCACTTAAAAGAAAGAAAAGAGGCTTGACCATTGCTGGAGGGGACAAGACAATCAAAGGAAGACTTTCTTTCTTTTCACCTTCCTTCTTGTCTTTCAGTTGAAATCTCCATTTTTCTTTGCTTTCTGGACAGGGATCTGGCAGGTAAGGAGTCAGCAAACAAAACTAAAAGTGCCGCAAAGAATGTAAGATGGTGTGGGGTCCTGCGTACACACCTGGGCTGTAAAACACGGGTAGAAAACGTGACTGGTGAGAAAAAGGATAGAATGTCATGTCTGTACAGTCCCGCACGCAAATCATCCATGCAAGAACGGCGATGAAAGGTAAAATTGCAGTGGAATAATCACGCATAATCCCAAAGAAGGAAAAGAGGGGGAGACATATAAAAGAGGCCTCACGGTCACCCAGACAGCTGTCTCCACAGCAAGATCGTTGGAGAGGCAGGTGCAGAGATGGGGGGGGGGCCCAACCAGAGGCCTAGAGCTTTGCAAAAAGGGAGGTGGGCTATCTGTCAAAGGGGCCAAGGACTCAAAAAGTGTCAATGTATCTAAAAGGGCTTTTTAAAAATTTTTTTGTTCATTTTTATTTATTTATTTGAGAGTGACAGAGAGGCAGATAGAGAGAGCAAATGGGTGCACCAGGGCTTCCAGCCACTGCAAACGAACTCCAGACGCGTGTGCCCCCTTGTGCATCTGGCTAACGTGGGTCCTGGGGAACCGAGCCTCGAACCGGGGTCCTTAGGCTTCACAGGCAAGCACTTAACCGCTAAGCCATCTCTCCAGCCCGTAAAAGGGCTTTTGAGCTATGTTTGAAGGAGAAACCGGCAAGAAAAGATGAACCCACTCATCAGGGAGGATGATTTAATGTTCGCAGATGGCAATGAGAGGCAAAATTCCCATTTTGTTTGCCGTGCCTTAGGAAAACGATCTTGAGAGGCGGTAAGGTAAACATAAAGGATTAAGTGAAGCGCAAAACAGTGAAAAGATAACGAGGGGAACAGTTGACTTCCTTAAATGAGTCCGGCTGGTCAGACACCCACAAAGCACAGCCTGGCAATGAGACGTGGCTCCCAGGGGTGCATCTGGGGATGTTGTCACAGACATAGCCACGGGCTGGGGGGAGGCAGCTGACGTCCAGGTCCAGTGGGGGAAGAGGAGGACCCCCCCTTCCTTCAAAACACCAATCTAATCCCCACCGTGGACTCGATTATTCAATCAATGACCCATGGGTATTTAGAAGAGAATGGGTTAATCACTAAAAGCTATCGAGACTCATGGATTGCACTACACAACCTCATTTCTGTGTCTTAAGAGAGAGATAAATAGATGACTATTTGTTCATTTATGCCCTGTTGCCTTCCAAAGGGGCCTGAAGACTGATCAAAGGAACACTTTAAAAAAAAAAATTACCAAGATACTGCAAGTGTTAAGTATATGGAAAGAAAAGAAGAAAGGAAAACAAAGGAAAGGGGATAGGTAAAAGGGAAACAGTAAGACATATGCTGAAATCCACTTGTTACCATGGGCTCTGTTCACTTGCTAAAGACAGACCAGTGAGTGTGCTTGATGTGCTCAGGCAATATCAGAAGAGAAACAAGAGAGAAACCAATCCTTCATTTCACACCATCTATGATTTTTTTTTTTTAAAGGGAGAAAGAGGACTGGAGAGATGGCTTAGCAGTTAAGCACTTGCTTGTGAAGCCTAAGGACCCTGGTTTGAGGCTCAATTCCCCAGGACCCACGTTAGCCAGATGCACAAGGGGGCGCACGCATCTGGAGTTTGTTTACAGTGGCTGGAAGCCCTGGAGCGCCCACTCTCTCTCTCTCTCTCAATCTCTCTCTGCCTCTTTCTCTCTCTGTCTGTCACTCTCAAATAAGTAAATAAAAATAAACAAGAGGAGCTGAGCGTGGTGGCACATTCCTTTAATCCCAGCGCTCAGGAGGCAGAGGTAGGAGGATTGGCTGTGAGTTCAAGGCCACCCTGAGACTCCATAATGAATTCCAGATCAAACTGAGCTAGAGTGAGACCCTACCTCGAAAAACAAGAAAAAATAAAGGAGAAAGAAAGAAATATGGATGCATGGAAAGAAAAGGGAAAGGCAAAATGATTATTTCTGAGGCTAGGCCTCAAAAAACTTCTCCAGAGGGCTGTCAGAAAGAGGACAGTGTATCTAACAAACACACACTCCAAGGACTCTCTTGCATTCAGGTGAAACATATCACCTCCAAGAATCCCTTTAACTCTGTGACTAAGATTATTTGTAATTCAAATTTGAGTAAATTTCATTCAAAATACCAGTACTGTCAAAAGTATTCTTAGCCTCTAGAGTGGGCCTGATTATTTTAGGCAATATGCAGTACAAATCAACTCTAGGACAAGGCAAGTACTAATACAATACACTTTGGAAGACTTTCCACCCCTCTTTGAATAGCAGCTCAGGGTCAAACATCCTCTGTGCTGGTCTGTCTGGGGCACTGCACTGGGGACACTCGGGGTCCTGGCATGGGGACCACAATCAAGTATGCTCTCCCTGAGCTTGGGCAGCCTCATGGGAATAGCCAATGGCTCATGCTAGGAATGGTCTTGAGAAGGCAGCCTCCCCATCTTCCAACAGTCATAACATCAGATCACCCCTACCTCACTGAAGAGTCTCTTCAGGGAGCTCTTTATTATTTCTTTTAAAAAAAATTATAAGAGAAAGAGAATGGGTGTGCCAGGGCTTCCAACCACTGCAAACAAACTCCAGACACATGTGCCACCGTATGTATCCAGCTAATGTAGGTACTGGGTAATCAAACTTGGGTCTTTAGGCTTCTCAGCCAAATGTCTTAACTGCTAAGCCATCTCTCCAGCCCCAGGGAGCTCTTTTAACTTATCAGCCCATCTCTAAGGAAGAAAGGTTTGTGTTCCAGTTAAACGAAAGGCATCATATACTAGGAAAACACTAAACTACAGTGAAAAGTGGGGTCCTGCCTGAATATCTACAATGATGAGAATTTATCCAAGCCATTTCACCTTTTGGGTCTATCATCTCTAAGACAAAAGTGCTTAGATAAGTGTTAAGCATCCTTTTGGTGCTCATATTCAGTAATTTAGACATATGAAAATGTGTTTCAACATGTCTATAATTCTAAAACCGAATATAAATATTACTGGTTGCCTTTAAGTTCATTATGTAAACCGTGTGCCTCACAGAAATCCAATCTGTACATAAGTTCTCATGAAAAATACAGATTGCAGGCTGGAGAGATGGTTAATGCTTAAGGCACTTGCCTGCGAAGCCAAAAGATCCAGGTTCAATTTCCCCAGTACCCATGTAAGCCAGATGCACAAGGGGGCATATGTGTTTGGAGTTCATTTGCAGTGGCTAGAGGCCCTGGTGTGCCCATTCTCTCTGTCTACCTCCTCTCTCTCTCTCTCTCTCTTTCTGTATCCCTCCCTCCCTCTCCTTGCAAATAAATAAATAATCAGCATTCAGGCATGAAGAAAGAAAAAACTTTTTAAAAAAAGACAGATTGCAATGTACACCTATGCATTGATTAACCTGAGGTGCCTAAATGCAATATGGTAGCCTGCATTAGATATTACAACAGGAGAAAAGTAGACATAAGTAGGAAAACTACTATACTTGAATAAAGTGTGTTGTTTTTCAAAAGTTGGGAAGTTTCATCTGTACTATTCAGTCTGGCAGACATGAGCTTTCATCTCACTGTGTTTCTAGAGAAATGATAAAACCACATTCAGAGGCTCAGTCAGGAGGCAAGGAGCTAGGAATATCTCAGAGGATAGAGTCAAGAAAGACAGATCATGTCACAAGAAAGGACTCTAAGGCTCCTAATTCAGAGCAGCTGACTGCCATACCTCTGCTGGGATTCGCCCTTCTTTATTGACCTTGGACTCTGTCCTCTGAACTATCCCCAGCCTCTTTCATTCCTGACTGGGCCCCTGAATATAGCTAATATAAATACAAGAGTTCCAATCACCCTCAGCTTCCTGGCTATGATACTGGCAAGCCTGGATGTTTATGGCCCATCGTCTACCTGATCCATCCTTCATACTGGTGTTTGTTTGTTTGTTTGCTTGTTTGTTTGTTTTGGTTTTTCAGGGTAGGATCTCACTCTTGTCCATGCTGACCTGGAATTCACTAGGTAGTCTCAGGGTGGCGATCCTCGGACCTCTGCCTCCCGAGTGCCAGGATTAAAGGTGTGCGCCACCACGCCAGGCCCCTTCATACTGTTTTTGAACAGTCATACTCAGTGATCATTACCTTGTTTAGAAAGACTCGATGACCCCATACTAGGGATTCCACCCTCAGAAACTTTGGAGTGAGACCATGGCCTTCTATGATAAATACCTTGCTTGTGCTCAGCTCTTGGTAAAGATAATGGGATCAGAAAGGTCTGGAGAAGGGCAGCTGAAATCATCACAAGATGGAAAGGGCTCCTGCCTAAGGATGAATTAAAGAAATTAAGGAGTCTGCAAGATGAATAATAATGTTAGGAGGAGACAATCTCAAATTTTTCAAAATGTCTTGGGGAGAAAAACAATAGAATCATAGACCAAATTTCAGGATATTTGACTGAGGCATTCTGTCTTGAATCTTAAAACAGACAAATTACGTCAGGAAGAAATGTCTAATAATAATAGTAAAGTTGGTGACCTGGTAAAACAAAACAAAACAAACAAACAAACAACAACAAATATATATACATATATATATATTGGTTTAAGAGAGGGTCGTTTTGGGTTTGGGTTTTTGGGTTTTGAGACACAGTCTCAATGTAGGACCCATACTGGTCAGGAACTCCCTATGTAACCCTTATGCTGGCCTTAAACTCAAGATCCCACTTGTCTCCGTCTCCTGGGTGCTAGGATTCAAAGCACATCATTCTGTCTGGGTTACAAACCGAAATTTAAGGAGGAAACGTTTAGATAAAGTCCTGGAAAATCCTATGTCAGAACATTAAAAGGAACCTGGACATGGCCAGCTCTGGAGGCAGCTCTACTCTCCAGTCACCTGGGTTGTAGACGCCATCAGCAAGCTCCACCACCTGGCGTGCCTGCTTCTTTCCTCTGCCTTGTATCGCCCCTTTGCCATGAGGATCACCGTGCGTGCAGCTCAGCGGCTGGCACAGCAAGCCTCAGCAAACAGCAGCAGCAGCCATGTGGCAGGAGCCTCTGTATGCTTTGGCTGAATGAAGCTGGATTCCATTCGCCAAACAGTGGTGCTGAGTCATTCTTCTGCCTTCAATATGACAACCATTGCCATTTTCCTATAACCAGATCGTGCCATCATGCTCCTCTCACATCAACATTTGGGATGGTTCTTGGGCCTTCTAGATAATCCCTTCCACACTGAGAGAAAGTGTCTAGATACTTTCCAGTGTCAACATCATTAGGGTCTCATAGGGAAAAAAATTCTTTTTGAAAGAAAAGAAATGTGGATGCCGGGGAGATAGCTCAGGTATTAAAACTGCTGTTTTTTTTTTTTCTTTTATAAATAATAATTATAATTTTTTTTTTACTGCACTAGCTTGATGACCAGAGTTCGGATCCCCAGAATTTATGCAAAGCCAGACACAAGCAGGGCACATGTCTCTATTCCAGTGTGCCTATGGCAATGGAAGGCTGAGTCAGGAGAATTCTCAAGCTCAGGCCAGTTAGCCTGGCATCCACAGTGGCAAAATCAAGAGAGAGAGGGGGGTGGGAACCTGTCTCAAATGAGGCGGAAAGTGAGGGCAGATACTCCAAGGTCATGCTCTGACCTGCATAGGCACACTATGACACACACATACATGTACATATCACACACGCCATGCACAAGCATGCACATACACACACACACACACGCATACATGTACATTCACACACGCCAAGCACAAGCATGCACATAAATACACACACACACACACACACACACACACACACACACACACAAAGAATGGAAACGTGCCAGACAATTATAGTTACAAAGATGTCAAAAGTGAAAGATTAAAAAAAAAATTAAAAGCTAAGCATTTCCAGGCAAATGCAAACCTAATAGCGATGCAAAGTCCATCCAAGAGAAATGGCACTCCTTCATTACCAGAGACAGAGTGGGAAATTTTACTGATTTATTTATACACTAACATATTGCTTATTGGTCATATTCCCATCAGGTTACACCCTTGCGTTCCCTCTCCTCTGATCTCATTCCACTGAGGGCTCTCCTCCGTGAGGTGATGGATATCTCTGGTGGAATCATGAGTTCAGGAGTCTCTGTATGGAGGTGACAATATCTCACGATACTCCTTCAGAGGGGGGAGGTTTATAAGGAGAGTGGAGGCCTTGCGGAGAGCTCCGTGTCTCACCGGGACGCGATACAAAGCCGCACCGCCAGCTCTCACGTAGGCTGGACTCCTTGAGGCCAGAGGCATGGGCTTAAAAAAAAAAAAGGTTGAATTTTATAGCTGAAGAGCAAGGTGTCTTTTGACATTATTGTCTTCCTTTGATTGGGAGCCAAGGTATTCAGAAAAGGACTGACTCAAAGCCTGGCTCCTCTGACGTCCCTCGGGCCCACTGCCCCCTTGCCACACTGGGAATGACAAGAGCCTCTCTGGCGAAGCGCAGGCAGCATTAGATGAGATGGTTCACGAACCACACTTGGCACAGTGTCCCGCCCAATCCAAGCCTTCAAAAGTTAGCCCTGTCCTTGGAGTTCTCCCTTGTTACTTCCTTTCTTCCCTCTTCATCTCCATGCAGTTGGGGAGGAAGATGGAGATGTTCAGCCAATCTGCTTGCTGTGCCTTGATTACAGTCCTATATGGGTTTGAATTGACATTCACCAGTATGTTTGAATTTTACTAGCATGCCTCTCCAGGGACTCATGCGAAGTCAATACCTCTTATCTGATAAGGCCTAAATTGGTGTTGTAAACTACCATTTGGACTAGTAACAGAATTGCTAATGGAGTGATAATTAACGAATTTCCCAATTATGCTCCTCTACCCCAGATTTATCAGCCATCTCATCCCCTGTGCTGTCTCTCACCTTCGGGAATATGGCATGAAAATAATGGGCTAAGGGGATAACAAAGTGCAGCCCCCAGGATTATAGACAAGTGGTTTAATTCTGCAATTTATCCTTCACAGTTGAGTAATACTTTTTTCTTTCCACCCTCTCCCCCACCAGAACAGTCGGTTTCTCCCATTCCCAGTGAAGGTTTTAAGACATCCACTTCAGGGTGAGGTTAGAGGGCCTCAGCTGGCAAATGCCGAGCTTCTTCTCCGGCCTTCCAACCATTTCTTTTTTTAAGTGTTTTCCTCATACTCCACCTAAGTCCACCTTCCCTCTTGTTTTCTTATACCTTATAAACATGTTTTTGGTTTTTTTTGGTTTTCGAGGTAGGGTCTCACTATGGCTCAGGCTGACCTGGAATTCACTATGTAGTCTCAGGGTGGCCTCGAACTCTCAGTGATCCTCCTACCTCTGCCTCCCAAATTCTGGGATTAAAAGCATGCGCCACCACTCCCGGTTGTTTGTTTATTTTTTGAGACAGGGTCTCACTATGTAACCCTGGCTGGCCTGGAGCTCATAGCAATCCTCCTGCCTCTGCTTCCCAGGTACTAAGTATAAGACACTCTGCCTAGCTCTTACTCTCCAATTTTCCCACAGCTTTCCCACACACTCCGATCATTTGGCTTGCCTCTCAATATGCCTTCCCTTTGTCCACATGCAGTTTGCTCCCTCTACCAAATGGGCCACTGCCCCTTCAGCCACTGGCAAACGTGAACTCATTGTTGGAGTCTCAACTCCGGAGCTTGCCTGTCTTTGAAGTCAGTGACATGCAGTACACGTGCCCACACGCATGAACCTTCACATCACGGGGCATTGTCTCTTCCAAAGTTGCCTTGATCAGAGAATGGAAGGACCGCTTCTTCCTGGACTCAGTATCTCAGCATCAAGCCCTGTGGCGCTGAGCATCTTGGAAGCAACTGCTCTCACGATAGATGCCCAGCAAAGGACTAGAGAAGATAGACAAGTATTCCTTCCCTACAATATTTTTTTTAAACTTTTAAAAATATTTCATTTACATGTTTATTTGGGAGAGACAGAGAGAGAGAAGGGGAGAGAATGGACAAACTAGGGCCTCCAGCCACTGCAAACGAACTCCAGACACAAGTGCCACATTGTGCATCTGGCTTATGTGGGTCCTGGGGAATCAAACCTGTATCCTTGGGCTCCGCAGGCAAGCACCTTAACAGCTAAGCCATCTCTCCAGCCCTCCCTAAGATATTTTTAAACGCCAAGAAACAAAAGATGACAAAAAGTACACGCCTGCCCATGTGAGAGGCACTCTCCGAGACGTTCAGGAGAAGAAAGAACTGCTGGGTCTGACTGATGCCACCACAAGAACAAGGCGGTCCCTGAGGCGCGATTTAAATTCCACTCCATGGTTTCCTTTTTAATTCATTTTTATTCCAGGTGCAGCCCTGCAGCTATTTTAAACCCGAGACTTAAAATAAAGTAATACTAATAGCTGGAGTTATCACAGGCTTCCACAGCAACGGTGCACCTTGAATCCCAAGGGTTGGGGGGGGGGAGGAGAAGAAAGCGACATGCAGAGTTGTGACAAACCTCAGTGTCCCTTCCCCAGGAGAGAGTGGAAAGAAAGCGAACAAAACACGGACTCCATCCTCAAAGGGTTGTGCTTGCCTCTGCAAATGCATTCACTCCTAGATCGCCTGCAAGAGTTCACTCTGCACATCTGACTTTTCCTTCGCCAAACGTGCACGCGCACGAGAATGGGACCATACCAAGCAAAAAGTACACTGTCGGTGGACCCACCTAATGACCCGTGACGGTCACCTACAGTCCACGGGGCTGAGCATAGAGGCGAGCCCACACCTACAGAGAGTGAACCTCTAAGTGGAGAAAATGTCTTTTAAATGCATGTTTTCTACAAAATGCCTCCATGTCCAAGAAAGCTGCCCTGGGAAACAGAGTTCTGTGGTGCCCCAGGGACACGGCCCTGCCCCTGACCTGCTTATGTCAGCAAAAGCCAGGCTTGTTTCTTTCAACTCATTAATGAAAAAAAAAAAAAAATCATGCTTTAATTATTAGTCTGAGCCAGCAGGAAGCCCACAGTACTAATGCAGCCCGGACAGGGAACATCTCCAAACATAAAACATTTCAGTTGTTTGGTCAGACCAGCTCCCCTCCTTGTTCTTGGAATAGCACTCACCTCTCAGTGTGGGGTGGGGGACCCTTTCTCCTCATGTGTCACCCAAATTGACAAGACAAATGTGAGGGGATTCCCAGCACCACCTCTTCTGAGTGCAGCCAAAGGTACCGCCGGGAGGAAGGAGCCAGTGCTGAGTTCGCCCACGGTGGGTCTCTGCACGTGCAACCGAAGAGCCCGTGTATTAGACGCCAGATCCAAGTGAAAACTGAATGTATTTGAAGGTCATGGCTTCCAGCATCCCAGGAGGGAATCAGATGAGAGCAACGCCATAAGAGTGTGTGAACCCTCCAGTGGCCACAGAGAAGACCACCCAGGAAGAGACGCCACACGACTGAGGCACTGTTGGCTTCACCAGAGGCATCCCAGGTACCGTGGTTAGACTCATAACTAAGGCTATGGTGAGACCAGAGCAGTCACCCTTCCCCTCCAGAGTTCGAACACCCCTAAATGGAGCTCATCAAATACTGCCTCCTGTTGCCCAGCAGAAAGCCAGTTCTCCCTTCTGTGACTCCACAGTGTCGGCTCTTCCTGTCACTCATTGGCTTTCAGCTATAATCCATGGCAGCCTTCAGGTCAGAGAGAGAATCTCACACTACTTCTCTTTTTTTTACATTTTCACAGGCCTACAAAATCCCTTTAAAAAATAACCAGCACGAAGCCGGGCGTGGCGGCACACGCCTTTAATCCCAGCACTTGGGAGGCAGAGGTAGGAGGATTGCCATGAGTTCAAGGCCACCCTGAGATGACAGAGTTAATTCCAGGTCAGCCTGGACCAGAGTGAGACCCTACCTCGAAAAACCAAAATAAATAAATAAATAAATAACCAGCACCATATTCTTCTTACTAGTAACATCGCTTTCTAGATACAACCCAATCCATTAGCACCGTCCCCTCATAGGATATTCTCATAACCAAGAGAACTGGAAGGCACCCGAAAGGGGTGATCTCAGAATAAAGTTTCTATTCTGTTGCTGCCTCCTGCTCACTTCCTTTTTCTGCTTCCCTTTTCCAGAGTTTAGTTTACACCAGGGGAAATTTCCTCACAGATCATACTCAAGTGGTCTTGAACCATACAGGTTTCAGGGTCCTTGGACAGGGGCTCAACAGTTCCCAGGTCAGTACGAGGCATGGGAAACTTTGGCTGTCCAGGGGCAGTGGTGAGCTGCCCTCTTTGGACATTGTCTGGCTGGACCAG
The DNA here is from genome assembly GCF_020740685.1 of Jaculus jaculus. Lineage (NCBI taxonomy): Eukaryota > Metazoa > Chordata > Mammalia > Rodentia > Dipodidae > Jaculus > Jaculus jaculus. Next base: position 102,247,882 of record NC_059111.1, on the reverse strand, counting down.
TCTATGGTCCACCTAGCCTCACTGTGAGTGGCAACGCAGAATCTTACCTCAGCTATGAAGGGCTACAAAAGATTAATGTGGGGTGGGGGGTCCTTCCTCCTCACATCTCACTTCTCAAAGATTAATGAGGAGTGGGGAGAAACAGACTTCACCTGCAGTTAACTTCAGTTCATTGTCCTCACAAGTCTACTGTGTAGATGAGGAGGCTATTCTGTGATAAGGGGATTTATCTTTCTTTGGGGCCCAAGTCTGACTCTTAGGAATTCACTATTCAGTCTTTATGTTATTCTTTGAAATGTTCCTGCTACAAAGTTGTTGGGGGGGGGGGCAAAAGAAGAGAATATACTCAGCGTACAACATATACATGTACTGAAATGTATATATATCCGTAATCACTTCACTAAGTCCCCTTTCCCTGGTTCACTGCATCACCCCCATTGAGTTTCTTCAAGGACATCCAGCTTCTATTTGAATCTGTAACACATTACACAGTGCACAGAAGAGAGCTCAGTGGATGTTTGTTGATGAATGAAGGACCTGTTCGAAACCTTCCGTGTCCCTGGCCATGGCCCCTCGAGAGGCGCTGTAGCCTTCTGAAGTGACTCCAGGTGTTACACCAGAACTGCGTGTCACACCAACCAGATGATGGCCTCAGATGTCCAGACCATCAAAACCCCTTTGCTTCCTGTCCTGGGCACCCTGACTTTATATTCTGAATCAGGGAATTGCTTATTGTGTCAGTGACTTTTTTTTCATTTGTAGGATTAACATACCCAACTAGAAGCAATTTATGGAAGAAAAGAGGCTTAATCCATCTTACAGTTCTGTGGGATAGAGTCGCTCGTGGCAGAGAAGTCACAGCAGGCCAGAGCAGGAGGCAGAGGAGGAACAGCAAATGGAGCCAGGTTACAAGACCTCAAGGCCAGCCTGCCTGCCTCAGTGACACACTTCTTCCAGCAACACTCTACCTCCCAAAGGTCACACAACCTTCCGAACAGTGTCACTTTTACCGAGGACCAAGATTTCAAACACATGAGCCTGTGAGAAACATTGTACATTCAAACCACATTACTTATATTTGCTTTCTGGAAGTTATTTCTCACGGCAAACTTCTTTGAGATGGAAGTCAAATAGAGCTCGCAGGCCCGAATCTGTTAATTGGTACTTCAAATCCAAGAACCGCTCTTGAACATTTAGCCCTAGTGTATTTCACGTTGTTAGCCTGTAAAATCCATGCCTTACTTTTCTTATATTACTCTTCCTATCTTATATGTTAACTGTGTTATAAGGTCTTTCGGGTGATATCCTCTAGGCTTTCATATTAAAAATCAATGCAAGCGTTCAGAGTGCTAACATCCCGTGCATATTCAGTAAGTGTGTACTGATTGGCTCATTGAGCTCCCATTTTTATCTTAATATCCCTTCCCCAAGGACACTCGACAGCTGATGAATTGCATCTGCGTCCCAGGGGCCGTACTAGACCTGTGGCCACTACTCACAAGTCGAAGCTCTGGCTCTTGCTTGTCTCCACAGGATTTGTTGGATGTCCCCCAAGACAACCCAGGGGTACCCAGACAAGTTCTGGCCTCACTGTATGACCGTTGGCCACCCATCGCCGGGTCCTCACATGGCATCCGTGAGCACTTCCTCACCACTTCATTCCTCCCACGTTCCCTCAGCCTTTCTGGCACAGTCCACATGCAGGAAAATACCCAGAGCTGCTCCGAGAACTAAGGCGGCCGAAACAAGAACACCCTGGACCCACGTTAGCCAGATGCACGAGGGGGCGCACGCATCTGGAGTTCGTGTGCAGTAGCTGGAGGCCCTGGCGCGCCCATTCTCTCTCTCTGCCTCTTCCCCTGTCTCCCTCTCTCTCTCAAATAAATAAATAAATAAATAAATAAATGAAATATGAAAAAAAAAAACACTATTTATTTTAAAATGGTATTCTCTCTGCAGAAGGATTGATCAGGTAAGTTATTTCCATAAAGGACCCTTGTACTGTGTTTGAACTGCCATATGATGGACCCACAGGTGCTTAACATGCAGCCATCCCTGAATATGTTCATTGTAAAAGAAGACGCCTCTAGACCAACAGAAATAACCATTCCCTGCAGCAATGGCTATTTCCACAAGTAGCCAATGGCCTTGATAGAGGAGTGCGGACACTGAGTGATAGTGACCTCTGAACAACAGTGACTACGTCCGCCAGTGAAGTGCTTCCCTTGTACTGTGTCACAGTTCTTCCACGGACCTCAGCATGAAGGAACCATAGAGTCTCATATCCAGGACAAGACTTGACCGAGCTGTTTACATTATGAACAAGGAGAATTGAGCTAATCAGAGAGGTGTACAGCTACAGATGCCCCTCAACTCACAACTGGGTGATGTCCCAATAAACTCATGGGGTTGACATGCATCCACAATGAGGAAGGCCTCTTCAGAAAAAGGGCAGGGAGGAGGGAAAGGATGGTACCAACATGTGATGTTTACATACAAAATATACCCATATCTAATAATATTAAAAAAGAAAGTAAATTTTCAAAAAATACTTTTTCTGTCCTCCAAAATAGTTCCACTAAAATAAAGATTTTAAACAACTTCAAAAATAATAATAAATGGGGTGGAGAGATGGCTTAGCGGTTAAGTGCTTGCCTGTGAAGTCTAAGGACCCCGGTTCAAGGCTCGATTCCCCAGGACCCACGTTAGCCAGATGCACAAGGGGCACATGCATCTGGAGTTCGTTTGCAGTGGCTGGAGGCCCTGGCACGCCCATTCTCTCTCTCTATCTGCCTCTTTCTCTCTCTGTCTGTTGCTCTCAAATAAATAAATAAAATTAAAAATAATAATAATAACTCATTGTAAGCTGAGAATGCATTTAATATGTCTAGCCTACCAAACACCACAGCTTAGCCTAGCCTACCTTAAACATGCTCAGAACATTTGCATTAGCTTACAGTTAGGCCAAATCATCTAACGCAGTCAATTTTATAAATAAAGCATTGGATAGCTCATGGAGTTTACTGAATACTGTGCTCAAAGTAGAAAGCCAGAATGATTGTGTGGCTTATGATAAAAATCAAACCAGGGTGAACCACTGAGAATTGGGCCTCATCTCTACTAGTAACTAAGTCTACAGTGGAACTCCCCATGAGTGCCCTCCAATGGAGGCTGGAGGAGGCGACTCTGTCCTTCCTCACAGGGTTCAAATGATCCACCAGGTGCAGCACCTTTTGTCTGATGTTCCAGCAACCTGTGCTGGAATTGCAAGGAGGGCTACTTAATTTTTCAGTATGCCACTACAACAAAGTCATCTGGATGCCTCGTCATCACATATGTTCATAAAAACGTCAGCTGTAAGTCAACTTACTCAAGGGTTGCTTTGAACTTGTCCTCTCTGGGGAGAAGGGATTTGGGGATGGGGGGATGTTTCCCAGTCCACAGAACAACAAAAGATTTTGGCAGACCTGTTTGCATGCTTATATTGGAACTAATGAGAATGAAAAATAAATGCACTCTCTCTGCAGTCGTAATTACTGCTTAATTTACTAAAATAGTATCTGTTAAGATGGATAATAATCACTGTCCTGGTCTTTGTAGAATGCTTTGTTTTGTTTTGCTCTTTAATTATACCTTAGGTCAGTCTCCTAGTTGGGCTTTAATGTTAAAATGTCTCACTTTCTTACCCACTTATTATATAAAAAAAAAAACCTAAGGATTTGAAAATGTTGTTTCTGTAGCATTTTTATATTCAGTTGACAAATAAAAATTGTGCACATTCAAGGTGTTTAATGTAATGGTTTGACAAGTGCATGCATTGTATAATGATGATCATTATAATTAATTAACACATCCATTAGCTCCCCAGAACTTTTCTACATATTGATCAGATCACACATGCTTAAGTCAGATTTCCATGACTACGAAAAAAATACCTGAGCTCATCAATTTAAAAAGGAAAAAAAAAGGTGATTGTTTTTAATTTTTTTTTATTTTAATTTATTTGAGAACGACAGACACAGAGAGAAAGACAGATAGAGGGAGAGAGAGAATGGGCGCACCAGGGCTTCCAGCCTCTGCAAATGAACTCCAGACGCGTGCGCCCCCTTGTGCATCTGGCTAACGTGGGATCTGGGGAACCGAGCCTCGAACCGGGGTCCTTAGGCTTCACAGGCAAGCGCTTAACCGCTAAGCCATCTCTCTAGCCCTTTTTTTTTTTTTTAATTTATAGTTTGAGGGACTTCAGTCTGTGGTCCCTTGGCCCTGTTGCTATGGGCCGATAGCAGTGGAGGACATCACAGCAGGAATGTGTGACAAGAGATCTCTTCACCTCATGAAGTCGGGCAAGCAAAGAAAGAGTCCGAAAGGAGCCTGAGTCCCAAGATCCCCTTTACAGTTACGCCCCCAGTGACCTCACCTTCTCCCAGTTCCCAACAGTGCCACAGGTTGGAAAACACAACAAAAAACATGGACCTTGGGAGACGTTTCCAAACCACAGCCTATAAAATCTGCCATGGCCTACCTATCCTGTGTCACTTTGCGTAATGCCTTCTAGATTCATCCATGTTGTCAGAAATGGCAACAAAATTTTCTTTTTATGGCTGAAAAAAAAAACCACATTTTTATTGTCTGTGCAGTCACCAACAGACACTCCATGTAGTTACATATCTTGGCTGTTATGAATAATGCTATGCTCAGCACAGGAACAATTCTTCAAGATAACGACTTCGAGGCTGGAGAGAGCTCTCAGTGGTTAAAGGAGCTTGCTTGCAAAGCCTGATGGCCTGAGTTTGATTCCCCAGAATCCACATAAAGCCAGACACACAAAGTGGTGCATGTGTCTGGAGTTCATCTGCAGTGGCAGGAGGCCCTGGTATATCAATATTCATTCTCTCCCTCTTTTATAGATGAATAACTTTTTGTTTGAAAAAAAAAAGTGATACTGGGGCCTAGAGAGATGGCTTAGTGGCTAAGGTACTTGTCTGCAAAAGCTAAGGGCTCAATTACCCAGTACCCCCATAAGCCAGATGCACAAGGTTGGACACGCTTCTGAAATTCGTTTGCAGGGGCTGGAGGCCCTGGTGTGCCCATTCTCTCCTTCTTTCCTTCTTCCTCTCTCTTTCTCTCTCTCTCTTTCCCAAATAAGTAAATAAAATAGTTTTAATTAAGCAACACTGATTTCATTCCCACTGGGTCAATACTTAGGAGTGGAGTTGCTGGATTATACAGTGGTTCTTTTTAAAGAAACCTCTATACTGTTGTCCATAATGGCTCAAATACAAGCTGCTGTTATCTAAAAATGATGTCTAAAACCAGAAATATATAGTGATATATATATGGCTCAGGATAGAGGGCGGGGAGATCCTGTCTAGTAGACGGAGGGGTACTCTTAGAAACTCTGACTTTGGACCAAAACAAGATTGTGTCTACTGATATAATTGCAAGCACTGGGGGAGAGGAGGCTCAGGGTCTCTAGTAAAATAGCCACAAGTTGGGTTTTAAAATAGAGATTTGGGGGCTGGAGAGATGGCTTAGTGGTTAAGCGCTTGCCTATAATGCTTAAGGACCCCAGTTCAAGGCTCAATTCTCCAATACCCACATAAGCCAGATGCACAAGGTGGCGCATGTATCTGGAGTTTGTTTGCAGTGGCTGGAGGCCCTGGGGCACCCATTCTCTTTCTCTCTCTCTCTGTCACTCTCAAATAAATAAATAAAATATTTTTTTTAAATAGAGATTTTGTTTTGTTTTTTTTTCCCAGAGAAATAGCATAATTGGTAATGGGTATTATTTACACTTTTGACTTTAGCAGGTTTCAACCATTTATCTTGTTTCTAATGTACCATTCATGGAAACAGCCACACATCGCTCATTCTTTGTTTTAGAACTAAGTTATTTACCCAGAGAGAAGAGGTTGGAGAAGTGAATTACGTTAGTAAAATCCTCAGATTGCTTTGTACACCGTCAATTCAGTGAAATGCGTTCCTGCCTTCACGCATAATGGCCCCGACTTAAAGTAGCCAACAGCCAGGGTGGAGTAAGCACATCCTATGGGTATGTATGCTCAGCACAGCGGGAGAGGGGAAACGCCCTCTGCAAACATGCTTCAGGTATCCGCAGGAAGGGGAGAACGGGGGTGAAAAGCGGAGGCACAGTGAGAAGGAGCCGCAGGCAAGGGTTCAGTGCGCAAGGACGTGAGGGTGAGGAAGAGTAGGGTGGTGCCTGATGGGAAAACACGAGTGGACCCTGGCGCCTGGGGGTGGGTGAGCTTGGGCAAAGTGCTCAGCCTCTCTATGCACTGACTATAAGTGAGATACTAGAGGCACCTTGCTCAAGGGAGTGTTCGGGAGACAGAGCAAGAGGTTTCACAGCCCTGCTTGTAATTGTGGGTTAAGTCCTCAGCAAACACTGTTTTCCCTGTAAGGCTGTGAAGAGCATAAGGTCAGCGACAGGGCTCTTTGTATCATCCAACGGCCAGGGAGAGGGTGTGCGTCCTAGAGCTCCATGTCTGCCCTGAAAATGAATGCCAGGAAGAGATGGAGGCAACTGGTACCAGCCGACATCAGCATCCCCTCCCTGCCCTGGGCCTGCCTCATGATGACAGCTGTCGACAGATGCTAATCACCCTTGGCTAGGTCCTCAGCCGCTGTGTTCTTTAACTCAGTCTCATCAGGGCGAAGACAGAAGGAAGCTAGACCAGAGAAATCCTCGGGGATGGTGCCTTAGGATCCTCACAGTTGTTAAAGGTAAAACAAAGTGATTGAAAGAAGCTGCCAGCAGGTGGGAATCAGGGAGTTCCTGGGGAAGTCCTCCCTCCTTTAACCACGGCATCCTAGCAAACATCTCCCTACCTCAACCTCAGCCTCCCAGCAAAGACAGGACCATGAGAGTGACCAGATTCCTCCACTCTTCTTCAGAAGCCATTGCAATGATAGGGGATCCCCTGAAACAGAGGACAGTGGGAAAACCAAGGACACAAGTCCACTGTCCCTCCACAACAGTGGCCTCTGGGCCCACGTTTGATGTACCTGGCTCAGATAACGGCAATGGTTTTTTCATCACTGTTGCTGTGTCCAAAATACATGACCCAAGAACTTAAGGAAGGAAAGGTTGTTTCAGCTCACAGTTTCAGAGGGCTTAAAACCATCATGACGGAGCACAGCAGATGGTATAATGGTGGGTCAGGAAGAAGCGAGTGAGACGGGGACCTATTTCCTTCTGATAGGTTCTACCGTGTAATGTGTACCGATCTCCCCAAAATAGTGGCATCAGCCGAGGCCCAAGCAAGCCCTCAACAGCATGAACCTGGAGAGAATACCTCAGACTGCATCCACAACAGAGCGCTGAGGTGTTCAACGATGAAATCAGTGTGGCAGAAACGACAGATCCAGGAAGCTCAGAAGGCACGGCGTGGTGGATTCAGGGAGTGACCCATGAAGCTCAGCTCAAAACGTTGAGCACGGTGGCCAAGGGGCACCTTCTTTTCTGCCACGAGAGATATGCCAATGTTCTGTGTAAGGACACAGTAAGCGCTTAGCAGTGAAGGCAAGAAGAAGGTGTAGTTTGGGTTTCTAAAAGATTTGTAAAGAGAACTTTATCTTTCATGTATCCTTTTTGATTAGGCCCCAATTTGGCTCTTACAGAGTTTTTGAAAAATTCCATATTTTCACTAGAAACAATGTTCCCATCAAAACTGGCAGCAGTCACCACAAGAACAACAACAACAACAAAAAAAAACTGTTCATACTTAAACAACTCCTGAACACATTTGACAAACCACAGTGATGTCAAAAGACGGCTAAACAGATCTGTCACTAACCTGCATGAATCTTTAGAATCAAAAACGAGAATTTACCCCAAAAGAATGTCTGAATCCCTTCTTCCAAACCCTATAGGCTAACAGCCTGAGCATCAGAATGTGAACGAGGTATCTGGAGACTTACATGAGCATCTGGACTGGAACCGGGCAGCGCCCCAGCTGTAGCCCCCACAAACAGAAAAGGCTGAGCCCTTCTCAGAGGCCTTTATTTCTACAGAGGCTAAAGCCAAATGAATCTTATAGTACTCCAGGCACCAGTGTGCTCTAATCAAAAGACACAGAGCCATCAGTATCTGGGGGACGCTGTCTGGTCATGAATGTCTAGCCGGCCACTTCATTTCATATTGTTGACAAATGAGACGTGGAGGTCATTTCTTTCTGCAGCTCTATGCAGATGCATGGGAGTGCCTTAGCAGGGTCAACGCCGGCTTTCAGGACGAACTTACAGAATCTTTACTGAGTACCTACTCAGTGCGGGTGCCAGCTAGGTCTGAGAAGGAAATGGCAGTCAGCCTGGCACCTCCTTTACCCCCAATTACAGGCTGAGGCACAGAGAGGAGACCAGTAAAGCCCATGAGCGGTGCTCTTACAGAGAAGCTTGATGTAGCCAAGGAAACACCATGACTTAAGTATAAGGATATCCCAAATGCTGAAGGAAGGAAACTGGCAAAGCCCAGAGCACGGTGTGGCCATGCCAGGGAACTCTGTGACACGTAAGACTCAGCCCTGGGCCCTGTCATCACTCCGGCACTTCTGCAAGTGGGCTTGCTTCTCCGCCTGATGTTCCATGTCAGTATTTTAACTGGAGGCGCCCACTTCTAAAACTGCCTTCGAGGATGCTGGCTCGAAGCCTGGGATAACCTCATGTGAATGAAGAGAAGGTTGGGAGAGTGGACAACATGGTGGACTGAGACTTGTTTCAAATATCTTCTCCATCACTGAGGGCTCCACACTCATCAGTGGCTGGTCCTGGTGTGTCTTTTCTCAGTGCTTTCCTCCCAACTACCTCTGCCAGGGCCATGCGCATACTAGGCAATTGCTCTAGCACTGAGCTACATTCCAGACTCAGTAATCTTTCCAAAAGTAAAAACTGGGCTGGAGAGATGGCCTAGCGGTTAAGCACTTGCCTGTGAAGTTTAAGGACCCCGGTTTGAGGTTCGATTCCCCAGGACCCACGTTAGCCAGATGCACAAGGAGGCGCACGCATCTGGAGTTCGTTTGCAGTGGCTGAAAGCCCTGGCGCGCCCATTCTCTCTCTCCCTCTCTCTCACTCTCTCTCTCTCCCTCTTTCTCTGTCACTCTCAAATAAATAAATAAAAATGAACAAAAAAAAATAAAACAAAAATAAAAACTATCGGTAGTGTGGGTGAATTTAATATTTTAAGGTTAATAATTATAACAATTTTCTTGTTGGGGAAGAAGACATTTAAGCGTATTAAAAAAAGGTGTATAGAGGGATCAAAAACCAGAAGAAAATGCCAACAAAAGTTACTGTGCTTCCCTTCTTAGCTGCTCTGCCCTGAGTCAACTCGCTTTCAACTTCATATTAAATGTCACAGAAGGATTTTTTATTTTTTTGGCCTTACATCCTTTCCTCTTTCTACTCATCATTTCAGGTAGCAAAAAGTGGCAGGTGACATGCCTGGGGCCACACTACTTTTATCCTGGCCAGGGACAACGCTTGTGGGAGTATCACTTGGTTTTAGAGAAGTGAGGGGCAGGCATTCGGGAAGAAGAGCCCTTCAGAAAATATCAACTTCAGTAAGAACTTTGAAACAGTCCCTGACTGAGATCTGGGTCTTGTCTCCTATCACGCCACACAGACAAATTTCCCCATGTAATTGACGATTTATCACTGAACAAAAATGCAGGGTCTCTGAAAACTGTCATGTAAAATATCAACCATCTTGTAATGTCTTCACCCTATATGCTTTACCGTTAGTCTTGGGACTTCTGAGATTAAAAGCAGCAATGGGTCGTGAAAGAACTACAAGAGGTGTGAAATTTCCTCTCGCCAGAGGAACCTCTCATCCACCAAATTGGCACACCTTTCCTTAAGCCAAAGACCAACCTCCCTTCTGATGTTCCTCTGAGATAGACACATAAAGAGCTGATGCCACCAGGAACCCTTGGGTAACACGAGATGTTCACCATGTAATAATTCTAGGTGTACAACATATGATGACAAAGCAATACACCAAGGACTGTGAGTTATTAAAAGAGAATTGATGGAAACCAGAAACAAGGCTCCTTTTTTTTTCTTTTTTTTTTTTTTTCCTGGTCTTTCAAACTAAGGTCTCCCTCTAGCTCAGGCTGACCTGGATTCCACAATGCAGTCTCAGGCTGGCTCGAACCTCTGCCTCCCAAGTGGTGGGAATAAAGGCATGCGCCACCATGCCTGGCTCAAGGCTCCTCTTTCTATTCAGCACTGCAGGGTTATTGGGGCAAAGAGTGCACATAGAGATACTCCCTTGCTAGGGAGGAAAGCAGATGCTAACCACGGCCAGGCAGTCTTCAAGGGATATGAGAAAGATGAGTGAAACCATCTTTTCCACAGAGGGAAGTCTGAATAGGTCATACCAGAGAGGCTATATTACCTGTTAGCCTATCTCTTCAGTATTTATCACAAGAAACTTCAAATGCTTTGGGAAATACTTTATCTAGTGTCCAAACACCTGTTCAAATAAGGTCACGAGCCCTGCCCACACTGCAAGGTGAGCCAGATCACAGAGCAGGAAACTATAGGAGGCACCACAGACTCCTCAGGGCAGGCATGTGGGCACCCTATGTCTGCCAGGAGGCACCTCACCCAGGACCAGTGCATGGAGATGAGCTTTAGTCTAACAAGCAGATAATTGTCAACCAAGAAAACCCATATCTCGTCACAGCCATGTCTTTTCAAGCCAGGTAAACTTTGGGCTGGAGAGACGGCTTGGCAGCTGTGGTGGTTTGATTCAGGTGTCCCCCATAAACTTAGGTGTTCTGAATGCTAGGTTCCCAGCTGATGGATATTGGGAATTAATGCCTCCTGGAGGGAGTGTGTTGTTGGGGGCGGGCTTATGGGCTTTATAGCCAGTTTCCCCATGCTAGTGTTTGGCACACCCTCCTGTTGCTGTGGTCCATCTTATGTTGGCCAGGGGGTGATGTCCACCCTCTGCTCATGTCATCGTTTTCCCCTGCCATTGTGAAGCTTCCCCTCAAGCCTGTAAGCCAAAATAAATCTCTTTTTCCCAGAAGCTGCTCTTGTTGGGTGATTTCTACCAGCAATGCGAACCGGACTGCAACAGCAGCTAAGGCACTTGGCCTGCGAAGCCTAAGAACACAATTCCATTTCCCAGGACCCATGTAAGCCGGGTGCACATGGTGGTACCTGCATCTGGAGTTCGTTTGCAGCAGCTGAAGGCCCTAGTGTGCCCATTCTCAATCTCTCTCTCTCTCTGCCTCTCTCTCTCAAATAAATAAAAATTAAAATAAATATGTACATAAAGCACTGGATTTGGTGGCATGATCTTGGTTCTCTCAACTATGTGGCCTTCAACAAGTCACTGAACACCTGTGAATCTCCAGTCCATGTCTGCTGATATGAAATAAACATAATAAAACCCAACTCCCAAAGATGTTGTGAGAATCAGATAAAACTGCATAAAAGTACCTCGAAACTGAACCAAAAAAGCCACAAAAAAATGTCCAGTGCTCTTCTGAAAGTATTTTTGAGTCCTTGAAAAAGTTATACAATGGTAGAAAAGCTGATTTTTCTTCAGTCTTTATCCAACACAGTTCCAGAAGAGACCTGCTCCACCTAACTGCCATATGCTCATTCATTTCTTCAGCAGACACATAAAAATTCATAATGCTTTGTGCTATGCTAGATGTAGAGCTAGCATAATAAACAAGACCCCACTACCAACTTAGAGAATTCCAACACTGCCAATTCTTATCACCACTTTATATTCTTAATCTCCTATCTATCATTCCTCTCCAAAACAAACATAACCCCTCTCCTTCCTGGTGCAGGCCTGAGCATACAGCTCTCACTTTTGATCCAAAGCCCCCCAAGGTCAAGTTTATACTCTATCATGAAGCCGTGAAACTCAGGCCTCTCCCTCCTGGGACCTCCACCATCATGGCCCTCCAGAGCCTTTCACGTCAAAACCTGAGATCCCTGGCAGACGCATCCTCAGACTCTGTGGAAGCACAGTCTTTTGAAGTCACCTTTGAAATAACACCGAAAGCACAAGACCAGCATATCAGAGGGTTAGGTCCAACCATCACGGTCATCAGGCAGACCTGCAGTGGATGAAGAACGGACACTGAAGCCAGAAGGATCTGAGTTTGAATCCTAGCCTGGGCATCTGTAATCCTTTCAAGTAAGGCTCAATTTTCCAATTTATAAAACTCGGCTAATAACACTGTGGTACTTTGAATATATGTCCCCCATTGACTTGGGTGTTAAAATTAAAGCTTGTAACTTGAATCTCCAGCCACCTGGCTGGAGGAGGTATCAATGGGGGTGGATCCTGGAGTTCAGCCCTAAGGTGTCACTGGGGGCAGATCTGATTCCATCCCAAAGGGGTGAGAGAGCGAGTCTTTGCTGGTGGGAGTGGGGGTGGTGTACGCCGGCGCTGGTGTTTTGCTTGCTGAGAGTTTTCTCTCTGCTTGCATCTATGGAAATAGGCAGCTTCTTCTGCCACTGAATGAACTTGCCCTGGATTTGTGAGCTGCAGCAAACCCCTTACTTCCATAAGCGGTGGCTGGCGTGGATGTTCATCTCAGAAACATGGAAACTATCACCTGCAAGTACCAACCCTATCAAAGTGATATTCGTGGAATTAAAGGGGATGTCAGTAACCAATTTAACAGGGCTTGGCGCATGGAAGGATTAAATGGTAGTTATTATTATATGACTCTTGATAAGCTCAAAAACCATAGTCCATTTCCACCCCATGCCCTATGACAGCCTGTGTGTACATACAGCAAAAATTTGCCCACAGATTCATTGAGCTTCATGTCTCCTACTCCATTCATCCACAATCTTTCAGTACACTTCACAGCAGGTCCCCTTCCTTGCCAACTGTAGTGTTTTTTTTTTTCCTCACCACCCCCTACCTCCCTCATTTGTGGTTATCTCACCTCCACTACAACCAACTGTCTCACACAGCTCCAGAACACCCAGCCTGGACCAAACCCGTCTGCAGCTGGTGAAAAAGTCCTAAAGAAGACATGGAAATCAGAGAGAGCTGCTGTGCAGCAAAGAATTAGCCTTGCCCAAAGAAACTTTGGCCACTGCCCCAGGCTTCGGGAAAGTCATCTCTAAGCCCCTGGAAAGAGATGTCACATGAGAGTGTCCTTGTTTGCCTGGGGACCTTGGGTCATGCATCATAGTCTAACAATGTGACTTGGAGGAGCAGCTTTGGGTCTTGCCATGTTAGCTAGAAGGTGCTAGAGACTGGACTCAATATCATCTACAGAATGGAATAAACCATCCTCCCACCCGCCCCCAAACAAAGACGGACATTAGGTTCACATGGACCTCCTTGGCTGGAGATCTTCCACATATATTTTTATACACCAATTCTGAGAAAGTAAAGCTTTCCACCATTCTAAGGGGAAAAGAAAACTGGATGCTCTACATTTGGAATCTTCTGGATTCTGCCCTATGCAACTCTCCTCTTGTTCTCTTTGTCCTCTATTTTCTCTTCAACTTTAATAAGTACAGATTTAAGTCATTCTGTTATTCCCTGAAGTGAGTTATGGAAAGTAAAAGTGGTCCCGGGGACCCTCGGACTTTGATTGGTATCAGAATTAAAGGCCGTCTTAGGGCTGTTCCTTCAACACTGCAGAAGCCACTGAGTACTGATGGCAGCCAGCTATCAGTATGGACTAGAGACCGGGAACAAGGACAGCCCTGGGCCATTCCCTCTCACCACAGGTGAGCCTCAAAGCCTGGACTCGTTACTCTATATCTACTTGTAGGTCCTTGTGGGGTCCTGATGACTGACACTCCCTGAACTGATACGTACCGATGGATCTTTCCCATCCCAGTCCCTCTCTGCCCTCTGAGCACAACACAGAAGATGCCTTGCTTCTGGGCGATTCGGGCTTTCAAAGCCTAGAGTCATCAGGGGGTGAAGAGAATAAAAGGGTACCATGTAGGAGACTGCTCCCGGAAAACTGCCATCTGTTCCCCTGCTTGGAGAATAGTACGGGCCCATTCCACTAGACCTGATGCTCACCCACAGGAGGAAATTACATAGCCAGAGGAAGGTAAAAATAAGGAGCCAGAGGTCAGTAAGAGGGCCACCCATCACACTGTCCAAGATCTTTGGGGATCGTGCCCCTACATGGATGCCTTTCCCCAATTTTTCTGGGTCCACAGTGCTCCCACACAAGGCTCCTTTATAAGGATTTGATGCTCTCTGCAGTGGGTTCATGTCCTTAGGACAAGAGTCACGGGGAAAATATAGGAGGAAGAAATGTCAGCATTTGGGTACCAGTGGAAATGGGAAAAAAAAAATCAAAAATAGCAAGAGGGGAAGAAAATGTATTTAGATGATAATAGGACTAGAGTGAGCTGAGGCCGGCTGAATGCTATATTGGATTCTGAACTAGCAACAATATCTTCCTTTGTTAACCTCCCAATCGCAGCCAAGTGCCCCAAGAATGCCAAATAAAATTGAGGGAACATACTGGACCCCATATGCTTAAAATGAAGAGGTTTCAGGGCTGTATCAGTCACTTAAGCCTAATATTTGGATTTCCCTTAAATTGCATTGTCGTGAACGGCTGTTCAGGCTGAGTTGCTTAGACAGTAAATTCTAGTCCTAGCTGCCATTTCACATTATGCTAATGTATGTGAGAAGCTGTCTCCCTGGAGACCGTAGCAAATTGCTAGCTGAATCATAGAAATGCTGTCAACTTTTTTTTTCAAGTTTTCCTTCCCCCCCACCCCTTGCTTTGCCATTGTGTGTAGTCAAGAGAAACCAGAAAGGGGGGAGGGACGTAGTTTTTTAAGTTTCCATTAGATTGGTTTTGCTTCTTTAAGAAAAAGCTCTAGCTTTCTCCAGCAACCCACAAGCATGCCTCCATTTTATCTGAAGTCATTTCTCTGCCCAAACGCCTGTGTCCGTTGCAGGGAGTCAGCCTCGAGAACCAGCAGAGGGAGAACGAGAGCACCGACTCTGATTTTTCTACAGATTCCACTTAAAACCAGAGCCTGAACATGTGGGCATTTGCTGAGCCCCCCCAAAAAATATACAAATCGCATGGATTTAGTCGGTGAGGTGACTTTTTCAAAGATGGCCCAGGACTCGTGGCATGATGCAAATGGCCTTGGCTTACAAACTTTGGGCACTGCTATCCTTTATCCTTAGATGACCCCTGTTCTGGAAACTGTCCCTTTGTCTGTAAAGACAGGGAAATGGGTGAACTCTGAGCAACCTTATGACAATGACCAATGTTGAATCTCTAAGGTTCTTGTCTGGTCTTAGCCGCCTTTGGGACTGGGGCGAACAAAACGCTCTGTCAGACTGCGAGGCTGGGCCTAAGAACCTGCTGGGGATCCTTCTAGGGCTGACAGCTCAGACGCTGCAAAGCGGGTGGAGCCAAAGGTGGTCTTTCTCCTCCGGAAAGATGGCAGGAGTGACTGGCGTGAACACAGGCTAAGACGAAGCTTGCCTTCCTCATCTCCCGCCTTCTGCTTTTGGGACTGCCGCGGTCACTCTGCTTGCTGGGGCTGTGGAGGGCACGAGGCAGGGGCTCAGTGTATGAAAGTCATGGTGGCATTCGTGTTCGCTGGTGGCTTTCAAGCACCCCTTCGCTTTTAGACTTCCCGGCCTGATGCTTTCGCTTGGGAGCCACATATGCTCAGCAAGCCCTGAACTTCAAATATTCTCCACACCTATAATTTCGTCGCTTAGTCTGTCCTATTTCCAACCTCTCAAAAGTTCTACCCGAGCCCCAGTGGCAATCGTTCTTACACACGAAGATTCTAAGTTCTGGGCTGGGGAGATGACTCAGTCAGTAACTTGATTATCTAGGTCACAGGCACAAGGATCTTAAATTGATCCCCAGAACCCTGGTTTAAAAAAGAAAAGGCCTGGAGAGATGGCTTAGTGGTTAAGTGCTTGCCTGTGAAGCCTAAGGACCCCGGTTCGAGGCTCAATCCCCCAGGACCCACGTTAGCCAGATGCACAAGGGGGTGCATGCATCTGGAGTTCGTTTGCAGTGGCTGGAGGCCCTGGTGCGCCCATTCTCTCTCTCTCTCCATCTGCCTCTTTCTCTCTCTGTCACTTTCAAATAAATAAATAAATAATTTTTTGTAAAAAGAAAGAAAATATACTAGGTGAGGTGTTGGGTGCTTGTCATCCCAACTCTGGGCAGGTGAAGACAGGAGGCTCTCTGGGCTGACTGAGCAGCCAGGCCAGCCTAGTGCGTAAGCTCTGGGCCAATGCGAGAAGCTCTCAAAACAACAACAAAGACGAACAGCGTTCCTGAGGATGACATGCGCACGGTTCCTGCAGGCACCCTCACACAATAAACAGGTGCATACACGTGTACCTTGCAAAAAGATTCTAGCGTAGACTGGAGGGATGACTTAGCAGTTAAGGTATTTGCCTGCAAAGCCAAAGGACCAGCTTCAATTTCCCAGGACCCACGTAAGCCAGATGCACAAGGGGGTGCAAGCGTCTAGAGTTTGTTTACAGTGGCCTGGATGCACACATTCTCTCTCTCTCCCTCTCTCTCTCTCTCTCTCTCCCTCTTTCTTTGTCAAATAAATACTAAAATGGATTCCAGCAAGGTGTGGTGGTGCATGCCTTTAATTCCAACCCCCAGGAGGCTCTCCATGAGTTCAAAGCCACCCTGAGACTACATAGTATATCCCAGGCCAGCTTGGACTAGAGCAAGAATCTATCTCAAAAATAAATAAATAAATACAAAATTAAAGATTCTAACTTCTAATCATTTCATCCTTGCCCTCATCTAGAGTTCCTAACTGCCCAAAAGCAGCAAACTCAAATGGCTTTGGAGACAGTCAAGAAGCCCACACTTGAGAGGTTCCTTAGTTTGAGGCAACAGGGAAAAATACAGGACTGTGGCTTAACCAACTCAAGCCTATCCTTTCCCCACTGTCTACCCCCCCCACAAACAGGCCCTTTGGTCTGGGGCTATAGCTTAGTGGTAGAGCCATTGCCTAGCATGTATGAGGCCCAGCACTGTAAAACAAATAAAACTCCAGGTCCCAAACAAAACAATTATGCAGAAGTTGGGTCCCACTCCATTCATTTTTGACTGTACACAATATGGTCCTAAAATGTGAAGTTTTTTTTTTAAAAAAAATACGAGAGTATAGCTGCATTAAGAATTTATAGTTATTTTCAGTGACTAAGGTTGAGTTATGGTTAGCATTTGTACAATTACAAAATGGACTCTTTTTTAAGTTTAAAAAATTCAAAAGCTTGCTTTCATAAAGCCTATGTGATCTATTATTAAATGTCTTAAGCCTAATCTCTGTAGTGTTTCTGTAATTTCCAAATAGAAAAATCTCTCCTTACAATTAAACTGCACCTGTAGGCTTAGGCCAAAGTGGCTCCATTAGATGTAAAATTTTCTGAAAGACTTATAGCTTTATTTTCTTTAAATAATGAGGCCAGGGAGATGGATCGGTATTTAAAAGTGCTTGCTGCACAAGAATGACAGCCAGAGTTCAGGTCCCCAGAATGCACTTTTAGATAGAGCCGAACAGAAATACTACATGCATCTCTCATTCGTGTTCACCTACAGCAATGGGAGGCAGAGAGGAGAATCTCGAAGCCCGTTACCTAGCTAGACTACTGCCCACAGTGGCAAAGACAGACTCCCTCCAGCAAGCTGGCAGGCAAGGACCAATACCCACGCATACACACACACCATGCACACACACACACACACACACACACACAATAAAAATAAGAAGTATTTGGGGCTGGAGGGATGGTTTAGTGGTTAAGGCATTTGCCTGCAATGCCAAAGGACACAGGTTTGATTCCCCAGGACCCACATTAGCCAGATGCACCAGGAGGCACACGTATCTGGAGTTCGTTTGCAGTGGCTGGAGGCCCTGGCGTGCCCATTCCCTCTCTCTCTCCCCCTCCCTCTTTCTCTGTCAAATAAATGAATAATAAAATATTTTAAAAAACAAACAAGTATTTGGGGGGGAATTTTGTGTTCAACTACATAACTTTTTTATTTGGAAATCATATTTTTTTAGCTATTTATCACCCACTTAAATCTTTGGTCCATATCTTTAAGCCAAGTGAAAACTTCTGGAATCGCATCATGTGCTTTCTGCTGTGCCCTCCCTGGGGCCCAGGGTTTCCTGCACTGTGTAAATTAGAAGGTTACATGCCGGTTGCCCGCTTCCATAAAAATGAAATAGAGGGATGGGCCTACACAGATGCACCAAATTTTTTTTTTTAAATCAAAAGTTGGTGATGGAGAATGACTTCTAGACTACCAGTGAGAAAATCCTTCTTTCAACAATGATTTATGAAAAAAAGGTCAAAACCAATAGGATGAGAAGGTTGGTCATTAACTAAATACATAAATAACTTTTTAAATTTATTTAAGAATAGTAAGACATAAACAGGTGCTAGCCTGTGTAAGTTCCCATCCACACCTTGAGCTCCAAATATATAGCTGTCCTATTAAAGTGGGAGAAGACAAAAAAAAAAACCAAAAACATCAGCTTTGCTGATGGAATTAGCAACCTGATTGTAAGTAGAGAACAGGTGCGCATGCACACGCAGAGGAGGAAAAAAATTTCTCTGGACATTACTACAAACACTACAGTCATGGCAGCAAGTAAACAACAAGGTTGACCATCAAAGGTAGCTTGAGATTGCTAACCTGGCTGAGACAAGTAACCAAACAGCAGACAAACTAGAAACAGGAATCGTGATCTACAATAGAAACTACCTACACTGATATCATCCCTGATCAAGGCAAGCGCAAGGCTGTACACGCACCGGGAAGAGAACAAGAGCCCTAGCTGTCTGCGCACCCCTGGGTAAGTGTGAAGAAGCACGAGAGGACCCCAGGGAAAAACGCTGAGCGGACTCGTCGACGGATTGAACTTGAACAGATGCTTTAATTTATGTAGATTCTCAGCAAGGGATGGAAGGCTTACCACATCAAGGTGCTAACTACAAATGCTTTGCCAAGCCCTGGCTAACCACTAAGCCATGACATCTAGAGGCAACCCTACGAAGCCAGACTGAAACACTTAAAATGAGAATTCCCTGAAGTAGAAATAAAAAAGTTGAGCAGAGGGCTGGAAAGATGGCCTAGCAGTTAAGGTACTTCCTGAGAAGCCTAAGGACCCATGTAAGCCAGGGAGCACATGCATCTGGAGTTCAGTTTCAGTGGCTGAGGCCCTGGTGTGCCAATTCTCTCTCTCAAATAAATTTAAGTTTAGCTTTAAAAAAAAAAAAAAGACAGAGTAGGTTCAAATTGAAAGTATGGAAAACATATACCACCAACAGGGCTACCCAACCCTCAGAAGTCCTGAAAACCACTGTTGTCCCCTGACTTTCTTGGGCACTAGTTGAACCTGGCTCTCTTTCCTCTTCTTCTTCTGGCTTTGCTGTTTCTACAGCACACAGAACGAGCTGAGAGCTGATGGAAAAACTGAGAGTTTGTTTTTTTTTTTTTAATCAAAGTGTGAATAGCTAGCATTCTGTGATCTGTGGAGAGATTTTAAGGCTTCAGTGATCATTCAGTTAAAAAGAAGTAAATGATTTCACCTCTGCATATATTTCAAGAAATGTGTTCCTGCAAAACATGAACAAAACTATTCAAAAATGGAGCCTACAAATTTTGGTCAACATCTTAGAAATATAATTCTTTTTTAATATTTTATTATTTATTTGAGAAAGACAGAAAGAAAGAGGCTGACTGGGAGAGAGAGAAAGAGAGAGAGAGAGATAGAATGGGCACGCCAGGGCCTCTAGCCACTGCAAATGAACTCCAGACACATGCACCACCTTGTGCATCTGGCTTATGTGGGTCCTAGAGAACTGAACCTGGGTCCTTTGACTTTTCAGGCAAGCACCTTCACCAGTAGGGCATCTCTCCAGCCCCCAAACATAGTTCTTTGTAACAAGCTATTTAGAATACAGTATGGACTAAACCTGAATATAGAGCCAGATAAACAATAAAGTGTAGGACTCACTGCCTTGGTCATTAGGGGAGCGTTAGAAACAGTCTGGTTTTTCTTGTTTGGGTTTTCACCTGGCTGGCTTTTCACCCCACTTGAAACAGCCAAACAACTACCCATCGTTTCTTCACCTGGCTTCCGCATCATCCACATGGTGTTCTTCCTCCCACATCACTGGCGACTCCTTAGGTCTCCTTTCTCGGATTCTTGCAATGTCTGGTGTGTTCCACGTCTCGGTCTTTGGAGTGCTCCTGTCTTCACCTTCTCGTCCTAGGTGACCTTAGCAGCAAGGTGGTCATCACCACTCCACATCAATGACTCGCCAGACTCATAACACTCATCGTTCAGAGGCGATGTCAAAAAGACATGTCTTGAGCTGGAGAGATGGCTTGGCAGTTAAGGTGCTTTCCTGTGAAGCCTAAGGACCCCAGTTTGATTCCCCAGTAAGCCAGGTGCACAAGGTGGCACATATATCTGGAGGTCATTTGCAGTGGCTGAAGGCCCTGGTGTACCCATTTTTTTCTCTCTCTCTCTCTCTCACTATCTATCTATCTACATCTTTCTCTCTGTGTGTCTCTCTCAAATAGTAAATAAATAAAATATTTTTAAAAAGACACGTCTTCATGCACAGCTCAGAAGGTTACCCCCCACGCCCCACCATCCATTTTACATTCCACATCCCACATCAAGTGCTGTCAGCAAAGATATTCCAAAGCTAACTTCTTTTTTTTTTTTTTAATTTTTATTTATTTATTTGAGAGTGACAGACACAGAGAGAAGGACAGATAGAGGGAGAGAGAGAGAATGGGCGCGCCAGGGCCTCCAGCCTCTGCAAACGAACTCCAGACGCGTGCGCCCCCTTGTGCATCTGGCTAACGTGGGACCTGGGGAACCGAGCCTCAAACCGGGATCCTTAGGCTTCACAGGCAAGCGCTTAACCGCTAAGCCATTTCTCCAGCCCGCAAATCTAACTCTTTCTAACTCATCCTCTAGTACCTGATCCAAGTCACCATCATTTCTAACCTGGCTAAGTACAACATCCTCCCAACTGGTCCCTTTATTTCTATCCTTCTCCTTTCAAACAGTTCTCCAAGTGGCCAGAATGGGCCTTTTTGGCAGAGAGCATATGATGCCAGGTCCAATGAAAAACTCTGCAGTACTTTCTCATCAAACTTAAAAAACATCCAGAGGTTGGTCTTGATATAAGGTGACATTAACTTGACTCTGACTACCCCACCAAGCCTGTTCCTTACTACTCTCTTCTTCAGTTACTATACTATAGCCACAACCATACATAACTCTCTGGAATTACTACAATTCTAAGCATTTCCTGCCTTAGGGCTTTCATGTGCTCTTCACTCTGCCTGGAAGATTCCCCCCCCCCCCCAAAATATCCATTTGCTTTTCACACATATTCAATTCAGGTTCCATACTGCCTTATTCAGCTTTTTCTGCTCCATTTTGAATCAACTGTCTTGATTTATTTTTTTCTAGTGCCCTATCATTTCTGTAATTTAACCGTTTGCTTATTTGTGGTCTTTTATTTCCACTGTAATTTATGAGAGGCAAGAATGTCTAATTTGTCTCCAGTTAAATTCCCAGCATTTAGAAAAATCTCTGCCACAGGTAAGTACTTATTAAATATTTACTTAATGCATACATGAATGGATGGATGAGTGGGTAAAGACCAGTCTATCTTGTTCCCAGACAGGAGAAACAAAAGCATTCTCAGAAAAGATCCCAGCTTTCTTCATGCCTAATTTTTCTTGACCTTTGTCTTTTGTAAAGGCCCCAAATATCAGCCTGAAAACTCCTACAGTACATGAAGTTTTCAATCTCACCAGAAAAAAATATAATTTTTTTAAAAAATTAGTAACTTCTTCATGAGCTAAATTTTTATGAATGTCCTTTATTCTGAGACTGTCCTCGTGCTGGTAGACACTCTGGTAAGAACAGGGGAAAATGAGAAAAATAGGCAGAGTCTGACATACTGGAAACCACAAGTGAAGTAAGCCTCTGTATGTCAAATCTTATCTCCCCTCTGATCCTATGGTTGCTTCTTTCCTCATTGCATTTCAACAAAACATGTGCCCTAACATGTGAATTTTAAATTCGATCACATCTATTGAGAATCGGTGATCTAAAGTGCAAAAAAAAATCATCTTACATGGAGAAGAACTCTTCCTGTATTCCTACATCTTGTAGCTCTACCTTGTGATTTATTGGCTGCTGTTAAAATTGGGTCACCTTCACTTAGATTCTGCACTTGGGGGACTGTTCATACTAAAGATCACTATATGATTCAAATATCACCCGTTCTGGATCCTATCTGCAGTGAAGAAACTCAAAACAGCAAGCTGAGGATGGGGTGAGGACATGGCTGTGTAGGTAAAGTGTTTGCCTTGCAAGCATGGGGACCTGAATTCACTTCCCAGGGCTCATGTGAACGTGCAGGCATGGTGGCATGCATTTGCGATCACAGCGTGGAGAAGGTGGAGAGAGGTGGGTCCCCGAGCCCTGCTGGCAAGCCAGTGTAGCCTAATTGACAAGCTTCGGGTCAATAGTGTTGGTATCTCCATGGAACAGTGCCTGCAGATGTCCTCTGGTTTTCACACATATGTGCACACCCATGTGCATGTATACACACACACACACACACACACACACACACACACACACACATGAGCTAAGCACAGTCAAACTATGGACTTTGAGATCATCCCAGTTACTCAGCAGCCTTGGTGGCATCACCTGTCAGGACTTATCACTGAAAAGTCATGTGTGCTGCCCTCAGGTGCCAAACACAAAAGCAAATGGCTACTCATAATCTTATTGAGAAACAGAGCAAAGTCAAATGAATGTCTTTCTTTCGAGGATGTTCTTTGCTATTTTGCTAGCAAAGTCCATGTGAGCCCCACATTTGAAAGATTTTCAAAAAGAAAATAACTCAAACTCACCAACGAATAAAAAGTTGGGTACCAGGGAGATGGATCAGTGGGTAGAGCCTGCTGAGCTGAGTCTGACCTTCCTCAGCACGCACTTATAGTCGGATCCAGAGTGGCACATGCCTGTGTATTCCCAGCACAGCAGCAGCAATGGGAGATGGGGCCAGGAGGACCTGGAAGCTTGCCAGGAGCAGCAACAAGAGAAATTCTGCCTCAAAGAAAGGTGTAAGGAGAGGAGAAGTGATCCAAGGCTGTCCTCTGACCCCCACGTGTACACTGTGGCACATGTGCACCATACACACACACACACACCAAACATATATGTACATATACACAAATAAATAATAAAGTAGAAAAGGAAGTTGGAAGGAGGAAAGAAACAAGGAAGCATAATTTCTTTTGCCAGAAGATTTATAGCCCTGCCCTGAGATACAAATGCAGGTCTCATTCTAGGAAGCGGCCCTTGGTTCTGTTTGAGGTGGGATATGTTAGGAGCCCCCCTCATGAAGGGAAATTAAAGGGAAATGTGTCTCTGCAGTGATAATAGAAAAACAAGAGCATAAGTCATAAATGTGTAACTTAAAGCAGCACTTCAGGAGAGGGCTGTTTCTTAAACAAAGATGCTGCCTGCTGCGGGGGGCGGGGGTGTCAAAACCACAAAGCCCTGAGTGGCCGAAGCTGTTGATTGATAGATGATCCAACAGCCTGGAGGGAAGCGCGAGCCTGGATCAGGTAAAAGCCCTTGGGGCGCAAAGGGTACACTCAAGAGGACTCTGGCGGTGTCTTCCAATGACCAAATCTAAGCAGACAGAAGTGAGCCCAGGCAATGCAGCCTATGGGGAGGGTGGTTTGGAGCCCATAGAATGAACCTACCACGAGTGCCTCAAATCCAGCAGAGAGCCCTGGTCTGAGGGTCAGGACGGCTGGACGCTTGGGTCTAGCAGAGCGACTACTGCCTGTGTGACTTGAGATAACCCTCAGCATATGCACACACACTTCTAGGAAAGCGTGCGTCACAGTCTCCATGGCCTCGGTTTTAACATGCCATGACTCAGCTTTTCCCAGGGATGCTATAGATCTGAGAACTATGCATATCTAAGAGAGATGTAAGACTAGTGTAACATTTTAGCTACTACAGCTAAACCACAGCCATTCAATCTGCAAAATAATGGGTTTCCCAACTCCAAAGTCCAGGTAAAGGCAGTCCACAGACACAGAAATCCTCCCAAGGACTTCCCATCTCCTGACACCTCAACAACTTCATTACTACACCGCCTCACCCATCTCACCCCGTTTCCCTTTAGGTCTACCGTTTTCTTGGCTGCCTTGCTCCTGGGAAGAGCAGGAAATCTGAATATGTTAGAAGAAGAGGAATCTAGTGGGCATGGTGGCGCACGCCTTTAATCCCAGCACTTGGGGGTCAGAGGTAGGAGTATTGCAGTGAGTTCGAGGCCACCCTGGGACTACATAGTTAATTCCAGGTCAGCCTGGGCCAGAGTGAGACCCTACCTCGAAAAACCAAAACCGAAAAACTAAAACAAAGAAGAGAAGGAATCTTGGGTTCCCTGACCTCAGAGGAGAGAGAAAACGCACACCCACAATAACGGAAGGATACTGGACTGTTGCTGATCTTGTGGGCAGCCTCTCCCATCAGAAGTCTCTCCACTCCATTGCCTTCTTTCCATCACTGAGCTGACACCTGCCCAAGGCCAGCCAGCGAGCAGCTTTATTGAAAGAACTCTGGGATGGAGAGATGGCTTAGCGGTTAAGCGCTTGCCTGTGAAGCCTAAGGACCCTGGTTTGAGGCTCGGTTCCCCAGGTCCCACGTTAGCCAGATGCACAAGGGGGTGCACGCGTCTGGAGTTCGTTTGCAGTGGCTGGAAGCCCTGGCGCGCCCATTCTCTCTCTCTCCCTCTATCTGTCTTTCTCCCTGTGTCTGTCGCTCTCAAATAAATAAATAAAAAATGAACAAAAAAAATATTAAAAAAAAAAAAGAAAGACCTCCCACCCTTTTCCTCGGCTCATCCATTACTTCTAGTGACCTCATTCCTGCGACTTTAGAAAACTTTTTTTTTCTCGTTATCTCAAAACAATTTGGAAACAAGTAGTAAAATTTCATATTTTGAAACGTGAAGCAAATGGAGATCTTGAAGAATTCCTTTCTTTTAAAATGAAAATTAAAAACGCTAACTGATAGGAGAATCATGACTTTGAATAAAAGTTTCGAGACAGGACTTTTTTTTTTTTTTCTGAAGTAGGGTCTCACTCTAGCTCAGGCTGACCTGGAATTCACTGTGTAGTCTCAGGGTGGCCTCAAACTCACAGAGATCCTCCTACCTTATCTCCGCCTCCCGAGTGCTGGGATTAAAGACATGAGCCACCATGTCCAGCTTCAGAATGTAAATTTTAAAAAATACTTTATTATGTATTTATTTATTAGAGAAAATGGGCACCCCAGGGCCTCCATCCACTGCAAACGAACTCCAGACACATGCACCCCCTTGTGCATCTGGCTAAAGTGGGTCCTGGGGAATCGAGCCTCGAACTGGGGTCCTTAAGCTTCACAGGCAAGCGCTTTACCACTAAGCCATCTTTCTTATTTTTTTGAGGTAGGGTCTCACTCTAGCTCAGGCTGACCTGGAATTCACTATGGAGTCTCGGGGTGGCCTCGAACTCTCTGCAATCCTCCCACCTCCGCTTCCGGAGTGCCAGGATTAAAGGCGTGCGCCACCACGCCCGGCTGACATGACTTTGCTGGATACCAGGAAGGCATAGAGTGCTTTCTCTCAAGCATGTTGTAGGAATCTGTTTAGGTCCTGAGGCTCTGAGGGGAGCCGAGGAACCAGGCTAAAGGAAAATGTAAGGTTTTGGGTTCTGTCTGGATTTGGGTGCTGGAGATGGAATTTAGGGCTCGGTATATGCTAGGCAAGTGCTCCACCAATGGGCTACATCCCCTGCCCTTGAGAAAATGTAGTTCTAAAGGCCAAGGCTGCCAGCGAGTTAAAGAAATGATAGCCTATTAGTCTTGAACAGAGGGCTGTGGGGTGGAACATGCTGTAACAAACAGTTAGGTACAGCATAGGGTAAATGAATTCAAGCATACCTGGGGTAATTAAAGCTATAATTTTGTTTCATAAGTTTGCTATGGAGTTATTACTGTCATTATTTTACTTAATAATTATGGGCTAATGTGTTAATAATTTTTACTCAGGCAGTAATCTTGCTGGCTAAAATAGTTACCTGGGAATTCTATATCATGCACCTAGTAGGTGCTGGCCATGACTGTTAACTGCAGCGTCTCCATCAGCAGCACTTTGGCGGCAGCCTCTCTTCACCCTCCCATACTCCCAAGTTGGGCCGGGTAGCATCTTGTAGTACCTTCCTGTGACCCCTTGCCAGACGCAAGTTTTACACATTTCCCTGCACATTTACATAGTCCAGGCCCCTTGATCTGTTATTTTGAGTGGGCTTGTCTCTTACCTACCACTTTGTCCTCCAAGCCCAGCAACATGTCCATAGAACATGCCTCGGGAGGGTCTGTAAAGCCATCCTGAGTTGTAAGTCTGCTGGGGCTCAGTTTGAGCCTTCAGAAAAACATAAAGCTGGACGCAACACTTGGGAGGCTGAGGTAGGATTGCTGTAAGACGGAGGCTAGCCTGGGCTACAGATGAGATCTGGGTTAGTGAGTTCTAGACCAGCTTGGGCTACAGATGAGACCCTATCTCAAAATAATAATAACAATAATAATAATAACAAAACTAAACAGAAAGGCTGCAACAAAGTAAAGGCCCAGGGAGGAACCTTCCATTTCCCAGCCAGGCATTCTGAGAGAACATTTCCCCTATTGCATGCTGGGAAAGAGCAGGCAATGCTTTGGAGTTCCATGCTTCCAGAAAGAGAGGTAAAATGAGACACCTCTCATCCTCTGGGATGTGAACAGGTTGGGAGCAATGGGTGGGACCGGCTGGCCAGGACCCACTGGGTAAGAAGTGTTCTAAAATAATGGTAAAGCGAAAACTGATTGGGTGCATTTGGGGAGGGGTAAAGGAGGCGCCCACGTGACCAGACACTCAGCGGGGGGCTTCTTGCTGGGAGAAGGTGACTGTGGTGAATGTCAAGATGCCTGGAGGAGATTAAAGACCTGCAACAACCTCCCACTTCGCCAGGAGTGTGTCACACGCTCCATCCCACGCTCTTTCCTTTGAGCTCCTGGAACTCAGTGGTTCTCTGCTCCACCAGCCCTTCTCTCCTTAACAATGCTTTTTTTTTTCCTGGTCCTATCCCAGTTCCACAAGATAGGGTACTGTTGTGGAGGCCACACAGCTCAGCTGGAATCCTTCTTCTGCCACTCATTATCCGCGTGACTGTGAACTAGTTATTGAACCTTGCTGCACTCCCATTTTTCTCACCTTGAACATGGGATGGCAGAAACAGTACCTGCTCCTAAGGATTGTAGGATGAATCAATAAATGTTTACATGACACAATGAGTGACCTAGGAGATGACCTCCCATAAGACTGTAAAATTTGGTTTCTACAACTATAACATTAGCTGTACAAAGTAGTTACAGTCAACTTATAGAGCGTTTGAGAGAACTGATGTTAAGAAATGAATTCAACATAAAATGTCATGCATAATTTCTCAACAAATACTAGGCATTAAGCCAGGCATGGTGGCGCACGCCTTTAATCCCAGCACTTGGGAGGCAGAGGTAGGAGGATCGCCATGAGTTTGAGGCCACCATGAGACTCCATAGTGAATTCCAGGTCAGCTTGGGCTAGAGTGAGACCCTACCTCGAAAAACATATATATATATATATACATACACACACACACACACACACACACACACATACATGGTAGGTATTATTAGTGTTATTGCTAACTGGTGAATAATTCGGTTTAACTACCTTTCATTTGAATGTTTTACTCATTTAAAAAGTATCTCAGGGGCTGGAGAGATGGCTTAGTGGTTAAGGTGCTTGCCTGTGAATCCTAAGGACTCATGTTTGACTCTCTAGGTCCCACATAAGCCAGACAAACAGTGACACAAGCATGCAGGGTCACACATGTGCACAAGGGAGGGCACATTTCTAGAGTTCTATTGCAGTGGCTGGAGGCCCTGACACACCAATTCTCTCTCTCTCTCTCTCTCTCTCTCACACACACACACACACACACATAATAAAGAAGAATCTCAGGTTCAGGATGTAGCTCTGTGGTAGACTACTATATTATTCTAGAGGAACAGAATAGATAGAATGAATGTGTACTGTGAAGGAAATTTATTAGATGAGCTTATAGGATAGGGACCAAGCAGTTCAACAACAGCTGTCTGCAAGCTTGAGAGTCAAAGGTGCAGGAGCTTCTCAATCCATGAGACCAGATGCTTCCCCAGTCCCAATCTAGCTCTGAAGGCCTGGAGAGCTACTGGTCTGGAGATCTGCTGGTCTCCAATCCATGTTGGAAGGCCAATATAACTGAGTTCCAATGTCCCGGAAGGACAGCAGCAATAGGGTAAATACGTGCACTGGCAGGTAATGGGCAGCCAGCAAAGGGCTCTGTGTCCTCTTGAAGTTTCTTTGTCTACAGTAGACCATCAGAAGGACCGCCCACCCTGGGCCATCAGTCCTTCCTGGAAACACCCTCACAGACCTGCCCATATGATGTGTCTTCCACTTGATTCCTCATCTGATCATGTTGACAGCAGAAATTAACCGTCACAAACACTTACCTGATGTGTGCCCTGGAACCAATCCCCAGAATCAAAGAAAGAGGGAGAAGAAGAAAGAAAAAAAGAAAAGAAATCAAATGATTCTCTGCAGCATTGGGTTTTGCTGTGGTTTGGATACAGTTCGTCCCCACCAAAACTCATGTTGAACTTGGTCCCCAATGTGGCAGTTTTGGAAAAGTGGGGCCTCGGGGAGATATTTGGTTCATGAGTGGAGCCCTAATGAATGGACTAATGCCTTTCTCCCAAAAGTGAGCGTTGCTCTCTCAGGACTAGATCAGCTACTGCGGGAGCCAGCTGTTGTAAGGTAAGGCTGCGCCTGCGCCTGCCCCCTGCCCAGCGTCTTGCCTCTGCTGCGTGTGTCCACCTGTCCTTCTGCTTTCTGCCAGGAACTCATGCTGCTTGAGACACTCTCCAGAAGCCGAGGAAGTGCTAGCCCCATGGCCTTGAGCTTCCCAGCCTCCAATACCACAAGCCAAAATAAACCCTTTATCTTTATAAGTTTTCCAGTCTTAGTGTTCTGCGGTAGCCACAGAAGGAGAGCTGAGACCATTCTCTACATTTTAAATTTGTTTCCTTAAAGGAAGGAACACCTGTGTTGAATTTAATAACCTCTACTGGAGCTTGTTTGTCTCCAAATTATCATAATGAAATTAGATGGGAGTTAAGTCTCGGATTTAATATAGCCACATGCAATTTCTTTTTTAAATTCTGCCTTTCTGAAATGTATCTTCGGGGAGGGGGGAAGATGAGACAATATTCAACAACTGTTGGGTAGAAGACTAACTTCCCACTGAGAATACAGAAAGGACTCTCCAGGGTTCGGGGAGCCTCCAAACAGCCCCACCCCTGACCAGGACAGCACTGTGGGACTCACATTTCTCTTGTGATCACCTGTAGGACTCTCCAGCATCAGCTTCCAGCTCACAGTCTCTGTGAACTGGGCTTGCCCCTGACCTTCCACATTCACCTTCCTTCCCTTCCCAACTAGGCTTGCTGTCTACACTTGCTTCCAGGGACCACTGATACCCAACAGCCCGTGTTACCTGCGGCTCCAAAAGCTCAGTAGAAGTTCTAGTGAGTGCTGTGCCAAGAGAGATGCCAGCCATATGAACTCCAAAATGATTCAACGGATGCTGTAGAAATGGGCACAAAAAGGAGGGGAGGCAGAGGCTGGTTGCACATATACTAACAAAGGACTGCGTCAGTACAGGTGACTTGGGGTGTCATACACAGGCGTTTGAGAGGGTCTTGATTACAGATGTCAGATTTAGTTGGGTCGGGGGAATACCCAGTAACCTTAAATTTCAGATTAGCAAACCACTAGCACAAGTGTGTCTCAAGTATTTTGGGACATCCTTATACTAAAAAGAAACTCTTCAGTGTTCATTTGAAATTCAGGTTTCACTCAGCACGCTTTGCAGCCCGGCAACCGCACTTCTGAGGAACTGTGGACATTCACTATTCCCACCTTTGGAGAAGCTTCTGGAAGTCCTCTTCTATTCACTCTTCCACTGCATTCCCTTTACTAGAGATACAAAGCCACATAAAGCATGTCCTTACCCCCATTCCCTTTTCCCATAGACAAAAACAAGGACAGGTTCAAGGAAAACTCCTTCCCCAGTGACATAAGGAAAAGCTATGGGGCAGCACTGGAAGGAACTCAAGTCAAGCTTCTTGAGCAGACCACGTGTTTTTAGAATATTTCTGGGACCCTCAGGGGTCTGAGGAAGGACTCCAGAAGATGTACTGTGGTGTGAATTTAGCCCGCAATGTCCACGTGTTGGAAACCTAGTCCTCAGCGCAAGAGCTGAGAGGCAGCATCTTTAAGGGTAAAGAGGTCAAGTGGGCAGAATGATTAAATTTATTTCACTCTTCCCCAAATGGCTTTGTTATTTCTCTGTTGCCATTCATATCCTTCCACCCTCTGTCATTTTCTACTTTCCTCCTCAGAATGGAACAGTACAGCAGCCCCAGTGAGATGCTGGCACCTTGGTATTAGACTTATAGCCCTCCAGAACTGTAAGAAATAACTCCTTTCCAATAAACTAACTAGGCTGTAATATTCTGTTATAGTAACACAAAACACAATAAGACAGAGTGTGCAAAAACAATTGCAAATGTGCATTTTTTACATGGACAGAGATGTAACTGAGAAATCGTGAGTCTATGTGCCAGAAGTTATTTTAGATGCAGAGGAGGATCTTACCAAGAATCAGAGAGGCAAGGTCCCCAATTCTGTAGTATCCACATTCTGAAATAAATACATAAATACATGTTTATTTCACAGAACCACAAGCTCTATTAAAAAAAAAAGCCACGTTTAATCATGGAGAATAGAGTGCTAGAGATGAATACATACTTTCCACAAGTCCTTCCCTTGAGAACCTATGCTGGCCCCTTGGAACACATTTGTAAGCTCGGCACATGGGACATTCCGTAATCTGACCTCAGCTTGTTTATCTGATCTCATCCTTCATTCTCTACAGAACAAATTCTCCTTCAACACAAAGCCTCTGGTTCCAACCTTTATGCCTTTGCCTACAAGCACGTTTATTTCCACCCTCAAGGATCTCTCCTTCAAGTTTTATAACCTATGCCATGATGTACCCCACGCTCAACCATCTCTGGTTATTCAGATAGTGAATATTCAATTTCATCTGATCCTTAGTTTTCTAGCTGCACCAAAAGTGCCTTATATATTAATCCACATTAATTTTAATATACTTTTCTTATCTTTCTACCTCTATTAAAACTTCCAGGAGGATGGATACTACTCCAAATAGCCTTTTCTAGTCTCCAAAATACCTCAAATTGTACTGAGCCAATAAATAGTTCCCTGAAATCATAAATGAAAGATTTGCCACTTGCATCAATGTAGGGAAATGGGTCATTACCCTACAAGTATTTTTCAATTCCATTTTACTCAGGGAATAATAAATATTTGATAACATGATTTGATTTGAACTAAAATAAACATGACTCTGTTGGGATAAGCTATCAACAAAAATGAACAAATTTGTTGCCGTTCCAGTTCCAGGACCTGGAAGAGATCTGATTCGTACTCAGAATCATTGCCTCGGAGACAAATCTGAACAAAATCTAAGTCATGCTAAACCGACGCTGCGCAAGCTTTTCTGGGTCCATAGAAGCCTACGGGTTTTCCAAGTGTAATCAGAATCCAGAAAAACAAACAAACAAAAAGTGATGATTTTTCAGACTCTGTTGTCCCCTCAAACTCTGTTCTAGTCTGAAGATGTTTCTCCCAGGAGGTGAGGTCCAAATAGTGCTTGTTTACATAAAAGAAGTGGGTTTACATCTGACCCCACGTGGCAACATTTCTATTGCGGGCCAGGATGAAATTCGCTGGACGATTTACACAACCTAAAGAACAGAGAATCTCAGGAGGCTTGGGAGCAGATCTGCTCATAGTTCACTGATTCACTCGTCTCCATTTCTGTTGAAAAATCTATAGACATTCCCACACCAGGCAGAGCTCCGTCTAGGGAGCTGGCTTACGAATACAATGTGGCCACACTTGAGCTTGAGGAGAAGTGAAAACACATGAGCCTTATTTGCTGAAACGAGTTAGCACAAGAGGCTCCTCCAAAGGGAAGGGGGACAGTTCTGAGACCCCCCATGATGTCTCTTTGCTACAAACTCAATTGGCTCTCGTGGACTTTTGTGGTGTTTTCTTTTTCTATCTTATAAATGTTCTCAGAGGACGACTCTGCCTCCGGAGTAAAAGTACCTGCAAGTGTACAATGAACAAGCCCCAAACCACACAAGTCCATCTGAGCCCTCCGCCCAGGCAGGAAGGTACAGATCTCTCTCCATGGTCCTGATTTCTCTCCCTTTCT
Source organism: Jaculus jaculus (assembly GCF_020740685.1). NCBI lineage: Eukaryota > Metazoa > Chordata > Mammalia > Rodentia > Dipodidae > Jaculus > Jaculus jaculus. The sequence goes on along the minus strand of NC_059111.1, from coordinate 102,215,336 downwards.
CTGACAGTAGCGGCAGCCCACAGTGGAGACCCTTCGGGGTCCGGTGACTCCTCCACGCAGCGCTCAGTTCCTTTACGTCTGCCTTGCTGGCCAATCCCTTTGGCACTTTTGCTGACCTCCTCCCCATGAACATAACCTTATGTGGAGGAAGTTTCACACCATCCTGGCCCTCTCTCTTCTCTGACAGATTACAGAGATGGCTTTGCAGTTAAGGCACTTGCCTCATGTGCTTAGAATACTTGGTCCCCAACTGGTGGCAATGTGGGAAAGCTGTGGGCCCCCTGGGAGGTGAAGGCTTGGAAGGGGTGTGTCCTTGGGGTCAGACCTTGAAGCTCATCAGTCCAGCTCACTGGATGCTCAGCTAGCTCATTCCTGCTGCTGTCTCCAAGCTGATAGGATGCCCAGCCTCCTCTCTGTCACCCTTTCCCCACCATGATGAAACTTTCCCTTGGAACTGCAAGCTGAAATAAACTCTTTACTCCTATAAGTGCTTTCTGGTAGGGTGCTTGGTTCCAGCAACAAGAAGGTAATTGCTATAATAACTAGCCAGAATCCAAGTTCTAGCCCATATTATATCTGCTCAAATAGTTTCTTCCTTCCTCTCCACTTATCCCAATCATGACTATCATCAAGGCTCAATTTTAGTTCTAACTCATTTCTCCCTTTTCTGAATGTCAAAAGCACTTATTCACCATGTTGTCATTTGGAAACTTAAAACATCGCCTTGAGCTGTTACCTGTTTCATGATGACATGTTACATACCACAATTTATTTTACATATACAAACTCACAAGCTTCTGGGTAAGGAGAACTATGTGGAAGTTTTAGGACTTACCCTTCATATAATAAATATGCTGGTCTTTATAAAATGCTTACTTTGGGGCCTGGTGGAAAACAAACACTTATAGATACAAGCCTGGGGGAAAATAAACTCTTGTTGAATAACACCAAGCTATCAGAGCCTCAGTTTATGGTCTCCTACCAGTTTTAGTGGAAGGTTAAGAGCACTGGGTCATAACTGGTCTGAGCATTGTAGAGAATACAGATACCTGTGTGTATTTGATAGCAGGTATACACTGGGCCTTTCTATATCAAGCAAAAGGACTCATAGAGGCTTGTACTCTGGAGTGAAAAGGAAACATGAAAATGAAATACTACTCTCCTCCTCACCCTTCACTTTTAGGAGTATAAAGGCTTGGTTTGATTTCTTGGCTCTGTAACTGGCACCTGCCTGGAAGAGAATGGGACTATTCTGGAACGCACATGTGGACATACAGAAACCACAGGATACAGTTGAATTCAACTATAAAAAAGCAAGCAAGGATAGTGAGTTGCCCAGGGTCATGCTTCTGCTGACACTAGTCAACCTAAGAAAACTGCCCCCCATCAAGTCTTCACTCAATGACATCATCCAATCCCCCCTGACTTTCTTGCGGCTTCCTGACGATCTCACCTCCTTGACTAAGACAATGGTTTCTTGTTTCCCATAGCAACTATGATCACACAAATGTGATGCGTTCCCTCCACCTCTTGCAGGGATAGCAAGATTGAGAGATTTGTATTCTTTCTATTCTCCAACCAGAAGTTAATTGTTGAGGTCAAAGGACAAAATAAGTAGTTGCCAAGCAGCCCTCTCAACAAAACTCTAGAATCGCCACTGACCTCCGTGGATTTGGTAGCACATGGGCTTCTCCTCTGTTAGAAGCCTTAAGCAAAGGAAATCAATCCAGAGCCTCATGTGTATGCTTGTATGGGGTTTTTTAAGTTTTATTTTAGACTAGGTGAAAAGCCTAAACTGTCTCCCTGTATTATACTAAAAATTCAGTTATTTGATATTAGAAAGAACAATTAAAATGGATCTTACAGCTAGTTTATGAGAAAGGAGAAGAAAGGGAAGGGGGGAGAGAGAGAGAAGAAAGAGAGAGAGAATGGACGCACCAAGCCCCGCTGCCAATGCAAATGAACTCCAGACAAATGCAACCTTTTATGTATCTGGCTTGATGGGAGCACTGGGAAACTGAACCTGGGCCATCAAGGCATTGCAAACAAATGCCTTTAGCCACTGAGCCATCTCCCAAGCCCAACAAAATAAAGTAAATAAAATATTTAAAATAAAATAAAAAGATAGCCCTCCCTCCAGAGGAACCTTGACTACTGAGACCTAATACTACCCCCTTATCAGCAGGAAGCACTTAAGAGTGGTCATCGCCCCATTTCCCTCAGAGCATCAAGGGTGGCTTCCGAGAGAGGGAATGGAACACTGTAAGAGCTAGGCAGTTTCCTTGGCTAGGCAGACAGATAAGGAAAAAGAGCCCTTGGTAAGTGACTATCCTCTAACCCAAGATGGCAGAGGTGACCTCCACTTCCTCCTCCTTCCTGGCCTGCATGAACTTTCTCCTCAGCAGGCTGGCTTGGGGGGCTTTCTGGGACCTGTGCAGTACTAAATGCTTCATGGACCAAACGGCACCTTCACTTCCATTTGAGCTGACCAATCATGGACTGTCAATGGGTGGGCTTTCCTCATTCAATAACAGTCAAGTTTCCACCAGGGCTGGCAGATTTTCTAGCTCTGGAATCTCCTCCTACCAGAAGAGTCTGTTCTTTCTGTTCTTTATGCACGCTTTCCCTCTCACTTTAAAATAAGCTTTATTCTTTTAAACAAGCAGGGGAAAAAAAAATCAGAACCACACTACTCAGAGCCACTGTGTATGTTGGCTTATGTCCTTGCAGGTTTTTTTTTTCCATATGTGTGCACATGATCCCTTACAACATTGTTACCAGAAGGATGATCTACGTGTTATTGTTATTTTGGGTTTTTTTTCTCATTGATATTCAATGTATTAGCACCGTGCTTTGTTTACCTCTACACAAACATCACATTTAATGGTGGCAGTATACTGTAATATATAACAGAACTATAATTTAACTGTTTCCCTCACTTTTGAGCATCATCCCTTTTTGCGTTGAACAATTTGAACATAAAACTGGCTATTTATTTCAGATTGTTTCTTTAAAATGCAGGCCCTTTACTTACTCAAGTGCCATGAGCACCCTAGGTCTCAATAATGATGGCCAAAATTGATTTCAATTAATTTTACACCAATTTGAATCTCCTACCAACACACCACCATGAAAGTTCTTTAACTGTGTTAGGCAGAAAAGATATGCCAGTCACATGTGCCATATATACATATAAATTTGCATATCAGATTAGTTGATGGAGCTAAGCACCTTGTGTCTGTGGCAAAGTCAGTTGTTCTTTGTCATGCTTCTGTCCTTTAGGCATTTATTCTTTGGGCTCAGTATCTTTACTTTTGTCATTGCTGTGACAAAATACCTGACAAAGGTTGCCTTAAAAAGTAAGGGTTTATTTTGGCTTACAGTTCTAAGGGATGCCATCCACCATGGAGAAAATGGTGGGAAAAATGGGAAGCAGGCGGCCATGTTCATCCACAGTCAGAGACCAATGAAAGCTGGTGCTCTGTAGACTTCTCCCTTTGCCCCTTTTTGCTCCCTTTCAGGCCTTTGTTCACAGGATAGTGCCACACACATTCAGGGTACATCTCTACTCCTCACTTAAACCTCTCTGGAAACTCCCTCAAAGACTCACTCACCCAGAGGTGTGGCTCCAGGGTGATTCTAAATCCAGCCAGGTTGTCCATGAAGATGAACCATCACACATGCCTTGTTAACATACTCAGAAAGTAAAATGCTTTCTCTATCTTGTTTGTAACGAGCATTTTCCCACTTTGCCATTAATTTTTTTTAATTAACTTTTGGTCTGTAGAGTTTTTAATCTGTAAGACACAAACCTGTCAGTCTTTCCCTTCATAACTGACCTTAAGCTTAGAAAATCTTTCCACATCTGAGCATCAGATGCCTGTTTACCTATTTTTTTTTAATTATGCTTAATAGTTTTACATTGACTTCTCACTCCCAGAGCATTTCTAATCAGCTTCTTTCCAGATTTTCCCTCACTCTAGATTATTTTATCTCAGTTCCTCACACATCCCATGAGCTGCAGTTTCTCTTGGAGGAAGAATAGAGACAATCCTCTTAAATGACCTCACGTATTTTAGGGGAGATGCTGGCTGCAGACAGTTGGCTTGGCACTGCTGTCATCTTCTAAGGCTGTGCACGGGACCAAGAAACAGTGTGCCCTGGAAAGTCCCCAACTCCCATGGGTTGTACCTGTCTGTACCCCGGAAGCAGGGGTTGGAGACATATATAACTTGGAACCTTGTAAAACCTCCTCAGAGGCTCTGAGAGCCTGTCATACATGCAGAGACAAACACCTACCTTCTCCTCTCTCATCTCCAACTTACCCTGTCTCTGCTTCTTTTCACCTGACTTCTGCCATGTCTTGAACTGGGGCATGGTTTGGGCACGAAAGACTCCCCTTCCACTCAATACCAACCCGCCTTGAGATCTTGACCTTTGGTCAACCCTGGACCTCCTAGCCTGGCAGCAACCTCAGGGGGGAGAGGGGAAGAGATTTGATAGATTCGCATCTCAGAATACTTTAACAGCTGGTATGAAGGGACATCACAGCATCTCTGATCTGGTTCTCTTGCCCACCATCTCTGGCCAGTGACTCCACAGACAGAAGGAATCCCTCTAGCCCTCTCCTGTTCATTCTCATTAGAAAAAAATAAATAAATAAAAGGTGGATAAGTTTAAGGAACATCATACAAATAGGACTAACAAGTGTTCTATGTCTGGGGAGAATTGTAAGATCAAGGGGCAAAGACCACACTCATTCTTGCTCACTGTATCTCACAGCCTAAGGAGTGCTTAGAAATTTCTCAGGGCTCAGTCCATAATCAATAATAAAAGATGGGGAGCATGCCCCCATCATGTATTCCTATGACATATGGTGACCAAAAACTCTATAAACCTTCGGCTATTTGGAATTAGCCACAGAGGGCTCTTTAGGTTTTGTGTTTTTATAACAAATGCACTCTTTTTTTTTTTTTTTTAATCCTTAGCTAGTCACTGCCCCACGAAAACACATTTAGTACTTTGTCTTTAAGTTCCTTAACTCTCTCTGGGCCTCATCACTGAAATTGAGAAAGTTAGATTAGATGATCTCAAATGTCACTTCTAGCCATAAAATTCTATGATTAAATTAATAACTTAAAGATGAATGCTTTTATTGGTAGTTATAAATTCTGCTCTGTCTACATATGGGTTTAGAGTAGATGCTGTAATTCACATCTGACTGTTCTTTACTGGAAATGAAAGTTCGGAGGGGAATTAAAACCATGAATGCCTTTTGCTAGCCTACTGTGTACGGTGCAGCACAGCCTGAGACATCATTCTCTGAGCAGGCCTGCCACGGCAACCAGGAAGCCATCACAAATATAATAGCATATTCATGACTGCAATAAATCAAGAGCCTTTATTCGATGATTCTGAAATTCGGTAGCAGTCGCCACCAGCGTTGTGAAAAGTCAATGACAAAGACATGCAGACAGGGCCATTTGCAGAAGTTCGCTGCAGAAAGTGGCCACTGTGATGGGAACTTCTTGGTGCTAACGCTTCAGGATGCTCTAGCTAGGATGAATGTTAAGTAATGAACAGTGATATTAAAATGAAAACTGATCATTAGATTTCTCTTTACAGGGCCTTCGAGTTGGGTGGCGTGTGTTCAGAAAGTGCCAGCTCATTTGAATATCTGCCTAATTAGGGAAGGTAAATCTGCTGCTCCTGCTGCCGACAATCACATCGTGCTTTTTCAAAGCCAAATATAAATGCCTTGTGTCGCCCACCGACTGGGACTCTTCACCTCCCACGCCTGCACAGACAATGCAGCACTGACCAAACTGTTTCTCTTCCTGGCCTGCTTCTTCCTCGCCAAGGCTTGTCTCTGCCACACAGGGGACTGCCAGAGGGGCAACAGGGTAGGAGGAGACCATATGAGGAATTAGAATTTGATGATCCAAGTGGCAGGAAATGCAAGGGCCAAACCCCTGGGCCAATTTCTGGACGAGATGACACACTGAGGTTGAATCCCACTAGAAAAATGTTGGCCTACTGCCCTAGGCGAGCAAAACTCTGATGCGCCTAACAGTGCCTCCTTGCTTGGGTTTCTTCTCCCATGGCACAGCCTCCTGCATCCTCCATTCTAGCCACAGGAGAATTCTTCCTCCAGCTAAGACATCTCTCCAGGCTCCCCATCTTCAGGACTTTTGTCTAAGCTCGTGCACAGTCTAGGAAGACACGGGTCTACAAAATTCCATCTATTCATCAAGACCCACTCGATTGCAATCTACCTCCCATAAACTCTCACTGCATCATCCAAGCCTCCATAAAACGACCTCTTCTCCTCAGTTCTATGGCCTTTGGTTTGCCCCAGGATATCTTTTTAAAAATATTTTTTCTTTATTTATTTGAGAGTGACAGACAGAGAGAGAAAGAGGCAGAGGGAGAGAGAGAGAGAGAATGGGCACACCAGGGCCTCCAGCCACTGCAAACGAACTCCAGACGCGTGCGTCCCCTTGTGCATCTGGCTAACGTGGGTCCTGAGGAATCGAGCCTTGAACCGAGGTCCTTAGGTTTCATAGGCAAGCGCTTAACCGCTAAGCCATCTCTCCAGCCCCCAGGATATCTTTTTATTGGCATGATTCCTGGGTGATACGGACACTTTTCAGTTTTAGTGCATTATTCATATTTTATGGCCAACAATACCTCTCACAGTATTTACAAATAACTACAAAAAGGAACAGGTTATAGATGGAAAGAAAGCATTTACCTTGGCTTGGAGTCATTTGGACCAGACAACCTTAGGAGCATCATGAAGGTTCACTCTAGGAGGGACACCATGTCCTGAGTTTAGTGTTACCCAACTTTGGCAAGCACATACAATCTTCAAAACTTGTTAAAAAATGCAAATGACTAGGCCTGCTTAAGATGTCAATTGAGTAATTAGGACTGGCAGGTAAAGAATATGGGTTTGTTTTGGTTTTTTGTGGGTTTTGGGTTGTTTTTTTTTGTTTGTTTGTTTTTTTCAAGCCCATTTAGGTGATTCTAAGCTGGCGGACCTCAGACTGTTGCAAAATCCTGGTCTAGGGATTATTTCCTGCGAGCAGGACTGATGCCCAATGAAGACACAGAAGTTGAATTAGGTGTCACCATTTTCCAAAAGGGAAAGGGCGCCACTCAGCGAAGCCCTTGTGGAGATGCGTAGCGTACTTGTTCTTTCAACCAGCCCAAGGCTCAATGCAAAGCACTCAGAGTTTCCAAACACCTTGTTCCTGGAATACCTATGTCACAGAGACCCAAGAGTCTACCTCCCCTGAAAGAACGAATAGTCAAGTGAGTCACAGAAGCCATAATGCTCAACATAATTCCTAACATATATATATACCTGTGCTGAGCTCATTAGGAACACCCAAGAAAGGCCAGCTCAAACCAAAGGAAGAACTTCTGGTGGACCATTACTTGGGGAAGGGTTTCCAGAGTTAATATGGAAAATGAAAAAAAAAAAATCTTAGAACAGTACTCTCCCAGCTGATAGCAGGATAAATTCTGCCTTCAGGCAAGTTCCTGGATGGGCCAGCACTCTTGTGCTTTGAGTTAATATTACACCCAACAACTCCATCCTCACGCTCTTTAATGTATTTTGTTGCTGCTGTTGTTGTTGGTAATTTTATTATTATTTATTTATTTGATAGAAAGAATGGGCATGCCAAGGCCTCTAGCCACTACAAACGAACTCCAGGCACATGCGCCCCCTTGTGCATCTGGCTAATGTGGTTCCTGGGGAATCGAACCTGGGTCCTTTGGCTTTACAGGCAAATGTCTTAACCACTAAGCAATCCCTCCAGCCCTGTATTTTTTTAATATAGTTTTATTTGTTGATTTGCAAGCGGAGGGAGACAGAGAGAAGAAAGATGAGAGAGAGCACGAAATAATGAGAGAATGGGCATACCAAGGCCTCTAGCTACTGCAAACAAACTTCAGCTGCATGTGACACCTTGTGTATTTGGCTTTATGCAGGTATTGGGGACTCAAACCAGGGTCCTTAGGCTTTGCAAGCAAGCACCTTAACCACTGAGCCATCTCTCCAGCCCCCTATAATGTGTTTTATTTAATTGAAAAAAATGTCCTTCACATCTACGAAGTTTCAGATATCACACAAGATCTTGGCTTAAAAGATGAATAAGGCACACCTTTGTTCTAAGGAGACAAACGCAGAAGAAAATCATCATAATATACAAAATAAAGTACACTGATAGCAATTTACACAGGAAGTGATCCGACCCACCAGAAAGAGGGGGATGAAAGACTGAGAGCCAGTCTCAGAATTGACAAACTCCTCCGGGATTGCCATATATGGATGAATATGCTCTCGTTCCCTCTGCTTCAAGTCACAGGTAGGTTTTCCAACTCAGGGAACTGACTTTATCTAGTCCGCTCTGGTAGCGCGTGGCTGTGCTCCGTCTCCTCGAGCTTTCCCAGCCTAGCTACGATGCATCCATTAACAGTGCCAGTCCTCACGTCTGAAGCGTGGCTGGTGGCTCCCCACAGGCTTTGTGACGGGAAGCCAGGCCCCTAACAGGGTGTGAGCCTGCCTGTTGTTGGTAGACATCGGGAGATCCATGAACACCATTCAGTACGCAAAAGTCTCTGACAAAAGAAAGAATAACTTGAGCTAGCGAAGGAAGTTAAGGAAGCAAGGAAGCTAAGTCCCTAGCTTCCCATGAGCTTCATCCCAGTGCTTAATTCCGAGCTCCACTGATGTTAGCCAAGATGTAAGTTGTGCAGAAAAGGCAATGCTGACCAGGTCATGTGGTCAATGTGTGAAGCGCCAGCTAGCCAGCCACCAGAGAGCTGCCTGGGAGAAAGAGCCCTGTGCTCTGCACAGCACCAGGCGGCAGCAGCTCTCTGCCATGCAGGTAGATGGCAGCCTTTCCACCATTCAGGGAGAAGGCCTTGCTTCTACCCCTAAAGAGGAATGTTGCTGTGCAGACACCACGTCAAACAGAAGAAGAAAGTAGAAAAAATGGCTGGTACTGAGTATAGAATTATTTTACTAAGCAAGTGTTTATTTTTATGAGGCATCTGCAATTTTTCTTAAGGCTACATACTGAGTAACTGCAATCATTGATTACATTAATGGATTACCTCTGGAGAAGGAATCTAATTACATTTTTGCACAAGTTGCAAAATGTAGATTAATTTCAAACTTCCTTGGCAGCCCTGTTGTTCTTTCCTTGAGCTTGGGCGTGGGGTTCTGGGTCAGGAGACTCAAATTATGGCAAAGAAGCTGAAACCTTAGGAGGGCGTTGCTCATTCATTTAGCAAATATGTGCTAAGCTTCTCACATCCTGCCTGCAACTGCTCTGTGCTAAGGACTGAAGATACAGATGAAAATAGACAATGGTCCAATCCTCTTGGAGTTCCCCAAAAGGTCAAACAGCTTCAAGGGCCACAGAACCCCAAATACTCCCGAATCCATTTCACTCACTGATGGACTTTATTTTTCTGAATGCCAGTTAGGATCTGGTGCCTCTATTTCAGAGAGTGTTGACTTCTTTAGCTGTGAGAAGGAAATCTAAAAGTGACTGGACAGGTGATGCACACCTATAATCCTGCACTTGGGAAGTGGAGGCAAAAGGATCTCAAGTTCAAGGCCAACCTGGGCGATATAGCAAGACTCTGCCTCAAAAATAAAAAAACAGAGCTGGGAAGATCTCTCAATGGTTAGCGTTTGTACAAGCATGAGGCCTTGAGTTTGATTCCCCAAAAACCCACATAAAAAAAGCCAGCCACGGTTGTTCATACCCTTAATCTCAGTGCTGAGGAGATGGAAACAGGTAAGCCTTGGGGTTACTATCTAGCTAGATTAGTCCAATCAACGAGAGACCCTAATTTCAAAGAATACCGTGGAGTGTAACTGAGAAAAACCCGGATGTTGACCTCTGGCCTTCACACACATGTACATGCACACATATCCACCTACACACATACAACCACGTATATAAACAATCATACACACATCACACATATAAAGACCAATGTGGGAAATTATTAAATAGGAGGGAACGTAAGGGGGAATCCACTGGTCACGTGGCATTCCTAACTGAAGCTTGACTGACACAGAGATGGTTCAGATAATGAGGTGAGGGTAAAGGGAGGGCAAAGCAAAGGAAGGGAGAACTTGAAACAGAGAAATGCAAGTGGTAAATACATTGCTCAAATCAACCCTTGTCATAATCATAGAAATTCCTCATCAATAACACTACCATACTTTGCATACATTTGGAGATAGAAAAGGGTTTTTTGAGGAGCAAATTGGATCGGATTATAAATTGGCTCAACTTCTCTAGAAGGCAATTTGGCACTTTCTATCAAGAATCTTAAAAATGTTTATATCTTTTGAGCCAGTGATTTCTATTCTGGGCATTTATCCTAAATTATCAGAAACATTATTAAACATGTATTCATAAGGATTATTATCCCTATAACATTATTATAGAAACTCAGAACTAGCTAAGATAAACATTTAACTTTACATGAAAGGTTAAGTAAATTATGTGTATCCATATGGTAGAATATTATTAAGCCATTAAAATTATGTTTATAAAGAGCTTTAATAACAAGAGGAAATGTTTATCATATAATTCAATAAATAAAATTTGGGATGCAAAATCATTTCTGCAGTATTATTTACACTAGAGAAATAATATGAAGGATATATATATATATACCCCATAACAGTATTTTATTGATGGTGGACAGTTAGGCAACATTTTCTGTTCTATATTTCTTTGTCAAAGTTATCTGTAATAATCATGCTTAATCTTGGTAATTAGGACAGAAATAAGATAATGGGAAAGTAGATGGAAGAGAGGAAGGAGAAATGCTAAGATAAAAAGGCAAAAGAGGAGGATGTCTCTTCCTCCTGTATGGGCCTGGGGCTGGGGGAAGAGCTGGTAAAGTAGGACTGAAACTAGAGACTTAAAGGATTCAGATAATGGTTCAAAGGGTTCTTGTCCCGAGTAGCACTTGAAAACAACATCTGTCTCAAATTTCCTCCATCCTGTCCAAATTAACTGGATTTACTCGTAGGCTTCAATCTCCCTGACAACTGTTAAATTACCTCAGCCTGAGTGTCTGGGAGTTTAAGTCTTATTTAGTTCACCATTATACCCCAGGTTGAATCTTAGCTAGTCCTAGAACTTTATACACTGATCCATGAAATAATGTTTCAAAAGAACGGTAACATTTTCGGAAAAAAAAAAAATGTTTTACAAAATCCCTGATGTGCAATAAAATATTCTCCCCACCCCCCAAAAATACTAACTGTAATCAATTAATTCATGCTTAGATTTTTTTTCCCCCTCTGGAGACTCCACCCCACTGAAGGAGGTGAATTAGAGGATTAGAGTCTTGGAAAGCTTCTAAAAAGGGTGCCCCATCTGTTCAGCACTTACCTTTCCCTCAGCAAACCATGAATACTTGATGAGGACAGCCGTGATGACGAAGTTATCAGTAATGAGCATGGAGACGGCGCCCCACAACCGTGCTCTTTCACAGTGATGCTCAGGAAACTGCACATCCAGGAGACCTTGGCTGAGCCTCCCTGGCTGTCCTCACTGCCCCCCGCACCGGCCAGAGATTCGGGTTCCCCCCCAGCAGGCTGAGGGCGTCCAGAGACAAGCTGGAGGTTCTGACACCTGATGTGGATGGTGCCCGTCACTTCCTCACCAGTCCTTGGCCCATGAAATTTTAATACGTTCAACCTCAAGAAAGGAAAAAGGATCCTGGGACCATGTTGAATTATTCACAGCTCCAACCCAGGAAGGCAGTGGGACCCCTTTTCTGAGAGCAACCGATAGCCACTTATTGATTTCCCCCTCATGATGCCTAGATGAGAGAATCCAGTTTTACAAAGCAGAAAGAAGTCTTGTCTTCCAAAATCCCAGTTCCTGGACAATTGGTGGATTTACCAGTTGTATCTGAGCTGACTTTGATTTCTCAAGAGTGACTTTGATACCTGGTTAGAAAAGAAGGGGTGGGGAATCGAGGGGCTAGGTCCTTGATCTTGCTGTATGTCTACATCCATTTAAATAAAACACATACATGAAAACTGATTTTATGAGCCAATGGCTATGATAAAAGTAGACGTGTGGAACAACAAAATAGAAACAATGTTTAGCCTTAAGGATTACTGGCCAACAACTACGTGAGGCAGTGGCACATAAGCTATGTGGGTGATTAACTGAGGAACTCTGATTGGACATGAGGCTCACTCCGTGGGTTGAAATCATGCATGGTACTGAGAACCAAGTTAAAATACTAACCTAGAGCTTGGAAGGTCACAGACCCTTCAGGGAAGCTCCCACTGTTCTTTGGCCAAAGGAGACGTATGCCCATCAAAAAGCCTTCTAGAGGGCTGGAGAGATGGATTTGTGGATAAGCGCTTGCCTGTGAAGCCTAAGGACCCCAGTTCGATTCCCCAGAACCCACGTTAGCCAGATGCACAAGGGGGCGCATGCATCTGGAGTTTGTTTGCAGTGGCTGGAGGCCCTGGTGTGCCCATTCTCTCTCTCTTTCTCTCTCTCTCTCTATCTCCCTCTTTCTCTCTCTGTCTGCCACTCCCAAATAAATAAATTAAAATTAAAAAAGCCTTCTAGATATATATGTTTATTCGCCTTTGATCAATGCTGTGTTCACTCTTAGATAATCTGCTTTTTTTTTTTAAATAATTTTTTTATTATTTATTTATTTGAGAGCGACAGACACAGAGAGAAAGACAGATAGAGGGGGAGAGAGAGAATGGGTGCGCCAGGACTTCCAGCCTCTGCAAACGAACTCCAGACGCGTGCGCCCCCTTGTGCATCTGGCTAACGTGGGACCTGGGGAACCGAGCCTCGAACCGGGGTCCTTAGGCTTCACAGGCAAGCGCTTAACCGCTAAGCCATCTCTCCAGCCCAGATAATCTGCTTTTGACAAATGTCATTGAATACTGAGAAGACTCGTCAAAATGACAAGAAAGCCTAGTGCTTAGCCCTGGAGGAAAGAATCATCTGTCACACCCGTCTGAGCCCAGGAAACAATGCAGAGGAAGCGGTGGATGAGATGTGAGGGCTGCTTCTCGCTGCTAGCCAGAGAACGTACTCAATGGAGAGGCTGGTAAGACACTGGGGAGACTCAAAGCTCATCACAGAAGACAATAAGAGGCTGCTGAGAGCTCCACACTAAAGGCAGCTTCTGACATACCCTGGGGGCTCAGGGAACATGGGAGAAGAGAGGGTTGAGCGAATGTGAGAGCCGCAGGGTGGGAAAGCATCCCATGATGCTCTGTCCTCCCCATGGTGATTACTGACACCCCTACTGGGAAGTGCCTTCCGTAGAATGGGAGCAGGGATGAAAGAACAAAAGACCTAATGGAAACACAACTCAGTATGTTCATATATTAAAGTTCCCAATAAAAATTATTTTATTATTCTTTTTCAGATGGTAATGAGACCTGAGGAAATAAATTACCCCTCATACTTCAGCCAAGCCTCAGCCGAAACTACAGAGGAATAGGGGAGATGAGCAAGAGAGCTGCTTCCATGGTGAGCCTGACAATCAGCACCAGGGTGAAGGAGGCAGATGCTGAGGGCACGCAACACCTACCAAAGCAGAGACCTAGAGGCTCCTAAGAGCTCATCACTGAAGTAGACTTAAAACTCACCCAACACAGCTCAGGGAATTTTGTAGACAAGGGGGCAGAAAGATTGTGAGAGCCATAGGTTGGGACATCATGCCCAGAGGCACTGCCTCCCCCCAATAACTGACAGCTGCTCCCATAACGCATACATAACCCACAACTCCACAGGGAATACCTGCAACCCCACGGAGGAGGGTCCCTAGCAGAATGGAGGCAGGGACCAGGGAAAGGATGGTACCAACACATGATGTATCCATACTTAGTATGTCCATAACTAATTAAAAAAACATATTTTTTAAAAATTGGCCAAAAAGATAGATGGTTCATGTATTTATTAGATGCCTGTATTTGTCTGTGTTCTGTTGCTATAAAAGAATATCTGTAACTCAGTAACTTATAAAGAAATGTAGCCTGTTTAGCTCATGATTTATTTTATTTTTATTTACTGACTTATTTGAGAAAGAGGTAGAGAGAGAGAGAGAAAGAATGGTGCACCAGGGCCTCCAGGCGATGCAAATGAACTCCAGATGCATGCGCCATCTTGTGCATCTGGCTTACGTGGGTTCTGGGGAATCAAACTGGGGTCCTTTGGCTTTGCAGGCAAACGCCTTAACCACGAAGCCATCTTCTCCAGCCCTAGCTCATGGTTTTAATGCAAGAGCCTGGTGACAAATGGGAGCCTTGGTGTGCTTCACCCCACAGCAAACTGGAAGGGCAAGCAAGTGTGTGCAAAGGAAGCAAGCCCAAGGGCCGGCCTCTCCTTCTGACAACCGGCTCTTCTATTGCGTGGGTTTGGTTTTCTTAGAGAGATCTCACTGTGTAGCAGCCAGGCATGACCAACCTTTTGACACTGCAACAAGGTATTGTTGTCTTACAGGGTTGACGCATCTCGCAATATTGTAAATGTTTGTGATTTTGTGTTGGTGTCCTGGGATGCAGACTAGATACCCACGGCCACCGAAGCTGGCCTAGAACTTGTGATCCTCTGCCTAGGCCACACAAGTGTCATCATGCCCCGCTAACAACCCACTCGTACGGTAGCTAACCCAGTCCCACAAGAAAAGGATTAGTTCCTCTGAACAATCGAATCACCTATTTTTTAATATTTTATTTTTATTTATTTATCTGACAGAGAAAGAGGGGGAGAGAGAGAGAATAGGTGCGCCAGGGCCTTCAGCAACTGCAATCGAACTCCAGACATGTGCACCCCCTTGTGCATCTGGCTAACATGGGTCCTGGGGAATTGAACATGGATCCTTTGGTTTTGCAGACAAATGCCTTAACCGCTAAGCCATCCCTCCAGCCCTCTAATCACCTCTTAAAGGCCCTTCCTTCCAACACTACCATAAGGGAAATCAAATTTGAACATGAGTTTTCAAGGAGACAATCAAGGTTGAATTAGCTTTTGATGTAATTTGTATGTGTTATTTCTGAGTATAAAAAAGAAATACAATCTCAACAGATATTGAGCTAATTATTTTCAACACTTCAAGGACAGTTTGCTTTCTAGGAGTTTAGCCCATGTCACATGCCCATAGGTAATGGTGATAAATGTTGTTCTTGGATCTAAGGTCTGTACTCCTGCCAGGATTAGATTAGAAAACAGCCACAGAAAGGGCTTAAGGAGACAGCTCAGAGGTTGAAGGTACTTGCTTGCAAAACCTAATAGCCAGAGTTTGATTCCCCAGTACACGTGCAAAGCCAGATGCACAAAGTGGCTCACGTGTCTGGAGTTTGTATGCAGTACCAGGAGGCCCTGGCATGCACATACTCTATTTGTTATTTTCTCCCTCCTCTCTCTCTCTCTCTCTCTCCCTCTCCTAAATAAAGAGATTAGCAGGACTTCAGAGATGGCTTAGCAGTTAAAGACGCTTGCCTGAGAAACCTAAGGATCCAGATTCGCTCCCCAGAACCCATATAAGCCAGGTGCACATGTGTGTGGAGTTTGTTTGCAGTGGCTAGAAGCATACCCATTCTCTCTCTTTCTCTCTCTCTCAAATAAATAAATAATAAATAAATAAAGAGCTGGAGAGATGGATCAGCAGTTAAGGTGCTTGCCCGAGAAGCCTAAGGACTCATGTTTGACTCTCTAGGTCCCATGTAAAGTTCCCACATGCACACAAGCGGACACACATGTCTGGAGCTCAATTGCAGTGGCTGGAGGCCCTGCTCTCTCATGCTCTCTCACTCCCACATAAAAAGGGCAGTCTGGCTAGGTATGGTGGCGCACACCTTTAGTCCCAGCACTCAAGAGGCAGAGGCAGGAAGATTTCTGTGAGTTCAAGGCCACCCTGAGACTAGATAGTGAATTCCAGGTCAGCCTGGGCTAGTGTGAAACCCTACCTCAAAAAACCAAAAGGGGAAACAAAAAAGAAAGAAAGAAAAGGCAGTCTATTGGGCTTGCCTCAAAGAAAAAAATAAATAAATAAAAATTTTAAAAAGGAAAATACAAACAGAACAGTTCTGAGACCTTGTCCACTCACCTCAGAACCTCAGCTCCTCCTTCCTTTTCTCACGCCCACGCAAGCACACTCACTTCCTTAGCAGATGGTCTCACCTCCTTATTCCACTGAGTCACACGTTGCCATCTCAGACCTAGAACAGCACAGACAGGCAGCTTCTCACAGAGCCCAGACTCCACTTCAGGCAGCCATCCTGCCCTAAGGTATCATAAAGCTACACTGCTCTCACCTGGGCTTCCTCCTGACTTATGAAATCTTTGTCAGCCTCGATTTCTTCATCTGTCAAACAGATGCAACATGAACCTCATACTTGGGGTTTACATGAAATAATGCACATCAAGGAGCTAACACAGCCCCAGGTGCATACACGTTAGCATGCAATCGATGCTAATTATTGGTAAATTATTATTATACAAAAATGCAAGTTTTATGAGGGCAGTGACTGTGGCCTCTTTTATCCAGTGCTATGACAGATCCCAACGAATGATAAAAAAGTCAACAAATCTTACTTGAGTAAGTACTTGATGTATTCTTGGTCCTGTTTCAAATGTCGCTGTCGTTGGCCTGTTAAGCCTGTGCCTGCCACTGGAATCTGTGGTGGCGTTTTGCTTGTCTACACTCTCTGGCACTGGCTTGCAACATCCTGAGTTGATGTCTCTGCCCTTGCATTTGGTAGGAAAGAATGGGTTCACTGGTCTCTCTTACTCCGATCTCCAATGCTGTATAACCAAAGACCCTCAGTACATACCAGAAACAAAGTTCTGCCCTTGCAAGGTCGTTCCAAGAACAACCAAAGACAGTTCCTCGTCATAAGGCTGACTGACAAACACTCAGGATCCCAGCCTCTGTACCCTCCACCCTGCGAGGAAACAGACTAGGTTACTAATGCTATATACACTGACATTTCTTGTGTGAGGGGCTTGGGCATGAGTACTAATGGCCACGTGTGTGCAGATGCGTGTCAAGACCAGAAGACAATCACCAGATGCTGCCCACCTTCTTGGAGACAAGGCCTTTCACCGACCTGAAACTTCCCAAGTAGGCTACACTGGCTGGCCAGCAAGCTGCAAGGATCTGCCCATCTCTACTTCCCACCCAGTTCTGAGATTATAAGCATGCACCATCACACTCAGGCTTTCCTTATTTTAAATATTTATTTACGTACTTATTTATTTATCTATTTATTATTTACTTATTTATCTGAAAAAAAAAAAAGAGAGCGAGTATGGGTGTACCAGGTCCTCTTGCCATTACAAACGGACTCCAGACACATGTGCCACGTTATGCATCTTTACACGGGTACTGAGGAATCAAACCCAAGCTGCGAGCTTCACAAACAAGCAACTTTAACCACTGAGAAATCTCCTTACCTAACCCTCCCCCCCTTAGCTTTTTTTATATGAGTTCTGGGAATCGAACTCAGGACCTTATGCTTGGGAAGCAAGCACTTTACTGACTAAACAAGCTCCCTAACCCTTAATGAAATAGTTCGCTTAGTTAACTCATGCTAAAAGGAGTAGCTGAATTTTAAGCCATAACCATACGCCAAAGGCCTCTAAGTAAATTTTATTTCCTAGAAAGGGAAGGCTCTTGTGGTGGCGATGAAGGAGAAGAGGGTGGCATGTAGTACTCATGTGACACTCTGGGAAGACCGGACTAAAGAGGAGGCTAGGGAGGTGTTGGCATGGAACTTGGGGTCAGCATTACACCTCCTCTACACTCACTGACAAATAAACCCTTTCCTTCCTCTCCACCCATCGCCCTCCAAGAGAATGTACTGGTGAGCTTTGGGGAGTAGGTAACCGGTGTAGGATTGATTTTCCTAGTTTCCATGGCAACAGGGCAGCCAGGAAGGAGGCCGTGGGACAGGCTGGTGTATGGAACAGAGATGCAGATGTCAGTCGAATGCATCACCTCCACACCCGTGCTTAGCAGCTTCTCGGCTTCAAAAGTTTGCACACACACTTCTAACTGCTCATTTCTAATTCGGTGCCGAGTGCCCAGGCAAAGAGCCTCAGGGAAATGTATATAATTAGTCTCAGTTTACCAACGTGAACTGAGACTGGAGCCTGGCACTGAATGGGCGCTCACACCAAGGGCATTTGATGTTCCTCGGTTGGGTGTCTGGATTTGATATAAGCTTACACAGGATTTATCAAGGGACATCCATTACTTCAGCATGAGCTGGTTGTGGGCTGTAGGGAGTCAGCTTTCACCATAGGACTGAGAGTCAAATTGGGGGAATCTATCCTTACAGTGTCAGGGGTACTTGGGCGGGCGCGGGGGGGGGGGGAGGTGGCAGGTTCATTTAGAGGCAAAATTGCCTAGAAAGTAGAAAGATGCAAAGTCTCCAGCTTTCTATTCTAAAACCTCATTTGTGAGTCACTTAGAATTCAAAACCCATTTCCACAGAAGTCCTTCCTGTCTGTTATAAATGATGATTGGGTTTTTAGGCTAGTCCACAAAAGCCTATTTAACTCATAATGTAGATGAAATACTATACATTTGCAATGAAAAGCAATAGGGGAAAAAAAATCCTGTTGTGATACCAGTAATTAAATGAAAACGAAAAACAGAGAAATGGAGAATAAATAGCTTTCTTTCATGTCTTCTGAATGCTACAGCTCTTGGACAGAGGAGGTACAGCCTGGTTGCTCATTACCTCATTTGCATGAGGGAAGGATTGGAGGAGCAGGCTTGGCAGGGGAGGGCTGGAGATGGAGGAGAGAGATCCTCTGGGAGAAGAGAAGGGGAGTGGGCCCGCCTCATGAAATATGGGTGGCTCCCTGGGGTGGGGAGAGCATCAATTTTGTAATCACTGCAGCCTAGTTTCTAGTTTCAACTCTCTCTCCCTCTCTCTCTCTCTCTCTCTCTCTCTCTCATTCTCTCTCTCTCTCTCTCTCTCTCTCTCTCTGTCCCTCCCTCTCTCTCTTTCTCTCTCGCTTTGAGAGACTTTCTGATCTCTTGAGTCTCAGTCACCTCCATGGCAAACTCAGCTGATTCCTTCAGATTCATACCTGTATACTACCCAGACCAGCCCCACTGCCCTGAAGGACTTGTTGCCCAGGCTCTGGGAAAGCTGTCAGCCTTCAGTGGCCAGTCCCCTTGGGGATTTCCTACAGTCACACCCCAACATCACCTCACTTTCATGATCCATATCCAAGAAGTGACCAATGTGGAGGATAAAGGCCCAGGCTTTTCAGCCCGAAACAGCCAACTATGACAGGGCCGCTCCTAGGCCAGGGGCTTCCAGGGGATGTCTCTGTACGTGCACCCCAGTCTGGCTTTCTCTCTGCAAAACACTGCTTCCTTCGCTTCCTCCTGAGGCTCCTTCTCCGGGAACCCACATGCCACAGCCTGACCTAGATTAGGCACAGGTAAGTAATGAGACCTTCTCCCTCTGCCTCTTCTTCCCCGCACAGGGCTCAGAGGACTCTGAGATTATGGATGCTGGCAGCCCGAGAATAAGGGACAAGCGAGGATCTGATGGATCCGAGAAAAGGCGCATTCCTATCTGTAGTGGTTTGATTCAGGTGTCCCACATAAACTTGGGTATGCCGACTGCTAGGTTCCCAGCTGATGGAGATTTGGGAATTAATGCCTCCTACAGGCAGTGTATTGTTGGGGGCAGGCTTATGGTTGTTATTGCCAGTTTCCCTTTGCCAGTGTTTGGCACAATCTCCTGTTGCTATTGTCCACCTTATCTTAGCCAGGGGGTGATGTCCACCCTCTGCTCATGCCATCATTTTCTCTGCCATCATGGAGCTTCCCCTCAAGTCCATAAGCCAAAATAAACTCCTTTTGCTCACAAGCTGCTCTTGGTCAGGTGCGTTCTGACAGTAATGTGAGCCTGACTGAAACACTAACCCCCTGAAAATGGCCCAGTGAAGGTGTCCAGATAACCTACAAGGTTATTTTGTAATGTACACATGTTCAAGTTATAATTTGGAAGTCACATCCATATAAAAACAGGAGGAGGCCTCGCATGGTGGCATGTGCCTTTAATCCCAGCCCTTGGGAAGCAGAGATAGGAGGCTCACTGTGATTTTGAGGCCAGCTTGGAACTACAGAGTGCGTTCTAGAGAAGCCTGGGCTAGAGTGAGACCTTGCCTCAAAAATACCCAGAAAAGGTAGGACGGGATATGGGCGGGGGGGGGGGGCGAGGAAGAAATTGGATTGTTTGTTTGGAATAGCTATATGTAACACAATAGCCACTGGCCATGTGTGACTACTTAAATTAATTTAAACCAAATAAATTTTAAACCCCGAGTTTGTGGTTGAAGTAGTCATATGTCTGGCGCTCAATGGCCATATGTGTAACTGGCTACCATCTTGGGCAGTGTAGATTTGAATCACGGCACAGAACTCTGTCAGGACAGAGCTTATTGGAAATTGAGTTGTAAAGGCTGTAGGGTTGTTCGGATTGCATTCTGTACTATTCTATACTAACCGCCTAGGAACATATCCTGAGACGGATATGCGAGAAGAGGATAGCAAGAGGAGCATCACTATGGTTTTAGCGCCTCCTCTTACCTCCTGCCAGAATACCAGGCTGAATTTTATGAGCAATTGCTTCAGGGAAGCCAGAATGATCATGATCTAGAACCATGCAGGTTTTCCTGGCTTGCTATGACCTTCAAGTTCAAACCAGATAAAGTTAAAAACAACAAAAACAAAAAGAGTGGAAATAACAGAGAACTTGAGGAAGGAAAAGGGTAAGTTCCCACAGTGACCCAGAGAAGCCCCAGAGGAAGTCCAAACATTGTTTGATTCACATTTATTTATTTACTTATTTATTTGAGAGAGAGAGAGAGAGAAAGGAAGAGGCAGATAGAAACAGAACGGCCATGCCAGAGCCTGTAGCCGCAGCAAACGAATTCCAGACGCGTGGGCCACCTTGTGCATGTGCCTTACGTAGGTCCTGGGGAATCGAACTTGAGTCCTTAGGCTCCACAGGCAAGAGCCCTAATGGCTAGGCCATCTCTCCAGCCTGGTCCAAACATTTTTTTTTTTTCCAGCCCTGCTGGGAGCTCTGTCACTAGACAGATCTAATGTGTCCTCAAACTGCTCAAGTCGTGAGACTTTCTTCTCAGTCACAAGCAGAGAAATTGAGATCCTCCTAGATGAAGGTTGAGGTCTCAGCAGTGCTTTGTGACCACTTCCGGTGACCTCACACATTCCTCTGACCTTCACTTTGGACCCAGTTCCGGTCTACTACCCCACTCATGGATCCATTCTTCAGAATTCCCTAGCTCCCCAGAACCAGGACTTATATTCCATTCTTGCCCTGTACTTACGTCTACAAAACAGCCCTGATGGTAGTGAGGCCCACCTGGCCTTCCCAAGGGAACAAGCCACCTTCCCTTCACCCAGCTTGTGGCTCAAAATCAATCTGCAAGGCACCCACCTCCTTGCAATATTTGGTCCCCCTTCCTTGGGAAAAAAAAAAAATGGGCAGAAGTCATAACCACAGCCAGTAGTACCAGGCTCCTATGGACAACTTGGACAGAGAGGTGAAAATAGGGAGCGTCCTTGCCCTGGTGAAGGTACCCACCTCCACTGCGTCCTCCCCAGCCAAGCAGAAGCTGGTAGTCCTTCCTATGCCCTCCTTCCTCGTGTCCCTAGTAATCTCACAGCACACTCCACTGGAACGAGCCATCTTTCCCTTTGGGAACAGAAGACAATCTGCTCACAGTGCTTGTTGGAGGCCACAGCCTTCCTGAGAGGCAGGGCTGGGCTGCTAGAGTTCAGAGATCTGCTGGTTCTCCCTCCAGCAATTTCAATACAAGTGCTCTGTGTTTGTCTTCAAAGCTCGGCAATGTCACTTTTTAGACGCTGAGTACATAAATCTTCTTTCGGAAAGGAATTATTGCCTAAACGGCATTCTTATTGGAGGCACCTGATAAATTAGAGGGCTGCTTCTGCTGCCGCTGTTACCCCACAGAGGACCTCAAATGCCGATGATTTTCTGCTCCAAAACTCCTTTCACAATATGCCACACTGTTGCCAGCAAACAACACGCAGCCACGTTCTACTCCCACGCCATAAACACCTGACTGCAAGCTCCTATCACACACACACACACACCTGTGCAAACAGTAAGCCCACAACAGACCTACACCTCACACAGTCACACACAAGCCAAGCTCACCCCAAAAGACTTCATGGGATAGAACAGAACAGTCCTGGAGTCAGTGAAATGTCATTTCAGAGACGTTCACTCCAGGTTCCTTGTGGACCTCATTGTCCAGGATAACTCCTGGGTTCCGGTATTAAAGTATCTAATGTTGGTTGGTAAGATTTTTACAAAAATCACTTATTCAATTTAAACTTTATAATAAGGGTTTGGGGAGAAAATTCAAACTGGTAAAGTTATTGCCTTGTAAACATAAGGGTCTGAATTCAGATCCTCAGAACCCATGTTAAAAAAAAAAATACAGGAGTCAGGCATGGTGGTGCACACCTTTAAGCCCTGCACTTGGGAGGCAGAAGTAGGAGGATCACCATGAGTTTGAGGCCACCCTGAGAGTACATAGTGAATTCCAGGTCAGCCTGAGCTAGAGACCCTACCTTGAAAAACAAAACAAACAAACAAATGAAAAACAACAACAACAAAAAAACAAGGCTAAAGGAATGGCTTAGTGGTTAAGGTGTTTGCTTACAAAGCCAAAGGACCTAGGTTTGATTCCCTAGGACCCACATAAGCCAGATGCATAAGGGGGCACATGCATCTGGAGTTCGTTTGCAGTGGCTAAAGGCCCTGGCATGCCCATTCTCTCTCTCTTCTTTTCTCTTCTCTCCCTCCCTCTCTCTTTCTCTCTCTCTCCCTTTTTCTCTGTCAAATAAATAAGTAAATATAAAATATTTTTTAAAAACAGGCACAGTGGGGAAGCAGAGACAGGAGGATTTCTGGTGCTTATTGCCCAGCTAGTCTAGCTGGAATGGAAAACCCCAGGCTTAGTGAAAGACTCTGTCTCAAAAACTGAGGTGGGAAGCCGGGCGTGGTGGTGTATGCCTTTAATCCCAGCACTTGGGAGGCAGAGGTAGGAGGATCGCTGTGAGTTCAAGGCCACCCTGAGACTCCATAGTGAATTCCAGGTCAGCCTGGGCTAGAGTGAGACCCTACCTCAAAAAAAAAACAAAAAAAAAAAACCAAAAACAAAAAAACTGAGGTGGGCTGAGGAAATGGCTTAGCAGTTAAGACATTTGCCTGCAAAACCAAAGGACCCAGATTTGATTCCCCAGGACCCACATAAACCAGATACACAAGGGGGCATATGCATCTGGAGTTCATTTGCAGTGACTGGAGTCCCTGGTGCACCCATTCTGTCTTTCTCTCTGCCTCTTCCTCTCTGTCTCTCTCAAATAAATAAAATATTTAAAAAAAAAAAAAAAAAAAGCTGAGGTGGAGAGTAACTGAGGAAAACACCTGACCTCAACCTCTAACCTCCACATGCACAGACATGATCACACACACACACACACACACATAGACTATACCCCCTCAATCAGTGTATGATAAATAAATAAATAAACCTTATAATAAGTCTCCAGTAAGACATTACTACTTCAGGGTTTTTTTGTTTTTTTTTCAGATCAGTATACTGGGTTCAAACACTTAAAGCTGTCTTGCGCACAGTCATGTCCCTAAAGAGTGGCAGAGCTAAATTCAGTCCGGTCTCCCCTCCATGCAATGGAGCTGGAAGCCTGTTTCTATGGGAAGGATCCAAAGCAAAGATTTGTAGTCAAGTGTTTGAAGAGCATGCCTGCTGAAGACACCAAGCGGAAAAGAGAGAGAGAGAGAAAAAAACCTACCTCACCTCTTCCCTGCTGTTTTACTCAACCAAGAAGATGTATGGATGGGAAATAAAGTGCCAAAGATATAACCAAACAGAAATAGTCAATAAGCTAGGCACGGTGGCCCACGCCTTTAATCCCAGGAGGAGCGCTGTGAGTTCGAAGCCACCGTGAGACTATATAGTGAATTCCAGGTCAGCACGGGCTAGCCCGAGACCCTACCTCAGAAAAGAGAGAGAGAGAACGAGAAGGAGGGAGTCACTAAATGACACATAAATAGCAGATATGCTTCTGAGTGAGAGGTTACTCCAGCCCGCAGCCCTCACACAAAGCCCTCTCCCGCCCTGCGCTCTCTCTGACCGCCAACAGTCAACACCAACACCTCCCAGACCAAGAGATCTCGAGCTCGAGCGTGCTAAGAATCACATGGGATCTTGGGACTGATCTCTAGAGTAGTCGGGAGTCTGAGCCGAGGCCTGGGAATTTATTCCTCAAGGATTTCCAGACGACGCTGACCGCTGGGCTGTGGACCACGTTTGGGTAGCACTTATGCGTGACTTTCCCTGGGGAGACATGGACGAATGTCCTTTTGCCTCAGACAGGACATGGGTGCCAGACCAAAGGAATCAGTACCTCAAAGTCCAACTTGGCTTGAGTTTATTGGGCTTGCTGACAGGACTATGGGCAAAAGGTTACTTACAGGAGCAAAGACAACTGCATTACTGAAAAGCCTCTCAAAAGCCGCATCCCTGGAGGTGGCTGGCGTCTGGGATGTTGGTGCTGCGTCTTACAACATGGGGGGTGGGCAGTGGGAATCTTAACGTTCCAGGAACTTGAGCCTTGTGAGTTTTGTTTTCTTATCAAGCCTCCCTGGAGGAAGGAATATTTTGCAGTTCAGAGGAACTTTGGTTCCCCAGTACCCACATAAGCCAGACACACAAGGTGGTGCATGAATCTGGAGTTCTTTGCAGTGGCTGGGAGCCCTAGGGTGCCTATTCTGTCTCTCTCCTCTCCCCCTCTCATATAAATAAATATTTTTTAATATTTTATTTTTATTTATTTATTACAGTCAGGGAGAGAGAGAAAATGAGCGCCCAGGGCTTCTAGCCAGTGCAAACAAGCCTCAAATGCACGCACCACCATGTGCATCTGGCTTATGTGGGACCTGGAGAATCGAACCTGGGTCCTCAGGCTTCACAGGCAAATGCCTTAACCGCTAAGCTGTCTCTCCAGCCCCAAAATACTTTTTTTTTTTTTTTTAAAGAACATAAAGGCAGACATCTGCGTCTGACCTTCTCGGCATTCTCTCTCCCTGAGCTGTCCTGGGCTGCTGCAACACTTAGCTCCTAGGCTCTATCCCTCCTCACAGCAACGGCGGACTGGATGCAGAGCTCTGGCTGTAAATGGTCCGAAGGGATCACCCGCTGCATCTCTTCAGCACCTAAACTTGGACAGATCCCCTCAAGGGCCAAGAAGGGCAGATCCAACACCATCCCCACATCTTCCTTGCTGCAAAAACCATGCCATGCCTCCGTGATCCAGTAGTTTTGTGTTATATTTTGCATTTATTTCCCCCACAACGAATCCTTGCTGATCTGAGGCTGGAGGTCGGGACTCATAATGTGTATAAATAAGTTGGCCGCACTGGCTCTGTGTGTAGTCGATAAACATTAAGCAACAAGCAGTTTGATCCCTTGCCTAGTTGGCACCTAGAAATAGATCATCCAGTTTTGGAAGCAGAACACCTTTAATCTCCCCTCCAGCGCCTAACGCGGGGGCTCTCACAGAACAGGCATTCCATGAATATTGAATGAGTAAACGAACAAATGGGTGAAGCAGGCCAGCGAGGTTGTGCCCAGTGCCCCTTGGCCTACCCAGAGCAGTGTGCTCAGCCGCATGAAAAGAACTTCCACTCTGCAGAAGCTGAGAGAATGCCTCCAGGCCAGACTCCCAACTAATTCCCAGCACAAAATTGGACCTGCGCATTCAGATGAATTGTGGCCCCAAGACCGCAATTACAGCAGCGCGGTGGTTCTGCGGTGTTTTTCAGCACACGGATGTCTGTGACACAAGAGTGTACTGCGCCACTCCTACTCCACACCCCCGCCCTTCCCTGCCGCTAAAGCCACCTCAAAAATAAACTCCCCCTCCTGTCTGTCCATTTCCATCATTGACTCCTACCCGGCCAATGATCTACGTAGGTGGAATCCACATCGTGTTGTGTTTGATTTCAAAGCACCCCCATTCTACGATAATCACCATCCCACCTCCTTCATTCCTTTAGATGGGTCTTCTGGAAAATAAAAAATAATAAAAAAATCTATTCAGGGAAGGTAATCCCAGAACATGTTAATAATACCTCAGCTTAAAAGGCTCATCAAAACAGGGTGCCAGTTCTCAAACAGGCTCTGGGAGCAGAACAGAGGAGACAGCTGTCTGGGCAGGTAGGAAGAGCTGAGAGGGAAAGGAATGGCCCTGCTTGAGATCCCGCTGCAAGGGGTGGTGTGACTGCAACGTTGCATTGAAGAGTTTCTGTGCTCTGCCTGGCTTAGTATAGTAACACCATAAGGGTGCTGAGAAGACAGGCTCTGGCTAGCCTCTGGGCTGCAGACTGTGAGTGACCCAAAAGGTTTATGTTCCCTGCAGGAGCTAAGCAGAGAGATGTGTAATGGTTTGCAAAAAGCAAAGCCTTCTGTTACCAGGCAACATATAGCGATGACACTGCGTTGGTTGAGCCTCTGTGTTTCCAAGCTTTTTCCAACTCTGGGGAGGGGGTGTTGTTTTCTTGCCACAGTGACCTCCACGGGCGTCAGTCTTGAAAGCAAGAGGCGGCTCACAACAGATCTCACACAGCAAGAGCCTCACACTGGCTGGACTTAGATGTGGAGGCAGAAGGAGGAAAATGGCTGACATTGCAAGGGACTTTAAGCTTCTAATGTCTGGGATGTTTACCTCATTAGACTGTTTTACATAAAAATCAGCCAAGAGCAAGAAGAGAAAAAATAATAATAATAATCAGAGGGCCAAAGTTCAGACTGTATTCTGAGTCCTCATCTTCAGACTTCTTTGAAGCTGAGATGGAATCTCTAGGCACTCCCTTGTTCCCTGGCCTGGTTACTTTGTCTGAAAAAAGAACCACAGCAACACAGACTGGATTCCTAGGAGGAAATACCAAGTCCACAAGGAATGCTACAGCCACTGTGAAACAGCCAATAGTTACGGTGGTTTCATACCAAGCACCTTAGTCCATCTTCCCATTACCACAGATGGCTAAGGAAGGGGGAACCAAGTATCTAGGATGCTAGAGGATGTCAAAGAGATCTGAATAGGAAGAAAGCCACTTATACATGAATGGGCTGGGATAGGAGTTATCAGGTCAGCCCATAGTTAAAGGGAGGGCAGGTACCACTGGGCAAAGAACAAACACATGGGCAGAATGCCAATGCTGGCTGGCAGAAGCAACCAGCTACCTGGATCTAAGAAGTAGAAAAGATCTGGAGCAGTTGTAGGGAGTTTACACAGCACAAAAGAGACTGTGGTTCAGCAAAGCATGAGGAAGAGAGCACAGGAAAGGCCAGATGAGGTGAACCAGTTAGGACCTGGCCACGTAGAATAAGGTGGGAACTCTGCCCCACACTGGAATGGCAGCATTTTCTGGATTTCTTAGCACATACCAGACTGGGGGAACTGGTTCCCCATAACTGTGTTGTTCTGCAGACAAAAGTGAGAGGTCAAGAGTTTGGGGGACCTGAGAAGTCTCCAAGCAGGCATGATAGCTCTAGGGTGATTATTTCTTGTCCCAATTAGTAGTGTTGTGTGACTTTTTCTGGGGGACATGAATGAACATCTCTTCACCCCAGATAGGATACCAAGAACAGACCAAAGAAAGTATTCCAACCAAGTCTAGCTTAATGAACCAGTGAATGCACTGGATTTACATATAAGAACATAGGTGAGGGGCTACATACAGGAGCATGGGTGACTTAAAGGCAGCTGCATCACTGGGAAGCCTTCCCCAGAGAGAGAATAGGCATGCCAGGGCCTCCAGCTGCTGCAAATAAACTCCAGATGCATGCACCCCCTTGTGCATATGGCTTACATGGGTTCTGGAGAATCAAACCGGGATCCTTTGGCTTTGCAGACAAACACCATAACCACTAAGCCATCTCTCCAGCCCCATATATAATTTTTTTAATGCAAAAGACTCTTCCATCTCAGAGGGGAGTTTCGATTCTGAGGACATGGTCGTTCTACCTACCTCTACAATGTTCTTCCTCCTGCACAAAGTCTAGGTCTCTACCCTGGTCTCCCTCTCCTTCCTTCTTCCTCTCCACTCACTTCTTCTCTATCCAGGCTGGACTTTCTCTTGATTCCTCACACCTACCTACAAGGTGGCTCAAATGTGACACAAATGTCGTCTACCACACTGCAAACATGGCACAGGACTCCCTCATCGCACCAGAAGGGAACACACCTGCTCTTCTGGGCCCCGTGAGCCTGGGTTGGGTGTGGTTTGGTGGCTGCAGCCAGGGAAGTCTCCCTCTCTCTCTCTTTCTCCTTTTCACTCCAGTCACCTGGAGATGCATCATGTGATCATCCAGGCTAATTAGTTGAACTCTCTGTCCTGAGAGAAGGAGGTTTCAGAAAAAGCAATCTAGCCTCCTTGGCTCCCAGCCTCTCGGAAGATAAGAGACAAGGTCTGATTGCGGGACTGCAGAGTCCTGGCTCCTTGATCTTCCCTGCCAGTGGGCAATCAAGTGTGAGCCGAAACCTCCAGCCTGCCCTCCACAGGCGGGATGAGCAAATATGGGCTCCTAGATGCACCAACTGAGTCTCAGAGCTCCCACCTGGGGACCTCAGCCACAGCTGCCCAGTGAGCCCCTTTAGAGCGGACCAGGGGGTGGTCAGGGCAACCATGTGACATCTTCAGGAAGCTGTCTGCCATGGCCTCCGGCAGCCTCTGTCATGGCGGCTCTGCCAGCCTCCACCCTGGCTGCCCGGTTCCAGTTACAGGATCCCCAGAGATTCCTATATCTCTGTCCTTGCCATTCCCTGAGCAGGTATTGAGGATGCTGGCTGTGAAGAAAGGGCAGGCCAGGGGACACAATGACAGGAAAGACAAAGGCTGCAGGACTCTTGGGGGTTCCTCGAGGACACAGAATTCTCCAAACAAGGAAGGGCTGCCAGCCACCTCAGACTGCACTGGAGGCCGTGAAGAGAATCATGT
Source organism: Jaculus jaculus (assembly GCF_020740685.1). NCBI lineage: Eukaryota > Metazoa > Chordata > Mammalia > Rodentia > Dipodidae > Jaculus > Jaculus jaculus. The sequence goes on along the minus strand of NC_059111.1, from coordinate 102,186,184 downwards.
GGGGATTGGATTCCAGTGATAATACTTAGCATAGCCATTGAAATGCCACAGCAGTGCCAGCCAGCCTTCTCTGGCCACGGGTAATCGGATTCTGTCATATCCAGAGCATTAAACCAGACAACTGATCTGAACAGTGGCATTTGCTAAGTTCATCTCCGGAGGCCACCTGTCCTCCCTCCACCGGACAATTGTACTGTCTTGTCCCTCTCCAGCCCTGGAAATGGCAGGGGTATGTGAATGAGGGGAACAGCCCACAGGGCTACCGGCCTCACCACTGCTACCCACCGGGAGTGGGTCACCAGGACTGAAGGAAGCAGTAATGCTGCTGGACAGACAGGCCTGGGTGACTGAGGACACAGAGTCCAGCTCCAGAAGTTCTGCTGTCTCCCAGGGGAGGGAGGAGGAAGAGGAGCCCGCGAGACCTCCCCCCATCCGAGCCACAGTCAGAACCTAATCACAACTGACTTCCGTGTATGTGTATGGAAAAGTTCACTTTTCAAAAACCATCACATTGGTGCCAGGCATGGTGGCACACACCTTTAAACCCAGCACTCAGCAGGCAGAAGTAGGAGGATCACCATGAGTTTGAGGCCACCCTGAGACTACATAGTGAATTCTAGAACAGCGTGGACTAGAGTGAGACCCTACCTCAAAAAAAAAAAAAAAAATTACATTGTTTCCAACCAAACTGAACTTTTCCTGTAGAAAGCTGGTCTTCTTAGACAATGGTTGGTGACCAGACCACATTAAAATTCCCCAAAATTATATAATCCAAAAATAAATTATATAACCTAAGATTAACCAAAGTACAAATGTTCACAACAAACAAGTTCCCCCCCCCTCTTACACACACACACACACACACACACACACCTCCCAAAGAAAAATCAAAATGTTTTCCTTGGGAAAAAATTATCTAAGATTTTAAAATTACAGAATGTAAGCTATTACGATCAAATGATAAATTAGAAATCAAATGAATCTCTTTGATCTCATATAGAGTCTTAAAGCACGCGGCACTCTCAAAATGAGAAATCAGTTTTTGGCTTTTTTTTTTTTTTTTCTTCTTCAGTGAAAGGGACTGAACCATAGTCCTAAGCACGTTCGTTAGGCAAGTAATCTATTGCTGAGCTAATCCCCAGCCCAAAAATTCAGGTTTGGGATTTTTGATTCCATCTTCAAAGTTGATTGCAGGAGTCTGCTAGTATTTAATCACTTCCACTGTATTTCAGAAGAGGCTTTTGTGCCTGTTTCCCATCTGATGTCATCAAAACCTGACCTCTGAAAATTAACATGGACGTGTACCATGTTCTGCCATCACGCCAGCATAACCCCTTACGCTTAGTACCAACTTCAATTGTGACAGATGTTCACTTGCCCTCTGGCTTAAAATAGCTGTCATGGATGTCAGACGTGGCAAATGCTCTCTGCCAGCCTAACAGCCCATTAGGCAACTTTTGTGAAAGAGGCAAATGAATCTGTCACCAAAGGGGAGCTTCTCCCACCACCACGGGCTGGAGACCTCCCCGTGCATCAATCACAGAGGTGGCTTTGAGCAGCTAAACATAGAACTGCGCGCCCAGCCCAAGCCGCAGAAGCCGCAGGCCAGGCTTGACAGAGCCGTGCGGTTGGGAGAATGAGCGCCCTGGAGACACACAGGGCTCAAAAAGGACCCCACAAAGCGGGTCTCAGTCTCGGCGGGGGGCCGTGTGACCTACTTCCAAGGATGTCGTGAGGGGTAATCTCTTTAAGTTCTACCCACTGACTGTGGACAGAGCCAGAAGCACTCTGGCAGGTTCCCCTTGAAGTGTGGCTGTGTAATTTACACTGAAATCATTTGCCTTCTGGCTGGGGGGAAAAAAAAATCCACAAACTATTTGGACTGCTTGAAGCAACTCTGCTATGTTGTAATGATCACATCGCCTCATAAATTTATTTGCTTGGTAAATGGCTCTCAAATGCCCACCCTTCTCTACCCCCACACTCCAGGTCCTTAAAGAAGCTTCCTGTGGCTTTGGTGTCTGTTATGGTTAAGGGGTTGTCATCTTGATCTGTTTAGTAATCCACAGAAATCTCTTTCGGGTAGGTCTCCGAGGTTGTTTCCAGGAAGGATTAAACTGAAGAAGTTCTTCCCCCAGAGTGAGCCCTTCCCGCAAAGAGAGTGGACCCTCTCAGAGGGGGACTTTATATAAGGAAGCTCTGGGTGAAAAGAGCCCTTCCTTCCTCCCACTTGGCTGCTGGAGCTGCTCACTGCCTTCCAGCGTGGACTGAAGACCATGCGGACTGAAGACCCGTGTGGATCCAAACCCAGCGGCTCCTCGGGAAGCCTCCAGGCTTTCAGTGCCGGATCGGGACTGCGGAGGCATCTGGCCACGTGGACTGAACAGCTACGGGGTTCCTTGATTCTCAGGCCTGCCTCTGCTTTTGGACTACTGTAAACTAGTCCAATAAATTCCCTTTTTAATATGATTCATTCTAGCAGTTCTGTTCCTCTAGAGAACCCTAATACAGTATCCACAATGTACCTGGTATACAGACAAACTCAGTAATTTTGGTTGGACCGAGTGCATTTGAATTGGAATTGAAATGCCAATCGCTTTTTCTCCTCTTGGATTCTGAATCCCATTTTGAGCCCCATTATCTGCTGTACCTAAGCGGTTAATCAACAAGATGTGGGCGTCCTTTCAAGTGACTATACTAGACCAATCCATTGTGGGAAGCCAGTAATTATCATCATATACTTCTGTATTTGGGTCCACCCAAAAGAAATTAATAACTCTGATTATTAAAGTCTCTAAGGCAAATTTCACATTAAAATTAAATGCACATGTGATACACTTGGATCAAAGTCTAGCACAGGGGAACACTTTGAACATTAACTCTCTGTCCCCATGTACTCCTTAGTGTCTGTAATAATGGACCAAGGCTTACAGGGACAATATTCTGGCTCTTAGGACCACCAGCTGGCACCTGCTCTGACATCTCAGGCCAGAGCACAGACTAACCATCTGTGGACACCCAGGTTGGTTTGTTTGTTGTTGTTGTTTTCCTGAAACCAATGAATGGTTGCTCTGTTTAATTTTACATGTCTTTTTCCACTTCTCCACTCCCCACCCCAAGCTGTGATTGGTTAATTAAAGTCAATCCAAAAAACTGGACTATACCTAATGGGCCCCATCCAGGCAAAGAGTAACCAGGTAATAGTAAAAAGAAGAAACATGTTGTAGCCTGATGATCTGTAATTCAAAATTCATCAACTAAGGGTTGGAGAGATGGCTTGGCAGTTAAGACACTTGCCTGCAAAGCAAAGGACCCAGGTTTGATTCCCCAGGACCCACATAAGCCAGATGCACAAGGTGGCGCATGCATCTGGAGTTTGTTTGCAGCAGTTGGAGGCCCTGGCGTGCCCATTCACTCATACGCGCTCTCTCTCTCTCTCTCTCTCTCTCTCTCTCTTTCTCTCTCTCTCTCAAATAAATAAATAAGTAAAAACAAAATTCATCAACTAAGAGACCCCTTAACATCAGGAAAGAACGAAATAATACTCATCTGCAGATAGATGTAAACTGAATCTGAATCTTTCGCTGTTTGGTGAGAAAAAAAAAAAATGCAATAGGAACTCACGACAAATGCATCCAAAGAGCATGGTGTTTACTCACGGGAGGAATGGGTCAGCATGAAGAAGTGGACCAGCAGTGAGGGAGCACTCTTTTGCCACAGTAGATCCCCAGAAAATAGAAATTGTAAAAATATGCAACCAGCCCTGCTCATTAAGTCACCCTCTCATCATAATGTAAATCTCTAAGGATCCCCCCAGTCTGGACACAGATAATAAGTTCTTTTCTGAGTGAGCACACATGAGCCAAGGTTCCACAGTCTACAGCCGCGAGTATGGAAAAGATCTTCAGCTTCAGACAAGATTCGGGGCCTTAGTGACCCCCCGCCGACACACACACCCAAGTGTGAATTCCCAAAGCACTGCCACGTGCCACCATGGGCTGGTCTCACCTTTTACAAATGGCAACACAAGGGACTAGCAAATTGCTACAACAGTATTCCAAACAACTTGGAAACATGTTGGAACTAAATCCCAAGAGTAGATCGATCCCATCAGGTAGGTGAAATTTTAGATGCCTACCAAGAGAGTAAAATAAGATCACTGTCTAACTACTAGTGGTTTGGGCTGTATTTGGGATTAAAAAAAAAAAAGCAAATTTCATGGGCTGGAGAGATGGCTTAGCAGATAAGGCATTTGCCTGCAAAGCCTAAGGATCCAGGTTCTACTCCCCAGATGCACAAGTGATGCAAATGCAAGGTCATTCATGCACACAAGATGGCGCATGCGTCTGGAGTTCGACTGCAGTGGCTAGAAGCCCTGGTGTGCCAATTTTCTCTCTCTCTCTCTCTCATAAAAAAGGAGAAAAGGCCGGGCATGGTGGCTCACACCTTTAATCCCAGCACATGGGAGGCAGAGGTAGGAGGATCACCATGAGTTCAAGGCTGTCCTGAGACTCCATAGTGAATTCCAGGTCAGCCTGGGCTAGAGTGAGACCCTATCTCAAAATACCAAACCCCCCCCAAAAAAAAGAGGGGGTTGGAGGGAAAAAAAAAAGCAAATTCAACAAATCGATGACGCAATCAAAACCAACTGAGGCAATGATGACCCATCAATACTGGATCCATCTCAATGTCCCGAGCCCATCCAAAGGCCTCAGGAGACGCATTCAGCCCTCTGAGCCCTGCAGACGACCCCACAGCAGCATCCCAGGCAAAGAAAGGCAGGAGCACTTACGCAGGGCGTGCCACTCATCCTGACGAATGGTCTTCGTGATGTTGAACGTGAGGTTCCTGGGGATGGTTGCGGACGAGTAGTGGTACTTGATGTACGTGCACCGCTCAAGTTCTCCTGGAAAAGAGAGGCAGGACACCCAGGGTTAATGAGGTAGCGAGCTTGCCTGGGCCACTTCCGGGGTCCGCACTCCCATCCTGGAAAAAGAGACCTGTTTCCTGTCGGGTCTGAAGACACTTACAAGCAGGAAGTTTGACTCCGAAAGAGTTGGAGAGAGCCACAGTCAACCAGCATTGACTTGGATGGGGTCATGCAGAGGTACAGAGAGTAGACGATTAGAAGCTGGCTTTAAAAAAGTAACAGTGTGGCTGGAGAGATGGCTTAGCGGTTAAGCGCTTGCCTGTGAAGCCTAAGGACCCCGGTTCGAGGCTCTATTCCCCCACAAACGACCCACATTGGCCAGATGCACAAGGGGCATATGCGTCTGGAGTTCGTCTGCAGTGGCTGGAGGCCCTGGCGCGCCCATTCTCTCTCTGTCTCTCTCTGCCTCTTTCTCTGCCTATCACTTTCAAATAAATAAATGAACATAAAAAAAAATAAAAAAATAACAGTGGTACCCATGTTTGTCTAGCCTACTCCACAAAATCAACTTTCATGTTAAAAGAGGAGCTTGCAATCAAAGATGGTTATGGTTTCTACCCACAGGCCAGAGAGCAGATGTAGCCTTAATGATGTCATAGAGACTTTCAGCACACAGTCTTGTAGAAGGCTCCAACCCTTTCCTACCTCCAGCCTTCCATCCCCATCTCTGGACACAAGGTATGTAAAGCAATCTGCGTCTCTTTGAACCAGTCTCATCTTGGATGTTATGGTCAAAACCGAGGCCCAGTAAGATCTTTATGAGAAGTTGCCGTTAATTAGTCAAGTCAACAAACTATTCCTGTATCTTAAGCAGAGATTCTTAAAGTGTGGTCCCAAGAACAGTAGCATGAACTTCCCCTAAGAATGTGCTAGAAATGCAACGTCTAGGGCCCAATCCCAGCAAGGTAGAGTCTGGCTGAACCTTTTATGCCTTCCCAGTGATTCCACTGCTTATTTAAGTTTGAGAACTACTGCCTTGTAGCACCCAGCAGATCGCCCGTGTATTCATTCAAAAATCTACCACAAGGGCAAGTTTCAAAGGCAAGATCAGATTGAGAGCCCATCCCTTGTTACTTTTTAGTCTCTTGTAGGCCTTTCTGTTGACACTTGCTTATCGGAGGGATATTAAAACTCACTGTCAAGGCATTGTGAAGAATAAGGAAAGGAGTGATTTTTAAAGGTTAGGGGTTTTGAAATTTGGTTTTGCACCTGAATGGATTTGGATGGTAATCCATTTTGCACCCCGCTGATTTTCAATTTATAACTGGTGGCACCTGATGGAATTGTTTGACCCCTGGCCCACTGTCAGGAGGGAGCCTGGCAATTGGTGAAGTGCAATAATTTAGATAGTGCCTTGTGAAACTGATGCCTTATTGTAAATCATATTTGGAAAACTGCCCAGTTGCCAGTTACTGGCAGACATTCCTCTCACAGGACAGTCTCTACCCAAAGAGACAAAGTTTTGGAAAGGGGTGTGCAATCTTTTCCTGTATCTTGGGCTTTTCAGCTCCTCTGTCTCAATCCGCCTTAGCCTATAAACTTCCTATGACCTCTCACTTGTCCCAACAGCCCTATCCCTAACCCCGGCGCTTCTCTTCCTTACAAGGTCCTCCCTTGACTGACTAAACGTCTGGAAAACTAGTTAGGAAGACAGTCTACACTTCCTCAACTCAAACCCAGCCCTCACACCTGTACTCAAATTTTTAAATATATTTTATTCTTATGTATTTATTTAAGAGAGAGATAGGCACAGACAGACAGAGAGAAAGACAGACAGACAGACAGACAGAGAATGGGTGTGCCAGAGCTTCTAGCCACTGCAAATAAATTCCAAATGTATGTGCCACGTGCATCTGGCTTACTGGGTTCTGGGAAGTTGAACCTGGGTCCTCAGGCTTCACTGGTTTGATTCTTAAGCACCAAGCAATCTCATCAGCCCTATACTTGAATTTTATAATTTCCATTCATAGCAACCTGTCTCCTCTATTGCACAATATCATGCCCAATGTCACTTTCTCCCTGGGAGACTTTGTCTTCCTGGTCACCTAATTATGACCACTTGACTTCAGAAATGTCTGTGGAGAAAACCTCAGAGGAAGAGATGGGAAGAATGTCAAAGCCAAGGAGAAGTGCTGTGGAACCCTGGCTCCAGACGTGACGAAGCCATCGCACACATGAAGTGACAGCAGCTGTGGATGCCGGCACACAATCATGGATGGTGGGGGAGCTCATGAACCCCCACGCCCCTCTGAAGACCGATTGGCAATGAACAGTTTGGGGGAAGGGACAGACATTTTCTTGAGTGGTGTAGCCACGTTAAGTTGTGCGCGCTCCAGTAAATAATTTCCCACACATGCTCATGCCAGCCACTCTAATTAAACTCAGCGGGTCACCAAAAAAGTAAAAATGGGACAGGTTCGGAAGAAGGGGTTCAGCAGGAGTGAGAAGGAGATAAAAGGAAATGGAAAAAGGAAATGATCAAAATGCATTATATGCATGGATAAAATTGGCCAAAAAAAAAAAAAAATTCCGAGGAGGTGCTAGAAAGAATGTAACAGCCAAAAGATGGGGAAGAGTGTGTTGGACCCTGTCTTCCAGATGCAAAGTGGCCACTGCATTCATGACCTCACTGTCATTACCTGCCCAACAAGTGTGTGATATTGAGACCATCAACATGTCATAGATGGGGGTTGAGGGCAAAAAAAAAAAAAAAAATCAAAATAGAAGAGGAAATAGTTGGAAAGAAAAAAGGGATCAATGGAAAGGGAGTGGAAAGTGTGGAAAAAAGTAATGGGAGGGAATTATGATCAAAATACATTATTACGTATATGCATGAAAATTATCAACAAAAAAAGTCTAAAAGAATATCACCAGGAGTCTCTCCTCCCAGTCTCCACTTCCTCCTTGTTGGTTGTCTTTTTTTAAGCTTTTGAAAAAAATTTTATTTATTTGCAAGCAGAGAGAGAAGAGAGACAGGCAGAGAGAGAAGAGAGACTGACAGAGAGAGAATGGGCACACCAGGGCCTCTCGCCACTGCAAAGGAACTCTAGACACATGAGCACCTTGTGCATCTGGCTTACGTGGGTGCTGGGGAATCGAACTTGGGACCTAAGGCTTCATAGATAAACACTTTAACCGCTAAGCCATCTCTCCAGCCCCACTCTTGGCTGTCTTCATGCAGTCATGTACAACATAACATTTTAGTCAAAGCCAGGCCACACACAGGACAATGGTCCCTTACGGTGACAACACGTGCTGAGGTCACAGACATCTTAGATTGTGTGAGTGCAGAGTACACACAGGAACAAAACTGCGTAAGGAAAGATTTCTCAGGAAGTGTCTCCATCACTGGGTGATGTATGATGACATCGATGTGGACCAGCACACAACATCTGTATGGGGAACCAACTCATATTTGGTAGGCCAGTGGTTTACAGCTTCACCCATGCCATGGGGTACACAGGATGTATACGGGGCACTCTAGGGTAAATGCCCAGGATCCCTGAGAGTCAAAGGAACCAGCATTTCTTCCACACCTGAATCCATTCCCTGGGTTTTGTACTTGTCCCAACTGTAAGAAACTGTTAGGGACACAGTCCCGTTTAACCCATTATACAGACCCACCAAGAGACACTGCTACTACCATCTCCAATACATAAATGAAAAGTGCAAAGGGACGGGGCGGAGAAAGGGACAAAAGAGAATAACCTTATGGGAATATAACCAGCTTAGAGCATGTTCATATCTCAAAGGTCTCTACAAAAACTATTTTTTTTAAAAAAAAAAGAAAATTAAGGGCTGGAGAGGTGGCTTAGTGGTTAAGGCATTTGTCTGCAAAGCCAAAGGACCCAGGTTTGATTCCCCAGGGCCCACGTGAGTCAGATGTACATGGTAGTGCATGCATCTGGAGTTCGTTTGCAGGGGCTGGAGGACCTGACGTGCCCATTTCTCCCTCTCTCTCTCTCTCCCCTCTCTTGCTCAAATAAATACATACATAAATAAATTAAATATGTTTTTAAAAAAAGATTAAACAACTTGCCAAGGAAATCCAGGGTTGCCTAACCACAGCCTCCTTCTACTTGGCCACCCTCCTTTTGGTGCACATATCCCACAAATGGGATGTGACTCTGTCATCCTGTGCTCAGAAACCACCATGGGCCTCTTTCCCACATGGGAGCAGCCCCACATTCTTCAAACAAAAGGTCCAGCCCCTTTCCAGCTGTCCTCAGCCCCAGTCTTCACCCACATGAGGCTCCAGTGGGCAAACACAGAATATGTGGCATCCTGTCTCCATGATACCTACTCTTATCCCTGCCTGCCTCTCCAATGGCACCAGCTGGTCCTAGGAGGAGACTCACGTGACAGCCCCTCGGCAAAGCCTTCCCTGCACCCAGGATGACACCCAGCAACGGTACCCTCTCATGCTGCTCCCTCCCCCCACCCCCCTGCTCCCCTGAGCCTCCCTCCTCAGGCTGCGAAGACGCCATGGGCTGTGATTTATCTGTTTACACGCCTCACTCCCAACTAGATTATGGGTTTCTCAAGGGCAGGGACACTGCCTTATCCATTCATCTTTATCTTCCCAGCCCCCAGCTCAAGGTAATACCAGGTGCTTTGAGGCAAGGTGTGGGTACTATGAAGCACCTTTTGTAAGACCACAAGGGACAGAGTCTTGCTTCCTCTAATACATGCAGGGAGTTTGAATGATTGAGGCAGATTAAAATGGGACCAATAAAAGGAGATGATTGTTGCAGAATTCTATGACAGTATATGAGTCTTCCTCGTCTGGACAGTGTAAGGAGAGGCTTGTCAGTTACAGTGAGGTGAAAGAAAACCACATGTCAGAGCCCCACCATACTTCCAAAATAACCCAGAGGACATCTAGGCCAATGGTTTGGGGGAGAAAAGGAGAGTGAAGGGTGTAGAAGAGAAAGAGCAGAGGAAGATACAAAGAGTAGAAGGTTAGAGGGCTGGGGAGATGGCTCAGCAGTTAGGGCACTTGCCTGCGAAGCCTAATGACCCCGATTCAATTTCCCAGTACCCACATAAAGCCAGATACACAACTTGGTGCATGTATCTGGAATTCATTTGCAGTGGCTAAAAATCCTGGCGTGCCCTCTCTCTCTCTTTTGCTCTCTCTCTCTCTCCCTCAAATAAATAAATAGGGGCTAGAGAAATGGCTTAGTGGTTAAGGTGCTTGTCTGCAAAGCCTAAGGACCCAGGTTCGATTCCCCAGGACCCACGTAAGCCAGATGCACAAGGTGGCACATGTGTCTGGAGTTCATTTGCAGTGACTAGAGGCCCTGGCGCGCCCATTCTCTCTCTGTCTGCATCTTCTCTCTCTTTCCCTCCCTTTCCCAGAAATAAATAGAGTACAAGGTTAAAACAAAAACTATCCTCAGCCATCTATCATCTGGGGGTGTAGTTGGGCAGCCCCTCCCAGATGCTGAAACCCAACTGCTGCTCTGCTTACCAAACTCGCCACTCTGGTCGGGCGGGGGTGCAGAGCTTCCCTTGCCAGAAGGGTTCCCTTTATCCAATTTGCACAACCAAAATGCCATATGGTAACTGGGCAGATGACTCAGCAGTTAAAGGTGCTTGCTTGCAAAGTGTGCTGGCCTAGGTTCAATTTTCCTAGCCAGGGGAATTGTAGAGCAGGATGCAAAAAGTGGTACAAATGTCTAGCATTTGGGTGTAGTAGCAAGCGGCTCTGGCGTGCGCGCACACACACGCACACACACTCACAAACACGCACATGCGCAATTTTTAAATGTCATACGAACTCATAGCAGCCATACATGTAATAATTTCAAAATCAAACAAAACATTCCCCGACACAGCCTTAGGGCACAAAACTATCATTGGTGATGATATTAATGCATGTCGCTCATGTCTGAGAAAAAAACAAAAAACGCCTGATTTCTTAGCTGAGGTCAGGTGCTCTGGGCCTCAAAACACAAACCAAACAAGTTGCCATGGGTTACCAGAGACCTGAAGCCCAGACCCACATTCTCGGTCTTTCCATGAGCAGTCCACCAGCTCACGAGGGAAGGTGACACCCTCCCAGCAAGAGCAAGAAGCTAAGGACCAGGCAATGCAGGTGGCGGTCAGAGAGCCTGTCTGGAGAAGCAGAAGACCCCCCCCTCACCACCAAGTCCCCTGCCGGAGGGCCTTGCTGTTTGCTTTGCCTTGGGGATTGCAGGCATCCTGCCTTTGACAGCAATTAAGTTTGAAAGATTCAAATATTGCCTGAGAAGAAAGGCAAAATATTTATCCATGTGTCTGCAGGTCCTGTCAGTGTGCAGGGCTTTCATAAATACAGGCACCATCTGGGCACTCAGTACGTGTGCCCAGAACGTGGGTTTCCCAGTGAAAACAGGTTTCCCTAAAACAAGCGCTGCAGAGGGGCTACCTGGAAGGCAATGAGGAAGCTAGGGGACCTCACAGCGAGGCGAGAGCAAACCCGTCCTCACCCCCAGCAGCCCAGAGCCTCAGCCTCCCCTCAGAAGCCAGGGATAAGTGAGATCTGCTGGGTGAGGCTCAAGGGGCAGCCCTCTCCCACGCCACACTCATGCTCCGCCTTCTGAGCTATAACCCGCCCACCTGCATGTTGGGGTTCCAACAAGCACAGGCCGGACCCCCCAATGCGATGACTGAAGAGTGGTTTTTAAAAAATAGTATTTTATTTTTATTTATTTATTTGAGACAGAGACTCATATGCCACGTTGTGCATCTAGCTTATGTGGGTCCTGGGGACTAGAACCTGGGTCTTTTGGCTTTGCATGCAAGTACCCTAAACACTAAGCCATAAAGAGAGTTTTTTAAAAGGACCGTTCGGCCCAATAGCACATGAATATGCACATGTATGCAAACACACAATTTAAAAATGAGCAAACGATAAACAAAAAATATTTTTAAAAACAGGAGGGGCTGGGGAGATGGTTTAGCGATTAAGCTCCTGCCTGTGAAGCCTAAGGACCCCGGTTCAAGGCTCAATTCCCCAGTACCCACATAAGCCAGATGCACAAGGGGGCGCACGCATCTGGAGTTCATTTGCAGTGGCTGAAGGCCCTGGTGCACCCATTCTCTCTCTCTCTTTGTTTCTTTCTCTCTCCATCACTCTCTCTGCCTCTTTCTCTATCTGTTGCTCTCAAATAAATAAATATAAATAAACAAAAAAAAATTAAATTAGCAAATGACTTAGACAGTTTACCAAAGAAGATATTTAAATAAAAAAGGCTCAACACCACTAATCATCAGGGAAATGCAAATCAAAATCACAATGTGATATCACCTTACACCTGTTAAGATAACTGCTATTAAAAAAGGAAGCCGGGCATGGTGGCACACACTTTTAATCACAACACATGGGAGGCAGAGGCAGGGGGATCACCGTGAGTTTGAGGCCACCCTGAGAATACATAGTGAATTCCAGGTCAGCCTGAGCTAGAGTGAGACCCTACCTCGAAAAACCAAAAAAAAAAAAAAAAAAGGGAAGAGGGCTGGGGAGATGGCTTAGTGGTTAAGGCATTTACCTGCAAAGCCAAAGGACCCAGGTTCGATTCCCCAGGACCCACATTAGCCAGATGCACAAAGGGGTACACACATCTAGAATTTGTTTGCAGTGGCTGGAGGTCCTGGCATGCCCATTCTCTCTCTCCCTCTCCCTCTGTCAACTAACTAACTAAATAAATAAATAGAAATATTGGGGAAAAAAGGAAAGATAAGTGTTGGTGAAGAGGTAGAAAAAACAGAAACCCTTCCACGTTAATAGTGGGCATATTAATTGGTACAGCTGTTATGGAAAACAGTATGGAGCTTCCTCAGAAAAATTAAAGACAGAACTATGGTATGATCTCTCTTGTAGATAAATATCCAAATGAATTGATATGGGTATCCCCCCAAAAAATTGTGCTCCTGTAGTTTATTCTGCCATCATTCATGATAGCCAGGGAAGAGAGCAGACTGCAGATCCATCGATGGCTGAGTGGATAAAGAAACCTTGGTGCATTACTACAATGAACTATCATTCCGCCTTAAAGAGAGAAATATTAGCATTGGTGACAACATGGAGGACCCAAATACCGCATGCTTCCACTTACATGAAGGATCTAAAATGGCCAAATCGTGGAAGCTGACGATGGTTGCTAGGGACTAGGGTTGGCAGTGAGGTACGAGACTTCACGTATGCTACATGCATAAGCTCTAGATTTTTCCATACAACATAATGCTTCCAGCTAACAACACTCTATTGCACACCCAAAACTCTGTTGAGAAGGTAAATCATGTAAAATATTCTTACCTCAGTTCAGAAAAGGGGTGGGGCTGGAGAGATGGCTCAGGGATCAAGGTAACTTCCTGTAAAGCCTAAGGACCCGGGCTTGATTCCCTAGGACCCACATAAAGCCAGGCGCACAAGGTGGCACATGCATCTGGAGTTCGTTTTCAGTGGCTAGAGGCTCTGGGGCACCCATTTGCTTTCTCTATCTGTATCTTTCTCTCTCTCCCATAAATAGGAAAGAAAGAAAGAAAGAAGGAAGGAAGGAAGGAAGGAAGGAAGGAAGGAAGGAAGGAAGGAAGGAAGGAAGGAAGGAAGGAAGGAAGGAAGGAAATAAATCATTTTTTTTTTTAAGTTAGGAAAGACAATTTACACAGCTAAAAGCAGGAGATAGAGAAAGAAGCCGGGTGTGGTGATGCGCACAGACCTTTAATCCCAGCACTCGGGAGGCAGAGACAGAGGATGGCTGTTTGAGGCTAGCCTGGGACTACAGAGTGAGTTCTAGGTCAGCCTGGGCTAGAGTGAGACTCTACTTGAAAAAAAAAAACAAAAGAGAGAGAGAGAGAGAGTAAAAGGGATCTGGGCCTGGCAATCGTGAAGCTGACAGAACCCAAGGGTGTAAGGACAGAGGAAGGAGCTATGACTGACCAGCACTTGCAGAGGGTGGCCATGTGGAATGAGGGTCTCACCCCAGCCTGGGGTGACATGACAGGAAAGAAACATTCAAACTTCAGGGTCCTTCCAGTTCCTCTCAGTAGTTTAGCCCAAATGGAAGCTCAGCGGCAGAAGGGGGCACAGAGGAGGTGTTGGGGGGTCGGTGTGGAAGGCAGAAAGGAACGAGCTGGAAGGGGAGGCCAGAGCTCCATACACATTGTCCACTAGCTCAGTCTTTTTGGTCTGGGCCCTGTCAAAAGGGAGGACACCCCTTTTCCAGTGGGTGCTGGGAGCTCGCTGAAGCGTGCCCGTTGAAGCTACTGCAATCGCTGGACTCCCAGAGAGCCTGAGGAATGAGGAGCAAGGCGCTGTGGGATCCAGCTCTAGTTGCATTCAGAGATGCCAGACGCATATCACAGAGTTGCCAAAATTCACTTTGTGGGTGGGCATCTGGTCCGGGTTAGGGCTAGGGTTAGTGGGCAACAGTGAACCCAAGTAGCTCAGGCAGAATGTTTGCCTGGCATGCACAAAGCTTCAGGTTCAACCAGGCATGGCGGTAACACCTGTAATGCCAGCCCTTAAGAGGTAGAGGCAGGAGTGTCCAAACTTCAAGGTCATCTTCAGCCACATAGGAAGTTTGAGACCAGCCTTGGCTACATAAGACCCTGTCTCAGAAAAAGAAAGAAAAAAGAGACTGCTGGGTGTGGTGGTGCAAACCTTTAATCCAGGCACTCAGGAACAGAGGTAGGAGGATCAACATGAGTTCGAGGCCAGCCTGGGACTATAGAGTGAGTTCCAGGTCAGCCTGAGCTAGAGTGAGACCCTCCCTTGGGGGGAAAAAAAAAAGCAACAAAAAAAATCTATCCTGGGCTGGAGAGTTGGCTTAGCGGTTAAAGCGCGTGCCTGCAAAGCCTGAGGACCCAGGTTCGATTCTCTAGGTCCCACATAAGCCAGATGCACATGGTGGCACATGCGTCTGGAGTTCGTTTGCAGTGATTAGAGGCCCTGGCATGACTATTCTCTCCCCCCTCCCCTGTCTCTAATAAATAAACAAAAAGAAATAACTCTTGGGCTGGAGAGATGGCTTAGCGGTTAAGCGCTTGCCTGTGAAGCCCAAGGACCCCGGTTCAAGGCTCAACTCCCCAGGACCCACGTTAGCCAGATGCACAAGGGGGCGCACGCGTCTGGAGTTTGTTTGCAGTAGCTGGAGGCCCTGGCACGCCCACTCTCACTGTGTCTTTCTCTGCCTCTTTCTCGCTCTGTCTGTCGCTCTCAAATAAATAAATAAAAATAAGCAAAAAAATATTTTAAAAAAAGAAATAACTCTTTAAAAAATTACAAAAAGTATCTATCCTGTGCCTACCACATACTGCTTTACTGTCTCCATGTTGGCACAAAAGCCCCAAAGGGGATATTTTTGCTTGATGGGAAAAAGCCAACTGAGTGTTTAGGCAGTGAGCTCCCTCCCTGGACCCCCAGCCCCCAACAGGTGGGAGCTGGCCAGGATGCAAACTACAGTCCCTCAGCCAAGCCGCCCTGACAGGCCAGCTAGGACCAGAGCCTGCCTGCCTGGAGGAAGACCCTTTGGAAACAGGGATTCTCTGCTCAGCCACAGCCTTGCACATGGAACTTAACACATCCACTGACAAAGGAAGAAGGAGGACTGGAGGGATGGCTTAGCGGTGAAGGCATTTGCCTGCAGAGCCAAAGGACCCCGGTTCGAGGCTCAATTCCCCAGGACCCACGTAAGCCAGATGCACAAAGGGGTACACGCTTCTGGAGTTGGTTTGCAGTGGCTGGAGGCCCTGGTGCTTCCATTCTCTCGGTGTGTGTGTGTGTGTGTGTGTGTGTGTGTGTGTGTGTGTGTGTCTCAAATAAATAAATAAAAGTAAAAAGTATTTTTTAAAAAGGAAGAGAGAAAAGGACGATGAAGATAGGATGGAAGAAGCAACAGCCTGCCTTACATATTATATTGCTCCTACCACAGAGCCCAAACCTTCTGGGTTCTCCTGCAATAGACCCTGCCCTGGCCGCGGCAGAGTCAGCCCCGCGCGGCTTCCTCTCTGCCTCACCCTCTGGACGGATGGTTCTGAGTCACCTGTCTAGCCTGACGCCTGGCTAGTGCTCTGTGCTTAATAAAGGAAGATTAAATAGAAAGGATATACAGTACATGGGGGGGGGAGGAAAGTCAACAACAACAAAAATAATGAAGCCAGTTAAGAGTTTTAGGATTTGGAATTCGTCTCTTCTTTGAAGAGCATTTTCTCAAAAGAAAATTTTTTTTTTTAATTTCATTTTAGCAGGGAGAGAAAGTGGCAGTATTTTCCTCCAGCAGATTAGGAAAGCTATTTCTCAGATATCTGAGCATTCTGTTGAATTCTCTGGGAGCCCACATGGAGGTTGGGGTTTAATCACATTAAAGGTTTGAAGTTGGAGGCTATGAGAGGGACCAAGGTCACTATAGGGCTAAGGCTGGAGAGCCCTACCACCCCATCAGGCAACGTGTACAAACTACAGAGAGGAGGGATGGGCAAGACCCACCTTAGACAGCCCCCCCACCCCCCGACCAACACCACCGGCAAAAGCGCTCCTCAAGAGACAGCTCTCCGCAAAAGCTCATCAGAGGAACTCCGCACCGCTTCCCCCAGGTCTCCTCTTTAGCACATTCTGCTCCTCCCAGATGTTCCCAGATGTTCAAGACTTGCAAGGCTTACAGCTGCTGCAGGCCCAAGCCAGAAGGTTTTTCTTCTCTTCTTACTGAGTGAAGAAAAGCGTTTGCTATGTTCTTCTTTTTTTTTTTTAATTTTTTAAATTTTTTATTTATTTATTTGAGAGTGACAGACACAGAGAGAAAGACAGATAGAGGGAGAGAGAGAGAATGGGCGCACCAGGGCTTCCAGCCTCTGCAAACGAACTCCAGACGCGTGCGCCCCCTTGTGCATCTGGCTAACGTGGGACCTGGGGAACCGAGCCTTGAACCGGGGTCCTTAGGCTTCACAGGCAAGCGCTTAACCGCTAAGCCATCTCTCCAGCCCTTTGTTCTTCTTTTTAATGCCTTCAGACTCATTTCATTTTGTATGCTTCGGGGTTCTTTTTGTGTGTGCTCGTGGTATCGGCATGGCCTTTTAATGTTGCTTCATATGCACTGCATTGACGGAATCCTAAATATTTAATTCCGTTCCATTCTGTGTTACATTACTGTTGATCAAGAGCAGTGTTCGGGGTCCCTCCTGATTACATACACCAAATTCCATTTTCCAAAACCACCGTCTCCCCACCTGCTCCCTGCCAGGTTTCTGACCCTTCACACGACTCCCCTTAACGTTTCCTGCTGGCTACTATTCTAACACAGTGATATGTGCTTATTTGTATACGAATCGTGTGGTTCTAGCTCTAGAAAAAGCTTTGAGATAGAGGGGTTTATGTTTTACAACTTTCTACTCTTTGAGGGTCAAATTGGTATTTGGGGTATCCTCAGTCATTTTAATAATAGCTTCTGAGGTGCTGGACGATGTCTCAGTGGGTGAGGAGCTTGCTATGCAAGCAGAGGACTTAAGTTTGTATTCCCAGCACCCACATTAAAAAAAAAAAAAAAAAAAAAAAAAAAAAAACAGGTATGGCAGCAACACACCAATGTGGTCCCACTGCTGCACAGTCAGAGGCAGGAGGTGTCTCAGCGCCTGCTGGCTAGCCAGTCTAACTGGATCACTGAGCTCCAGGTTCAGTGCAACATGCTGTCTCTAAAAATAAGGTGGGGAACAATTAGGCAAGACATCGATTATTGACCTCTTGCCTCCACAAACACATTCAAACACGTGCATGCTTGATGGTTTGAATTAGGTGCCCCCCCATAAACTCATGTGTGCTGAATGTTTAATCCCCTTCTCTAGAGGGGGTGTGTTATGGAGAGCAGGCTTATGGGTGTTATAGCCAGCTTCCCCTCGCCAATGTTTCGCATACTCTCCCGCTGCTATTGACCACCTGATGTTGGCCAGGTGGTGACGTCCACCCTCTGCCCATGCCATGTTTTCCCCCTGCCATCATGGAGCTTCCCCCTCAAGTCTGTAAGCCAAAACAAACCCTTTCCTCCCACAAACTGCTTTCGGTCGGGTGCTTTGTGCCAACAATGTGAAGCTAGCTGCAACAGTAATTAGTGCTGAGAAGTGGGGTTGTTATTGCTAGAAAGCTGACTGTGTGGCTTTTGGTCTTTTGGAGCTGATTTGCAGGAGCAATGTGGAGGGATTTGAAACCTCGGTCTGAGACACCTTAAAGTGCTGTAAGCACAGCTTGATGGAGTCTGGTCAGAGTTGAATGACCCGAATGCAGAAAGAGCTTTGGACGGTGAAGTTTGACTGATGAGGAGGAGAAAGAAACAGTATGTGTGAGAGGCTTGCTATGCTCTGCCTACCTGTGTCCTGAGAACTTGTGTGAGGGTTGCTTTGCATAGAAATGGGCTGGTGTGAGCAAATGGATACGGAACAGAAAGAAATGGAAGCTCTGGGCTCAAGGCAATGGGTTCAGCTGCAATTGCTTGAAAGAATACAACATTGAGACTGGGCCAGATGATCTACATTGGGGCAGCAAAAAGAACTCATACTCTTTTTGAAAGTAAGAGGCTTGAACGCTGAAGGAGTGTCCTGCTCTTCAAAGTTGAATTTATTTCCTCCCTGGATTAACAAGTTGGCAGCCCACCTGGTACTATGGAGTATAAAAAACACAGGAAAGAGAGGGTCACTGGATTTGCAAATGCACTTCTGTTTTTTGGAAACGGCCATAGGCAGCATAAAGCATGGTTGGAGGAAGTCCCTGCATGGACATCCATTGGAGCCATGAGGATGAACTGTGGGTTGCAGTGGAGATGCCAGGACTGCTAAGGAGAGCTGCTGACTTGGAATATATTGTTCCCCAAGCTGTAAGGAGCCCAGCTGGAGGAGGATGGAACTTGGGCTCCAGGGACTCTTGACTGGTTAGAATTACTGGATTTAGAGACTTGTCATTGGTTGAAGTTGTCAGACTTGGAGTTGCAGAATTTGATGTTTGTTTTGCTGTTTGTTTTAAACATTGTATTGGTTCAATCTTTCCTTGCTATGCCCTCTTTTGCAGTGTGAATATTTATTTTATACCATCATGGTGTTTTTCTGGTATTACAACTCAGTTAAGTAAGACCCTGCACTATGGGGATGTATGAATAGCACTGGGATTAATCAAAAACTATGGGGCCTGAGCTGGAGAGATGGCTTAGCGGTTAAGTGCTTGCCTGTGAAGCCTAAGGACCCCAGTTCGAGGCTCGATTCCCCAGGACCCACGTTAGCCAGATGCACAAGGGGGCGCATGCATCTGGAGTTTGTTTGCAGTAGCTGGAGACTCTGGCACATCCTCCCTCCCTCTCTCCCTCTCTCTCTCTCTCTCTCTCTCTCTCTCTCTCTCTCTCTCTCTCTCTCTCTCTCTCTCTTTGTCATTCTCGAATAAATAAATAAAAATAAGCAAAAAAATTAAATAAAAACTATGGGGGCTTTTAAAGTTGGACTGAATGTGTTGCATTCTACATCGTGCATGGTTATCAGTTTATGGGGGTCAGGGGGAGAATTTGGTGGTCTGAATTAGGTGGTCCTCATAAGCTTATGTGTTCAAAATTCTTGATTCCCAGCTGATCATAATTTGGGAATTGGAGTATCCCGGAGGAGGTGTGTTGTTGGGGGCAGGCTTATGGATGTTATAGCCAGCTTCCCCTTGCCAGTGTTTGGCACTCTCTCCTGTTACTGTTGTCCACCTGATGTTGGCCAGGAGGTGATGTCCACCCTCTGCTCATGCCATTCCTTCTCCCGCTATCAAGGAGCTTCCCCTCGAGTCTATAAACCAAAATGAACACTTTCTTACCATAAACTGCTTTTGGTCAGGTGCTACCTGGAACACGTGCTCACCCACTCATACATGCACCCACACACATATGAACACACATGTACACAGGCACACTATACACACACAATAGCTGCAGCTGATCAAATGCATTCCGTGTTAGGTAATGTGCAAAGTACAAAAGTTAAATACTACTGTCTTCCCACTCCATAGACGAGGGCATGAAAGTTTAGAGAGACGAGCGCACAGCTGCCAAATGGAAAAACTGGCATTCAAGCCTACCCAGCACGCTCTTCAGCACCACATGGCCTCACGTGTGGAAAGAAATTGTGGGGAAAAAAAATCAAGCTCTTGTGAAAGAAAGTGGGAGACCTTCCAAGATTTTATATTGCCTTTCACATAAGGCAAAACTTTTCCATTTGCAGGGGAAAGCTTCCACAGATTCTGCTGCTCTTATATCAGAGCAAGGCAAAATGTTTGCTTCCACGGCACCCGTAATGGGCTGGAGAGAAGCTAGCTCGGGCGCAGCCTAGAAGCGCAGGCGTGGAGGGCTGAAAGCGTGAAGCTTAACCACAGCTCCGTCTCCACCCACAGAACCGCAGGAGTCTTTGGGCAAGTTGCTCCATCTCGTAGGGCCTCCACTTCTCTCTCCATCTGCAGAACACAGATAATAATGGCCCTCGGCTCGTAAGATTGATGAGGAATAAATGAGATAACCCGTGTAAAACGTGCTCTGTAGCAAGCATTCAATAAAGGCTCGCGTCATCTATTAGTGATGCCTCTGGAAACACACATCCCATTCTCATACAACAGCCCATGAATATTTAAAGACAGCTCTCGTGCGACTCCCCACTCTAAATCTCCCTTCCTTCAGCTGAAGACGTCCAAGCTCTCCAAACCAAATCGCAAAGCTCATCGCCACACTGGTCACCAGAGTGAAGAATCTCCCCCCAATGCCACACATCGTACTGGACAGTTGTCCCCACAAATGCTAGAATGAGTCCCTGGTCCAGATGGCATCGTTCTAATGATGCAGCCTTGTAAGAAACCTTGTTACAGGGCTGGTTACCCAGAAAGACATGCCAAGACCGTTTCCTCCAATGACTCTAAGCCAATTCCATCCCACTGCATGCTTGGGCAACTGTTTTTCCTCAATTTTTTTTTGGTTACTTTTTATATTTCGGTTTATTACCTCAATTTAGGATCTTCTGTTTGTTCTAGTCCCTGGAGAAATTTTTGGATCATGATCTTGTCATTCTACAAATTAGGAGTTACTCCCACACACTTTATCAGCAAGCCATCCCTCCAAACTATCTCTAAAAGCCCTCATCCAAACTATCTCTAAAATCCTCCCACACGGTGATGTTCAGGGGAGCTTTGCCCAAACACACCCACAAACTCTCCACGGGAGCAGAAAGCAATTCATTACTGGAGAGATTTTTGGATGAGACCAGTCAGACTGACATGTGTCTGACTTCTGACCTGCCTCACCCAAGCAGGCCCACTCCGCCATCTCATCTGCCATCCTGAGAGACCTTGCCCACCCTGACCAACGTGTCTGAGAACTGGACCCCAAAAAGGAGGCATAGCTTGCTCCATCTTTCCGCATCACATCTTCCTTGCTGTGCACTCCCCTACCATCTCCTTGTTAACCACTTAGGGGACAAGGGAGATAGCTCAATGGATAAAAGGGCTTGCTGCAAAGTGAGATTACCTGAGTTCAGATCTCCGGACCCCTCACAAAAGCCAGTAGTGAATGTCTGTCATCCCAGCCCTCCCACAGTAAGATGGCAGGCGAACATAGGAGAATTCCCCCCCGAAGCTCGTGAGCCAACCAGCAGGATGTACGCAGCGGTGAAGAGCAAAGAGACCCTGTCTCCAGCAGGGTGGAAGGTGAGGACTGACACCCAAAGTGGCCCTGTGACCGCCACATGTGCACCATGACACATGCACCTGCCCTCACACACACAGAGACAGAGAGAGAGAGGGAGAGGGAGAGAAAAGATAAGTAGTAATACATAGCAATAGGGGCTGGACAGATGGCTTAGTGGTTAAGGCATTTGCCTGCAAAGCCAAAGGATCATGGTTGGCTTCTCCAAGACCCACATAAGCCACATGCACAAGGGGGCACATGCATCTGGAGTTCTTTATTTAGTTATTTATTTATTTATTTATTTATTTATTTATTTATTTATTTGAGAGCGACAGACACAGAGAGAAAGACAGATAGAGGGAGAGAGAGAGAGAATGGGCGCGCCAGGGCTTCCAGCCTCTGCAAACGAACTCCAGACGCGTGCGCCCCCTTGTGCATCTGGCTAACGTGGGACCTGGGGAACCGAGCCTCGAACCAGGGTCCTTAGGCTTCACAGGCAAGCGCTTAACTGCTAAGCCATCTCTCCAGCCCCATCTGGAGTTCTTTTGCAGTGGCTGGAGGCCCTGGCGTGCACATTCTCTCTCTGCCTCTCCTTTTCTCTGCCTCCCCCCCCCCACTCAAATAAATAAAATAAAGTTTTAAAATGTTTAAAAAATAGTAATAGCCACTTTAGACAGGTTTCCAGAGCTCCCTTTCCTCAGCTACAGGTCTGTATCCACAGAAACCACCAGTCTCCACCTTCTTTGAAACTTTGGACCTAGGGTACCTGGCTTCAGACTCCCATCATCTTGGATGTCACAACTCCACGGACCTATATAATGTCTCCCCCATAAAAAGGGCGCCCCCCAAATGGAGAGACCTCTTGTCATGCTCCACTCTGCCCCTTCACATCATCTGGTCACCAACTAAGAAACAAAAAGGTAGCTCACCACTAGGTGACCACTTAGGGGCCTCTCTCACGACACCCAATGACGCCACAAGCCACAGTTTCTGTTCCTCCAGCTTCTCCCTCCATTGCCAGCTATGTTCTTTCCATCGCTTTCTCCAGACACCCTCTTCCTTGACTAGAGATTGTAGCATCTAACATTCTATGACTTTCTGTGCTAAAGGTCACCTCGTTTTGGGTGTGAGCTGTGACCTTTTTAATCCTAACTTCTTCGTTCCTGGATGCCGAATGCCTTCCCCACTTCCTGTGCTGCATCTTTTCACAGGTTTTAAATAAGACTTTTTTTTAAATGTCATTACACAGTCGCTTCCTGACGAAAGGCAATAAAGAATGAGCTGTCACTGTGATTGCCCCCTCGTCCCTGCTGGCCGCCTGGCTCCCCATTTTGCTCATGTATTTTCCAGCTTGAGACAGACATCATGGGAAAGAACGAAAAGGTGAAGTATGGCTTTAAATTACCATTTGGGGTGTAGTAAATAATCTGCTCCCTTATTCCCATCACATCCCTAATAACCTTCCAGAAAGTTCAGAACCGCAAGCTGCCTCTGTCCTGACCACAGCTCCCTCCCACCAGCACATAGACACCCAGGGCAGGAGTCTGCAGTTCCTCCAGGTACAGTTTCGGCTGGTGGAAAGATCATCCATCTCCGGCCTCTGACAGACAAACGAGGTGAGAAGGAGACCAGATGTGGTTTTTCATGGAAAACAGTGAGCTCATGCTTTCTCTCCAGGGGCCAGGAAGTGGAGACAGATCTGAAGGTGGGGAGGCAGGCAGGAATGATGAAGGATGGGCCTGCAAGAGGGGGGAAGCCAGCCGGGCACTTTTTTCATGTCACTTCTGATAAGAATCCCCAGTTCTCAGGCTAGAGGGAGACATCCATTTTCTTTAGATTAAGGATTCTGCATGGGGCAGTTGTTCTGAAGGGGAGGGACGGCGAGAAGATAAACAGAGTTAGAAATTCATCATTCCCGCTTCTTCAAGACCAAAGTGAACGTGACCATTCATGAGTCACCAGAATTGCAGATGCCAGGACAGAGGTGGGTTCACCATCCTCTGCCAGCGCTCCCTCTGGGCATGGGGTCAAGATCTGATGGAGGAAGTGTGGGCCAGCTTTGCTCACAGGGCATCTGCCTCCCTCAGGTAGGCACCTCCAATAGGCCAATGGGTAGAGTCAGATGAAAAGAAGACAACCGTGGCTGGAGAAACGGCTTGGCAGTTAAGGCGTTTGCCTGCAAAGCCAAAGGTCCCAGGTTCAACTCCCCAGGACCCACGTAAGCCAGATGCACAAAGTGGCACATGCGTCTGGAGTTCATTTGCAGTGGCTGGAGGCCCTGGCATTCCCATTCTCTAAATAAATAAATAAGTAAAATATATTTTAAAAAGAAAAAGAAAAGAAGACAATTCAGACAGCTTCTCAGATGTTTTCAAGCAACTGAATACTTGGTTTCAACTAAAAGAGAAACAAAAACCTCCAATTACTGAGGGTTTTTTTTTTTCTACTTGTCATTTTTAAAGGGAGTTACAGGGCTGGAGAGATGGCTTAGTGATTAAATGCTTGCCTGTGAAGCCTAAGGACCCTGGTTCAAGGCTCAGTTTCCCCAGGACCCACGTTAGCCAGATGCACAAGGAGGCGCACGCATCCGGAGTTTGTTTGCAGTGGCTGGAGGCCCTGCCGCGCCCATTCTCTCTATCTGCCTCTTTCTCTGTCTATCGCTCTCAAATAAATAAATAAATGGGAGTTACATAATTCTGGTCTTCTCTTTTGCATGTGTATATTGTGTGGCATGCATGCTTGCATGTGTGGGCACACATGAGTGTACAGGTGCACACGCATGTGTTCATGCATGCATGTGAACACCAGAGGACAACTTCGTGTGTCATCCTTAGGTATGCCACCCACTTCTTTTTGAGCCACGGGCTCACCAGTTAGGTGAGACTGGCTGGCCACCAAGCTCCAGGTCCCTTTCACCCCTGCCTTTCCAGCACTGGGATTTCAGGCACATGGCACCCATACCCACCGCATTTACATGGGTTCTGGGGCTCAAGCTCAGGCACTTTTCTGACTGGGCTATATCTCCCTAGCCCTGATTTTTTTCTCTTCTTACCAGCTAATTTGGTGAGAGTACACATGTACACACCTGCATCTTGTGTGCTAAGGACAAAACTGGAAAGGACATGACTAAGTGAACCCAGCTGAGTGATTACTTTATTCTTCAACCTGTCGTGTGCCTCAGTTGAAAACTCAGTGGACAGTAGAGACATGGCTTAGTAGATAAGGCACTTGCCTGTGAAGCCTAAAGGACCCAGGTTCAAATCCCCAGTACCCATATAAGCCAGATGCCCAAGGTAGTGCATGTGTCTGGAGTTGTTGGCAGTGGCTAGAAGCCCTGGTGCGCCCATTCTCCCTCTCTCTCTCTCTCTCTCTCTCTCTCTCTCTCTCTCTCTCTCTCTCTGTCTGTCTTTTCTCTGTCTCAAATAAATAAATAAATAAATTTTTAAAATTAAAAAAAATCTTGATGAAAACCAAACATTACAAAAGCAAAGAAGTAAGGTCAAATAGATCACTTTTGTTTTGTTTGCAATACTACTTACAAAATTAATTATTTTAACATAAAAGTGTATGAATTCAAAGTCGTCACATCCTAATTACGTAGTTGCACTGGAAAACAGAAATGACAGTAGGAAAAGTAACTAATTCACTCTTTGCCCACTGTGTCCAGAAGTGTGATACAGGGCCAAGAACATAATGTGGGAGTCAGCGTGGCTGGGGTCAGATCTTGACCTTTCAGAATGTATGATCTTGCTCAAATTCATGGAGGTTTTTGTTCCCAAGTGTCTTCACTTTAAAGGAGTGTGACATGAATATATATCCCCTTAGATGCACTGGGAAAATTCAATGAATTAATATAGGCAAAGCACTTAGTGTCTGGCACATGGCAGGCATTTCACAATTATTTCTGCAATCATTACACTACGTCGCCACAGAGGATACCCATTCATCACACACGTCAGACACCAAGCATACCCTTTAAGGTATGCAGCAGACGCATACTTGTATCTCTTTAGCAAAAGAAACAAACAACCTAGGACACCACCTTCTCCGGTCAGCCTGATCCCTTGCCCCTTCCCTCTATAGTATTCAGTTTCTTCCCAGTCATAACCTGGCATATTTCCCAACCCCAATGCCAGCACAGGACATCACTCCCTGTGCCCCGACCTTGGTTACATCTCACGATCTGCTCCTGGCTTAAGAACCAAACCACTGTCCCCAAGTTTCCAGACCTCAAATGCCAGTTACACCAGTGATCTCCAACACGTTCCCCCATCCATAAACGAGACCCTTCTGGATGCAAAGGTAGAACCATGACTTGAACTGCACAATAGCAAGTATAAATTAATGCTTCGCACCCCTGGGAACGTAAAGGATGCAGGACTCAGCTCCGACCCGCGGAGATGGTATTTAGTAGTG
The DNA here is from genome assembly GCF_020740685.1 of Jaculus jaculus. Classification (NCBI taxonomy): domain Eukaryota; kingdom Metazoa; phylum Chordata; class Mammalia; order Rodentia; family Dipodidae; genus Jaculus; species Jaculus jaculus. The sequence continues at coordinate 102,160,177 of NC_059111.1, read as the reverse complement.
GAAAACGTGGATCTCCAAACCGCCAATCCCAGATCAAACTTGATAAAACATGAGTCCAGACCAAGATGGAATTTCTCATTTTTTAACTTTCTACAAATGCTCCATATTCTACCTCCTACTCAAAGTAGTATAATCTAGGGCTGGAAAGATGGCTTGGCAGTAAAAGCGTTATCCTGTAAAGCCAAAGGTTCCCGGTTTGATTCTGCAGGACCCACGTAAGACAGATACACAAGGGGGCCCATTCTTTCTGTCTCTCTCTCTCCCTCTTTCTCTCTCTCTCTCAAATAAACAAATAAAATATATTTTAAACAAAGTAAAATCCAATAAAATCAGATAATGTCAGTATCTAGTTAAAAAAATATCTTTCAGACACTTGATAAAGTCAGGTAGAAATGTATGTAGCCTGTGGCTCCAAATTACACTCCCTAGGTAGACGCTCTCCCATCTGTGTGCATAAGGACAGGATGTGCAACAATAATATACAATGTAACACTGCCTGTAAGAGAGAAAACCAAACTCAAACATGGCCTTATTCACATGATAGGATTTATATAATAGGGCTGGAGAGATGGCTTAGCAGTTAAGCGCTTGCCTGTGAAGTCTAAGGACCCCAGTTCAAGGCTTGATTCCCCAGGACCCACATAAGCCAGATGCACAAGGGAGCACATACATCTGGAGTTCATTTGCAGTGGCTGGAGGCCCTGGTGTGCCCATTCTCTCTCTCTCTCTCTCTTTCCCTCCCTCTCTCTCTCTCTCTCTCTCTCTCTCTCTCTCTCCCTCCCTCCCTCCCTCCCTCTCTCTTCCTCTTCCCTCCCTCTCTCTGTCTCAAATAAATAAGTAAAATTAAATCAGGGGGAAAAAAACCCAAAGCCTCATAGGGAAGAGGATATTTGAATAACTCTCCTCCCCCTGGTCCTCGAAGGGGCTTTTCCTGAACCACGCCTGAGCCCACCTTCCACCACCTGACACGCCGTACCCACAATGATGCCTACCGAGGGCCGTGAAGCAGTGGCTGTGAGAGCGAGATGCCAAGCAAGACGAAGGGGGCCCAGGACAAGGAAGGTGCTCCCTGGTTCAGGAGGACAGGTGATAGATGGCAGAGGAAAGCGGGGAGGGCTGACAGAACTTCGGTCTGGTGGAACCGGTTTGGGGGGGAGGAAGTACCCCAGGGCCAGATCCCAAGACTCAAAAAAAAAAAAGTCTGTGGAGTGTGAACCTTACTCAACAGGGCAGCTTGAAGGACCAGAGCTTGACGGGGTCCTTCAGGGAGGACAGAGGGAAGGGTCTGAGCGGGGGCTAGTCCACTGTCCCAACCCCAGAGCAGCGGCTGAGTAAGCTGGAGGCGTGGGCAGGGAGGGCTGATGGGAAGCTTCCTGACCCCCTTGAACGTGACCAGATCCTTGCAACACCAGGACCAGGCTTGATCTCCTGCACACTGGACCTACACCCATTGCTACTGAACCCAAAGGCCACTCTAACGTTCTGAGAATAGAAGGCAACAACAAAAAAAAAGGTAGCAAATGGGGTGCCTGGGGCCCCAAACATACAGGTTGGATGAGTAGAGCAGAGTAGCTCATCCTGTTGGGGAACCACTTACCATCCTGTTGGGGAACCAGCCTACTGCCCAAGAGCACGGTTCCTACCACACCCAGGCCCCTTAGCCTCTGCATCAGGGTTTTGCTGGAATCATCAGCCAGCACACAGAAGACAGAGATAAACAGACAGCTTCTCTTCTCTTCTGTTGTAGTGTTGTTTTGTTTTGTTTTGTTCTGTTTTGTTTTGTTTTGTTTTTGTAGGCAGGGTCCCTCTCTAGTCCAAGCTGACCTGGAACTCACTCTGTAGTCCCAGGCTGGCCTTGAACTCACAGTTATCCTCATACCTCTGCCTCCCTGGGGCTGGGATTAAAAGCGTGTGCCTCCATTCCCAGCTCTTCTTATCTTCTTTTGCAAGGCCTCAGGGAGCCACTCCAGTTGCTGGGATGAGCAGAAACAGTGCCATATGGCCTGGCGAAGGGAACTTTCCTCAAGGGACTCAGACTCCAGGAAATGGAGCCAAGAGCAGGAGCGGTGCCACAGAGAGGATGGGGGCAGGAGCAAGGCCGGGTGGGAGGTGGACAGGAAAGGCATTTTAGGGGGAGACCATGGCAGGGGCGGGGTGATGAGATGGCAGAGGGCAGGAGTAGCTAGCACTGGAGAACTTTCCATTTGCTTTTTTTTTGTTTCCTGCTTAAAAAAAAGAGAGAGAGAGATGGAAGATTCCTTTAAATAAAAATGTCCAAATACCAAGATGCCACCCCGAGAGTTAGTACTCGGAAAGGCACGTCACGGGGTCACGGCGATGCTTTTAGAGCAGAGCGGCAGATAGCAAGCCATCAGAGGCAGTGAGGTCGAACTCAACGCTTGAGACAAGCTGCAGCAAACACTGGGAATGAAGACCTCCGCACAGGGTCCCCCATCTTTCCCATCGTCTGTGCAAACTGCAGCAACAGTCCCCTGTGACTCCCAGCACATATAATGGCAGGACTTCCTTTTGCTTATATTAGCCTCCCTGCCTCTTCCTCCCCGCTCCGAGGGGATACCCCTTCTCCAACAACCCTCCCTCTGCCCTCATCACCTCCCCGCCAGGACCCAGACCCTCCCCGCTGCCTAGGAGGTAAGCAAGGCAGTGAGACAGAAGAGGAAGAACAGCAGGTTTCATAAAACCCAACTCAGGTCAAAACATAGCGATTTATAGCAATAGTATTCTCACTAGAGAAAAAGATGGTTTCTTCAATAAATGATATTCAGAAAACTGGGTAGACCTCTGGAAATAGATAAAAGTGAAGGTGGGCTGGAGGGATGGCTTAGCGGTTAAGGCACTTGATTGCAAAGCCAAAGGACCCAGGTTCGACTCCCCAGGACTGACATAAGCCACAGGCACCAGGTGGTCAGCATGCAGCTGGAGTTCATTTGCAGTGGCTAAAGGCCCTGGTGCTCCCATTCTCTCCCTGTCTCCCCCCTCTCTTTCTCTCTGTCTCTCAAATAAATAAAATATTACTTTTTAAAAGTATGGGCTGGAGAGATGGCTTAGTGGTTAAGCGCTCGCCTGTGAAGCCTAAGGACCCCGGTTCGAGGCTCGGTTCCCCAGGTCCCACGTTAGCCAGATGCACAAGGGGGCGCATGTGTCTGGAGTTTGTTTGCAGAGGCTGGAAGCCCTGGCGCGCCCATTCTCTCTCTCTCCTTCTATCTGTCTTTCTCTCTGTGTCTGTCGCTCTCAAAAAAATAAATAAAATAAAATAAAAAAATTTAAAAAAAAAAAACAAAAAGTACAGTGGCATTTTTCAATATCTGAGGGTAAACTGTGGAACAAGAAGATTTGAGGTCTAAATCAAAGGAAGAGAAAAACTGTAGGTACACTATGAAACTTAAACAACAATAGATCCCAAGTGGTTCAGATAGTTCTTTGGGGGAAAAAAAGTCAAACCTCAAAATACTAGAAGAAGCAAATAAGAAAGTCTTTTTTAGACCTAGAGGGGGAAAAGTCCAATGTCCCTAAAAGAAAATAATCAATTCTCTGGGGATATGGCTCAATGGATAAAGTGCTTCTCATGCAATTATGAGTTCAGAACCCCAGCACCCACATACAAAGAAGGCATTTGTACACCCAGCCACACCTACAGGTGACGAGGGAAGTGGCAACAGGAAAATCCGCTGGAAGCTCAGCAGCCAACTAGCCTAGCCAAACCAAAAAATAAAAATAAAAAGCCCTTGAGGGGCTTAGTGGTTAATGCTTAGTGCCTGCAAATCCTAAGGACCAAAGTTCAATACCCCAGTACCCACGTGAGTCAGATGCACAAGGTTTCACATGTGTCTGGAGTTTGTTTGCAGTGGATAGAGATCCTAGAGTTCCCATTCTCTCCCTCCCTCCCTCCCTCCCTCCCTTTCTTCCTGCCTCTTTCTCTTGCTCTATCTCTCTCTCTCTCTCAAATAAATAAACAAATATTTTCCTAAATATAAATAAATAGGATTGGAGAGATGGCTTAGCAGTTAAGGCACTTGCCTGAAAAGCCAAAGGACCCAGGTTTAATTCCCCAGGATCCAGGTAAGCCAGATGCACAGGTGGCACATGCATCTGGAGTTCATCTGCAGTGGTTGAATGTCCTGGTGCCCCCATTCTTTCTCCCCCCGGCCTCACTCTCTCTGCCTCTTTCTCACTCTCAAATAAATAAATAAAAATAAATTTAAATCTTAAATGAATATTTAAAAAAACAGCCTTGAACAAGAGACCCTATCTCAAAGGCAAGGACCACCCTCTAAACGTTGTCCTCTGACCACCACGTGTGCCAGGACAAGCAAATGCCTACGCTCACACACACACATGAACACACACACATACACAACACATAGCAAAATAAAGAAAGACATACAAAATTCCACGTAGAAAAACCTGCCACAAGCAAAATTAAAAGGAGAAGTGGAGAAATACTTGCAACCCATACCATAGAAGAAGGACCATTTTGCCTCAAACATAAAAGCACTTACAGATTTACAAGAGAAACACAAACTGATCCAGTTTAAAACTGAGCGAGAGATGAACAGGCAGTTTGTGGAGCTATCAATGTTTGTCAAACATAAGAGAAATTTCTCAAGAGCCCTCCACCTAAGAGGAGGCAAATCAAATCTGTACCGAGACGTCATCTGAAATTATCATCTTGACCAAGGCCCAGAAGTTTGGTGGAGCCCTGGATGGTTTTGATGTGGGAAAACTAAGACCGTCATGGGCTGCTGTTGGAGCATAAATGTTGTAAATTTGTTCAACCTCTCGAGAGGGTAATTCATCAACATCTCTCAAAAAATTACAAAGGCTCAACCTGACCCAGAAATTCCACTTTTAGTAATTTATCTAAGAGATGCAGCATCACAGGTGTGAGATGACATATGTACAAGGTTGTTCATTGCCACTTTGCTTAAAAGAGGAACTGAAATTTCCATCAATAGAAGACTGATTAAATAGATTATGGAATACCCACACAATGGAACGCAGTGCAGCCAATTTAAAAGAGACAAAAAAAAACTCTTCATAAGATGATACAGAAAGCTTGACAAGATAAATTAAGTGGACGTGAGCAAAGGTGTAGAAGGAATGGCATGTAATACATGGTACATTTACTGCATAAAACTTGAGGGCAATATGCTAGATGCACGTTGATGGGCAGGTATCTGCTTGCATATGAATAAAACATCTTTGCATGGAAACATGAAGAGACCGGTATGGGACTGGAGAGATGGCTTAGAGGTTAAGCGCTTGCCTGTGAAGCCTAAGGACCCCGGTTTGAAGCTCGATTTCCCCAGGACCCACGGTAGCCAGAAGCACAAGGGGGTGCACGTGTCTGGAGTTCGTTTGCAGTGGCTGGAAGCCCTGGCGCGCCCATTCTCTCTATTTCTCTCTATCTGCCTCTTTCTCTGTCGCTATCAAATAAATAAATAAAAACAAAAACAATTATTTAAGAAACCAGTATGATTAATGGTCAGGGATGCAGGAGTGTTACAGAACTTGGTTCGACAGGCGGCGTGGCAGATATCTTGAAATCAGAGCAGCTGCGTTGATCGTTATGAGACTGGGTCTATGAACATTCCCTTGTGGAAGTGGGAGAGGGCTCACGGGGGGTGCAGCATGCCATGGGCACACGGGAGGGTGGGCCAGGCCTGTCCCTCCTTGAGGATAGATCAGCGGTTAACGACTTTCGGCGGTGGCGTAACGGCTTGTAAGTTGCTGGTCTGTATGTAAAACCTCATCCGTGTGCTTGGAAGTCACCCCAGTTAAACTCACTGGCTCAGCCCTGTGGTTCCCTCACTAACCACAGGGACCTTGTACACCAAGCCTTGATAAATGAACCTCTGCTTCCACCTCCCCTGATCAGAGCCAGATTAAGTGATCAGTTCATCCACACTGAGGACTCCACCTCCCGTGCCAGGTACCCCCAAAGATGAGTTGGATTCCTGGGCCCCAGTAAACTTGTTGGAGGATCAGTCTCTGGCTTCTAGACCTCCATGGCATCAACCCAGTGTAGTAGACGGGCGATCCTAAGTTTCCACGGCTCTGTGTATGCGCTGTCTGCCTGCCAGGTTGACCTCACAGGCTGGGCTAGCCCATTCCAGGTTTCCTCTACTCCTGACATTAGAGGCTGCCCCCCAGGTGTGCCTTTGGCCATTGCTTAGAAGAGCTCTGGCATCACTCGTGTGCCCGTCGCTGCCAACCCATTGGAGCATGGCTCTTGGAAAGGGCTCTTCAAGTTCTGCCGCAGGCAATGTGCTTGTACATTGCAGTGAGGGATCCTCGCTTGCCATTTGATGTTCCTCCTAGGTTACATTCAAAGGGCTCAGAGAAGCCTCCCATGATGCTCTCAGCAAGCTCCTATACCATGGCTGTCGCGAAGATGAAACACGCCTTCCAGCGTAGACTTCAGAGCTGGGCCGGCTCACCGCTCTCGTCCTTCCAAAAGACACAGAGACCTCCTCCTCGGTTTGAACTTCCATTCTGCTCCGGCCTTAGAACTCAGGGATACCTTCCAGCTCAGTATTACCAACAAATGACTCTGGTGGTTTACAGGGCTTGCCGAGTTTGGGCAAGAATGTGACCTTGAGTCTCTGCAGTCTTATCTTCCATCCACAGTGCGTCCCAGACCTCGCAAAGCAGCCTGTGATTTCTGTGTGTCCTCTAATGTGAACACTTCAAGGTCACAATCACCAGCACAGAGCAATCAGCTCTCAAATGACTGTCTTAATGGATGTTGTTTGCAGCTTATCCCAACTAGAATGTAAGCTTATTTCTATTTTATCTCCTCATAACACCTAGGGAGGAACAATGCTGTGTCTACAGATAGATGGATGATGTCGGGGCAGAACAGACTCACCCCCCCACCCCCGTCCCGCTCACTGGCAAGCTTCTCAACTTTTCTATGACTCGGTTTCCTCATTCGTAGATAGAAAACAATAATACCCACTTCTCAGGGTAGGTACAAAAATCCAGCAAGTTCAGGCATAAGAGTTTTTGTTTTTGTTTTGTTTTGTTTTGTTTTGTTTTGTTTTGTTTTGTTTTGTTTTGTTTTGTTTTGTTTTTCGAGGTAGGGTCTCCCTGTAACCCAGGCTAACCTGGAATTCACTATGTAGACTCAGGGTGGCCTCAAACTCATGGTGATCCTCCTACCTCGGCCTCCCGAGTGCTGGGATTAAAGGTGTGCACCACCACACCCAGGGGAGAGGGAATGTTTTGTTTTAGCCATCATGTGCAACCCAGAGGCTTCACAGAGTGACGTACTGAGAGTCATTTAATAAGCATCATCTCGAGGAAGTTTGTCTGGGGATACAAGCTCCATGCCAGCCACAGAGACTTGTAATGCTCAGCTATGCTGGCTACTGTGTCCCTCCTGGACGTTGTTGGGAAAGTCTGCATTGCTCACAACCCTTGGTAAAGCCACTCACTATCCAGGAGAACCAAGAGGACCACCTACACACTGGTTCTATCTTCTAAAACTAGAGCAATTGTGCCTTTGCTGCCCTTGCCATAGAGCCTACTGCAAAATGCTGGACTAATTGAATGAACAAGACACCAGAAAGACTGAAAAAAATATATAGCCAATGTAGACACTGTGGCCTTAGATTAGCTGGTGCCAGGGAATCAAATCGAGTAAGTATAATGCAAGCTAACTTTATCAGGGGTATTAGCAGGAAGGACGCTGAACAGATATTAGAGAGAGAGAGAGAATGTGCATCCTGGTCCAAGAAAGATGTTGGGAAAAACTGCCCTTTTGAAAATGCAGCTTTAGGGCTGGGGAGATGGCTCAGCAATTAAAAGCGCTTGCTTGCAAAGCCTACAGGCCCACATCTGATTCCCTAGTACCCACATAAAAGCCAGATGCACAGAGTGGTGCATGAGTCTAGAGCTCATTTGCAGTGGCAAGAGGTCTTGGCATGTCCATTCTTTCTCTCTCTCTCTCTCTCTCTGTCAAATAAATTAATGAAATTGTTTAATGTAGCATTATTAGGAGAGTTATTAGCATCATGTCACAGACAGCTTGATGGGGTCCTGAAGAGAGGAAGGGAAGAGTGTGGGGCAGGAAGGCTCTGGAATCCAAGGAGCCAAGCAAGGTTTCCCTTATAAGAAACTGGGGGGCACAGGGTATGTCTGTGCATAGGCCGCATAAGAGAAGTCACAGAGGCAAAGGGTAAGACAGCTGGAGATAAAGAAGGTCTCGGGTCCTTCAGGGTCTGAGGAAAGGCTCAGGGCAGGGTTAGGGGGTGGGAAAGTGAGAAAAGAACTAGGTAAGAGAGTGGAATTATACTTCAAAGTGGCCTTGGCCCAGGCACCAGGGCCTCTAAAGTGACCACCTCTGTAGGTCCGAAGAGCAGGTGAGGAGTGAGAAGAGAGGCAAGATCCAGTGACCCCATTTTTTAGCTTCTCAGTTCACAGCCCTGTCAGGTGCACCCTTCTAACCAGCCCCATTGACTTGGGGGTCCCGTAACACTAAGCCAGATACATTCAAAGACTCCTGGCACCCTGAAAATGCACCCAGTTTCCAGATCACAGCTCCCAGTCAGGAGACCTGTGGCTGCCAGCCAGCCCTGACGTCTCAGTGTTGGCACCTCCACACACCCTATAGCATGAGCTCTGGTTTCCTACGCATGACCTTGATTCTTTGACCATAAACCGAACTGGCTGGTCATTGTCATACACAGACAATGGCTTTCTCTCACACATAGCCCCACCCAAACCCTGATTTCTTTTGTTATAGTGTTGGGTCCCTGTGGGGAGGAAAAGAAGACACATTATTAAGGCTCTAAAAGATTTTAAGAAACTGACATTCCAAATGGAAAGTATTCTCTGGAGCCGCTGAGCAAGGACCAAAGCCCACATTAATATCGTAATTAAGATGATCTTTGGAGTCCTGGTAGCAGGAGTCTGAATCAGGCTCCCTGGAAAGCTTCATTTTGAGCCACCGAAACCAGGAGAGGAGCGCCTGGGCTTAGATTTGTCTGGGCACGTCCTGGGGGTCAGTAAGGCAGCTGCAACTTAGAGCCGGGGAAAGGGCTGATTGCAATTCAAAAGGGTCATTGCACAAGCTTGGGCCAAAGACAATGGATCAGAGCGAGTGGATGGTCATTTCACATGCAGAGGGTGGGTCTCTTTGAGTCACCAGGTTCTTGGCTCCAGAGGATTGGTGCCAGTGCTCTAGGGAACAGAGAGGGAACAAAATAAGGAGCCGACTGCCAAAAGTCCACCTAAAACATTGCCACAAACCCAAAGCACCAGAGAGCGCACGACAATTCTTCTCTAATGAATCAAGGACTATGAGGCCCTTTCTCTGGCTTCAGTGACTTCACCATATTCTTCTCTAGAATACTAACCCTCCCCAATAAGCCCTAAAAAAAAAAAAGAAAAGAAAGAAAGAAATGCATCTCATTGTCTCTCTACTGAGCCTATCTTTAAGAATCTGAGAGGGAGGCAGGTAGCTTTGTTAGGCAGTTGGGGGGGGGGAGCTCTGAGAGTAAGAAGGTTCTAGAAAGGTCTGCCCTCACCATCTGCACTTGCTAGAAATCAAAGGATGATCTGACTTCTTATCTCTTGCCTACTCCCCTAGACCTGTTTTTCCATACCTGAGCCCCTCCCTGGGCCAGGGCTTGGGGGGGGTGTCTCTTTGTTATGAGCATTTAAGGACCAGCATATGGTCCAGGGCCAGTTTAGATAAATAAGTTTTTTTTTTTTTGTGAGAGTAAAAATACAAAGTCAAACCTTGTAAGCAAAAACTAAGACTAAACTGTGTGCGATGACATAGTGGAGATTAACAGGTGTGTGTGTGGAACTCTAGATAACTAGTGGAAAGTATAAAAACCCCAGCTGCTCAGCAACCGTTGTCTCAGTCTTCCCTACACTATGACTGACTGAAAGGTTGCTCAGCAGTCCGGACCGAGACCTCCGCGAGACGCATCACGGATCCGAATTCATCTGCCCGACACGCTGTCCAAACGATCAAGAGTCGGCTTGAAACACCGCGAACCGAGAAAACACCGCGAACCAAGAGAAAAAGTCACAGCACGGACTCCGCGTTGCCAGGTCGTAAAGCGTCCGAGACGTCGCAACCCAAGTCTCGCGTTACTGCAACCCAAGTCTCGCGTTATCAGGTTGTATACATGTTAGACTCGTTAGAAATATTCTTGTGTTAGTAGTGATGAATATGATTTGGTTATATATTATATTAGTTATAATATTAGTTGAGATAGTTTGGACTTGCTTGTGTGTGACTTTCATCCCAGTAAACTCCTTTGCAAGTATACCAGTGTCTGAGTATCATTGATCTTCGTGGGCGGAATCCTCTCAACCAATCATCTTTGAGAGTGCTCACGACACTCTTTTCCTAGAACATTGTGGTTGGCCAAGCTTAGGCTCTGGAACCTGCCATCATGGCCCACCTCTTCCTGAGACAGCCTCTAGCCTCGACCAATCAGCTGTCTCTCTAGCTCCCCTGAGCCAGAAGGTTATAAATAGATGTGTGTCTGGGCTACCTGACCACTCCTGAACCTCCAGCTACTGGTGAGTTTCCGCTCATCTTGGCCTGCTGATGAGGGGAGAACCCCCTGGCCCCTCATTCCCACACAGGCTCTTTACCCCTCCTGCCCTCCACATAGCAGGAGCTCTTTGTACTTTCTTTTCTTTCCTCTCTAACTCGCTTTTTATGGTTTATTTTCAGGCCCACCACGTGGGCTCTTAGATCATGTGGGTGCAATTATTCATTTTCCTTCCCATGGTTCTGTACTTACCCTCAGTAAATATAATAATTTAATAATTATCCTTCTCAGTCTTGTTTTACCCAATTCTTTGGTTGTAAGTAGACAAAGACCTAGGGCTTGGGGGTTCAAGGACTCTATTCCTGAACCCCTAACACCCCGTTTCAAATCTTTCTTCTGATAATCTTACAGAGGCCAGACCAGCCTTAGTATAGAAACCACTAGGACATCTGAAGCTCCCACACACCACACAGGAGGCTCAGCAGGATAGCCTCACAGTGCGCCAAAGGGGCCACAAAGCAGGAGTCACAAGCAGAGGCTAAGTGATGTTGGTGAGTCTCTAACCAAGAGCACTTAGAAGTCCACGAGACCCTCCTCAGGGCCTCTTCAAGCCCATTAGGAGGAATCTCGGGGTCCTTAAGGAACAATAGTGGGGTAGAAAGCCAGTGGGAATGAGGATGGCAGACCATGCTTAACCACACCACGACAGCAGAGCAGCTCAGGTCAGTCTCTCATGTCCTGTCCCTCAGGTCAAGTTCAACCAACACGCTGAACTACTGCACACAGAATAAAGAAAAAAACTGCGCAAGTTGATGGAGGAGAGACGCCATCCGGACTCACCATGGAATTTATGTTCTGACATTTCCACAAGCTTTAAAAGCAATCGCTATTCTCCGGGGTGATGGCTAATGGTCTGGTGTTCTGCAGCAGACCCTTTGAGGGAGATAAAACCTCGAGAAATCCTCCCAAGAATGTCTCTCCTTTGGGGAGAGCTTTCTGAAGGAAGAGAAAGCCCAGCTCAGGGAACAGACGGGCCTCGGCGAGGTCGAGTTCCACCATGTCTAACGGCGGCATTCCTTTGCTGAGGCTAAACACGGCTTCCATGAACCAAGGCTTGGGCAGGCATGAAGGACGAATTCTACCACAGACCACAGTTATCAGCTCAAGACCCAGCTTAGGGACAGCCACTTCCAGAAAACACCCTTGCTCATCAAACACGCTAACCTTATATATGTTCATAATTACCCATCACTGACATTATTATTAGGCACACCAAGCAATGCCGGGAGGGGATAAAATTAATTTAACACAGCCTCAGCCTCTACAGCTTACAATGTGCACTCACGGACCACATAACGATGCTAATTCAACAACAGACTACATCTAGGGTGATGGTCCCATGAAATGATACCACCGAGCGGCCTCAAAGCATCCTCTGTCTGTGATGGTCACACACAGTCTCAACCTGAAGGAAGGCATGGCTGTGATTTGCTTTGTAGGGAAAGGAAGATGAAGAAGGAAGGGAAAATCAAGCCTAAGAAATCTGCCTCTAACAAAAACCTAAAGAACTGTTTGGTGGGCTGAAGAGATGGTTTAGTGGTTAAACGCTTGCCTGTGAAGCCTAAGGACCCCAGTTTGAGACTCGATTCTCCAGGACCCACGTAAGCCAGATGCACAAGGTAGTGCATGCATCTGGAATTCGTTTGCAGTGGCTGGAGGCCCTGATACACCCATTCTCTCTCTCTCTCTCTCTCTTTCTCTCTCTCTCTCTCTTCCCCCTCTTTCTCTCTCTATCACTCTCAAATAAAAAAAAAAATAAAATTTCAAAGATAAAAAAAGAACTATTTGGTGACTCACGCATCGGCATTAATACTTAGCAAATAGATCCTTGTCTCTCGATTGTTTGAGATCAAAAGAAATGATAGCTACATTTCCAATATGTTCAACTATTGTTTTCCTAGCTAGCACAGTGAAAATGGCACAATGGCAGCCCTCTCTGAAGGATAAAAAGGTCTGACTTAATGGAACACTAATTTTATCATTTATCAAGTTAATTCCACATGCATTTTCAGCAAGTAAGGGTAAAAACAAGGGACCTGGAATTTAACAGCAAATATTCTGAATACAGGACAGGCTGCGATGGAGCCAAAGGATTACAGCTGCCCCCCCCCACCCCCACCCAATGTACCTATTTCATCCCGGGCTGCTGAAAGGTTTTCATCTATGGTGAGGCCAATAAGGACAGATTTTATGCTGAGGTCCCCTGGCTTCTGTGTTACAATCCAGGGTCAACCCTGTCTTTCTGACCAGGAGTTGTAGCTGTTAAGATTCTATACAGCTTCACTCATTCAAGCACATGTAATTCTCTGGTTAAAAAAAAAAAAAAAAAAAAAAAAAAAAAACTCTGGCCAAGAGACAAAATTCAGATCTTTGATAACCTTTGGGATTATCACCTCACCGACTTGTTTCAATGCCCTGGTGAACACCATTTCCACATGTCAGCCACTCAGCACAAACGCCCACATCCTCTTCTGGGCTTCCTTTACTCTTTCCTACTATTCTTTCCTACTATTCTTTCCTACTATTCTTTGCTACTATTCTTTTCTCTTACTGGTATGATTCCTGATGAGCCATGCCCTCGAACTCATCTAAACCCAGGAGGACGTGTCTGAACAGCTCCCTCGCTGCACACAGTAGGTCCTTCACTGTGCGCGTCTTCTGAGGATCAGTGTCCAGAGACCACTGCCCATCAAGTAGGCCTGGGGCTCTTTCTTCCTAACTGTTCTTCTGTAAGAACTTCAGAGGTAGGGCAAGAGCAAAGGGTGTGAAACTGGGGAGAAAGACTAGCCTATTCAAGGTCTAACCTACCTAAGAATGATCAACAGGAACATGTCTATCAGCTAGAGAATTAACAGGCAAAGGAGCTGAGCTGGTGGGTGGACACCACAGCAGGACTCTTTGGATTGAGTTGAGCCTCCTAGCTGGACAGCTGGGTAGCTCCAGGATTCTAGAGGCTCTGGGAGGCTGTGGATGGGAAATGCCTCCAAGGAGGAAGACTTGCCAAGCAGTGCATAAGAAGGGAGGAAGCAGTTTAACGTGATGAGTCCCAGCCCCCGTGACAGAGGAGGGGTGCTGGTGGCTGTGGCTTTGCTAGCAGCTGTGAACCTGAACTTCCTGTCATCCCTAGCCTTGGCATTAATAGCTGACACTAATTATAGGTTTGAAGAGACAAAGATAAATTCGTTTGCAAAGAGAAAAGTAGTGTTAATGAATAATGTCCTTCTAGGACGAGAGCACAGGAGAGAACATCTCAATCCATTCGCCTCAAAAATTTTCTGGGAAGGGAGGCCCAGAAAGCCAAGCGCCACATGTTCTCCCTCATATGTGGATCAGATGATCGGGCTTCTGCGTGAGAAGGAAAATACTTAGTAGCAGAGGCCAGTAAGTTAAAAAGGAGACATAAAGGGAAGAGAAAGGAAGGGAGGAGGGTACTTAATAGGTTGGTATTGTATATAAGTAAGTACAATGATTGAGATGGGGAGGTAATATGACGGAGAATGGAATTTCAAAGGGGAAAGTGTGGGGAGGGGGCGGGAGGGAGGGTATTACCATGGGATATTTTTTATAATCATGGAAAACGTTAATAAAAATTGTGAACAGAAAAATAAATAAATAAATAAAAAGTAAAAAAAAAAAAATTCTGGGAAGGGGCTGGAGAGATGGCTTAGCGGTTAAGGTGCCTGCAATGGACTTGGGCTCCATCTTCCAGGACCCACGTGAGCCAGATGCACAGGGGCGCTCGCGTCTGGAGTTTAAGATTGCATTTGTGAAGACCGCGGGCAGGGCTCAGTGGGGAGGAGCACTTGCCGCACGAGCATGAGGGTCTGAGGGGCTGGGGATGGGTGGTGTTAGGACTCCAGCACCCACATAGAAGAGCTGGGTGGGCATCTGGGTAACCCCAGTCCCGTGGGGAGCAGAGACGGAAAATTGCTGGGCTCACTGGTCCGCCAGATTGAGAGAAAAACGGCAGCTCCAGGTACGGTGAGAGCCTCTGTCTCAAAGAAACCAAGCAGAAGCATGACAAAGGACAGCCTGCATTCCCTTCTGGCCCATGCATGCGTACACACGGGGTGCCTGTACACACACACACACACACACACACACACACACACACCATGCCCCACAGCAGATACTCACTACACTACACATATTACACACACATGCAAAAAAATATATATATATGTCCATGAACCTATCGCGGTGGTAATGCATTGCCGCCTGTTCTAGTGTCTCTTTTTTTTTTTTAATTTTATTTATTTATTTATTTGAGAGCAACAGACACAGAGAGAAAGACAGATAGAGGGAGAGAGAGAGAATGGGCGCGCCAGGACTTCCAGCCTCTGCAAAAGAACTCCAGATGCGTGCGCCCCCTTGTGCATCTGGCTAACGTGGGACCTGGGGAACCGAGCCTCGAACCGGGGTCCTTAGGCTTCACAGGCAAGCGCTTAACCGCTAAGCCATCTCTCCAGCCCTCTAGTGTCTCTTTGATGGATCTGATTTTTACCTCTAGTGCTGAAATGTGAGGTCTCCGGACAAAGGCTCCGACCACGGCTCAGTCTGATGCAGGAGTATGAATTCTGTACCTAGCAAGGACCGAGAGAGAGCAGACTGGATGGGCTCTGAAGGGAGAGTGTAGAAGACAGGGTTGCAATGAGTGATGTGCTTTTGCATGTGTGCTTTATTCTGTCTAGATTTGTTAGGGCTGTTTTTGTTTGTTTCTTGTTTTGTTTTAGAGGACAACCACCAATTCACCCCTTCATCATTTTAATAATCTCAGTAAGCACAAAGGGGAAAAGCAACCTCTTTCCATTCTGTTTCAAAAGCTCATTCCATGAAAAGGACCATCAGCTATTTCCACATGAAGTGAGTCTAACTCAGCGGCTTTCCTCCTAAAATGGACCGAGATGGGGAAACTGACGGCGGTGTTCTGGGAGCGAGGAGGACCAAGAGGGTGAGAGCGCGGGGTGAGCAGAGAACGGGGGTGCAGACAGACCAGAGGCAGGTGGAGAAGGGACAGAAGACCCAGAAGGGGACAAGGCTACAAAAGAGAAGAAGAATAGATGAAGGACAAAATGGTACAAAATAAGATGGCATCTCCTTTGCAACTTGGTAAGGGGTCATGTGCCCCTGCGCTCTTAAACATGGCCCTGGGGACAGAGGACACTTGTCCAAAATGATCTGCCCCAACACTAACATTAGAAAGGTATTCACCTCAACTTCGCTTTTCACCCTGTCCCTGACTATTTAAATCCTGATCCCTTGTAGCCCTTTCTCTTTCTAAGGTCATTCTAAATTCTAAATATTGTCAAATAGAACCTGAACTGCAACTATTTCTCTAGACCTAATCTTTTGCTGTCAGCAAGTTCAGAAGAAAAAAAAAATCAATAAAGGGATTAGCTGCGAGTGACATTGTATATTACAGCAGTGGTGCATCGCAGCCACGCTGAAGGACTTGCTGGCTGACGGATGTTATGTAACCATCTCAAATGATGACTTTGTATCACAATGCCTCTCCTCACCTTCTGTCCCTCATAAGGGAGGAAAAAAATGAATCTAAAAAAATTATTGTTCCAAACCTTATCCATTTTTCCATTTGGCATATTCTGGCACTACGTACCCTAAACCATTATTAATTCCTCATGGCAGACATTAACTTTACAATTTATATTGTCCATTAGCCCTTATTCAAAAAAATAAATACTAGCCAGATGTGGTGGCGCATGCCTTTTATCCCAGCACTCGGGAGGCAGAGGTAGGAGGACTGCCTGAGTTCAAGGCCACCCTGAGTCTACGTAGTGTATTCCAGATCAGCCTGGGCTACAGTGAAACCCTACCTCAAAAAATCAAAAGAAAGGAAGGAAGGAAGGGAGGGAGGGAGGGAGGGAGGGAGGGAGGGAGGGAGGGAGGGAGGGAGGGAGGGAGGGGGGATAAGGAAAAGAAAAGAAATACTGAAAGAGAAGGTAATAGTGAATATGATCAAAATATATACCTGTATGAAAGTGTCATAATGAAATCAATTATTATGTATAATTAATAACGAAGTTCATTTTTAAAAGAAAATAAATTCTTAAGTTATTAGAAGGTAGGCTGGAGGAGAGTCCTTTGAAATTTCTAAGAAGCTAAGCCCATTCTAAGAAGCATTTCTCACGTTTTGGCTTTGTGCTCAAGAGTCTTAATATCTGGACAGATGGGTTCCAGTTTGACCAGAAGGACTCACCCATATGATCAGGAGATCTTTCACATCATGGTTAGAGCTCAGCTGGCGGAAAGTCACTAACAGACAGAGACCACAACCACGCAAAAGCCAAGTGACAACCCTACAATGAGTGATAAGAGGCTTCAGAGCAAGGCCAACACCCACCACAGAAAGTGGACATTCTCGGCTGGGGAGATGGCATAGTAGTTAAGGTGCTTGCCTACAAAGCCAAAGGACCAAGGTTCAATTCCCCAGGACCCATGTAAGCCACATGCACAAGGTGGCACATGTGTCTGGAGTTCCTTTGCAGTGGCTGGAGGCCCTGGTGTGCCCATTCTCTCTCTCTTTCTCTTATTCTCTTATTATCTATGTGATTTTGGAGTTCATGGGATATTATAAACAAAAAGACCTCCTGCTAAAAGCTGACAAACTGGGGCTGGAGAAATGGTTCAGCAGTAACGGTGCTTGCATACAAAGCCTAAGGAACCAGGTTCAATTCCCCAGTACCCACATGTAGCCAGATGCACAAAGTGGCATATGCATCTGGGGGTCATTTGCAGCATCTGGAGGACCTGGTACATCCATTTCTTCTTCCTGTCTCTCTTCTCTCTATTACTCTCTGTTGTAAATGAATAAAATATTTTTAAAAGATCAACATACCTGGATGAACATTAAAAAGCGGGTGGGGGGAGTGACTGGAGGGATGGCTTAGCGGTTAAGGGGTTTGCCTGCAAAGCCAAAGAACCCAGGTTCAATTCCCCAGGACCCACGTTAGCCAGATGCACCAGGGGGCGCATGTGTCTAGAGTTTGTTTGCAATGGCTGGAGACCCTGGCGTGCCCATTCTCTCTCTCCCTCTTTGTCTGTCAAATAAATGCATAAAAATAAAAAAAATATTTTTTTAAAAAAAGCTGGCAAACTGGCAGCTGATGGTCAGCTGCCATCCAAGAAGAACTCCAGAAAGAGACGTAAGACCTTATGAGGCAGAACAGCTGGAGTAGCTAGTCCAGAGACAAGCAGCCCACTCTCCCCACAGGACATTTGCATGACAAAAAAATGTAACACTGGATCTTAACAACACCCTGAGTAATGACTGAAATGAGCTGCTTAAGGAGTATTGTAGACAGCTCCATGTTGCCAGGATGAACATCAAAACCATGCACGGTTTAGGAGAGGAAGGGTTTTTTTCAGGCTCACAGATGGGGGGTGGTGTTGTTCCATCAATGGTGGAAGAAAGTGCCTCTATACATACAGGTAGAGACAGAAACCAGCAGCCAGCAAACACCAAAAGCAACAAAAACAAACCAGAGCTCAACCCGCTCTCTGACACCTTTGGGCTGGAATTCAGATCCACCCACAATGACACCATAGGGCTAGACAGATCTGCCCCCCACCCCCTCCAGTAACACCCTCCAGCCAGGTGGCCGGAGATTCAAGTTACAAGCTTTAATAAAAACATTTCAGGGCTGGAGAGATGGCTTAGTGGTTAAGCGCTTGCCTGTGAAGCCTAAGGACCCCGGTTCAAGGCTCAGTTCCCCAGGTCCCACGTTAGCCAGATGCACAAGGGGGCGCACGCATCTGGAGTTCGTTTGCAGAGGCTGGAAGCCCTGGCGTGCCTATTCTCTCTCTCCCTCTATCTGTCTTTCTCCCTGTGTCTGTCGCTCTCAAATAAATAAAAAAATGAACAAAAAATATTAAAAAAAAAAAAACCACTTCAAACCAGGCATGGTGGCGCACGCCTTTAATCCCAGTACTCAGGAGGCAGAGGTAGGAGGATCACCGCGAGTTCGAGGCCACCCTGAGACAACATAGTGAATTCCAGGTCAGCCAGAGGTAGAGTGAAAACCTACCTCAAAAAAAAAAACACGTGCCTATGGGGGGACTTACATTCAAACCACCACAAGAAGTTAGAAGAGGGCCGGGGGCTAAATTGGTGAACAGGCAAGGGGACCTGAGATCACTTCTCCAGCACCCATGTAAGAAGCTGGGACTGTAGAAATGGCTCAGTGGTGAAGTGTGCTTCCTGTATGAGAACGAGGGCTCAAGGGGCCCTGATACCACCAGAGACCAAATCTGCAAATCCCAGCTATGAATCTGGGTGTGGCCACAGGTGCCCGTAACTCCAGTCCTTCAGGAGAGTAGAGACCTGGGAACTGCAGGAGTCTCACAAGCTCCGGAATCAGTAGAAAGACTCTGGCTCCAAACAAAGACCAGGCAGAAGAGCAGTGAGTTGGGACATGCGACATTTGACTCCAGCCACTGTAGGTGAGCACCTCCTGCCACAGGCTAGTGTATGGGGTGCCACACCACACCACAAACACGCACAAAAACACAAGCAAAAGTAAAAAAAAAAAAAAGGGGGGGGGATTAGATATGGTACCAGGAAGCATCTATAATCTCAGCACTGGGTAGGCTGAGACCTGAGGGTTCCTGGAGCTTGGTGGCCAACTAGTGCAGCCAAATCCATGAGCTCCGGGTTCACTGAAAGACCCTAGCTCCAAAATTAGGTGAGGAGTGATTGAGGCAGACAGCCAACATTGACATCAGGCCTCCACAGGCCTGTGCAACACACGTACCTGCACACACATTCAGACACACACAATCGTGTACACAGACCTATACTACACACGCGAGAAAGCAAGTGAGAGACAGAGAAAGTGGGAGAGAAGGATAAAAGAGGAAAGCAAAGCAAGATTCTACTATTCCTTCTAGTCATTTCTGCTTTGTGTCAGTTTAACAGAAAGCTTGACTGATGTGGAAATGAACACTTCGTGATTCAGTTCGTACCTCAGTGAGTCTAGAAGGAAAGGTCAGAGGTTATGATCGACGGACAGTGCTAAAATGTCTATGCTTCTGCTTTCCAAGATGTAATTTCTTTCTGATAATATCCACTTAGCTACTCATTGACGGAACAAAACACCCAAAGCACGCTTACGGAAGGAAAGGGTTTGTTGTGACTTTCAGTTTGGAAGGAAATTCACGTTATGGCAGGAGCAGACAGCTGGGCACCTTATCATATCACATCAGCAGAGAGGCAGCAGCAACACGAGTGAGCCGCCTCTGAACACCCACTGGAATGGACTATTAAACCTCAAGGCCCAACCCCACCCCCCAGCAGCACACCTCCTCCAGCAAGGCTCCACTAGCTGGGGATTAAGTATGAGGTTTAATCACCAACACATGCTATTGGGGACATTCCACATTCAAACTGCCATGCTGTGCTATCCAATCTGACTAGAAATTTCTATTCCAACTGACTAGAAATGCATTGTGACTGGGGACTGGGCTGATAAGGAAAGCCAAGCTCTCTGCACCCACTAATGTGGCCTCTTCCATTTGTGTGAGTGGGTGCCAAACACTTAGCCAGGCCTTGTTAACCAGAAATCTGCTTTGCCCTGCTCAGTGATGTGATGATTCGTCTTAAAGGGACTGGCAGACACCTATGAGATTAAAGCACACTCCTCGGTGTGTCTGTGCACGTGCGTCCAGAGGTGACTTACTGGCATTTGGGATAGACACTGAGGAGGGAAGACCCACTTGAATGTCATTAGTGCCATCCCTGGGAAGATGGAACAAAATCAGGAGTAGGAAACCCACTGTCATTGGCTCACTCTCCTTTCCACTTCCTGGCTCCCACAAGGTAAGCAGCCTCCTGTGCCATGAAGTTCTGCCTTGCCCCAAGCCCAGAGCAAGAGAGCCAAGGACAGAAACTGTGAGCCAAAACAAGTCGTATCTCCCTTAACTTGTTTTCCCAGGCAGTTTTTCAAAGTGATGAAAAGTGACTAAGGCAGGCTGGAGGGATGGCTTAGCGGTTAAGGCATTTGCCTGCAAAGCCAAAGGATTCAGGTTCAATTCACCAGAACCCATGTTAGCCAGATGTACAAGGAGGCACACGCATCTGGAGTACATTTGCAGTGGCTGGAAGCCCTGGCATGCCCATTCTCTCTTTTCTCCCCCCCCCCCTCTCTCTCTCTCTCTCTCTCTCCCTCCCTCCCTTCCTCCCTCCCTCTTTCTCTGTCAAATAAATAAATAAAAATAAAATATTTTTAAAGTGACTAAGACAATGGGATTGAGCAAAAGAAAGGGGGAGGGGTCATGTTTAAGAGCCAGGAGACTTATCAGGGGAATAGCAAATGTTTAACCCAGATGCCACCAGTGCCCCTCCCATAGCATGGCAGACATGGCCAATCGATCAGCAGAATTATGGAACTTCAGAATCCTTTTCTCAACACAAAGCCTGGCAACCATTATGAATTAATTGACATTGGCATTCAGAAGGAAATGACTCCAGGATGAAACCATTCTTAAATGATCTCAAATTATGTTCTTATTTTGTCAGGGTTTCAAGGTTTTCGTGGGAAGCAATCTACCTGCTTTGGTACCTCCAAGTCCTCCAAAATGACCACAGACCAATCTTTATAGCTGGACTCAAATACCTCCTCCTCAGTGAAGCCTTCCAGGCACACACAGCAGGGAGGGCTGGAGGAAGAGTGGTCAGGAGTAAGTAACTGGTGCCACTGTGTTCACACACATGTCGTATATTTTATTCATTCAGCATATCAGGAAACATTCCTTACCTGTTTTGTGTCGGGCACAGAACTAGGCACTAAGTACAAATTCATAAATGACACGGTTGTTGCCTGCACACAGCTGAGGGTCGACTTTACAGGACTCACCTCAGCTCTGAGCTCCTTAAGGGAAATGCTGGGCTTGTATTCATCCCCTACCCCCACAGGGTCAAGTGTCATGTGCAGCAGTCTTTGAGAAGCTTCGCTAGTCACCTACTCTAGAGCTTCAGTGGTCCTACTGAATGCAGACTTCAATAGTCACATTGCCGGGCATGGTGGCACACGCCTGTAATCCCAGCACTTGGAACGCAGAGGTAGGAGGATCACCAAGAGTTCAAGACCACCCTGAGAGTACATAATGAATTCCAGGTCAGCCTGAGCCAGAGTGAGATCCTACCTCGAAAAAGCCCAAAGTGAGGTCAGGGGAAGAGATTGAGTAAAGGAAAGGTGGAGAGAGGGCTAATCAAAATCTAAGAGGATGCAAATAAATCATATGGAATCCTTCGGTTTTGGACAATGGAACATTCAGGAGCCATAGATCGTTGTTAGAAAATTTTCATTGCCAGGGATGGGATACCTCCAGTGAGGTGTTGGCCAGGGAGGTCCCTGATGCCCCCAAAACATTATAAGCCATCGCTAAGGCCCTGGGTTTCCCACCAGAAATAGATGGTAAGACCCTATTGCTGAAGACTCCACATACTTGGGCTGCAAGGCCACTGAGAAATCCTGCTGGAACTGAGCTGATAACCTCCTCCATGTAGACTAGCTGACAGAAAGCTGGAAAAAGCCATTCTACATGTAGTTCAATGGGAGAAAGAAATACCACCAGTGAAGATACTCAACAGTGGACACTGCAAGCCTTATAATTGGCCAGTCAGGCCAAATGAGCCAACAGGTGCAATAGTGGCACGTCTGTCATGGTAGAAACCCACTGCCCTCCCATTCATTCGACTGGAGGCCCGCTTCATGGGGGGAAACACATCCCTGATACTGAAAACTTAAAACAGGGGTAATCATGAGCTCTAGGGGTGTAACATCTGCTAATGTCTGGAAAAATGTATATACTATGCTTATCAAACTGCCCAGTAAGCACTTCTCTTAATATTTATACCCTTATATTAATGCTACTCTCACTTTGGGTAGAGAATCTTCTCTTTTCATATGGCAGTGATCTTGGGATGACTCAGAAAGTATGATAGTGCTGGAAAGAAGTGACTGGAGTACTGAGTAACATCTCTATCACACCTTCCAAGGCTCAGGGTCTAATGCGGAAGAGGTGGCGGAAAGAACGTAAGAGCCAAAGGAAGGGTAGGACTCCTGACAACGTGCTCCCTCCAGACATAAAATGGCCTGCATATTCATGACCTCATAGTGCCTGACACTACCTACACAAAACCATCATAAGAGGAGGAAAAGATCATGACATCAAAATAAAAGAGAGACTGATTGAGATGGGGAGGGGATATGATGGAGAATGGAATTTCAAAGGGGAAGGTGGGGGGGAAGGTATTACCATGGGATATTTTTTGCATCATGGAAAATGTTAATAAAAATTGAGAAAAAATTAATTAATTAATTTTTAAAAATTAAATAAAAATAAATAAAAACCAAAAAAAGTCATATTAGTGTACACACACACACACACACAGCAATACATTTGCGCAGATCTCTTTTATAACAATACCAGAAGGAGTAATTTAAGTGGGATGTAATGAGGAGAACAAAAGAAATTAATTGAGAATGACTAGTTTTGCTTGGGACGGAACCTACACATAATTATATCCAGCCAATCGGCAGGGCTGCGCGGTCTCATCTTCACTAACTCCCCCCAGCCCAGGGGGCAGCTGACAGTTCGTGAGCTCATGGGTTCTTGTTTCACCTTCTCCAGGTCTTCTCCTAGCCAGAAGGCAACCCAGTACTTACCAGTGCTTTCCAGAAGAATCTGCAGGCAGCTTTGTGTCTCTCAGAGGTCCTGGACAAAGCCCCACTTCCTGAGAATAAGGGGCGCTTGAATGGACTCTTGTCCCCTGTTCTGGGGCCTACTTCCTCAGCCCCTGGGCTCCCCACTGCACTGTGGGGTCTACCATGGTGTATTAGTTACTTTTCTCATTGCCATGACGAAGCGACATAAGGGAGTGTAGGGGCAGCTTTGCGAGGCTGGGATGACCCTCCAAACCAGACGCACTTCAGGGGAGTAAGGCGTTTCTTCCAAGCTTACAGACCCAGGGCAAGTTCCCTCAATGGCACCCCAGCAGAGAGAGACCGCCCGCAGCCAGTGAACACCACGGGCTTAAGGACAAGCCTGACGCAATCAGGAGAGCTCACACCTCTGGGCATAAATGCAGATCCATCCCAAATGTACCTTTAAGCTGGACCCCAGGATCTCCAGCCCCCTGCCCCAGTGATACCTTCTCCAACAAGGTGGCTAGAGACCCAACTCACAAGCTTGAACAAAACACCTGAGTCTCTGGGGAATGTGCATTCAAACTATCCCAGAGAGCTAAGGTTCCTCAGCTTAGACTTGCAGAAGCTAAAGTCCTTTGTGCAGATGAGTCATGGAAGCAGGTGTCCCACCAGGGAGCAGAGACTAATAAATATGGTGCCCAACTAAGTTTCTCCTTTGGATCTGGTCCAGGACCCCAGCCCATAGAATGGTGTCACCCACAGTTAGAGTGAGCCTTCCCCTCTCCACCAACCTAAGCAAGGAACTCCCTCACAGACATACCCAGAGGTTTGTTTGCATGGTGTTCCTAAATCCCATCAAGTGGACAGTCAAGATTAATCATCACCCAGGGTTTCACTGGATTCCTTTCTGGTTCAGAAACACAACTTCGAGGTTAAGTTCAAATTGACAAACAGGGTTGGAGAGATGGCTTAGCGGTTAAGCGCTTGCCTGTGAAGCCTGAGGACCCCGGCTCAAGGTTCGATTCCCCAGGACCCACGTTAGCCAGATGCACAAGGGGGCGCACGCGTCTGGACTTAGTTTGCAGGGGCTGGAGGCCCTGGTGCGCCCATTCTCTCTCTCATTCTCCCTCTCTCCCTCTCTCTCTCTCTCTCTCTCTCAAATAAGTAAATAAAAATAAATGAAAAAAATTTTTTAAAATACTGACAAACAGACCCTGACACTGGCATCATGAGAAGAGACATGATGTCCAGCACTTTCCATGTGACGTTATTGAGATGCCCTCCTTTGCATTAGTAAATCCAAGGTTTCGCTCCAGTTCTACCTTGGAATCCTCAGAGTTTTCTGGATCTGACTGGACCCCAGTGAACAGCACAGCCTTTCTACAAACAACAGTGAAGCTGTTCCTTTGCTGATCCTTGGACCCTCTGAATCAGTTACCGCCTGGATCACCCAAAGAGCCATGTGTCTAGACCTTAATTAGATGAATTAGAGGTTTAGGGAAATATCTCAGAGGAACCATTTATAAAGGAGGAGATCAGAGCAAAAATCTGAAGAAGAGAGCTTAATTGGAACATTCTGTTTTGCATCCTTGATCCAATCCCACACATTACAGCTCCCCAAGGCCAGGCGCACAAGCACACGGCAGCAATGGCTCCTTTTCTCCAAGAGTTAGAGGCCTTTGCATTACATTCAAGGTCACCACAAGGATGACTTGAAGCCAGGAAGCAACCAAATTACACCAAGTCGCAGCATAAAACATCAGGGAGCCTGTGTAAGAGAAGATACAATTGACCTAGCTGGGTGGATAGTCCATCCCCACCATGAGCAAACCACTCACCCTCTCTAGTCTCTGTCCTGGCCAGGTCACAGAGATGGAGTGAAAAATAAAATACACGAGGAAAACGTGCATGCTAAAAGATACATTAACGTGCAAGTGCTATAGAACACCTGGGCAACAGCAAATTCTCAGGGCATTTGGCTGCACAAAAGGGTGAAAAGAAACCAAATGATAGGTGATATTTTTTGCAGAACTGTAGTAGTAAATATGAGGTGGGGTGCTGAGCTGTGTTCAGAACAGCGGGACACAGCGATTTCCCCCAGTGCATGATGGGAAGGAACTCACAGAATTGCCTGCAAATTGGCCTCCAGAGGAGCCACCCTCAGCGTGCCCAGTCCTGCCAGGACTGCATTCTTTGACAGGGCCTTTAACAGGGAACAGCCTCCGAATCAGGAATACAGCCACGCTGCATTCATTAATTATTCATTTGGGGACAGTGTGGTCATGAGAATTTTGCCAAATGTTTTCAGCTTAGGGGGTGGGAGGAAGCCCATTGTGAGAGGGCACCTTCTGTGATCAAAGGGATGAAAAAAAAAAGAGCAAGAGAAGTCAGTGACATAGATCGAGGCCCCTTGTACTCAGTGACGTGATTAAAGGCCAGAATCTGCTTCAGTGTTGTCGTTCCTAATAGAACCTGACCAGGGAGAGAAGTGACAAGCCATCAGAGGTGCGGTGAGTGCCGTGCATACTTGCAGAGCCTCCTGGTGCAGGCTGGCTGCTGAGGCCATTGAGGGGCCGAGAGGAGAGGCAGAGCTCCCTGCGCTGGAGCCACGGGAGAGTCAGCCAGAGAAACGAACGCTACTGAGGGATGCAGTGGGCAAAGGGGTGATCTCTTGAACCCAGCACTGAAGGACAGAAATAGGGGGTTCCTGGGCAGTTCTGGTAAACGTGTCAGGCAACTGAGTTTACATGTCCTCAGCGCAGGGCAAAGAGCCCAGAGCAGCACTGGCTGGAAGGGAGCTCAGATCATGAAAGTCAACAACCTCATTTACAGATAAGAGAGACTGGAACCTCAAGAGGTTAAGTCACTTGCTTTTGGCTACTGGGCAAGCTGCCAGTTGCAACCTTTAACACCATCATTCTATAAACGTAATACCATGTGATGGATATGGATTTGGCACTGTTGACACTAGACTGAGGGGAAGCTATCTGTGCCAGGGCATCCACACATTGGCAAGGAAGGAGAATGAGTACTCATTAAGGGGCACCTGTCGTTACCAAGCTTCGGGAGGTAAAGGCGTGGTCAGACCTGGACATGTTGACTCCAGTGCGGTGACAGGGCTTGAGCCCCGTCTGCAGGAACACACGTGCTCTTTGTTTACCTTTTAATACCAAAAACTCAAAATGATCTAGTCCTTGGCTTCCAGGGACACTTTTTTGTCCTCAGATGAAGCCTGAGTATCTCATGACAAGCAGGCCTGGGCGGGCTCTGGGCCCTTCCTGTGGGTCCTCTAGAAGTCAGCTCTACATATTTCGAAATGTTCTTTCTCAGCTGCTCCCATCAACATGTGGCCCAGGGTATCTCTGATTTTTGCAAAGTTTCCAGTCCACCCATCTTTCACGGCAGTTTCAAAAGGGAGCTGCCAGTCCCTTGATAACAACGCAACGTTTAAAAGAGAGCAAACATCTCAGGTATTTTCAGATGAACGCGACGTTGCTTCCAGCGGCGTGGGCTCGGTTTGCAGTGGTCTCCTCTCCTGGGATTCTGAGACATGAAGGAAAGATGATTGCTCCCCAGAGACCCAGCCAGACCCTTTGTCCCTGATGACCTCTTACCCCTTCTGGCTACAGTCTGAGTTTCTCATTGTCCTGGACCCCAGCATATCCACTTAGAGAGCAGTGTGAACACTGTCTGAAGAGACATTACGCCAGGAGCTATGGTCACATGACAGCCCCATCTACTATAGATCTAAGAGCCCAGATCCCGGGTACAGTCGTTCCTGCAGATGCTGCTGGGTGTCTTTAAATAACCAGCCTGCCTTGCCTTCCTTAGTACCAGCATCTTCCTTTTTAGCTAGCTAGGCTTGTTGTCTCCTTTGGTGGGTGGGTGGGGGAGGGTACCAGATTTCTCAGCTTCATTTGTGAATAAAAAAAAAAGTGTGTCCACATAACACCATAACAACACCAGTAACTAACAATCATGGCACCTCATTGTGTGGCAAATCCTGAATGCATACAACCTGATAAGCACCCTATGAGAGGCACAGTCCTCATTCCCTTCTTTTTTATTTATTTATTTATTTATTTATTTATTTATTTATTTATTTATTTGAGAGCGACAGACACAGAGAGAAAGACAGATAGAGGAAGAGAAAGAGAATGGGCGCGCCAGGGCTTCCAGCCTCTGCAAACGAACTCCAGACGCATGCACCCCTTGTGCATCTGGCTAACGTGGGACCTGGGGAACCGAGCCTCGAACCGGGGTCCTTAGGCTTCA
Source organism: Jaculus jaculus (assembly GCF_020740685.1). NCBI lineage: Eukaryota > Metazoa > Chordata > Mammalia > Rodentia > Dipodidae > Jaculus > Jaculus jaculus. Next base: position 102,132,633 of record NC_059111.1, on the reverse strand, counting down.
CAGGCAAGCGCTTAACCGCTAAGCCATCTCTCCAGCCCTTTTTTTTTTTTTTTTTTTTTTTTTATTTCTCATTCCCTTCTTACAGAGAAAACTAAAACAAAGACAAGTGAAGCAATTTGGCCAACTCACACCATTAATGGGTGCAAGGGGGCTCACATCCGGGGTTTGAACTCAGGCAGCCTGAGCCAGCCAAAGTTCTTCCCAGCTGCTAGATGACAATAAATCCCAGCCATTCAAGCAAATATTCAATGGAATTTTCAAAATTGTACCTTCAAAGGAAGTGTGCTGACTGCTGTCAGTCTCTTAATAGAACTAATAGATGGTAAGATGCTCTTGCTAAAGACACACGCTTTCGTGGCAGGACGCAGAGAAATCAAGCTGGAACTGGGCTGGAGGCTTCCTCCCCGCTGACTGGCCCCGTGGTGCTGGAACGTCCTGTGCACATAGACAACTAGGAGAATTGTCACCCATCAGTCTGACGCAGCTGTGGACCTTACATGCGACACCACCAACCAGTGAGGCAAGACGTGCCCACTGGTGCAACAGTGGCAATACGCTACAGAGGTAAACAACCACTTTCTGATAGTAAGGAGTTCACATCTGCTGCTGTAACCTGAGTCAGAATCCCATAGCTCAGGAGATCATAGGCCCTAGTGAGGAAGTTACTGCTGCTGTTTTGTTGCGACAATTAAATTGCCTTCTTTTGTGAATATTTTTATTTGTTTGCAAGGACAGACAGAGAGAATAGGAGTGCACCAGGGCCTCATGCCGCTGCAAACAAACTCCAGATGCATACACTACTTTGTGCATCTGGCTTTACATGAGCACTGGGCACTGAGGAACTGAACCCACGATGACAGACTTTACAAGCAAGCACCTTTAACCACTAAACAACCTCCTCAGTCCTACATTGTCTTCTTAATGATTACATCAATGCCTATAGATTAGTTCTGGCAACAGCTTTGGTCAAAGAAGCTTATTTTGCTATGGACAATGATAACTGAGGAAACTCATAACTGATCAAAGTGATGAGAATAAGTGACGGCCAAATGCCCATGGGACATCTATTTCACCCCCTCCAAGGCTCGGGGAATATCATGGAAGAAGCGGCAGAAAGAATGTAAGAGCTGGAGCTGGAGAGATGACTTAGCAGTTAAAAGTACTTGCCTGAGAAGCCTAAGGACCCAGGTTCAATTCCCCAGATCCTACATAAGCCAAATGCACAAGGTGGCACATGAGTCTGGAGTTTGTTTGCAGTGGTTGAAAGTCCTGGTGTACCCATTCTCTCTCCCTCTCTCTTTCTCTCTGTCTCTCTCAAAATAAATAAAATATTTTAAAGAATGTAAGAATTGGAGGAAGGGAGTGGTGTAGCACTAATCAGCTCCTGGGTATGACATGGCCATGTCACTTGTGAACTCACAGGAGCATCGATGACCTGCATAATTGCTACACAAGGTTGGGTCTATCAATAGAGGGAAAAGTAGTTTAGGAGGCACCCCTTCTAGAGGATCTATATTCAGTTGATGGGTGATAGAGATGAGTCTTTTTCCCCCCAGTGGTGTAGCCACTATAAATGTGTCCATCACCCTGCAAACAACTTTTCACCCATGCTCCTGTAAGCCACTCTAATGAAACTCAATGGGTCATGAAAAAAAAAAAATTAAAGAAAAGAAAACAGAAGGAGACAGTTGGGAAGAAGGGAATCAGTGGAAGTAGGAGAAATAATGGACTGAGATGATCAAAATATATTACATACATGTATAAAAAATGTCATAATAAGGGCTGCAGAAATGGCTTAGTGGTTAAGGCACTTGCCTGAGAAGCCTAAGGACCCAGGTTCGATTCTCGAGGTCCCACATTAGCCAGATGCACATCGTGGCACAAGCATCTGGAGTTCATTTGCAGTGGCTAGAGGCCCTGGTGCGCCCATTTGCTCCCTGTCTCTCTCTCCCTCCGTCACTCTGTCTCTAATAAATAAATAAATAAAATGATAAAAAATATTTTTTTTAAAAAAATGTCATCATGAGGGCTGGAGAGATGGCTCAGCAGTTAAGCACTTGCCTGTGAAGCCTAAGGACCCCGGTTAGAGGCTCGATTCCCCAGGACCCACGTTAGCAAGATGCACAAGGGGGTGCACACGTCTGGAGTTCGTTTGCAGTGGCTGGAAGCCCTGGTGCGCCCATTCTCTATCTATCTATCTATCTATCTATCTATCTATCTATCTATCTATCTCTATCTGCTTCTTTCTCTCTCTGCATGTCACTCTCATATAAATAAATACAAATAAACAAAAGTCCATTTACTGCCTTTTAAAAAAATAAACTCTTAGCCTTGGAATTGGTCTGAGGTTCTACTCAACCCAACCTGGCCTTCTTAGCATGAGAAAAAGAAGAAATAAATAGATGGCGCAAACCCCCTGGGAGGGGAGAGAGCTCCGTCAGTAAAGCGCTCACCTCCCAGGCATGAAGACCCAGGTTGACTTCCGTGAAAATGACACGCTGTGCCTGCCTTGCTGGTGCTGGAGGTGCAGTGAGAAGTGAAGACCTGCCCCCACTAAGGTACACGGCAAGCCCCCCACAGCCCGCGGATGCATGAATGGGCCCAACCTCCCAGCAGAGCTCCGAGCTGGAGCCAGCACAGGTCCACAGCCCTCTAAAGACATGGCTTTATAATGCTTATCATAAGCCACTGGGGTTTTGTGGTTGCTGTTATGCAGCAAAAGCTAACTGATAGGCTGCCTTAAAAACCTCAGCTTTGAGCTGAGCGTGGTGGTGCACGTCTTTAATCCCAGCACTCAGGAGGCAGAGGTAGGAGGATCGCTGTGAGTTTGAGGCCACCCTGAGACTGCCTAGTGCATTCCAGGTCAGCCTGGAACAGAGGGAGACCCTACCTAAAAAATAAATTAATTAATTAATTAAAATTAAAATTAAAAAAAACCTCAGCTTTGGAGCTGAGCGTGGAGGCTCACGCCTTTAATCCCAGCACTTGGGAGGCAGAGGTAGGAGGATTGCCGTGAGTTTGAGGCCACCCTGAGACTACACAGTGAATTCCAGGTCAGCCTGAGCTAGAGTGAGACCCTACCTCGAAAACTTCAAGAAACAAAAAACCTTAGCTTAGAGAGTGGATCTATTTGAGGCGAAACCAGCTATCTGCATTTGGCATAGATGTTCTTCAGGAAATGGATTCGATTCGTTAGGACTCACACACAGGCTGAGCACCACACTCAAAATCCATCCTTGGCCCTGGGATGGACAAAGAAATCCTCTCCTGCTCATCCACACCCTCTCTCCGCTCCTGCGAGGGCACATTCAAATGCTAGTTATCTACACAATAACACCTTTTAAAATCTTGATTTGAAAACCATTTACACCGGGTCTCTATCTTCTGCAGTGACTGAATGCAAGAAAATGCTGTCCATTGTGATTAATGAAATGAAATGCTAATATTGGTACCCGAGGAATGATAAGATCCTCTTCTAGCTGCGCTTTGGTGAAAACTAAATTACATGTCAGCATCTGAAAGTCGGTTGAATATTCCTTGATCCTCACAGGCAGTGGCGGTGAAGAGGCAAATGCATAAGTTTGGACCCATTTTTTGCCTGTTTTTAAAATATTTCACAAATACCCATTAAGCATTGCTTGCTCCATGCAAATGGTGTTCAGATGCCAGGCCTGGCCACGGGCAGCAGCCAACCCAGAGAAGCTCAAGGTGGAGCGTATACCAGCAATGGAGCCGCCAAGGTGCCAAGAGCCCTGCAGGGGCCAAATGACAGGCCACGGAGCCAGGGACAGCTGACGGATGTTAAACACGAGAAGTACAAGGTGAGAGGCGGGCAGCCGGAGAAAAAGGGCAATGGTGCACAGCAGCTACGGAGCACGAGGCGTCACACACGGGGCTCCAAAAGGACACGGCTTCCCGGCCCCCTTGTCTGGAGTGTGGCGCGGGAAGGGGGATCCCGGGGAGGGAGCCAAGCTCGGCAGGTGAGCAGAGGCCGTCCTGGCACCTGAAGGCAGGGCAGCTGGCGAAATCAGCTCCCCGCAAGGTACTTGTGGCAGCTGAACATAGTGAAGATGCCTCCCCCCACATAAACACACCTGCACCCCTCCCTCTCTCTCTCAACATACATACACATTACCTCTCAACAGCTACACTCAATGAAGAAGCACACTCATCCTTGCACACCCGCTCAGCATACACTCACACTCTCTCTCTCAAAAATACACACTCAACGAAGATATGCATTTATTGTGTCGCAGACACATATGCATTCATTCTCTCACCAAAACACAAACTCATCAAATATACACACTCGTCCTCTCTCTCACTCTCACACATACACACTCATTCTCTCACACTCACTCAACATACACACTTATTCTAATCTCACACAGACACACTAATTCAACAAAGATATGCGCTCATCCACTCACAGACATACACACACGCTCATCCTCACACAGAGACGCCCCATATGCATGCACACACTCACACACACACACACACACACACACACCTGTCACATACACAATGCTGAGGATTGAAAATGAAACAATGTCTTCTACAGGCCCATGTTCCAAATGCAGCTGGAGATGCTATTTTGGGGAATTGTGGAAATTTCAGGAAGTAAGGCCTAGCTGGAGGAAATGGGTCACCAGGGCCATGGCTTTGGTCATTTACTATCCCTGGCCACATCCTGCCTCACTCTCGGCATGACATGGTCTGCTTTCTTTTGCCACATTCCCTTGATCACAGTGGACAGACATTCTGAACAAGCTGTTCTGTCAGATAATTTAGTCATAGTTGTCAAAAAGTCATACACATTCATCTCACACATACCCTCATCATTAAACACACACTCAATAAAACCATCCACTTTTACATACAGAGGCACAAACACCAAACCCAATCAAATACACAAACACACTTGGGTGCTCTCTATACACACATAAACATATACACTTGCACACTCATCTGCTGCACATATGAGAGGCAGTAGGCAGTTAGGGTGACAGGACCCCTGAAAGTAAAAAGGCAGGAAAGTCTGCACTTGCTAGAAATCCAAGATGATCTGACTTCTTATCTCTTGTCTAGTCCCCTAGACCTGTTTTTCCACAAACAACCTGGGAGGGAGGTCTTTTCCAGAATGCAATCATTGTGGTTGGTCACGTTCAGCCCCTGGAACTTGGTGTCAGGACTAGCCTATTCCTGAGACAGCTCACTCCAGACCCTAACCAACCAAGTTCTCTCTGGCTCACATGAGCTGGAAAGCAGGGCCCAGCACCATAATGTAATAAATACATTTGCCAGGGGAGGGCCCGCTCTCTGAGCTGCCTGATCACTTGGGAACTTGCAGCTGCTGGTGAGTTTTCCCCGTGCCTTGACCCAGGTCCAGTGGGACCAAGCCGAGAGAAGAGGGCGCTACCCCTTACCCTCCACAGGGGCTCCTTACCTCCCCCAGCTCTCCGCATGGCAGGAGCTCTTTGAGCTTTCTTTTTTCTCTCTTCTTTCCACGGTTTTCCCAGGCCCTCCACATGGGATCTCTCACCATGTGAATGCCTTTCCTTGGCTCTGTACTTCCCACAATAAATATAGCAATTTAATAATTATCCTTTTTGGTCTTTTCTTAGTCAATTCTTTGATTAAAAGTAGACATGGACCTAGGGCTTAGGGTTCAAGGACTTTCCTGAGCCTTGAGCACCCTGTTACACATGCACATGTACAAAACACACACTCTTATGTACTCATATGCTCATAATAACATGATCACTCACATGCTCTGGCATCCACATTCATACACACATGCATAACCCTGCCACATACTTTCACTACATATAGTATACACACACTCTGTCACAACAGACATACGTACATACATATATATATATATGTATGTATGTATGTATATATATATATATGTATGTATATATATGTATGTATGTATGTATGTATGTATGTATGTATGTATATATATATATATGGTCACACATGCGCTCATATATACACTTCACAATCTCCTATATACTCACACATACACACCACACATTCTCTTACTGTGTAATCACAGCACTCATACACACACACACACACACACACCCTCTTGCCATCTGAGGACTCTCTTACACACACAGTTCTCAGTCTCATCTCACCTTCCCAGGTTCACATTCTCTTCTACCTCTCCCACTGGAAGGGCACCTGGACCTGCCAGGGACTCTTGCTGCCAGCCTTCAGCACATTCCCCAGCCCCAGCTACCCTGCCAACGGCCACCAACTCATCCACGTGAAGCTCGGCTTCAATCTCACCACCATTCTAATGAGAAGCCACTAACTCCCCCCAGGTGACAGAACATGGGTCACACCACAACTACACACTCCAGGGCTCCCACTTTCCAGCTCTGACTGGTTCTGTCTGATCATCCCACACACCTGCCCCATCCGCACATCCACATCTGAGGTTCAGGCCCTGGGTCACCGTGTATATCTCCTTCCACTTGACTGCCTCACCCTCAACAGAGCTTCTGTGGAGCCCTTCAGGAGCTGTGTGGCCAATGGCACCATCTTGGTCCCCGAGCCCTCTCAGGCCACTCCTCAACACTGCCATCTCATGGCCTGGCTATTCACATCTTCGTCATATCACAATGGGAGCTCTGTGAAACACGTAGTCGCACATCTGTGCGACCCTGTGCCCCTTCCTGGTGCCACATGCATGAGAGAAATCCAATGAAAATGTGCTGGGTTCAAAGATAGCCTTTTAATCTCTAGGCAGATCAATTAAAATCGTTCCACATCATGCTAAGTTCCATCATTGTGCCCAGCAGACTGGACCACAAATCAAGCCTGGTCCAGCCTACCTTGGGCCCGTTGTATGAGAGAAAATTGCTTAGAGCACATTCCCTCTTCCCAACTGTGGTGGTTTGATTCAGATGTCCCCCATAAACTTAGGTGTTCTGAATGCTAGGTTCCCAGCTGATGGAGATTTGGGAATTAACGTCTCCTGGAGGGAGTGTATTGTTGGGGGTGGATTATGGGTGTTACTGTCAGTTTCCCCTTGCCAGTGTTTGGCACAGTCCCCTGTTGCTCTTGTCCACCTTCTACTGGCCAGGAGGTGATGTCCACCCTCTGCTCATGCCATCGTTCTCCTCTGCCATTACAGAGCTTCCGCTCTAGCCTATAAGCCAAAATAAACCCTCTTTTTCCCAAAAGCTGCTTTTATGCCAGCAATGCAAACCTGACTTAACACCAACCAACCAAAAAAAAAATAGAAAAATGCAGAAAACACCCTCAACTAACAGGCACAGAGCACTATCACCTGGAAGCGCTCACGCAGCCATGGGGTGAGGTCAAACTGCAGAACAGGCAATGTAGACAACACCACGGTCATCCTAGAGACCAGCAAGGCTGGAAAGCCAAAGGCGGGGTGTACAGAGCACGCAAACGGCCTAAGCCCCAGGGAGGCCCCAGCCGCGCAGATGTTCTTCCAGGAGAAGAGCTGCTTAGGCCAGGGGACCAGCGAATGCAAGGGAGCTGGAGGAAGTCATCGGGGAGAAAAGAAGCTGGTGAGGAGGAGCCCAGATTCCCCAGACTGTGTGAGATCTGCAGGCTGTGGGAACTGGGGCGGCGGGGGGGGGGGGGGTTAAACTGCGGTAACATAGATGTAACTCACACGGATCATTCTGGCCATTTTTAAGTGTACAGTTCCATCGTGGTAAGTTCATTCACACTGTAGTGGGACCTCCTCTCGTCACACAAAACTGAACTTTGCAGTGACTAACAACAACGTCCCATTCTGCTCTCCTCCCTGTCCCCGTTGGAAACCACCGTTCTACTTCCCGTCCCTAGGAATCTGCCCGCTCTAAGCGGAACAAACTTTTCACCTCATGGACTACTCGCAGCCAGTTGTGGGGAGCTCCTGTCTGTCGTTCGATCTGAGCACTCAGGAGGGCTGGGGCAAGAGAAGGGTGATGAGTTTGCGGCCATCTGGGCCACATACTGAGACCTTGTCTCAAAAAGGCAAAAGAAAATTGTAGTATTTGTCTTTTGTGACTGATTTATTTCACTTGGCATTAGTGTCCTCAGGGATCATCTGTGATGTGCCATGTATAAGAATGTCCTGGGCCGGAGGGATGGCTTAACAGTTAAGACGTTTGCCTGCAAAGCCAAAGGACACAGGTTCGATCCCCCAGGACCCACGTTAGCCAGATGCTTAAGGGGTGCACGCATCTGGAGTTTGTTTGCAGTGGCTGGAGGCCCTGGTATGCCCATTCTCTCTCTCTCTCCCTCTTTCTCTGTCAAATAAATAAATTAAATTAAATATTTTTTTAAAAAAAGAATTTCCTTCCTTCTTATTCCAGCTCGGTGTGTGTGTGAGTGCGTGCGTGTGTGTGTGTGTGTGTGTGTGTGTGTAGACCATTATCCATCAATGAACATTTGGGATGCTACCACCTTTCCGTTGAGACCAATGTTACTATGCATGTACAAGTATCTCTTTTTTAAAAAAATATTTTTAGAGCCGGGCGTGGTGGCACATGCCTTTAATCCCAGCACTCAGGAGGCAGAGGTAAGAGGATCACCAAGAGTTCCAGGTCACCCTGACTACATAGTGAATTCCAGGTCAGGCTGGCCCAGAGTGAGACCCTACCTTAGTAAACCAAAATAATAATAATAATAATAACAATAATAATATTTATTTAGAGCCAGGCATGGTGGCAAATGCCTTTAATCCCAGCACTTGGGAGGCAGAGGTAGGAGGATCTAGAGTTCGAGGCTACCCTGAGACTACATAGTGAATTCTAGGTCTGGGCTTGGGCTAGAGTGAGACACTACCTGGAAAAAAAAAATAGATAGATAGATAGATATACACATATATACATACCCATATTAGGGGTCTGGAGAGATGGTTTAGCAGTTAAGGTGCTTGCCTGAAAAGCCTAAAATCTCGTATTTGACTCTGCAGGTCCCACACAAGGCAGACACACAGTGATGCAAGTGTGCAAGGTTGCACACGCACAAAAGGGGCACACGCACCTGGAGTTCAATGGCAGTGGCTGGAGGCCCTGACATGCCAATACCCCCACCCCTCAGCATTTAAAAAAAAAGGCCAGCCTGTTTGGTTTGCCTCAAAATATATTTATTTATTTATTTGACAAAGAGAGGGAGACAGTGAGTCAGAAATAGTATAAGCCTGCCAGTGACTCCTGCTGCTGCAAATGAACTCCAGATGCATGTGCCACCATGTGCATCTGGCTTTATGTGGGCACTGGGGAATTAAACCAGGGCCATCAGGCCTTGCAAGTAAGGGTCTTTAACTGCTGAGCCATCTCTCCAGCCCTTCAAGTATCTCTTGTAGATCCTGCTTTCAATTCTTGGGGTACACACCCATAAGTGGAATTACATCATCACGGGTAGTTCTTGTGTTCAGTTTTTTGAGGAATCAGCATATTGCTGCCCATAGCAAGTAGTTTAGATTTTATTCAAGGCAAAATTGCTGCCTTTTGAGGGTTTTGAGTAAGAGAATGACATAAGTTTATTTATATTTTGAGAACATTGCTCTGGGACCAGAGAGCTGGCTCAATGGATAAAGCGCTTACCTTACAACTGAGTACCTGAGTTCAGATCCCCTGACCCCCACCTAAGAGCCAGGAGCTGTGGTGGCCAGTTTCTATAACCCCATACTTCAGGAAGGAAGACTGAGACGGGAGAATTTTGTAGAGGACAGTGAACAAGGAGGAAAGGCCCTGCCTCAGACAAGACAGACAACAAGCACGGACCCAAAAGCTGTCCTCTGACCTCCAAACATACGCCATGGCTCGCACATGCCTGTGCTTACACACGCGAATGCACGTGCTAAATAAAATTTTAAAATAAAATCACCCTGGACTTTGCTAACCATGAAATGGATTGTAGGAAACAAGAGGCGCTGCAGAGAGACCTCTGCAGTTAGCAGGGCAGGGTGGAAGCTTGGCAGAGAGACCATGGAAAACAGTTCATGTGTGGGGTGGTCAGGAATGGGATATTATTGGTGTGGAAGAGGGAGAGATGCAGGAGGGAAGAGGGAAGAGAGGACATGGAAGGGGAATGAGTGTGAGGCCTGAGCCCCTGGACCCGTGACGAAGTCATTCACAGAGACGGAGTAGTCAGAGATACAAATATCTTTCTTTATATTTGTTGTTGTTGTTGTTGTTGTTGTTGTTTGAGGTAGAGTTTCACTCTAGCCCTGGCTGAGCTGGATTCACTCTGTAGTCTCAGGGTGGCCTTGAACTCATGGCGATCCTCCTACCTCTGCCTCCCAGGTGCTGGGATTTAAAGGTGGTGCCACCACGCCTGGATGGATATAAATATCTTTACACGGTTTACAAAAGACACCCAAGCCCTCCAAAGGCCTTCCCTCCACTGCTTGTCTTCTCTACCTCCCTCCAAAGGTCTTATAACCATCAGACCCAAGCTCTATGAAGCAGGAAAACGATGGCAAACCACCCAGGAAGGTGCTGGCAAAGACACTGGCCCAAGAAGATTGTTCCTTGGGCATAAGGCTGGCAGGAAGTCAGGGCACAGGCATCTCCAGGGCCCCAAGAACTGCCCAGTTGGTAGTTGTTCTCAGCAACACTGCATGCTCAGGAGGGAGGGTCACCTGAGACCACAGCGCCAGGGCCAGGCTCCAGGAGAGAGTAGTCTTGTCTACAGATCTGGCCTCTTATCTCAGCATCCCCATGAGTCTTGTTTTTCCTGCTGGTCTTCCTGTCCTTGTCACATCTCATAGATAACTTCATGCTTTGAAGAGGCCGGGGCTCATTTTGAAGAGGCATTCAGCAAATACTTACTAAGCACCTAGCGGGTTTTTAGCAAGATGCTAGTGGAAGGGGTAGAGATGGAGCACACACGAACTGTGCCCTTGACGAGCTCGGCACAGGCACTCACTGACCATAGAAGGGCACGTGAGCTTAAACATCAAGTGGTAAAGGAAGGACACTGGGCGGGCTGGCGTCTTTACTCACGCTGGTCTTCAAGGAAAGACACAATTTAGGTGGAAAGGAGGGGAGGGAAGGGGCAGGGAGGGGAAGAGAAGGCCAGGAAGGGGGGGGAGGGGACAGGGAGGGGTAGAGAAGGGAGGAGCAGGGAGGAAAGGGAAGGGGAGGGAGGGGAAGGGAAGGGTTGGGAGGGGTGGGGAGGGGAAGAGAAGGACAGGGAGGGGAGGGGAGGGGAGAAGATGCACCGGGAAGGGGCATGTGCTACCTCCAAGGCTCAGAGGGAGGAAAAAAAGAGCCCTTGGGAACAGCAGTAGGAGACCAAGTAGAGGGTCATGGAGGAGGTTGACCTGACATCCAGCTACGAGAGAGGTACAGGTCAGAGACGGGCAAGAAGGAGAAACAGACTCCTTGATACCCACAATGTGCCAAGCATCATGCCTAGAGCTTCAGAGTTGTTCCTCACTCTATGGCCACAGTCACCTGTGAGGGTTGAGACTGGGGTTCTTACTTTAAAATCTGTGGGCTGTTCATGGGTGCGAGTACCTTTTAAGCGTGCATTTTGCCAAGGCACACGTGTGTGGAGGTCAGAGGACAACCTTGGGTGCTGGTCCTCGCCTTCCACCCTGTTTGAGGAGGGTCCCTTGTCGCCTGCATATCCCCAGCCATCTGGTCCCTGGATGGTGGTGATTAGAGATGCTCACCTCCACGTCAGGCTTGACATGGGTCTGAACTCAAGTCATTGCACTTGGGCAGCAAGTGTTTTTACCCACCATCTCCCCAGTCCAAAGGTGGGACTCTTATCCCCATTCACAGCGGTGCAATTGAAGCTTTGCTACAACTAAAAGGTTTTCGAATGAGATCGTCATCTGCAGAACCTGGCCGCCAGCCACTGAGTGGTTAAGAAGTAGTGATTATTGTACATGCCCATGGCCTTCCCGTCTGGGTTCTTACTGCTGCTTTTGTGGATGGGCGTTTTGGTATTGTGACCTGTTTGTTTCTGGGCTCACTGGGGTGGATGGATGCGGAGCGGAAAAGAGAAAGTTTATCCTCTACTTTTTTTTTTAAAAAAAATCTTCTGAGAGAGAGACAGAGAGAGAGCAAGAGAACTTTTGTTGCACCAGGGCCTCAGCCACTGAAATCGGACTCCAGCCGCTTGCGCCGCCTAGTGGTCATGTGCGGCCTTGTGCTTGCCTCACCTTTGTGCATCTGGCTAACGTGGGATCTGGAGAGATGAACATGGGTCCTTAGGCTTCGCAGGCAAGCGCCTTAACCGCTAAGCCATCTCTCCAGCCCCGCTTCTTTTTTTTTTTTTCCCTAATGCATGTGTGTGCATGTTCACGGAGGGTCTCACATGAGTGCACATACATGTAGAAGCTAGAGGAAAACCGCAGGTGTCACCCTCAGGGTGTCATCCACCTTTCTGTGAAACAGGGTCCCTAACGGCCTGGAGCTCATCAAGCAGGCTGGACTGACGAGTCGGTGAGCCCCAGGGATGCTCCTGAGCTCCCCAGCACTGACGTTGCAAGGACATGCCACCAAGCCCAGCTTTTTTCTTTCCCATAGCTATTGGGGATCAAACTGAGGTCCTCGTGTTTGTAAGGCAAGCACTTTACCTAGTGAGCCACCTTTCCAGCCCTTTGCTTTGCTCCTTGACTTGAAGCTACTCTACTAAGTAAAGAGGACCTCCTCTCCCAGGAGCACAGTGTGACCAGAGGAAGTATGCCATCCTCTCTGGTCAGCTACACTACGACTCCAAGCTCTTCAGCGTCCCTGTCCTCAAAGTCACCATGTCACATTGCAGTCCATGCCCTAAGAAGTAAAATGCATGTTTCTATCCAGGGCTGTCTGGCTTGGTCAAGCAACTTACCATGGTTAGTAGAAAATGGACAGGATGCACAGTGAGCCACAACCTTGGCCAACCCTCTGGAAGCATTGTGTGTTTCCACTGTTGCCATGGCTAAGAGAACACGCTCAGGGTCATCCACTGGCCCCAGAAAACAAGCCATACAAACCATACAAAGTGGGCCTGAACCCCGACTGACAGGGAGCCACGCCCAGCCTCGATACACAACATTCAGGAATGTGAATGCCGATGTGCCCCTTCGCTTTGCAGTAGACACACAGACTGGAGAAATAGTGTACCAGAACCTTGCAGCCAGCTAAAAAAAAACTGCTTCCCAGTTTCTTCATTTATTTATTTTTAATTTATTTATTTATTTGAGAGCAATAGATAGAGAGAGAAAGAGGCAGATAGAGAGAGAGAGGGAGAATGGGCGTGCCAGGGCCTCCAGCCACTGCAAATGAACTCCAGACACATGCGCCCCTTGTGCATCTGGCTAACGTGGGTCCTAGGGAATCGAGCCTCGAACCGGGGTCCTCAGGCTTCACAGGCAAGCGCTTAACCGCTAAGCCATCTCTCCGGCCCTGCTTCCCAGTTTCTAACCCACTGCCTGTTCACCATGCTACTGGATCCATCAAAGGGACTCTTCGCGGGCTACAAGAAAACACAGGGAATCTGAGATGCCAACCAAGTAACTAATTAAGTTGACTAGCTGAAGTTAAAGAATGAAAACAAGATTGAACCTGGATAATCCCTCCATAATTTAGAGCCTATCTATCTAAAAGAGTTCCTGTTGATTTCCCAGGTGGGCCTTTCCTCTGGAGCCGGAGCCCCAAGAAGCGTTGGAGCTGAATCTATTAACCCCATCATCTTTCAAGGCATCGCTCTCCTGCACCTAAGAAACATGCCCTGGTTTTTCTTTTCCTGCTGGAATCTGTGGGTTTTTTTACTAAGTTCTAAATTACTCAAAAATAATAATAATAATAATAATAATAATAATAATAATAATAATAATAGCAGCTCTTTCCCAAATGACTTTGCGTGTTCTCTGCCTCTCACAGGTTATGAATGGGGATGAATGCTAACTTAGAAATACCCCTCCTATAAATGCTGCTGTCACTCAGAGATTCATAGAATCATGGCCTGTCAGGGCTGGGAGGGAGCTTATAGATCATCAGTTCTAACCTTGTCATTTTACAGATAAGAATGCTGAGGCCCAAGGAGAGGAGCCGGGCTTCTTGAGGTCACGCAGCTAGTTAGTAGCAGAGCAATCAGCGCCGTGGGAGAGATTAGCAGAACCATTCTAGAAATAGGCAGTAAGCTCCACTGCCTAAGGGAGTCTTTGAAAGTGGGTCACTCCAGATCTGTTAAAATGCCTGGTGCCTCGACTCCTGCCTGCTCCTAGGCTTTGAAGAGGCTGAATAACAAAAAAAATCGACCCAGATTGGGAAGACACTGAGGCCTCCCTGAAGAGGGCTCCCGGTGCCTCAGACACAGGCTGATCCCAGGGCCACCGAGCAAACAGAGCCTTTTCCTTCAGACATGGCTGCCAGCACCCCGGAGGGTGCCTCTGGAGGTGTCCTGGAGCAAACCCACGCTGGCTCCTGAGCCCTAGAGAGCTTGATTTGTGAGCCACTTAGTTGTACTGCGTAGTGCAAAGTCAAATGTGGCGAAGGTATCTATACTACAGGAGTAATTGGTCAATTTGAAGTCTTTGTCATTGTTATCTGAGGATCAATTTACCAGCATACCGTGGGATGTTGTTCCCTCTTAGCCCAAAGCTAAAAAGACCCTTCCCAGCACATAGAGATACTCAAAGTGGGGAAACAGGCTACCCAGGATAAAAGAGCCCCACTCAGGTCCCTGTCAAGAAGAGCCCCATGTAGTTAATTCCAGGTCAGCCTGGACCAGAGTGAGACCCTACCTTGAAAAACCAAAAAAAAAAAAAAAAAAAAAAAAAAAGAAGAGCCCCATGATTTTTTATCTCTGGGCAGTAACTGCCCGCCTCACTTCTACCTGGTAAGGTCTCTCAGAATTCCCGGTAGGTGTTCTGCCTAGAATCCCAGAAGCCCAGCTGCTCACTCGAGACCCTGTGTTCAGCCCTGGGTCACCAAAACTGCATCTTTTCAGCCCTCTCCTTCATGTTGACCACTGGGAACAATAACCAGGAAAAAAAAAAAAAAATTATTTTCTCCTTTTCTAACCAGGGCTGGTGGAAACAACATCACCAACTGCTTCCCCCAGGGGCTCAGGGCTCCAGCTAGTCAGTATGGACATGGAACGATAGCTATTCAGTGACCACTGTGTGTCCTGGGCCCATCATCTTTCCATGGGAAAAGGGGCCAGTGTTTCCTACAAAAAAAAACTCATGTGAGGCAACTATCTCCATGACCTAAAAGATCAGGACTCTGAGAGAGGAGCCTACTGCATAACTCGCTTGGATGTTAAGATTCCTCAAGCCTAAGTGGCCAGCTTAGCACTACTGGGAAGCAGTGGGAACTTTAAGTAGGGCCTTGTATGAGCCTTGAGGTCATTGGAGGTACTGGAAGGAGATGGTAGAGCCCAATCCCTTCCTTTTCCTTTTCTCTCTCCCTCTTCCTTGTCATGAAGCAAAAGGATGGCTCCACCACATGCTTCCTTCATGATGTGCTGCCTCACCGCAGATGTGCAAGCAATGGGTCCCGCTGAAACCTCCGAAACCGTGAGCCAGCCACTCTTCCCCAAGTTGATTGTCTCAGTGTGGACGGCTGACTGACATGGGGTGCTGTGTGACCACACCAAACTACCTCTGAAGTGCCAACTGCACAAAAGAGAAGAAGCCGACCATGGCGCCCCAGAAGAAGTGCCACGCCTGCCCATGAGAGCCCGCTTCGGGAAGGAGAGCAGCCCCAGAGGTCCAGGTGGGGAGAGCCCGTCTCTGTCTAGGGCCCTGGGATTGTAGCGTCTCATCCTTTGGTGATTCTATTGTCAAGGGGGTTAGAACACCATTCCGGTTCAGGTTTTAATGCGCTGTCCTTGACTGAACAATTTCCTTTCTCCTTTCCTACCATGGGAAGCAGAGCAATCACGGAGACACTCATGATGCAGTTAAGAAAGAAGAGCCCCTGGAGCTCAGTAGTAGAACCCGTGACTAACATACGCAAAGCCTAGGTTCTATCCTTAGCACAGCCAAAACGGAAAAAGAAAAAAACAATCAGAGCTGCTCTTCTCTCACTGTACTGAAAACCAAAGCTCGTACATGAAAAAGATTTACAGAAGAGGGAAACATCCTCTTACTTTACTTATGTGTCCCTAACACCTAGAAAGTACCAAGCATACAATAGTACCTAATGAATATTTGTCACATGAACGACTTAAAAATGAATAAAGGAATTAATGTTTTGATGTTTTATTTTTAGTTATTTATTTATTTGGCAGGGAAAGAGGGGGAGAGGGAGAGAATGAGCGTGCCAGGCCCTCCAGCCACTACAAACAAACTCCAGATGCATGCTTCCCCTTGTGCATCTGGCTAACGTGGGTCCTGGGGAATCGAACCTGGGTCCTTTGGCTTTGCAGGCAAATGCCTTAACCGCTAATCCATCCCTCTAGCCCAGGAATTTATTTTTGTTTATTTGCTTTTTGTTTGTTTGTTTGTGATCTCACTCTAGCCAGTAGGCTGGCCTCAAACTCACGGCGATCCTCCTACCTTTGCCTCCAAAGTCCTGGGATTAAAGGTGTATGCCACCACACCTGGATTAAGAACTCATTTTTATAAATTGAAGGTACCTATGTCACCCTGCATAGGACTAAAAGGGAAAAACAGGAAATTTTGATTACATAAAACCTGAAAGCTGCTATATATAAAGGGTGATTTAAAAAAAAAATTGGGTTGAGGAGATGAGGGCTCAGTCAGAGAAATGGCTGCTGTGCAAGGTTGAGGACCTGAGTCCCATCCACAGTAGCCTTGTTTAAAAAAAAAAAAAAAAAAAACACTGCAAGTGGAGAGGTGGCCTAGTGGTTAACATGCTTGCCAGCAAAGCCAAAGGACCATTCCCCCAGTACCTACATAAAGCGAGATGCATAAGGTGGCACATGTGTCTGGAGTTTGTTTGCAGTAGCTGGAGGTCCTGGTGCACACTTTCTCTCTCTTTCTCTCACAAATAAATAAATAACTGGCATGGTGGCATGTGTTTATAATTCCAGCACTGGAGAGGTAGAAACAGATCCTTGGCACTTCTGGCCAGCCAGCCTAGCCTACACATTGAGCTCCGGGCCAGTAAGAGACCCCATCTTACAAAAGGTGGATGGCACCTTGGGAACAATGCTCAGTGATATTCTCTAGCCCCCATATGAACACATGTTTACATGTATGAACACTCACATACACATGTGCACCCCCACACACACACACAAAGTGATAAAATATAAAAGTACATGTTGCATATCAACACATATGACAAATGATTCATGTCATAGATTGATGTATAGAACTGTTCATCCAAATCAAAAGATAAGCATTCTAATAAAAATAAAATCAAAACCAGGCATGGTGGTGCACACCTTTAATCCCTGCACTTAGGAAGCAGAGGCAGGAGGATCGCCATGAGTTCGAGGACACTCTGAGACTACATAGTGAATTCCAGGTCAGCCTGGGCCAAAGTGAGACCCTACCTTGAAAATCCAAAAATAAAAAAATAAAAATAAAAACAAATGACAGGATGGGGACCAATAAACAGGAAAGTATCTAATGTCATCAGGGAAGATAATTCACCTGAAAAAGTTTACAAAGTTTGAAAAATAACGAGTCACACAGTGTTAGCAAAGTTATGAAGAAGTGAGGACTCTCAAGCTCTACTAGTGAGGAAAATAAATTTTTGCAAACCTTCTGGAAAGTTTTTTTTTTTTGCAATCACACCAAAAGTCTGTAAATGTGCATGCCTTTTGAGGCAGAAACAGCACTTCCAAGAATTCCTCCTCAGGAAATCTTCTGAGTTCTACACAAAGATGCCATGAACAAAGTTGCTAGTCATGGCATTATGTATAACAAAATGTATAAGCAACCTCAAGTTCCAATAACAGGGAGGGTTTTTTTTAAATAAATTATGAATTCTTATATAATGAAGTACTTAGCAGCCACTAAAAACCGAAGTGTTGAGAATCTCTAACATTGGGAAATATGTTCAAAATATAATGCAAAGTAGGGAAAAGGAATCTGCAAATTAATGCTGAAAGTAACTTTTAATCTACATTCATATTGCCTACTAACAGTGGTCATATGTAGACTATTTGGCTTTTTTGCATTTTTTTTTTAGGATGTATAAATTGACTCACTGTTTTTCAGGGTTTTGTTTGGTTTTGTTTTTATGAACAGGATGTTTTTCTTTTTTCTTTCTCAGATATATGTGACCTAAGTGCTCAGGCCATGGTTTCACTCCTGGCTCCTTTATATCCATATTACTTAAGACTAATCATTTTTTCATTTTCTGTCCAACTCCATTTCATCATCTGTAAGACAGGGGTTCTGGCATCTCTTAATATCTCCCAAAATTAAAATAATCTCTATAAGCCAGGTGTGGTGGCTCACGCCTTTAATCCCAGCACTTGGAAGGCAGAGGTAGGAGGATCGCCGTAAGTTCAAGGCCACCCTGAGACCACAGAGTGAATTCAAGGTCAGCCTGAGCTAGAATGAGACCCTACCTTGAAAAACCAAAATAATCATCATCATCATCATTATCATCATCATCTCTATGGAGTAGCACATAGAGACAGCGCAGTCAACGCTGACCATTAGAGAAAACAAAGTGTTGTTCTAATGGCTGGCCTTGGGCATTATGAGAGTCTACCAGATGCCACCTAGCTGCCTATCCAGTTAAAAGGCCACTTCTGTTCTAAGAGAGAAAGAGCCCTTCTGATTGATGGCTACCCACCAAGCCATGGAATGGAGGGTCACTTCCCCTCACTCACCTTCACTCATGTTCTTCAATCCACAAAGCTTGGAGCCATGGAAGGACAAAGTTACTTCCAGAAATAGAAAGGAAGGAAGGAAGGAAGGAAGGAAGGAAGGAAGGAAGGAAGGAAGGAAGGAAGGAAGGAAGGAAGGAAGGAAGGAAGGAAGGAAGGGAAAAAAACACACAAAGCCCCTTAAAGTATCCCAGTCATAGATAGAGGAGTAACATACTGTCACACATTAATCTCGAGCCCCAGGACTCATGGAAATGTATTATCTGTAAGTGAATTTCAGTAAGCAAAAATGATACAGTAATTGACCCTGCGGTAACTCCTATTTTGTGAAGTCTGGAAGGCCAGTCAGCATAACTGAGAAGAACCCTGATGTCCTCCCTCCCGGAGATGGTGGTCAACATAGCCATTAGCCCGAAGCCACTAGGAAGGGTCTCCCTGCAGGAAACAGCCTGCACCAGGGGATCTGAAATCCTCCACAGCAGGAGGGGAACCAACGGCCAGCCGATTCCCAGGACTTAGGTTCTTCTGGCCCTCTAGGCACGTGTACCCTGTCCTGTACCCTGTCCTGAATGCTAAGTCTTGCCCCCCCCCCCCCACTTGACAGCTTCTTTCCATGTCCCCTCTTCCTGGCCTAACTCTCAGGACCTGTGGCTACCACAGATGTTGCGGTCAGGTTCACATTGCTGGCAGAAATCACCCGACCAAGAACAGCTTGAGGGGAAAAAAAGGTTTATTTTGGTTTACAGACTCAAGGGGAAACTCCATCATGGCAGAGGAAAACGATGGCATGAGCAGAGGGTGGACATCAGCCCCTGGCCAACATAAGGTGGACAATAGCAACAGGAGAGCGTGCCAAACATTGGCAAGGAGAAACTGGCTATAACACCCATAAGCCCGCCCCCAACAATATACCGCCTCCGGGAGGCTTTAATTTCCGATTGCTATCAACTGGGGAGACTAGCATTCAGAATATCTAAGTTTATGGGGAACGCCTGAATCAAACCACCACAACAGGCTTCTTCCAACTCTGCATGGTTCCATTCCTTCAACACAAGATGGCTCGCTGAACAATGGGCCATCTTTCCTTAAGAGTCAGCAGATCATGCATTGCTATCTCAAGTTTTCATCTTAATTCACCGTCCCCACTGTTGCATGGTGTCCCATGGCCAGGACACCACACAGCAAGTCCACGCTGGGCCTTCCACAGGATGTAGCTATTGTGGAGGAACTAAGAAGCAAGAGGCACCGTCTAAAACAGGTCCACCCCTTGAACATAAAATGTCCCCCATAGACTTATGTGTTTGAATACTTGGCCCAGCTAGTGGAGCCATTTAGGAAGATTGTGGAACCTGTGAGAGGTGGGGACTTGCCAGAGGAAGTGGGTCACTGGGGGTGGGCCGTGAGGTCTTATAGCCCAGCCTCCCTTCCTCTTCACCCTGTGCCCCTGGTCCAGCAGCGTGTCTAGCTTTTCTCCCACTCCTTCCTCCATATCTCCCTCACCGTGAAACTTCCCTTGGAAGCTGAAAACCAACCCTTTCCTTCCTAAATTGCATCTGGTGGTGCATTTTGTTCACAGCAAGAAGAAAAGAACGTAAGCCGGGCGTGGTGGCTCACGCCTTTAATCCCAGCACTTGGGAGGCAGGTGTTGGAAGATCGCTGTGAGTTCAGGGCCACCCTGAGACTACCCAGTGAATTCAAGGTCAGTCTGGACTACAGTCAGACCTTACCTCGGGGGGAAAAAAAAAAGGTTCTGACACAGAATCTACAACAATGATGATGTGCGCTGAACAGCAGCAGCTGTCCCTGCTAAGGCTACTGGGCAGGAAGGAGGCCATTCAAGGGAGCAAATATTTTCTGTCGTATGGTATATACTACACGTGTACTGCCTGCACATGCTGAAGCCAGAGGAGAACATTGAGTATCACTCATCCACATGCTTCCTTGAGACAGAATCTCTCATTGTGCCCGAAAAACAGCCACTGTGGTCAGAATGACTGACCGCCAAGCCCCAACAATTCTTTGGTCTCCACTCTGCACAGGATTGGGGTTACAAGCATGAGTGGCCATGCCCAGCTGTTTATGGAGATGCTGGCAAATGGAGGTGAGGGTGAACCAGGGCCTCCATGCCCTCTCAGACGCTCATGTTTGCAGCTAAAATGCTCTTACCCACTGAGCCATCGCCCCGGCTCCTGGTTTCACAGATTTAAGTTGTGGGTTCACTTGGGCTTTTCCAGCCCAGCACACCTAATCCACCTGAGCTCAGGAACCACCGAGCTCAACCCCAGTCTAGACCTGCCTTTGAGTCAGATAAGAGGATTGATGGTCACTGGCCACCACAGTAGGGAAAAAACAAAAAAAAAACAAAAAACTTAGTTCTGCTAGAGAATTAGTGCAGCTGTGCAATCCTGTCCCAGCTACTTACTGCTTTCAAGACCCAGTTTCTTCATGTGTGGAATGGAGAAGATAATCCCCACACAAGGAATTGTGGTGAGCTCTACATAGGAATAAGACCATGATGTGTATGGGACCCGGTGAGCCGTCAGCCAGTGACAGCCATTGTAGTCATGAGCCATGTGTTCCTTGCACACAGTGGTGCTTCTCGTTCAACAGCAAACACCACGAGTCTGTGACATTGTTGGTCACAGTACTCATCCATGTCCATCACCTTTCCCACTGCCAGGCATATTGTATAGCACAAAGCCTTAAATATTTGTCGAAGGAATGACTTAGTGGGTGCCATTTAGTCTCTGAAATGTGTCTTCTGTATCATCATTCCGTGAATGATGTATTTTTCTATGACCTTTTGGATTTCCATTTAATCATGCAACTGGGTTAAATCCTGATTTATTTCTACGACCCTGAACAGCACAGCGCTCTTTCCCTCCACATTTTCCTGCCTACGTGGACACGAGCTCTAAACCAAGTGTGTCGCTTTGTATAACCAACCACCTGAAACCCTGCACTTTAACACAATATTTATCATTTTCCAAGCCGTGAGAGCTGAGTGGATCGTTCTGTTCATCGCACTTGGAATTGTTCATTTGGTGGTAGTCGGGTGGCACTGGACGACACTGGTCTGAGGTGACCTCGCTCCCAACTGGCCCAGCCTTCCATGGTAGCAGAAATGGCCCAAGGGAGCAAATCCGCATGCTGTAACACCTCTGGAAGCCAGGCTCTGAAGCTAGCTGAAGATCATTTCAACAACATGCACTGGCCAAAGCAAGTCACAAGAATCCAGACCATTTGGAAATGGGGAGGAATGGAGTTTTGAGGGAAAAACAAGCTGCCTGTTAAGATAAGAGATTTTAGAACATTTTGGGCAGATCAAGTAAGAAATACACACAGAACTTAAACAGATCATGGGAAAGAAACATACAAAGAACTCAACCCATAGAGGTTTGGGGAACGGGCACCCCTCCCCACCAGGACCCACAAAAAAAAAAAATTGAGAGTATCCGACTTTGGAAAATAGCTTTCCTCCATACTAGGGCTTTTCAAGGTCAAGTCAGAGATGCCTGCAACTTACTCTCCCTGGGTGATTTCATTTACTCTCATTATTTCACTGTCATCTATATGCTAATGACCTTCGAATATTACCTCCAGCACAGCTCCTGACTCACATATCTGACTTTTGATTTCCGTAGCGAAACTTGCTCCATCCACGGTCTTTCTGGTCTTGAAACGGGAGACCCATCATCCACCCAGGTTCTCAGACTGCAAGTCCCGTTTGTTCTGGAAGGCTCTGCTCTTCCCCTCACCTCCCGCCTCAGCCCAGCCACACACCCTCTCAGGTCTACCTCCTCAGTCTCCCGAGTCTATCATAACAAACTTCCTCAGACTGGGTGGCTTGGTGTGACAGATGTGTAAAAAAAAGATGTGTAAAAAAAAAAGTCAAGATGTCATCAGAACCCTACTGTGACCTCTGCTGGGGTGAACCCCTCCTTCCCTCTTCCCAGTTTCAGGTGCTGCCCTTGGCAGTCCTTGGTTTGCCTTTGAATCATTCCATTATCTACCTCAGTCATGATCACCCAGTGTTCTCCCTGGGAGTCCAAAGATCTATGTCCCAATTCTTCTAGAAGGGCACAAATCATACTGAATTATGTCACCCTAATCCAGTACAAATGAATTTTATTACATCTGCAGCAACCCTATTTCTGGGACTGGGAAAGATGGCTCAGCAATTGATTGGCTGGAAAGCCTGTCACACTGGGTCCAATTCCCAAGCCATTCACATAAGCCAAATGCAAAAAGGAGTACAAGTGTCTGGCCTTCATTCACAGATGCAAGAAGCCCTAAATAAATTAAATTAGATTTCCTGCACAAGACCATCATAATAGGAGGAAAAGATCATGACATCAAAATAAAAGAAAGACTGATTGAGATGGGGAGGGGATATGATGGAGAATGGAGTTTCAAAGGGGAAAGTGGGGAGAGGGAGGGTATTAACATGGGATTTTTTTATAATCATGGAAGTATTTAATAAAAATTTGAAAAAAAAAATCAACCTGTTCCCAGGTAAGGTCACATTCACCAGGACCACAGGTGAGAATTTCAACATTATATTTGGGAATGACACACTACATTAAAAACTACCATAATTATACCATAATCATCTCTCAGCACAGGCATCTCTTCATTACTCTGTCTCACTCTTGACCCCCTACAACAAAATCTCAGAAGGGAGTCTAATTTCTTTAACTGGCACTCAACTCCCAGCACCGTGACCTAACACAGCCTTCCACAGACCCATCTCCACCACCTTCCTCTTTACGTCATGGATAGCCACCCCAAGCTCCCCTCTGTCCCCAACAAGCTGGGTTTACCCAAAGGAAGACAGAATTCCAATATCTCACTCTTCTTGTTTTTCAGATAGGGCCTTTTTTTTTTCAATTTTTATCAACATTTTCCATGATTATAAAAAATATCCGATGGTAATACCCTCCCCCATCCTCTCCCCTTTGAAACTCCATCATCTCCCCTCCCCCATCTCAATCAGTCTCTCTTTTATTTTGATGTCATGGTCTTTTCCTCCTCTTATGATGGTCTTGTGCAGGTAGTGTCAGGTACTGTGAGGTCATGGATATCCAGGCCATTTTGTGTCTGGGGGCAGCACGTTGTAAGGAGTCCTACCCTTCCTTTGGCTCTTACATTCTTTCCGCCACCTTTTCCGCATTAGACCCTGAGCCTTGGAAGGTGTGATCAGAGATGTTACTCAGCACTCCAGTCACTTCTTTCCAGCACTATGATACCTTCTAGGTCATCCCAAGGTCACTGCCATCTGAAAAAAGAAGATTCTCTACCCAAAGTGAGAGTAGCGTTTAATATAAGGGTATGAATATTAAGAGAAGTGTTTTGCTCCGATAGAGCCTTTGATGGCACCTCTTCAAAGCCCCTTTTTTTTCACGTGACTCCTTGCAAAGCATGTCTAACTATGTGACCCGTTTACTGACTTGATGCCTTATTGCCTGAGTCCCTGAGTGAGGGTGCGAGCCAGGACTCTGCACCCATCCCTGCATACAGTCTCCATGTCTAGATTAGTGGCTGGCACAAAGTAAATGCCAATAAATACTTGCTGGATGAATGACATGCTCCTGGATTGTCCAGTGGACAATGTCCAACATTTATCTTATAGAACCTTCTACATTTAATAAGACCAGTAATTCCCTCGGTTAAAATTCTTGTCCACCTCCTTCTAAAACCATCTCCAAACTCAAAGCCATGTCTCCTGATTCTTTCTACTATAATTTACCTACCACTTTTTAAATATATTTTATTTATTTATTTGAGAGAGAGAAAGAGGCAGAGAGAAAGAGGGGGTGGAGAGAATGGGCATGCCAGGACCTACAGCTACTGCAAACAAACTCCAGATGCATGTGCCCCCTTGTGGATCTGGCTTACGTGGATCCTGGAGAATTGAACCGGGATCCTTTGACTTTGCAGGCAAATGCCTTAACGGCTAAGCCATCTCTCCAGCCATACCTATCATTTTTGCTCATTGCTCCTCTCTTTCTGTTTCTTTTTTAAGATCACCAAATCTTGGGAGTTTGTTTTGAATACTTATGGTAGACAGAATAATGGCTCCCAAAAGATGTCCATGTCCTGACCCTTTGAATCTGAGACGATTTCCTTACCTGGCTAAAGATTTGTGCTGGGAAGATTAATCTGAATTACTCGGGTGAGCCCAATCTTATCACAAGGATCCTTCCGAGAGGGAGGCAGAAGGGTCAGAGTCATAGGAAACAATACAGTGAGAAAAGCAGAGATCAAAGTCATGTGACCATGAACCAAGGAAGGTGGGCAGCCACCGGGCTAGGCAAGGTTCTAGTTTAGCGCCCGCAGAAGTCATGAAGTGCCGCTGACACCATAAGACCCATTTCAACTCAGCACTGTAGGAAAATTAATGTGTGCTCTTTTGAAGCCACTAATTTTGTAGTGATTTATTTTAGCAACCAAACGAAGCTAATACTGTCCCCCTTTCTTCCCCGTCTACATGGTCATCTGTAGCTTCAATGACCATCTATAAGTGGATGAATGTTTCTTCTCTACAATTCAGATTTCTATACCCAATGGCTTATTTAACATCCTTACGTGTGTGTCCTAGAAATACTCTAAACTCAGCCCAACCTCTGCTCAGTAATTCTCTCTCCCTCCACCCAAGACAGCCCTCGCCCATCCTCTTCGAGCAAATGACAGCGTTGGGCATCCTCCCAAGCACAGGTCCTACGGAGCCCCCTCTCCAGCACCCCTCGTCCATCTGATGTCCAAGCTCGGCCACTTTCACCTTGTCAACTCTTCTTCTCCCCTCCATGGCTCCTCCCTCCAGCCTCTCCATCTCAAAGGCCTCCTGTCTCACGGCTTCCATCATTGCCCCTCCAATCCATCCTATGCGCATGTTTCTTCCTAACATGCAAATGTCTCACCACGTCCCCTGCTCGCAGACTCTGCGGAGGTAAAAGTCAAGTTGCTAAACATGACTTGCATGGCTTTCCTCGGGCTGCCTCCCGCCTCCATCGCCCCAGCCTCACCTCCTCTGCATCATAGCCCATACTTCCCACTACCTCAAATGCACCCTTCTACTAGAAGACAAGAAAGGTGGTTTTCCCTGCCAAACCTTTCCCTCGCTCATTGTCTCCCAGCTCAAATCCTAATCTGGCTGACTCTTGATTCAAGGGAAGTAGAAACACACCACACAAACCAGCCCTTATACATGCTCATTCCTCCTCGAGATGCCCAACAAAAGTAGAATCACACTCCGAGCTGCAAGTTCATGTAATATTCATTCCCTTATAAATCTGCCTACCCGCAGAAATACCAACACAGACAAGCGCTCATCCAACTCCAACAGCCTTCCCATAACTTCCCTTAAAATCCTCTTATGCAGACACAGCCTGGATGGAGAGAATAAATATAGCTTTCATGACCTAGAGAGAAAAAGGACCAGCAAACAGAAGTTGGAAAGGATGGTAGAAAGGTTAAAGGTAAATGAGAAATGCAGACTGGCCATAGTCGACGGTGATGTGTTCATTCACCAACATTCCCCAAGCAACCTCAGGGCATGCCACGGAACTGTAGGGGTACACACAGCCAGGAGGGTGACCACAGCTATCCAGTGAAGCCCCGTCTCAAAAAGAAATTCTGGGACTGGGGATTTGGCTCAATAGATAAACCATACCTGAGTTCAGATCCCCAGACCCTATTTAAAAGCCAGTGCACTGGTGGTGAGAAAGGAGATGGAGACAGGAGAATTTCCCCCAGAAGCTAATGGAAGCATCGGGAAATGATGAGAAAGACCCTGCTTCAAACAAGGTGGAAGGCCCGGATGGATCTGAAAGCTGTTCTCTGGCCTCCACACGAATACCATACCACGGCTCATGCGTGCATGTGTGCGCATACACACAATAAATTTAAATCCTTAGCAGTAGTTCAAATAACAGCAGCTTGTAATCGAAGCCATTTTATACAGTTCACTAAGTATTTCTATCTTTGTTAACTCGTTCAGTCTCCATAGCAATCTCATCAGGCAGATAGAGTAATTACCCTCAGTGTACACATTAGGGTTAGCTGGCCTCAAAGGTTTGGCATAAAGTAAATGCCTAGCCCACAGTGAGCACTTAATAAGCAGTCTCTTCCTCTTGTCACCCCAACATATAGCCACTCCTCAACTCGCCCAACCTGATGTTTTCCAGAAGCATGAGAAGAAAGACTGAGGTTTATGACTCTTGGACATGTCTGCTTGGCCAGCAAAGGACTTTAAAAGGCACGGTGTCTGGTCAGGAGTTATCATGGCCACAAGACAAGAAGCTGGGCACGTAGTGGTCCTGGCCGTTACAGACAGCCTCACACAGTCCCTGAGTGTCATGTGAGTTCCCAGCTCCTGCATTAGACACAAGGTAGGCAAAACCTAACTGCTTCCAAGCTGTGGAGTAGCACTGTCTGAGGGAAGGGCCCTGGCCATGCTCTTCCATTCCTTACCCACGGGCTGGAGAGATGGCTTTGCAGTTAAGGCGCTTGCCTGTGAAGCCTAAGGAGCCAGGTGTGATTCTCCAGGTCCCATGTAAGCCAGATGCACAAGGTGGTTCATGCATCTGGAGTTCGTCTGCAGTGGCTAGAGTCCCTGGAGCACCCACTCTCTCTCTTGTTCTCTCTCTTGCGTACCCATTCTTCCTCTCTCTCTCTCTCTCTCTCTCTCTTTCTCTCTCATAAATTTAAAAAAAAAACTGTAAATTCTTACCCACATTCCCATGGAAAACCACTGCATTTGAGAGTAGAGAGACACTGTTTAATGCAACAAGGATGGCTCAGGGAGGCACGACCTGACTTGCAATGCTGCCTACTTTGCATGTTTCTTCTATAAACAACAACAAATTAACAAAGGCCATTTTACTGCCCCTGGAAATAAATGGCCCTCTTAAATTATAATATCCAGGAAAAAAAAATACTGTGGGGAAGCCACTAGGCTATCTTTACAGAGGATTCAGAAGTCAGGAAAGTTATGCACAGCAAGGACAGGAAGGATTAACACTACCAGGCAAGACCCTGCGGGGGATGAGGCAGGTCTGAGGCAGGGGAGGACAATCAGCAAGGCACAAGAGGCCCTGACTGGAATTCCAGAGTGGGACGGAAAATGGTCTTCATCCAACATCCCCCCAGGAGCTGGGACGGGAACCCCGAAGGCCCAAGGCACAGGGAGAGACGCCAAGGGACAACTCAAGGGTCTACTGAGTTCAGGTATTTCTGTGGCCCTGCAACAAAGCTTTGAGTCACAGACTGGCAGTGAGTCTTGCTGACTGACTCAGCATGCTCCCAAGAGTGACCTTAAATCATTTCCTCAAAAAAGAAATTAAGTGGGCTGGAGAGATGGCTTAGTGGTTAAGTGCTTGCCTGTGAAGCCTAAGGACCCCGGTTCATGGCTTGATTCCCCAGGACCCAACTTAGCCAGATGCACAAGGTGGCGCACACATCTGGAGTTTGTCTGCAGTGGCTGGAGGCCCGGGTGCGCCCATTCTCCCTCTCTCTATCCGCCTCTTTCTCTCTCTGTCACTTTTGAATAAATAAATAAAAAAAATTTTTTTTTTAAAGTAATTATGTCAGAGCTAAAGGTCAAACAGCCAACAAAGAACCCAGCATCGGGCCCAGGTTTCTTCTCTACCTAGTTTAGGGTCATGTGACCAGCCTGTTCTCCATGCGACCCTAACCCAGGCTGCTCTGTGTCCCATCGGTTGCAGGAAGCCACTAAGGTGTGGTGGGGACCAAAGGAGAAGGAAGCTTTGCATCTGCTTTGCCGAATCCAGTCCTGGCCTTGTGCCCTTCACCCGCGGGCGTTCCTTGAACCCCATTGCTGGGGCCCAAGCCTCTGAGCCCAGCTACCCCTACTTCTGCCCCTTGCCTCTACTAGAAGGACTGACTGTTCCCCCGTCTGAGCCTCGCTCCCTGTGGGCAAACAAGACTTCCAACCTGACCACGCAGACCTCCCAGCACCGCGTGTGTCTGGGATCCGTGTGGTAAGGACAGAGGGCTTTCGGGGCTATTCTCTGTCACACTTCCAATCTAGCCCTTCTCCCTTGAAAGCCTGCATAAGGTCCCCAGCACCGCCCCCCAACCTGTCCCAGCTCACTGGATCTTATCCAGCAGTCCCGTCTCTACCTTTGTTCCAGAATGTCACCTTCAGCAGAGAAAAGGTCATTAGCACATATGTGTCATCACTTACACTTTTTGCCCAGAGCTCCCACATTTTGGCATAAGAAAAAAAAAAACTGTTCTTTGTTATACCTACCGGCATAAAAATGAGTTTCCACTCTTCGTATAGCTCATACACAGAAAGAAACACTCACCTTGACTTCACAGATACCTTTTCTGACCAATAAAGCTTAATTAGCAAGTTGCCTGGAGGATTAGAGTGTAAACCTATGTACAAGCAATGAACTTGCAAATGCTGCGTGTACAAAGAGGGTCCTCAATTTCATATATCCTGCTTTTGACCAGCCTAACCTCTAATACTTTGCACGTATAAACCCCTTAGGTTGCTGGGTGTGATGGTGTCCACCGGCCATCCCAGCACTCCAGAGGCTAAGGCAAAAGGATCACTAACTGGAGTCTACTCTGGACTGCATAGCGAGACTCTATCTCAAGATTTTAAATTAACTTTTAAATATTTATTTATTTGAGAGAGCAGGATCTGAGCATGCCTGGGCCTCTTGCCACTGCAAACCAACTCCAGACACGTACGACTTTGTGCATCTAGCTTTATGTGGATATTGGTAAATCAAACCTGGGCGGGCAGGCTTTCCAAGCTAGTGCCGTTAACGGCTAAGCCATCTCCGCAGCCTCTTAAAGTTAATTAAAAAAAAAAGAAAGAAAGAAAGAAAAGTGTGAACCACAACTAATACATTAAATTTGGGTTTTAATTTATAAGCTATTGAATAAGCATAGAAAGTTCTCGCACAAGAGTCTTACTTGCCTGGCCTATATTCATTCTTGCTTCCTTCAGTAAATGTTTCTTGAGACCTACGCATGTGTTGGACACAGAGGGAGAAACACCATCATGGAGCTGACACAAGAAGTGGGGAAACAGATAATAAGGAAAAAGAAAGAAAGCAAATAGTAACGTGCTATGTGATTTATGCTAAGAATGAAAGAATCTATGTAAGACAATAAAAATACAGGGAAGGCATCCATATTGCTACAGGCACACTTAAAGCCCAATCCCTGGTTTTCAGTGCCATAAAGGGGATGCTCCTTAGTGAAATGGCTGATTCTAAGATGAGGGCAGGAAAGATATACCAGGTGGGATTCTGGAGCATCATCTAGTGCCAGAAGGTAACAGGTGCTAAAAGACAAATTAATTCAAGGCTTGGTGGTTGTTGCAGTCCGGTTCGCATTGCTGGTAGAAATCACCCAACCAAGAGCAGCTTCTGGGAAAAAGAGGTTTATTTGGCTTACAGGCTCGAGGGGAAGCTCCACGATGGCAGGGGAAAACAATGGCATGAGCAGAGGGTGGACATCACCCCCTGGCCAACATAAGATGGACCACAGCAACAGGAGGGTGTGCCAAACACTGGGATGGGGAAACTGGCTATAAAGCCCATAAGCCCACCCCCAACAATACACTCCCTCCAGGAGGCATTAATTCCCAAATATCCATCAGCTGGGAACCTAGCATTCAGAACACCTAAGTTTATGGGGGACACCTGAATCAAACCACCACAGTGGTGCACACCTTTAACCCCAGCACTCAGCAGGCAGAGGTAGGAGGCTCGCCATGAGTTTGAGGCCACCCTGAGAGTACACAGGAAACCCCAGGAGTGCCTGGGCTAGAGTTAGACTCTACCACAAAATAGTAATAATAATAATAATAGCAATAGTAATTAATTCAAAAGAAATCTTTAAAATGAAATGTGGGGCTGGAGAGATGGTTTAGCAGTTAAGGTGCTCGCCTGAGAAGCCTAAAGACTCAGGTTCAATTCCCCAGGACCCACAAAAGCCAGACACACAAGGTAGGGCATGCATCTGGAGTTCATTTGCAGAGGCTGGAGGCCCTGGCATGCCCATTCTATCTATCTATCTATCTATCTATCTATCTATCTATCTATCTATCTATCTGCCTCTTTCTTTCTCAAGTAAATAAATAATGTGGATGGGGCAAGGCCAAAAGATCACAGAAACAACTGAAAAAGCTCCCAACAGCCAAAGCCGGAGAATGAAGCAGCAAACCAGTTCATACTGGATTATAACCTAAAATCCAAAATGAAGACACAGGAGCTTGTACTGAAATCAGTAGACTCCTGAAATTATGGACACATGGAGAAGAGACAAATTTGGTATGCAGGAAACTTCTGAATAATTTATGTCATCCTCCATCCTAAGTTAGAAGGGACATACTTGCTAACTCCTTACAAGCGAGTTGCACTGGTGATGTCCCCACCTCAAGGAGTATGGCGTGGAAGGGGCGGGGGAAGAACTGGGAGGAGATCTGACAGACAAGATTACAACCAGGAGATCCAGGCAGCACTGTTGACAGGATGTACCCTTAATATGAGTGATGAAACCGCACTTTGTCTCTGTGGCCTTCCTCCAAAAACACAAATGCACAAGCCAGCCTAATTGTGAAGGAAAACACTGGATGGGTTTCAGCAGACAGCATCCCACAATGGTCCTGATTAATGCTGCTCAAAACCATCAAGGTCACTGAACACATGAAAGTCTGAGAAACTAAGCGCAAGCAAGAGGAGAGCAATGAGAAGTACGGTGTCCTGGATGAGACTCTCAAACATAACCAAACCAAACAAAAGGATATTTGGGGGTGAGGGGAGTAAGGAATGTAATTGAACTATGGACTTCAGCCAATATTAATATGCCTGTATTGGTTCATTAACAAAGACATGCTACCCATGGGGAAAACTAAGGGCAGGAACTACCTGAAACTGCCTACAATATCTACTCGTTTCTCAGTAAAACTAAAAAGCATAAAAAGAAAAATTATTAAGAATAATAAGTAAGGACTAGAGGGATGGCTTAGCAGTTAAAACACTTGCCTGCAAAGCCAAAGGACCCAGGTTCAATTCCCCAATACCCAAGTAAGCCAGATGCACAAAGTGGTACATGCATCTGGAGTTCAATTGCAGCGGCTGGAGGCCTTAACATGCCCGTTCTCTCTGTCTTTCTCTCTCTCAAATAAATAAACAAAAATTCATTTTTAAAAAATTTGAAAGAATAATCAGTAAATAAAGGTAAGGAGGAGTCCAGTTTGAACAGGGTATCAAAGAAAACCTAAATGAAGAGTTAACTGTAAAGCTTGGACTGGAAGGCTGAGTCCTGTGAGGAAAAGAAAATGAATGTTCAGAGCTTAGAAAACAGTATGAGCAAAGGCCCTGCCGCAGGGCAAAGGGTTGTCAAACTGAAAAACTGAAAGAATCTCAGTGGGCCTGAAGGACCAGAAACAGTGAGCAGAACAAAAGAAAATAAGGCTGGGGTGGGGAGAGAGAAGAGACGAAAGCAGACTGGAAAGGAGAGAAAAGAAGGACTGGGGCCTCATGCTGCCAAAAGAGAAGAATCTCCTTTAAACTTCAGGAAGAAACCCTCAACGTTTTGTAGCTATGATCACCTTCCTGAGCGGCGCAGTAACGGAGTATAGTCACTCATTGCATAAAAGCAAGGGCAGGGGACACAGCCGGAGTTCTCGAAAACACGTCATCAGGCTCACCGAAATGGTAGAACTAGAAACAAAGCCAAAGCATCTTCAAGCATCCAGGGAATCGAAACTGATTATGAGATAATGGGAGAAGAAAAGGGGAAAATAAAATTTAAAAAGCATCTACAAAATATTCAAAGTGTTTCACGGAAGATTATGTCTAAAAGATAAAGTTTATCTTGGGCTCCCATAATTTGTCTGTATCCCTGAGAACAAACCCCTCCCGGATACGCACCAACCATCGCTTACACAGGACTTCAGGAGTAAGGGAAAGTGGAGAACCACTTTCATGTTTTCCAGACCTAAGTCTGGACGCATTTTGAACGGGGTCTTTTTGTTGCATTCCCTACCACACTCTGTTTGTCATGTAATGACTATATGCACCTCCCAACCCACGCCCGCATGAATGGGGCTCCCCCAACACATGTGTGCAGACACACGTGCTCACACGGGGACGCACACACGCACACCTCCACCTTGTCCCTCAGAAAGCAAAGCCCTCAGCTGAACCCACCTCAGCTCCGTTCTCCTTTCCTGTGTCTTCTTTGCCCAGCAACCGGCAGCGGAATCTGCTAAACGGATTCTCTCTATAGATGCATATGGCTTTGCCTCGAAATTTTGAATTTTAGAAGAGATCTCATGAGCATAAAGAATACCTGAAGCCAAGAAACAAGTTTTTTACTACATTTTAGGAGTTGTGCCCACCTGGTGGGAGAAATGTTTTGTAGAGGAAAGTTTTCACGACCTCTTTCTGTCAAATCACATGAACTAAACACCCTGCCCACACTATTTTATCAATAATGACCTTCGTCCATTCTCTTTGGGTATTTCCATACTCTACACCAAACCACACTCTAGTTTGTTGGGGGGGGGGTTATTAGTTGTGGCACTAACAGCATGCTAAATGTTCACTAGGTATAGCATGCTTACTTTCACAGTTTTGAAATGTGTTCATTAAAGAAATAATAACGTAGCCAGGCTTGGTGGTGCACGCCTTTAATCCCAGCACTCGGAAGGCAGAGGTAGGAGGATCGCCATGAGTTCAAGGCCGCCCTAAGACTACACAGTGAATTCCAGGTCAGCCTGGGCTAGAGTGAGACCCTACCTTGAAAAACCTAAAAAAAGAAAAAGAGAAGAAAAGAAAAATAGTAATGTGCCCCAGCAGGAGTCTGGACACTGAGGATGTATGGGGATGATGAGTGAATCAGGCAATGTCGCCACTCTTACAGAGCTGATTTCCTAGTTAAACTTGGTTAAAGCTAAAAATCCAGTAGAAAATGGCAGTGTGGCCTTAGAGGCCCAATAGGAACATATGACCTGCCAACCAAGAACAGGGACATCTGGGAGGAAGCAAGAATCTTGCTTTTGCAAGCAGAGAACGGTGGTGGTGCAAGGAGGGTTGAAGACAGGAAGAGAGAAAGAAGAACTTAGTCTCGACACTCAGAAAGCCTAACACTATAAAGAGAGACTCTGGGCTGGAGAGATGGCTTAGCGGTTAAGGCGCTTGCCAGTGAGGCCTAAGGACTCATGTTCAAATCTCCAGGTCCCACATAAGCCAGACACACAGTGACACAAGTGCACAATGTCGCACATGCACACAAGGGGGCGCACTCGTCTGGAGTGAGTTTGCAGCATCTGGAGTTGGTTTGCAGCAGCTGAAGGCTCTGGCATGTCCATTCTCTCTCTCTCTCCTCTCTCTCTCTCTCTCTCTCTCTCTCTCTCTCTCTCTCTCTCAAAATAGAACAAAAAAGAGACTCCAGGTCTGTGTTGAAAGGGGAAGAAGAGCGGAGTACAGAAAGACAAACTTTTGCTAGGAAGACAGCTCAGTGGGAAAAGCACTTGCCTTGCAAGCATAAGGACCTGAGTTTGAGTCCTGGTTACCTACACGAAATGTCAGGCATGGAGGTACACACTGTGACCCTAACAGTGGGGAGGCAGGGACAAGAGGGTCCCTGGGGCTTGTTCGCCAGCTCGTCTAGCCTGACTGGCAAGCTCCACACCAACAACAGACCCCGTCTCAATGGAGAAGGATGGCATTCCTGAGGATGACATCCAATGTTGGGTTCTGGCTTCCACACACGTGTGCACAAGCATTCACCTACATGCACGTAAGCATGCATACAGACTGTGCACATCAACACACATGCACACACAAAGGAAAGACGAACCTGAGGAAGATCAGAGCTCGTTACAACAGAGCTATACATAATGTCAAACGTGGGTCGAGACGTAAAACAAGTCAGGTTTTCACAGGTGGTTGGTGGGAGTGCAAAATAATTCAACCACTCTTGAGAACTGCCAGTGTCTTATTAAACATACACTTATCAATCCCACTCCTAGGTATTTCCCAAGAGAAATAAGAAGAAGCTGCGTCTTCAAAAAGACTTGCATAAAATGTTCATAATCATGCTGGGCACAGTGACACATTCCTGTGGTCCCAGCTGCTCGGGAGGCTAAAGCATGAGTTGGCTCAGAAAGACCTCATCTCAAAACAAAAATAAAAATGTTCATGACAAATGTTTTAAAATTGTCCAAAAACTAGAAATGAGTCAAATTTCCATCAACGATGCTTATTTAAAAATAAGCAAATTGTGAACTAGTCATACAATAAAATTTCACTTAGTAATAACTATATACAAAGTAAGAGGCTGGAGAGATGGCTTAACAGTTAAGGCATTTCCTGTGAAGCCCAAGCACCCAGGTTTGAGTCCACAGGACCCACATTAGACAGATGCACAAGGTGGTGCATGCATCTGGAGTTCATTTACAGTAGCTGAAAGCCCTGGTGTGCCCATTCTCTTTCTCTCTCTCACTCATAAATAAAATAAAACTTTAAAAATTGTATATATATACATATATATATACAAACTTGAACTCAAATACTATAATAAAGAAAAGAGGGCTGGAGAGATGGCTTAGTGGTTAAGCGCTTGCCTATGAAGCCTAAGGACCCTGGTTCAAGGCTTGATTCCCCAGGACCCACGTTAGCCTGATGCACAAGGGGGCACACGCATCTGGAGTTCGTTTACAGTGGCTGGAGGCCCTGGCACGCTCATTCTCTCTCTCTCTCCCTCTCTCTCTCTCTCTCTCTCTCTCTCTCTCTCTCTCTCTCTCCCTCTCTCTCTCTCTCTCTGTGTGTGTGTGTGTGTGTGTGTGTGTGTGTCTGCCTCTTTCTGTCTGTCGCTATCAAATAAATACATAAAAATAAATGAAAAAATTAAAAAAAGAAAAGAATCTAGTCACCAAAAACTACATGCTTTAAGTTTCCATTCATATGTGGACCAAGACAGGTAAAACTAACCCATACTGAGAATAAATCCCATCTGGGGTGCATAGACCTGGGGAAAGATGGAGAACTGGTGAGGAACTGTACCAGGTGACAGGAGCATTCTGCATATTAACTATGAGCATACATCACGCAGAACACTGGAGATCTGCATATTCACTGTATGTTAATGAAAACACCAAACTCACAGCCTGTTATAAAGTTGACGATACAGGGGTCATAAAACAGCAGCAGACAGCTGAGTTGGGAGAGTTACTGTGTTAGGGGAGAAAGCAGAGGAACAGTCTGATCAATAGCACCAAGTTTCACAGACTGACCCAAGAGAATTCTGTGGCAAATGTCTCGATATTTAAAAATAACTCATTCACAAATTGTCGTGTAGACAACAGATCTTTGTAAGTAAGAATATTTATTGAGAGTCTATCAGGGCCAGGCCTGGCACTGAGTCCTGGGAACTCAGCCCTAACCCTGATGACTCTCCAGTGAGAGAAGGGATGGCAGCGGGCATGGACAATTACCAGAAAGTTCAAGTTGAACCATGTCAGAGTTGGACAGATGACTCAGTGCTTAAGGCGCCTGCCTGCAAAGCCCAACAACCCAGGTTTGATTCCCCAGTATCCACAAAAAGCCAGATGCTCAAAGTGGCACATGAATCTGGAATTCATTTTCAGCAGCTGGAGGCCCTGATGGGACCATTCTCTCTGTCTCCCTATCTCTCTTCTCTTCTCTCTCTCTCCCCTTGCATACAAACAAACAAACAAACAAATAAATAAATAGACCATGTCAAATGCTGGCTGACTATGTGCTCAATTTGTACCTAAAGGTCATCTTGTTTTCAAGCTTTTCCTAATCAAGGGAAAGAAGTTGGAAGGCAAAATAGTATACTGATTTTTTTTTTAAAGATGTCCAAGTTATGGTTATAGAGCATTTCACAAATTGCTTACTATAATTTCTGACATACAGTAAGCTTTCAATAACCCTCTGTTATTATGATCATTATTATTTCTCTCAGCTCTCTCTCTTCTTATAAGAAAAAACATGAACTTTGAGAATAGATGTGCAATTAAAGGTATGAACAAAACATTCATAATAGTCTTCATTCATAATAACCCAAACTGGAAACTACCCAAAGAGAAGAATGGAGAAATAAATTGTGGTATGTTCATATAATGGAATACCTCGCTGCAATAAAAAGAACAAACTGCTGCTATGTGGCAATTAGCAACTTGGTTGAATCTCACAGACATCATATTGAGTGAAAAGAGCCAGACTTAAAAAAAAGCACATACTATGTCATCTCAGTTATATTAAGGTCAAGAGCAGGCCAACCCAACTTAAAGTGATGGTAGGCAAAAGTTGCTGACCAGAAGTTGGCCTAGGGGAATTTTCTGGGCATTGGAAATGTTCTTTATCTTAATCCAAATGCCAAGTATATGACTGTCCACGTGAGTAAAAATTAATCAAACTCTACAGATAGAACATGCCATTTTTGACTCATCTTATGACTATTTATGAGAAATGTTCTAGCAAGCTTTTTTATTGTTTCTTTTTCTTTTTTTAATTTTTATTTTTTAGACGGGGTAGAGGGAAGATACAGAATTGGCACACCAGGGCCTCCACCACTGAAATCAAACTCCAGATGCTCACGCCACCAAGTGGGCATGTGCGACCTTGCACTTGCCTCACCTTTGTGCATCTGGCTTATATGGGATCTGGAGAGTTGAACATGGGTCTTCTGGCTTCGCAAGCATGCATCTTACCCGCTAAGCCATCTCTCCAGCCTGTTTCTTTTTCTAATCAATGTTATTGAAGGCTACTTTACATGTAGTCATTTGTAGACATTCATCATGTACAGTTTGATGAGTTTTGATAGGTGTACACACCTGTAAAATGACTCCTGTTGGCAGAGAAACCATCATTATCACTTCCAAAAGTTTCTTCTCATTCATCTACAGCCAGTTTCTCCCTCTGTCTTGGGTACTAAGTAACTTCCAATTCTGCAATTTCCTCAGTGGAAACATACAATATGTATTCTTTAAAAAAAAAAAAAAAGCTATTTTTTAACTAGGCATGGTGATGCACGCCTTTAATCGCAACACTCGGGAGGCAGAGGTAGGAGGATCACCATGAGTTCCAAGCCACCCTGAGACTACATAGTGAATAGAGAGCAAGTCTCTACCTGGAAGAAACAAATATACATGTGTGTGTGTGTGTATATGTGTGTGTGTATTTATATTTAAGGTGAAAGAGAGAAAGAATGAATGGGCATGCCAGGGCCTCCAGCCCTCCTCAAATGAACTCTAGATGCATGAGCCAGTCTGTGAATCTGGCTTCATATGGGTATGGGGGAATCGAATCCAGATCATTAGGCTTTGCAGGCAAGTGTCTTAACTGCTGAGCCATCTCTCCAGCCCACAATATGTATTTTTGAGTGTGTTTGCTTTTATTAAGCAGAAGGATTTTGAGATCTATCCAATCTAGCAAGCTTTTTTCCCCTACAGTACTTAAAGACTCATATGGGGCTACAGAGAATAGGTGCCTATGAAAGGGAATCTGTCCATGATGGATGAAAGTTGCTTCATACACAAGCTTCTTTCACGGAACGGTGCCTGGACTACAGAGAGCAACAGAGAATTTAAAAATTTAATTGTTCTGTTTATGACAAATCTGAATTCTCTACTACGTGAATCCTTATACCTCAAGTAAAAATTGTTAAGACTGGGCTGGAGAGATGGCTTAGCGGTTAAGCGCTTGCCTGTGAAGCCTAAGGACCCCGGTTCGAGGCTCGGTTCCCCAGGCCCCACGTTAGCCAGATGCACAAGGGGGCGCACGCGTCTGGAGTTCATTTGCAGAGGCTGGAAGCCCTGGCGCGCCCATTCTCTCTCTCTCTCCCTCTATCTGTCTTTCTCTCTGTGTCTGTCGCTCTCAAATAAATAAATAACTAAATTTTTTTTAAAAAATTGTTAAGACTGTAAGTAGAACTAAAGCAAAATAAAGTAGCACATTTGGGAACAGTGGCGTTTGTCACGCAGCATCTCATATCTTTGCAGACAGCGACGGCTACAGCAAAGTGGAATGCAGCACTCCGCTGCCATGAGCAGCGCATCCGCCCCATACGCAGCTCCCTCCCTCGCGTCTTCTAGCTGTCATGACCATGCCCAGCACCCAGGACATGCGGGTAGATGTGACAACACAAACCCCGCCCTCGAGGGCACCCCTGAGAGGGCGACCAGCCATGCAATACCTCACCCAGAGGCAACTGGTGGCAGTTTCTTTAAATGTGACCACGGGGTCCTGAACGAGTTCAACTGCCTTCCACCAGAGACACTTGGACTCTAATTCTGATTCAATAGTGGAAATTTCGTGCATGGTCATCCTTTCCTCCCGGGGAGCAACGTAGTTAACACATCTCACATCCTGGTGCTTAATTGCAATTGACATTTCTAGGTCATCGGAGGCGTTGGCAAACATCCTCTGGAAGACTTCTGGTTTAGGACAGTAGCAGGGAGGGGGAAAAAAGGCTAATTTCAGAGAATGTGGCTCAGCTCCTGCCCTACAGAAAACCACCTAACAGGTGAGTCTTCGTCCACAGGGTAGGGGCGGGGGCAAGTGGCGTGGGAATCAGAAAACAATGTCTACCTCCCACAGCTCCCAGCACCACATCATGGTTGCTCTGATGCCACCCTGTACAATGTTCTAGAAGCAGTAAATAGTTATGACGCATGAGCTCTTTGCTTCTGTTTCTGGTATAAAGTAATAATTACTTGATATATTTTGACTTTTGTTTTCTGTCAAAGACCCATGTGAAGCTAAACAAACCAGCCCAATCTTGCTGCTCACTATAGAGAAGCACATTTATAATGCTGAGTGGCTGGGGTAAGGTATCAATGCCATGCCAAAGACTCTGAAGGTAAATCCTGGGATAAAAAGAAAGTCAGTCTCTGGAGAGAACAAGCAAGTAAGAGAAAGAGGGCTCAGGAAGGCTAATTATTCTGACTCCTAAGAAGTAAGCAATTAGACTTTAACATGGGCAAGAGGTGAAAGGAGACCCAATAGAACCAGTGCTCAGGATCGAGATGTAACTATTAGAAGGGTAAACAGGGGCTGGAGAGATGGCTTAGCGGTTAAGGAGCTCGCCTGTGAAGCCTAAGGACCCATGTTCAACTCTCCAGATCCCATGTTAGCCAGACGCACAAACGTGAGGCAAGTGCATGGTTGCACATATCCACTAGGCGATGCAAGCATCTGGAGTTTGTTTGCAGTGGCTGAGGCCCTGGTGTGTCAATTCTCTCTCTCTCTCTGTGTCTCTCTCTCTCTAAAAATTAAAAAAAATAATAATAAATGGAAAAAAGAAGGGTGAACATATGTCCCATCACCTGAGATAGTCCCGGTAAGCATCCGTCATAAATGCGATCGTATACTCGCTCACTTGGACATGCCCAGTTTGAACAGTAAGCTATATGTCAGGTTACCAGTAAGAGAAGAAGTAAACACGCCTTGATGGGGTGGAGTGATCCACCACGGGCCCACTGAACTGCACATCTCAGGACCAACAGACACTTGGAGGATAAAAAGAATAAAATTAATCAGGCCTGTGAGCATGGTGGTGCACGCCTTTAATTCCAGCGCTCGGGAGGCAGAGGTAGGAGGATCGCCATGAGTTCAAGGCCACCCTGAGACTGCAGAGTGAATTCCAGGTGAGCCTGGGCTAGAACGAGACCCTCCCTCGAAAAACAAAAACGAACAAACAGAAAAGATATCAGGCCTAAAACACCAAGCTCGGGCTGGGGGAGATAGAGATCAGTGGGCAAAAGCACTTGCTGCATAAATGTGATGACCTGAGTTTGGATCCCCAGGACTCACCTACATGCCAGATGCAGGAGGGTGTCTGTGATCTCAGCATGCCTACGGTGCGATGGCAGGTGGAGACAGGGCAATCCCCAGAAGCTTACAAGCCACCTAGCATGGTGACAACCAACAAAATATTCCGCCTCACAGAAGGCAGGAGGCGAGGAGCAACATGCGAGGTTATCCTCTGACCTCTCTGTGCATACCCTACCCCACCCATACACAGACACACACAGACAGAGGTTTTAAAACAGTGAAGCCTTTGCAAGCACTAAACCCCTCACGGAAAAGGAAATGTGAATATCACTGCCGAAACAAAAATGAGCCCTCACCCAGCTCCTGCAATTCCCTGGGGCTGCCGCAGGAAAGCGTTACAAACTGGGCGCCTTCGAACAGTGGAAGCTTCTTCTCTCAGAGTCCCGGGGATCCGACAAGCAAAATCAAGATGTCAGTTTGCTCGCTTCTCCTGAGGGACAGAATCTGCTCAGGCCTCATGCCTGGTTGCTGGCAACGTGCCAGAACTTTCTGCATCCCTACATTCCTAGCTCTGCCGCTGTCTTCCCGTGGGTCAGCCCTGCCTTTGTCCATCTCTGGGTCTCGGGGAGCTCTCCTCCTCTCACAGGGGCACCTGCCATTGTATTCAGGACGCACCCTAAATCCAAACTGACCTCATCACAAGCTCCTTAATGGCATCAATGAAAACCATTTTTCTAAATAAGGTCATGTTCCCAGGTTCTGAGGATTAGATTTTGGACCTAATGTTTTGGATGTTCAGCTCATGATCGATTCATATGAAATTGTACCCACATAAGGCAAAATTCACATGATATTCTTTTAAAAAATTCAAAAAGCCTTTCCCAGCTAATTCTATAAGAAGAAGAAAATAAAGAACCAGGGCTGGAGAGATGGCTTAGCAGATAAAGCACTTGTCTGCGAAGCCTAGGGACCCAGGTTCAATTCCTCGGTACCCACGTAAGCCAGATACGCAAGATGGCACATGTATCTGGAGTTTGTTTGCAGTGGCTGGAGGCTCTAGTACACCCATTTTCTCTCTCTCTTTCTTATAAATAAATAAATAAAGCCGGGTGTGGCAGTGCATGCCTTTGATCCCAGCACTCAGGAGTTAGAGGTAGGAGGATTGCGGTGAGTTCAAGTCCACCCTGAGACTACATAGTGAATTCCAGGTCAGCCTGAGCTAGAACAAGACCCTACCTCGAAAAACCAAAAAATAAAAATAAATAAATAAGAGAAAAAGAAACATATTTTTAAAAAAATTAAGAACCCGATCTCTTACAGGAGGAAGGATTTAAGTGAACCATAAGCCTGAGAGACAGATTGTGGTCACAGTGCCCAAGGAGAAACCCCTGGGCTGGCTGACAGTCACTCCCCTCATGTCTCCTGCTCAGCTGAGGGTCTGTGCAGATCAGCCACACAAACAGAGTCGGAGGACAGAAAGTGATGTATCTGGCACAAATGTGTGTGGCCCCAGCGATTCCATACTTCCCAGTTTGATCAACAAAAATACTGGCTAGTCCCCCTCCTATGCTCTTAGGGGACATAGAGAGTAGATAAGGCCACCTTTTCAGGTGACAACAGTCAGGGAAGATGGGTGACTAACACCTCAGAATCCACCCGGGAAGCTAGGTACGTGGCTCCATGACAGAGTGCCCACTGGCACGCACAAGGCCCTCAGTCACGCCCATCACTGCGACGAAAAGGAGAAATGCCCTCAGTGGGCGGGGGAGGCATTTTCTTCAGGGATGTAGCCACTGCAATGCCGCTTGTGCCCCAGTAAATAAATTCAACTCAAGCAGGTCACAAAAAAAAAAATGACTCAAAGTAGGAGTGAGACTGGTGATAAAGAAGGGGTACAGCAGGAGGAAAGGGGGACCAGAGAAGGTAGCAGAGGCGACGTTTCATACATTACATTCGTATATAGTTTTATACATTACATACATGTATAAAAATTATCAAAAATTAAAATTGAGGGGGCTGGAGAGATGGCTTAGAGGTGAAGGCGCTTGCCTGCAAAGCCAAAGGACCCAGGTTCGACTCCCCAGGACCCACGTAAGCCAGATGCACAGGTGGCACATGCATCTGGAATTCGTTTGCAGTGGCTGGAGG
Source organism: Jaculus jaculus (assembly GCF_020740685.1). Taxonomy (NCBI): domain Eukaryota; kingdom Metazoa; phylum Chordata; class Mammalia; order Rodentia; family Dipodidae; genus Jaculus; species Jaculus jaculus. Next base: position 102,089,947 of record NC_059111.1, on the reverse strand, counting down.
CCCTGGCATGCCCATTCTCTCTGTCTCTTTCTTTCTCTCTCTCAAATAAATAAAATATATTAAAAATTAAAATTGAAATAAATCTTCCCCCAGGGTTTTTCTAGACAAATGGTCCATCTGATCATGTAACCTTTAACATCAAAAACTAATCTGGGGCTGGCAAGATGCCTTAGTGGTACTTGCCTGCAAAGCCTAAGAATCGATGATCAACTCTCCAGATCCCACATTAGCCAGACACACAAAGGTGAGGCAAGCACAAGATGTCACATGCCCACGAGGTGGCAAAAGCATCTGGAGTTCAACTGCAGAGGCTGAAGCCCTGGTATACCAATTCTCTCTCTCTCTCTCTCTCTCTCTCTCTCTCTCTAAATAAAATTTTAAAAGTTAAAAAAAGACTAATCTGCCAGGAGTGGTGGTGCACGCCCTAATCCCAGCACTCAGGAGGCAGAGGTATGAGGACTGCTGTGAGTTCAAGGCCACCCTGAGACTACAAAGTGAATTCCAGTTCAGCCTGGGCTAGAGTGAGACCCTACCTCAAAAAAAAATAATAATAATAATCTGATTCCACCAAATAGTTATAACTGTAAACAGGACACGAATAACATAACTAACATAAAGAATAACACTGGATTTAAAACTAACGGACAATTATCTACTGGGACATGTCACCCCACTGCTGGCCCACCGCCACGTGATGTTTTCCCAAAGATTTCCCATTGACTCTCAAAACAAGGCTCAGCAGGGAAAAAGACGAGGTGAGCCTGCATGTGCCAACAGTACATCTTCAATTCCATCAATTGCATGCAGCAGCCTTCCATGTAACAGTCTAAAAAAAAAAAAATTCTAAGGCTAAATAAATTAATAATGCAACTACTAATGTAAAACATCAAGACCCAGCACAAGATTTTGCACAAACTAGCTCCTGCCCACCCAGCCTGCTTCAACGGTACCCCTCCCTGGCTCCATGACCCGGGCTTCTACCCACACTTCAGCCCAGCTTTGGTCCACCCTATGATTCAGCCAGCACACAGCTTCCCCGCCCTGGACACCGGCCTGCAAACCGAGAGCTCCTCCTCCCTGGGTCTTCTTCCTCCACTCCAGTCCATGACACCTCTGCTTTCTCTGAACTTCTGCATGCTCACGATCCAATCACAGTCTCATAATAGTCTCTTTACTAGTTTTTGGTTTTTGTTTGTTTGGTTGGTTGGTTTGGTTTTTCAAGGTAGGGTCTCACTGTAGCTCAGGCTGACCTGGAATTCACTATGTAGTCTCGGGGTGGCCTCGAACTCACAGCGATCCTCCTACCTCTGCCTCCCGAGTGCTGGGATTAAAGGCATGTGCCACCACGCCCAGCCTTCTTTACTATTTTAATAATCTCTTTACAATTGACTCATAGTAATAACTCACATAATCCCTTCAACCTCTTCCTGTTCCTAACTAACCCAAAGCCCTGTAGGGAAGGGAGCCCTCGGCACCTAGCTTGGTGGCCTCCCTTCAACATTTCTCTCAGTGACGTCCACTAAGAAAAGACAAGGTTGCTTGAAGGTCCAGGAGAAACTGCAGAGCTGGGCTTTAATCAATAAGGACAATCTTTGTCTTGTGTTCATTCTTATTAATTTCCTGAGCTGCTGGTGCCAAAAGAAATGTTCTAGCAAACTGACTTCCCTCACCTAGAGAGCCACAGATGCCAACTGTAATTAAAATAGTGGCTTCATCTTCCTGGGAGCTTGGGGTAATGGACAGCTCTGGACTTCACTTCCTTCTGAGCAGTTAGGAAACTGAGTTGTCTCCTTTGGGGGGGGGGGGGGGGGAGGCTGCTTGCTAGATCGTATAGAAGCTTTCTTCCTCCCTGGAGTGACATGTGGAGTATCTGCTTAAGCCAAAACAAATGAAAAAAAAATTTTTTTTTTTGAGTCAGTGTTTTGTTAGTCCAGGCTGATGTGGAATTCATTATGTAGTCTCAGGGTGGCCTCGGACTCACAGCAATCCTCCTTACCTCTGCCTCCACAGTGCTGGGATTAAAGGTGTGCACCACCACGCCCGGCTGAAAATTCATTTTTCTTTGAAAAATTTGTAAAAATTTTTAACCCCTCTTGAGCTAATTGGAGACACCTGATAATGTCAACTATCAAAACAGGTTGTGGCAGGAGAGAGATTGTCTCTAAATCAAACACAGACATTCTCTCAGAAGATTTTTTTTTTTAATTTCTTGAACAAGAAACAACTAATTAACTTCCCAGTAGGGGGCCTCAGATATTTCTTTTATCCTTGGTTAAATTCCAACACACCGTCTTACAGATAGGACAGAAAAGAGAGAGAGAGAGAGAGAGAGAGAGAGAGAGAGAGGGAGGATGTGCTGGAGGGATGGTTTAGTGGTTAAGGCATTTGCCTACAAAGCCAAAGGATCCTAATTCGACTCTCCAGTACCCACATAAGCCAGATGCACAAGGGGCACATGCATTTGGAGTTCATTTGCAGTGGCTAGAGGCCCTGGTGCGCCCATTCTCTCTCTTTCTCTCAAATAAATAAACATTTTTTAAAAACAGAGAAAGGAAAGGTGGCCTCTGTAACTCCCAAGGCCATATATACATATATGTATAATATACATATAATACATATATGTATGTATATAATATATATTACATACATATACATATATTAACTATACATATAATACATATATATGTATATATATATGTGTGTGTGTGTGTGTGTGTGTATTTCTCTTCTGACTGGTAAGACAAAAGGAACTGAAATTCTGGGGATGAGGAAAATGATGACTAATGAAAAGAAAAACAGTTTTGTCATCTTCCCTGAAAGGTTTTTATTTCACATAGTATCCCCCTACCGCCCCCCCCCCACACCCCGTTTAGGAAAAATAAAGCACAATACTCCTATCCTTACCTTGCTTATGTTGCAATTCCAAATGCTCACTGTACTTAGAACACCATATGCTTGGCATTCAATTCAACAAATATTTATTATTCTCCTGGCACTGTGCTAAGTGCCAGGGAACCAAAGCCAGTCAAGTGTAACCAACCTTCATGTTTGGCCCTGTGGGCAGATGGGGAAGACTTCTCCAAAACAAGACAAACAGGAGTCCTGTCCCCAGCGAACTCGACTGTCCAGGGGACAGGGCCTGTCAGCGCAGGAAATGGGTGGTTCGAGGAATGTCCTTTGCCTGTTAATGTTCAAGAGTCTTCCTAAGTTGTGTCCCCTTGAGCCAAAGTTAATTGGTGTGAAATTCTTAGACCTGGATGTTTAATGTAACTCTAGGGCTGGGGAGATAGCTCAAGAGGTAAAGTGCTTACCACACAAGCAGGAGGACCTGGGTTTAGACCCTGAGAACCCACATTAAAAACTGGATGTGGGGCTGGAGAGATGGCTTAGCGGTTAAGCACTTGCCTGTGAAGCCTAAGGACCCCGGTTCAAGGCTCGGTTCCCCAGGTCCCACGTTAGCCAGATGCACAAGGGGCGCACGCATCTGGAGTTCGTTTGCAGAGGCTGGAAGCCCTGGCGCGCCCATCCTCTCTCTCTCCCTCTGTCTTTCTCTCTGTGTCTGTCGCTCTCAAATAAATAAATTTAAAAAAAAAAAAACAAAAAAAAAACTGGATGTGGGGCTGGAGAGATGGCTTACAGTTAAGGCGCTTGCCTGGGAAGAGTAAGGACCCAGGTTCGATTACTCAGCACCCATGTAAACCAGATAGATACTCAAGGTGGTACATGCATCTCGAGCTCATTTGCAGGGGCTAGGGGCCCTGGCATGCCCATTTCTCTTTCTCTCCCTTCCTCCCTCCCTCCCCCCCCCCCTTCCTCAAATACATAAATAAAATAAATTCTTGCTGGGCATGGTGGCACGCACTTTTAATCCCAGCGCTTGGGAGGCAGAGGTAGGAGAATCGCCGTGAGTTTGAGGCCACCCTGAGACTACATAGTGAATTCCAGGTCAGCCTGAACTCGAGTGAGACCCTATCTCGAAAAAAAAAAAAAAAATTAAAATTAATTCTTTTAAAAAAAGTGCTGGATACTGTAATCCCAGCACTGGGGAGGCAAAGACAATCTTATCCCTAGAGTCCACCGGCTGGCTAGTCTAGCTGAGTCAATGAGCTCCAGTAAATAAGGAGGGAATTAGAGAGAGCCCACATTGACCTCTGACCTCCACATGCATATGCACACACGTGCACCTGCATGTGCACTCACACGCATATGAACGTGCAATATGCACACCACACACACACAAAATAAACTTGAGATAATTCATATCACTCTATGAAAGAAGAAACTAGTGTGCCATCTTAACATGGGCACCTCTTTGTAGCTTTGGGACATACACTAGTTCAATGTTTAATCCACCTTCCTCCCCCGCCCCCCGCCCGTGAGCAAAGGAAGCTTTACTGGCAGTGACCCCACTGGCCAGGCACAGGAAGACAGAAGCATGCGGACACCCGAACACCCCACCTGCTGATGCTCAGCGCTGCCTTCCTACCCACCTCTGCCTCTACGTCTCTCACCTCAGAACCCGGGATAACTTCTTTGTTTCCAAGTGTCCCTACAGAGCCTTAGGAGATGGGCCCACTCAGGCTGGCGGGACCAATGTTCAGTACACTCAGGACAGGAATAAAAATCATTAGCTCTCACTTTCTGATCACCTGGGACTGTCCAGCTATAGGTGAGTTTTTCCCTCGTCTGGGCCTGGGAGGGGTTCAGCCTAGGCTGTAGCCCAGGCCCAGCTGGGAAGGGGTCCCCCAGCCCTTACTCCCCATATGGGTTCTTTATCTCCTCCAGCTCCCCATGCAGGCAGGAGCTCCTTGAACGTTCTTTTCTCTTTTCTTTCCACACATTTTTTCCCCAGATCTCTATCTGATCCCATGGACTCCTGAGCTGCATGGGGCCCACATGGGCTTTTGGGCTCCACATGGTATACTTCTCTTCTCCCTTCTTTGTTTCCCCTTACCTCTCAGCCTGCCCCTTTCTGCATTACTTTGTAAAATCTGGGGGAAAAAAAGTGGTATTTTAAAAATAAAAATTATAATAATTAAAGGAGAGGAAGCAGGACGATATCAGAACATTGGGAATAAATCAGTTTGTAACCCAAATGGGACTTGGACAGAGGCTCCTGGGCTAACCAAAACCAAAATTTCCATCATTGGGCTGGAGAGATGGCTTAGCGGTTAAGGTGCTTGCCAGCAAAGCCTAAGGGCCCATGTTCGATCTCTGTCCAGATCCCACGTATGCCAGGCGCACAAAGGTGAGGCAAGCGCAAGGTTGCACATACCCACTAGGTGGCAAAAGTGCCTGGAGTTCGATTTCAGTGGCTGAGGCCCTGGATTGCCAATCTATCTCTCCTCTCTCTCTGTCCTCTTGCTTTCTCTAAAATAAATAAATAAAAATCCATAATTTAAATTGTCCTTTTTCCTAACCCACTGCCTTGATCTACCAGCAAATGGCCAAGAAGTAGCATATTTAGCTATGAAAGCAAACAAACTGTAATGGCTGCCTTTATAAGCACGAACAAGAAAGTATGGTTACCTTTCATTTAGAGCCTTCAGATTTAGAAAGAGAAAAATGTTAAGTGGGGTTGGGGGGAGGAATAATGGACCAGATGAAAAAGGAAAAAGCCTTACCCATCATTTCCTCCCTTCCCTTGTGATATATTACAGTCACATAATCATAGGTAGACTTGAGAGCCCAGTTTCCAAACTGTTCATTCACACATCACTAGACCCTTCCAGAATGGTGGTGGTGAGCCTCTGCTAAATGTGAGCCACCTTTCCCAGCACAGGGCAAGATGAGATGTGTTCCATACTCGCTGTCATTTATTTTACAACCTTGTGTTCTTGGAACACTCTGGGGCCAAGAAACATAAAATTCTTAAATGTTGCGGCACTCTTAAAAAGATGTTTCAATACTGACTCATTGATAAATCCACTGTTAATAACAATCCTCTAATCTACAGCGTCGGCACAAACCACATTACACAGAGCCAGCCTAGATGACAACCTATGTTTCCTTCTTGGTGTGTTTCTACAAAGTCTCTCCCTGGGACGTGACATAAAGCTCAGTGGTAGAGTGTTTGCTTAGCATGTGTGAAGCCTTGGGTTCAGTCTTCAGCAGCAACAAACAGAGAAGTAGCCGGGCGCGGTGGCGCACGCCTTTCATCCCAGCACTCGGGAGGCAGAGGTAGGAGGATCACCACAAGTTCGAGGCCACCCTGAGGCTACATAGTGAATTCCAGGTCAGCCTGGGATACAGTGAGACCCTACCTCGAAAAAACATAAAAGAAAAAATAAAAGTAGCAGAGTCCTGTTCTTAGGCCAGTTTTCTGTGTTGAGCACTCTTCCTCCATGCTTATTTCTTTCTGTCTTTGGCTCCCACCGTGTTTTCTTAACCAACAAAAATCTTACTGATTTATTAAATGAAAAACCTTAAGTACACTGTGTTTCAGTTTTCCAGGGAAATGCCTAGGCTATTCTCATTTATTACTAAAACCATCAAATTTCTAATGGGACCAAGCCAACCAAATAACACTTGTATTTCTTTTCCCCACACGAACTCCGCTAAGAAAAAGAAAGGAGAGGTGGACAGGTGAAAGAAAGGTTTCAGGGCTGGAGAGATGGCGTAGCGGTTAAGTGCTTGCCTGTGAAGCCTCAGGACCCCGGTTCGAGGCTCGGTTCCCTAGGTCCCACGTTAGCCAGATGCACAAGGGGGCGCATGCGTCTGGAGTTCGTTTGCAGAGGCTGGAAGCCCTGGCGCGCCCATTCTCTCTCTCTCCCTCCATCTGTCTTTCTCTCTGTGTCTGTCGCTCTCAAATAAATAAATAAAAAAATTAAAAAAAAAAAAAAAAGAAAGGTTTAGCACGTGCTTGGAGCAGGGAAGGTAGAGGACAGCTCCTGACTGAAGAGAGCAAAAGTATGACCCCGGCCCGTGGAAAGGGGGTGCTATGAGCAAGGAAGAAAGGCACCCCCATAGAGTGCAGGAAAGAAAGGGTCTGGACCTCGTGGTGCTGAGTTCACAGGGTGGAAAGACATAAGGAAGCTAAGAGGTATCATCACATCAGTCATTAAGTGGAAAGGGACTGACTCATGCTTTCGAAATTGGCATGATTTCCACTTAGAACCCTCTTCCCAGTTAAACTATCAGCCAGGACTCCAAGAATGACAACATGTTCATACAAATGGGAATTTGAAGATACCCTCCCTTTGTAGAGAGTCCTCAATGGGATGTTTTCCAGCAAGGTGGGGCGAGATGAAAAAAGAGAAAAGAGGCAGGCGTGTGACAGGGCACCCATGCACAAAGAGGAAAGTCTAAGATCACAAGACTACACAAAAAAAAAGAAAACCCGAAGAAAAACTAACTCGGGCAGGAAGAAAGAAGTTTCTACAGGGAGCACCGGAACTTACAAATGAACAATACTGACGGGTACATGGCAGACCTACCAGACACTTTGGGTGATTTTTGTAATTGACACATAAAACATGTTCGTGTGTGCACACCCACGTGCCCGTGCGTATGAAGGTTGACATTGAATGTCTTCCTCGCTGGCTCTCCACCTCTTATTTGAGACAGGGTTTCTCACTGTACCTGGCGCTCACCAGTTTACCTAGAAACTGGCCAGAAAGCCCTGAATGGCCTCTGCCTCCCTGGCACTGGAATTGTAGGTGTGTGTGTGTGTGTGTGTGTGTGTGTGTGTGTGTGTGCGCGCGCGCACGCGCGCGCGCGCGCCTGTATGCGTGTATTGGGTGAAGGGTCCAAGGGATCACATTCAGGTCTTCATGTTTACATGGCAAGCACTCTCCTGACTGAGTTGTCACCCTACATGCAAACCAGATTGTGATAAGGTAGTTATTATTAGCTCTGGGAAACCAAAATGATAACACAAGAAGTTAACATTCACGGGCAGAGAACGCAAATACTGACCAGGAAGTTGGCCAAAATCTGTAACCTGAGGGTTCAAAAGATGACTCAGCAGATATAGCACAAGCCTGAGAATCCAAGTACACATCCCCAGACCCCCAAGTAAAAGCTACACGCTGTGGCTGGCTTCAGTAATCATAGTGACAGAAAAAAAAAAGAAAGAAAGAAAGAAAGGCAGAGACGAGAGAATTTCCAAGAAAGAGGTGGGCAGAGAAGTGAATGGCAAAAGACCCTCAAAACGAGGCGAAAGGTGAGAATCCACTGGGAAGCTGTCCTCTAGCCTCTACATGCTTACCGCGTATGCACACATACGCACACAAATACACGCCAAATTAATTAATCAAATAAATACAAAATAATGCCATTTGCGGAAGAGGTGGTGAAAAGAATATAAGAGCCAAGAGAAAGATGGAGCTTAAGGCATTCAGCAAATAGATTTTCTAAATTCATCAAAGCGGGTCCACAGAAACGTTTGCCAAGTGCCACCCCAAGGTATAGATGTCACACAGAGTCGATGACTTGACAGACTATGTCTGTACAGTTAGCCATCAATGTCAGAGACCGCACGCTACAAAATCACACTGCAGCTTTCTAGCCTAGAACAAGATGGAAGTCCACATCTGTGCCACATCCATATTAGTACCCAGCCCCCATCCCTGAGGACTCCGCAGGCCCTGCATCCCGTCTCAAGCCCGCCACCTCCCAGTACCGGACAGCCCATGCCCGACAGCTGCCTTTGGCCACCAAGGCCCCCTGGGACCATGCTAGACAGACCGGAAGGGTCAGGCAGTTAGTGCCCCTGCCCCAAGCATGCCTCAGCAAATGAGAGAGAAGAGTCAATAGACAAGAAGAAAAAGAGCCCAGCCCCCTCACGGTGAGCTGGAATACCAGGATGAGCTTTCTCCATTGTTTCCCAGAGCACTGGAGGGGAAGGAGCCCTTGATGCCCACAATAACCTGTTTAACAACTCATTCTCCGTCAGCTTCCTTCCTTCTCAAGACCTCTCCAGAGCCTCTTCCTATCTTCTCTCAGTTCTTCTGGGGGAGCTCAAACTACTGCAAGGCCTGTCTGACTCAGCAAAATATCCCGAGAGAACCACGTATGCCAGAGAGCGTCCGCAGGGACCAGCTTGGAGAAACAGACAGGGCTCGCACGTAATTAGCACCTCTGATTTTTTTATTTTATTTTATTTATTTGAGAGTGACAGACAGAGAGAGAAAGAGGCAGATAGAGAAAGAGAGAGAGAATGGGCACACCAGGGCCTCCAGCCCCTGCAAACGAACTCCAGACGCATGCGCCCCCTTGTGCATCTGGATAACGTGGGACCTGGGGAACCGAGCCTCGAACCGGGGTCCTTAGGCTTCACAGGCAAGTGCTTAACCGCTAAGCCATCTCTCCAGCCCATCACCTCTGGTTTTTTAATGCAAAGCGAATGTTGGAAAGTAAGACTTTCTGAAGAACCGTAGGAAAAAAACACTCTTAATTTCATTTACAGTTATTTTCTTCACAGCATTTCTTTTTGTCTTTTTTCCTTCCCTCCCCTGCCCTGGGCTTTTTAAGATATAGTCTCGCTGTATAGATCAGGCTATATAGATCACTCACAGTGATCCTTCGGCCTTCACTCTGCCTCTGGAGGCCTTCTGAGCGCTGGGATCAAGGGGAAGGGGGGCGGGAGGGGGGGGGACACCATGCCTGGCTTCTTCATGTCACTTCTTCCTCACCTTTTCTTTTCTGCAAAGTCTTGCAAATTTCTGACCAGAAAGTCCAAAGAAAAAAGCAAATGAAGCCAGGCGTTGTGGCGCATGCCTTTAATCCCAGCACTCGGGAGGCAGAGGTAGGTGGGTCCCCGTGAGTTTGAGGCCACCTTGAGACTACATAGTGAGTTCCAGGTCAGACTGGACTAGAGTGAGACCCTACCTCAAAAAAAAAAAAAAAAGAATAAGTCTGAAATATTAATTACATAGGGTTCTTGATCATCCTTATGTTTTCTATCTTAGTGTTATCTCTTCAGCAGGGTCTTGGTGATTGTCAGACACTCATTCCTCCTGCAGAGATAGATTGTCCAGAACTCTAAAGAGCAGGCACAGAGCACCACTTAAGTCATGGTCACTGGCTTACATTATATTGTCACCCTCACTCTCATTCATTGTTAAATGGTACTTACTATACACTAGGCATTCTAAACACTTCACATGGTAGCACTTTTCTGCATATGTATGTATGTGGTATGTGTTTGTATATGCATATCTATATGTGTGGGCCACATGTGTGCATATGTATGTATGGTGTTTTTCAACGTAGGCTCTTGCGTCTCGTTCTAGCCCAGGCTGACCTGGAATTCACTATGGAGTCTCAGGGTGGCCTCGAACTCACGGCGATCCTCCTATCTCTGCCTCCTGAGTGCTGGGATTAAAGGCGTGTGCCACCACGCATGGCTTAGCTTATTTTTTTGAAACAGCTATCTCACTAAAACCAGAGCTCACAGACTCAGCTAGCATAGCTCGTCAGTGAGCTCCAGAAATCCCCCTGACTCTGCTTCTCCAGCGCTACGATTACAGGTGTGTATGGCCAGGCCTGGCTGTTCTATACGTGTAAAGGATCCACATTCAGGTCCTCACGCTTGCACAGCGATCACTTTACCCACTGAGCCACGTTCCCCGGCGCACGGTAGCACCTTTCATCCAAAGAAGCGGGGGCATCGTTGTTATTCCCAGCGCACAAATGGAGAGACTGAGGCACCGAGTTTTAACAACTTGTCCAGCATTGCAACTCAGGCTGCCTGAGCGTAGACGACTGCTTGGCACTCAGCTCCCATCCTGATTCAGAAAGCGAAGGCAGAGATCAGGCTCCTGAAGTATCGTCTGTGCCAGCCTAGACACATCTGAGGCACAGGGTCGAGTGTTGCCATCTGAACTTTGTAACCACACTCCCCTCCCTCAGAATGCCTTGCATTACAGAAATTTCACAAAATGGAACTAGAGATAATAAATAACGCATCTGCCCAACATTTCACTCCACCCCACAAAAACATTGGGGGGATGGGGTACCTTGATCCACACACACACACACACACACACACAAGATCTCTGAGCCTTCATTTTATCGGAATTGACTAGGCAAAGAAGTTACCTTTAGCTTTCCAGCCGAAGTAATTATTTGATTAGTTGATGATGTGAATTATTTGATCCTCCTCTGCCTTGATCCTCCTCTGCCTTGTAAGATGCCTGGGACTCTCCAGCGGCCTCCTCCTTCCCCCCACCTCCATCCCTGAGCTCCCCTCCCGCACCTGCTTCCTGCTCTGCCCAGCGAAGTCAGCATCTCCCTTAGCTCCTGCTCACGGCTGTGGCTGGCATGAGCAACAGCGCTTTCAGCGTCTTGGCTCACGAAAACAGAACAATGGGAAAACAATGCCTTCAATCCCACCCAGCTACTCAGACAAAGGTTTCTGAGTGGCTCCAAGAGCAGACTAGACCACAGAAGGGCTTCATCATCAGGCACAGGATACCCTGAACTCCAGTAGGAGCTTGAGCTGCCAGCATCACATTCGTTTGCCAACAGCAACGCAATTCATTTGAGTAAAATTCATCAGCCATCACATTAAATTAATGTTGTTAATTTGAATTTTATTGGGTTTTGTCATTTTATTTGTTTTTAATGTGTAACTCCCTGTTGATTTTGTGGATCTGCAAGAGTTTTAAGTGTTGGGAGTTTATACCTAGCTTTATTTTATACATATGTAAATAACATCATAATAAAAATAATGTAAGACAACCCTGGGGTGGAGATGAGCCTCTTCCCTTTCAGCACTACTGAGGAGCCTTTTCCCTTAACTATGCTCAAGTCCTGATGAAGGTGGATCTCCTGTATATACCCCACAAACCTTGCTCGTAGAAGGGTGCTCCATGACCTTTGCAATTGACCAGGTCGCTGAACCTGACAGTTCATTCACCAGACCCCTACTTTCATGTATTGGCAGTTTCCTGACTTTCCTTTTTCTTTTTTTGTTTTCATTTTTTTTAAATATTTTATTTATGTATTTATTTGAGAGAGAGAGAGAAAGAGAGAATGGGCACACCAGGACCTCCAGCCACTGCAAACAAACTGCAGATGCATGTGCCCCCTTGTGCATCTGGCTTATGTGGGTCCAGGGTCCTTAGAGTGCACAGGCAAATGCTTTAACTGCTAAGCCATTTCCCCAGCCCCTTGTCTTTCCTTTTTCTTCCTTCCAAAGCTGTTAAATTTCATAAACCAGCTCTTTTTTTGTTTCAACAAATTAGGGAGATGTCCTAAATTCTATATAGGCCTGGAATCCAAGAATTCCACACAATCTGATAACTCTAAATGTCCCTGCCCCTCTTTCCCTAGACCACACCCCTCTCGGGTACCCTTCTTGGCTTCCCTGCCCACTCAAAGTCCAAGGATTCCATGCATCCTTCTCCTGACGGGCCTAGAACCCACGCTGCACTCACACTGACTTCTTACCTATTGACTTCCTTCGCTTTACACGACAGAACTCACCCTAGGAATCTCCTCTCTGGACCTTGATCTAACTGATGGTTTGAATATGAAATGTCCCCCCATAGACTCATGTGTTTGTGATTTGCTCTCACACTCAGTTCCCAGCTGGTGGGGCCTTTGGTAGGTGAAGCCTTGCTGGGGAAGGTGTTGAGAGGATCAAATTTGCTCCTGCTACAGCTAGGCCTAAGTTTCAGTTTCCCGGAGAGGCAGGCAAGACATCTGGGAAAAAAAACACGAACAAAGGGAGGGCTGTTAATCAACAGTGATCCTGACATGTGGCCAGGAAGATAGCTGCCATTTTGAGCTCTGGGAGCTGAGTCAGCTCATGGAGACATGTCCAATCATGCCTAAATGTGTCCCTTTTGCCCCAACCAATCAGAGACGTACAACTGTAATTGCTGCTTGCCTAGCCAATCATGTTAGAAGGTTACCTAACCCTGCCTGGAATTCCCCTACTTGTGCTTAACAGGAGCCTGCTTGCTCCTCTCGGGTCGCCTTTTTGTAGGAATGGATGACCCTCACATGCTGGCTGATTCTGCAGATTAAACGCTCTTTGTTTTTACATACTACTTGAGTCCAGGGTCTTTCTTCAGCAATTTTCAGACCCTTACAGGTGCGTCACTAGTGTGGACCTTGAGGGGTTTTAGCCCAACCCTACTTGGTGTTCACTAGCTTGCCCACTCACTCTTGCTGCCACCTGCCAAGCTGATGTGACAAGACAGGATGCCCAGCCTCTGCTCTGCCATGATTTCCCTGTCCTGAGGAAACTTCCCCTCCCCATGCTACTTCTGGTTGGCTAGTTTGTCCCAACAATGACAAGGCAACTGCTACACTCTATATAATACATTCGGAAGCAACTCATACCCCGCAATATTTCCCAGGGGACACATGAAAAATATCTTACTACCCTTCTTTATTCCCCAATTTAAACTGAAGTCCCTCCAAAGCAAAATCTGGAAAACAGTTCACATGCAACAGCTTATAAGGATCCAAGCCCAAAAAGAGGCTTGATGAGCCAGGGCAGGAGAAGGGGTCCATGCAAAGGCACCTAAGATGAAGGCTGGAGACACAGCCCAGTGCCTTCCAAGCATAAAGACCTGAGCTCCCTTCCAAGTGACCACATAGATAAGAATGTCCAGGCATGGTGACCTGCACTCATGGGGAGGCAGAGATAGAGGACTCTGGAGCTTACAGGCCAGCCAATCTGGCCTAATTGGTGACTTTCAGGTCATTGAGAGACCCTGACTGATCCTGAGGGTCTTGACACTCCTGAGGATGACAACTAAGGTTGTCCTCTGGCCTCCACATGCATATGCACATACCACACGTAATTTTAAGTGTCTTAGATGAGCTGGTCACCAGGAGGCTCAACGGGGCTCAACTCCACTAGGACCTTTAAAGGAGATGAACAACCATGCTTCAGAATCACCCAACCCAGGGCAGAAGACGGGAACATTTTGCCACCAGCTCCCATTGCTCATGCGTCAGGGGCAGTCTGTGGACTGCTCACTTCTTGGCATCTCCACGTTGTTCATGCATGAAGTTCTATGGGTATCCACAGGGTGGTTCCCAGAAACCCTGGGATAGAAGAGGATGGAGGGATGGTGCGGGTGAAGGGAGATGCCATCCAGCTACACCTGGAAAAGGTGGCTATCCAGTAATGGCTAGAGTAAACGATGGAGAGAGAGGGTGCAAGGCAGGACACCGGGGTGCCTCACATCCTCAGTAGCTAGGGCACTATGCTTAGAAGAGGAATGCTGGACTTCCTGGTGGAACTCCTGCTATATTTCCTCCTCAAGCCACCACACATTCATCAGTGACCTACAGTGGTCACCCAGCTACAGGTATGAGAATCCCAGGCTTCCTTTTTATATCAACCTATCTTTTCCCCCACACCTCATTACCTTACCTGTGAAGACAGCAAGGCAGTATAACCATGGCTTTACATAGCATTTTCATACAATATTATATTATATTATATTATATTATATTATATTATATTAATTATATTATTACTCACTTCCCCCTGCTTGAGGTAGCACAATGTCCATACCCAGAACCCTGACACTACACAGCTCAGATGGTAATGAAACAGTGTCCCAATAAAACTGTCCCTCAACTCAAGCCTACAAACATTTTCCAAGTCCCTGTGATAAGCAATGTGTCATGGCAGGTACAGGAGGAGAGTTATCAATGGGTGTATCACGTATGCTCCTGCCCTCAAGCTTTCCCTCAACCTGGCAACAAGCCTTCTCACCACTTGAGTGTGAATCAAGAGGATACCCAGAGAAATTTAACACAGTGGGGATCGGACAGGGAGCCCCCTGCACTGGGGGGATGCAGCTTCCTGAAGGAGTGAGTGCTATGATTAGCTGTGACTATTTGAAAGGACCCTCCCAGAAAGAGTGTGAAGACAGGAGAAAGGGTGTCCCAGAAATGGCACTTTCCTGAGCACTGTCCAAGCTTGAGTTCTGCATGCCTGCCTCTCTTTCTTTCCTCTCATCCTTCTTTCCATCCTTTCTTTCTTATTTCTCTTTTTCCTTTTTGAGTGTGTGCATGATGTGCAAGGAAGCATGTTCGTATGTATGGCTGCTCTGTGTGTACAGGTGAGTGTGCAACGCATGTGGAGGTCAGAAGTTGATGTCAGGGCTAGACCTCCATCGCCCTCTACCTGATATCTTGAGACCTTGGTCTCTCACTGAACCAAGAGCTCGCAGGCTAGACCAGCTAGTCAGTGAATCCCAGGGATTCCCTGTCTGCCTCCCCGGGCATGCACCACAATTCCACGTACTCTACATGGATTCTGGAGATCCAACCTTAGACTGCCATGCTTGCAAAGCAAGCGCCTTACCCACTGAGCCATCTCCCAACCCCCCCCCCCCCACGCCTTCTCCAGACTGGGAGGGAGCTTCACACTGTGTTGGGTGAAGTTGCAGAATCTCAGGGCACAAATGGACAGTGAAGGGACAGGCACGGGGCTTGAAGGGTCCTCTCCCCCTTCAGCTCAAGCAGCTTAGTCAGCATGATGAACTCTGATGAGCAAACCTTCAAGAAGTCAAAACTGGGCTGGAGAGATGGCTTAGTGGTTAGGCACTTGCCTGTGAAGCCTAAGGACCCCAGTTCGGGGCTCAACTCCCCAGGACCCACATTAGCCAGATGTACAAGGGGGGGCACGTGTGTGGAGTTCTTTTGCAGTGGCTGGAAGCCCTGGCATGCTCATTCTCTCCCTCTCTCTCTCTCTCTCTCTGTCACTCTCAAATAAATAAATAAAAATAAACAAAAATAATTAAAAAAAAAAAAGTCAAAACTACTTCAGAGTTAAAAGTGCTGGCCTGGAAGTGAGAGGGCAACCCTGCTCCCAAGCAGCCCCAGGGACGGAGGGCAGGGTCCAGCAGCCTTACAGGGCCTGGCTTCCTCTGTCTCATCCGTAGCCATCCTCCAAATACCTTCGGGTCTTCTTGCCATCCATGACTCGCTAAGCAGCTTAAGGGGAAGCTGCCTAAGATGTGGACACCTGGTGAAGGATTTACTGACCCCCTGTTGGGCTCCCTCTGGCTGGAAGTTCCCAGACACAGTAGACTTCACCTGCTTTTACTACTCTTCCCCTCAGAGGGGCTTGAGCAGCAAGATAAATGAAATATGCTTTTGGGCCACTCACCCAGCAAAAGCCATTTGTCACCCTGGCCAAGGGAGGTGAGAAGCTATTTGCAGAAAGGGACGCATGGTTCTGAGAATTTCCAGGTGGGTTCTCTCCTCAGATAAACGAGAGAAAGCTCTGCCCTGTACAGTTCCTGATCCCTGGTTTCCCAGAGGTGCAGGTCTAGAGAGGATGGAAAGATGTCCTCACCAAGCACGTGGAGTCAGGAAAGCAGAAAGTTGCATCATGTCTGGTCCTTTGGCTGGTGGCTAGTCACAGGTAGTTAAATTCTTCGAGGTGCATAAATCTTTTCCATTAGAACTAGCCAAAGAAAAATGTGAACTAGGTGAGCTAATTCTTCCTATTTACTAATATATATGCAAAAACTAAAGAGCAAACATAAGCAAATAACAGGAAAAACATCTATTGACTTTGTAAAGTGTGCATCCTTATTATTTCTAACCTAAGGACTAACTTAGATTTTTGGCTTTGTCAGGAAATGCCAAGACTTCAACGGCTTCTATAAAATTAGTGCATTTTAGTTTATTGAGGCGTGTAATCGGAAAGAAAATATTGACATAAGCAAACACTCATTTCTGGCTATAGAAAAGCAAATACAAACATAATTCCAAACAGCAGCAAATTACCCTACTCTTTCTGCTCCCAGGATTACTATAAAGTGTTCTAGACCTTGTTTCCAGGGACAGAACAGAAAGTCTTCTTCAGTTATGACCCTTCTTCTATTTTTTTAATATTTTATTTATTTATTTATTTGTAATATAGAAAAAGAAAGGTAAATAGAGAGAAAGAAAGAATGGGCCCATCAGGACCTCAAGCCACTACTAACGAACTCCAGACATATGCGCCCCCTTGTGCATCTGGCTTACGTGGGTCCTGGGGAATCGAACCAGGGTCCTTAGGCTTTGTAGGCAAATTTCCTTAACCACTAAGCCATTTCCCCAGACCTGCTTCTCCTATTTTTTAATCTAGAATTAACATCAGTAAATCCCTCCAACATTTTCAAAAAAAAAATTAATGTTTTTATTTATCTATGAGCAAAGAGAAGACAGACAGAGAGAATACATGTGGCAAGGCCTCTAGTCACTGCAGACAAACTCCAGATGCGCCACTTTGTGCTTTACGTGCATACTGAGAAATTGAGGCAAGTGCCTTAACTGCTGAGCCATCTTTCCAGACCGCTCCCCACCAACCTCTTAACATTTGTTTTCCCTGAGCTATGCGATCTGGGATCTCCACAGCTGCAGCAGACCAAATCTAGAGAACTTGGCTAATGGCCTAGGCAAGGACGTCGGTTGTTTTTTTCTTTAAGCCACCTTGCAAAATGCAAATAGAAAATTAGCATGTTTGGTAAGAAGAGGCTGACAGAGTCGATGTCCATGAGTTGCAGGCAAAAGTTTGCCAGGGGCTGCACTGATCAGCTCGGTGTGGACAAAGCAGTGGGCGTTAATTTTCTCCCAGCCCTGGAGGCTGGGAAGCCCAAGGTAAAAGTCCTGACAGCATCTAGCTTAGGGCAGAGGCCCTTCTCCTAGCGTTGGGAAGGACAAATCCTCACCCAGTCTTTCCTTACTGTTCTGACAGAGTGAGAGAGCTCCCTGGTGCCCCTTTACATAAGGACACTTATTCCATCAGATCAGGCCCCCACTCTCATGGTCACATTTAATTTTAATTACTTCCTTGCTCCAGATACATCCACAATGGGGATTGGGACTGCTTCAGCTTTAGAAAGAACCATATGCTTGGTCTGTTAGCAGTGCCTGTGGAAAAGTTTCCTGTGCTCAGGAATCCAGGTAAATAATTTAATCAGTCAGTCGCCATTTATTCCTAAGCTCCTACTGTACAGCAGGCCTCACCTCCCTGATGGAGGAAGAAAAGGAAGACCACATACTCAGAGGAAGAGAAGTGTGAGTGAACACTCGTATCTTAATGACTGTCCTCTTCGAATCTTCTGCACATTAACTTTGGTGGGTGTATTTATGGACTCTCTAAATGCTGTCTTTTCACATTAAGTACTATGCCTTGGGCAGAACAGTATGATCTAAATCAGGATTTGTTCCTCCCATGTTTTGATGCAACTGCATATTCCAAATAGTATTGCTGAATTTCCACTACTTATTTATTAAAAAAAAAAAAAAAAACTTTCTTTAATCAGTTGCTGCAAGCCCCTAGGGCAGGAGTTTTGCCTCACTTCACTGAAACCCAAAGCTACACAGTGATGGATACCTAACTGTTGAATGAATACAGGAACAACAATAATCACACACAAAATGAAAGATATTGTTTTAAACAAAATCATTAAAGAAAGAAGTTCCTAAAACCCAAATATTAGTTTTCCTAATATTTATCACTTTTTTCCATAAATCAACTTTTTAAAAAAATAGGATAGTTGGGCTGGAGAGATGGCTTAGTGGTTAAGGCATTTGCCTGAGAAGCCAAACGACCTAGGTTCGATTTCCCAGGACCCATGTAAACCAGATGCTCAAGGGGCACATGCGTCTGGAGTTTGTTTGCAGTGGCTAGAGACCCTTCCATGCCCATTCTCCCCAACCCCCCTCTGCCTCTCTCTCTCCTCTCCTCTCCTCTCCTCTTCTCTCTCTCTCTCTCTCTCTCTCTCTCTCTCTCTCTCTCTCTGCTTGAAATAAATAAAATTGAAAAAAAAAAAAAGCATAGTGGACCGGAGAGATGGCTCAGCAGCTAAGGTGCTTGCTTGCAAAACCTGATGGCTCAGGTTCAATTCCTCAGTATCTACATAAAGCCAAATGCACAAAATGGTGCATACATCCAGAGTTCTTCTGCAGTGGCAGGAGGCCCTGGCATGCCTAAACACACTTTCTCTCCAAACCTCTCTTTCTTTCTCTCTCTCTCCTTTCTCTTTTCCCTTCTTCTTCTCTATCTCTCTGTCTCAAATAAATATATAAGTAAATATTTTAAAAAACATTATAGGTGGGCATGATGGCACCCACCTTTAATCCTAACACTCAGGAAGCAGAGGTAGGAGGGTCTCCATGAGTTTGAGGTCACTGATAGACTACATCATGAATTCTAGGTCAGCCTGGACTAGAGAGAACACCTACCTCCAAAAAATGAAAAATCAAACAAACAACAAAACATAGTGTCTTTGCCTTTTAATCAATAGGTCAGAAATTTTAGAAAATTCCATTTGTTTTTGCCTCAGAGTCAATGATGTTTGCATGTGTGGTGGTAGTGGTGGTTTGTGCGTGCATGCGTGTGTGTGTGTGTGTGTGTGTGTGTGTGTGTGTGTGTATGCCAAAGAACACTCTATCGCTTATCTGATTGTTTCCCTGAGATGGGAGTCTCTTTCTCAGAATGCAGAGCTGCAGTTTTCAGGAGCCTCAGCAACTCTGCAGGCTCTGCTCCCTACAGGACTGGGGTTACAGATGCGTAACCAGACCCAGCTGTTTAGATGGCTCCTGGGGAACGTAACTCACGTGGTCTCCAGCTCTTTCAAGCCCTTATGCTTAGAGCAAGTGCCCTTACCCGCTGAGCCATCTCCCTGGCCTGAGTCCATTTTTGATGCCCATGTTGGTATTATCAAAGGCCGTGGATGGCACCAGACGGAGAGTGTCCTATTTCCTATCACGTGGTCCTCTCAAATGAAGCATGAGCACAGAATTTACTTTTCTCTTCTTTTTATTTTTTCTTTTTGGTTGTTCGAGGTAGGGTCTCACTCTTGCCGTGGTTGACCTGGAATTCACTATGCAGTCTCAGAGTTGCCTCAAACTCACGGTAATCCTCCTACTTCTGCCTCCCCAGTGCTGGGATTAAAGACGTGCACCACCACGCCTGGCTAGGATTGACTTTTCATCCTATGATTACTCATGAAGCTTCTCTTAGCCGCCAGGTTCTAGCCTACACCAGGGGGAATTAACAGTGAAGAGAATCGGACAACTCAGCTCTGCGACACTTACAAGCTAGCAAAGGAAGCAACGATACTCACAAATGCATGATCGCATACTGAAGTGAGTCTACAGAAGAAAGGGGGTACAGGCCTTTGCAAACAAAGAACATGGGATCAGAAAAGAATTCCAAGGGGCTGGATGAATGACTTAGTGATTAAGGCATTTGCCTGCAAAGCCAAAAGACCCAAGTTCAATTCCCCAGGACCCACATAAGCCAGATGCACAAGAAGGCGCATGCGTCGGGAGTTTATTTGCAGTGACTGGAGGCCCTGGCGCGCCCATTCTCTCTCTCTCCCTCCTTCTCTGTCAAATAAATAAATAAATAGGGCTGGAAGGCTGGCTTAGCAGTTAAGGCATTTGCCTGCAAAAGCCAAAGGACCCAGGTTCGATTCCCTAGGACCCACGTTAGCCAGATGCACAAGGTAGTGCAGGTATCTGGAGGTGGTAGCGGTGACCTCTGAACTACCACACTCCATTCTGAGTAAAATTCCAGTCAATTCTGAGTTCATTCAAGCAGCAACAATCCAACAAGGATCCCTTCTCCCTCGCCCTGGACACTGTTTACTCACTGGCTTCTAGAACGTCATGAACTCTGGCTAGCTCATTACCGACTCCTCCTTCTCCCCAAGACCCTTCATGTTGCGGTGCCCCAAATCTCAGTCTTCGATCCTCTAACCATCTCTCGTTCTCTCCCTCAATGATCTTCCATAGCCATAGCTTGGAATGCCATTTGTGCTGAAAGCTCTCGAGTTCGTATGTCCAGACCAGTTCACTCTAACCCCAAACACACATATCCAAGCCTGCTCTCCAGCAGTGATTCCCAGTTTAACGTCACAAAAACCAAAGCCTTTATCTCCCCAAGGTCAGCTTCAGCCTTCAGGCTTCCCGTCTTGGTTCATAGTAACTCCACTCAAGCCAAGTTGCTTTATCCCTGCGTTCTTGACTTCTCTCACACCCTTTGCACCCAATCCATCAGTAAACCATGCTCATTCTATTTTTAAAATACCTCTTGCCGGGCGTGGTGGTGCACGCCTTTAATCCCAGCACTCGGGAGGCAGAGATAGAAGGACTGCCGTGAGTTTGAGGCCACCCTGAGACTCCATAGTGAATGCTGGGTCAGCCTGGGCTACAGTGAGACCCTACCTCCAAAAACAGAAATTACCTCTGAAGCTGAGGTTCTAGTTCAGAGTTAGACTTCTTGCCTACTATGCACAAGCACATAGATTTAACTCCCAGTAACACAAAATACAAATAAAATATCTTCAGAATCCAGTCACTTCTTGTCACTTCAATCGTGAACACTCTGGCCCAAGCCATCAACTGGCTTCCATGGTGGAAAGAGCCTCCTAGCTGACCCCTCAGAACTACCCTTCCCTATCACCCCCACCCAACCCCCACTAAAGCCTCCTGTCTACTAACTACACAGCAACCAGAACCGTCCTTTAAAAACATAAAGGGAACTGGGTGTGGTGGCGCATGCCTTCAGTCCCAGCACTCAAGAGGCAGAGTTGGGAGGATCACCGTGTGTTTGAGGCCACCCTGAGACTGCATAGTGAATTCCAGGTCAGCCTGGGCTAGAGTGAGACCCTACCTCGAAAAAACAAACAAAACAAAAAAGCCATAAAGAGGGTTACATCATCAGTCTGCTCAAAAATACTCCAGTGGCTTCTCATCTCGGAGTAAGAGCCCAAGTCTTGCAATGGTCTTGCAGAAACACAGCACCTCCCCCTCTGGCCCCCTCCACTGGGCTGCTTCCTCACTCTTCCCTTTCTTCCCCCACAAAGCTCTATTTCCTCAGTCTTTAATCTCCTTCACTGTCATCTTTTCCACAAGGACTTCTTCTCTGC
This sequence comes from Jaculus jaculus, assembly GCF_020740685.1. NCBI lineage: Eukaryota > Metazoa > Chordata > Mammalia > Rodentia > Dipodidae > Jaculus > Jaculus jaculus. The sequence continues at coordinate 102,068,093 of NC_059111.1, read as the reverse complement.
CCAGTATATTTGAAATAGCAATCCAGTTCTCCAGCTCTCACTCCATATGCTCCTTACCTTGCTCCACGGTTTTGAAACTCTTATCAGCTTCCCAACACAATATATTATTCATGCATTCTGGTTATTGTCTGCCCGACAGAATGTAGGCTTGGGCAGGAAGGAATTTTGCTTATTTCTTGGACGCCTAGAACAGGGCCTGGTACACTGTAAGTGCCTAATGAATATGTGTTCGGTGAATAAATTAGATGAAAGGCAATGATGTCACAGTTAAAATATCTACAGAGAGGCTAGAGAGATGGCTTAGCGGTCAAGGCGCTTGCCTGTGAAGCCTAAGGATCCAGGTTCGATTCTCCAGGTCCCACGTAAGCCAGATGCACAAGGGGGCGCACGCATCTGGAGTTTGTTCGCAGTGGCTGGAGGCCCTGGCATGCCCAGTCTTTCTCTCTCTCTCTCTCTTCATCTCTAATAAATAAAAATAACTTTAAAAAATATATCTAGGACTGGAGAGATGGCTTAGCAATTAAGGTGCTTGTCTTCTAAGCCAAAGGACCCAGGGCCCGTGTAAGCCAGATGTACAAGGGGACACATGTATCTGGAGTTAGTTTGCAGTAGCTGGAGGCCCTGGTGTATCCATTCTCTCCCACTCTCTCTCTCTCTCCATGCCTAATTCTCTCCCTCTCTCTCTCAAATAAATATATAGAATAAATTTATTTATGTATGTATATGTGTGTGTATATATATGTATATATGTATATATGTATATATGTATATGTATGTGTGTGTATGTACACACACACACACACACACACACACACACATATATATATATATATATGTATGTATGCAGTGTATCCAGGAGAGAAAATGGTGATGACGGGAAAGAACCAGTGTGTTCCTATTAACAGGTTAGCATTTATTCGCACATTTACACAAATGCCTTCATCAAATTATCTGGTTGTTACTTTGGAAAGTGGCCTGAGGCAGAAAGAAGGTCTGGTCTTTCTGGGAGAGCTTAAGTACTTCTAAAGTTTTCCTACAATCCATCAAGCTCTAAAGAGGAAAATGACTGTGAACTTGTACTCCTAGGGTAAATGAATAGTGAGCATGGCCCCACAAGCCCTAAATTTCTTTAAACAATCAGGCCTTTGCTTTGAAATTCATATACATTCCATACTTCCCTCCATAATATATGTATTTTAGTAGAAAAATAACATTAGCCAGGCATGGTGGCGCACGCCTTTAATCCCAGCACTTGGGAGGCAGAGATAGGAGGATCGCCGTGAGTTCGAGGCCACCCTGAGACTATCAAGTGAATTCCAGGTCAGCCTGGGCTAGAGCGAGAGCCTGCCTCAACCAAAAAAGAAAAGAAAAGAAGAGAAGGAGGAGGAGGAGAAGAAGAAAAGTAGCATTGAACTCCCCAGCAGTTTAGCTCTCTGACTTCTCCATCTCAGGGTACACTATACAAGCCAGAAAGGGGTGCCCTGTGCTTCACATACCCCTTCCCCAGGAAGCACGAGAAGTACAGGAGACTCACAGACTATCTTGGAACTAGCAAACAGTAATAACCACTCAGAATGCAAAGACAAGTTGCAGCATAAATACAAGCTTGCTTCTTGCTTTGGCTGGCCGTAGTGATCTCTCTTGAAAGTCTTATTAAAATGTTCCCTCAAATTAAGTGACTCCCATGAAAATTTCTGGCTTTGTTTTCAGAGGCTCCTCATGACCAAACACTGGTTTAGAGAACTCAGCGAGCTGTGCATTACAGTTTATGTTTTCCCTTTGGTATCTTTAGCAGTTCTAACTTGGAAGAAGTCATTACCACTGATGAGAGAAAATGGGGAGAAGAGGATTTTTAGCAAAAATTATATTAATGTGCATTTGCATTAGTAACTAAATAAAAATAAAAGAAACAAAACTTTACATCTTTTAAATCAAAGTTTGGAGTGGGGCTGGGGAGATGGTTCAGCAGCTAAAAGCACTTGCTTGCAAAGTCTGCTGGCCCAGGTTCAATTCCCCAGCCCACATGTAAAGCCACATACACAAAGTGGTGTATGCATCTGGAGTCCATTTGCATCCATATTCTGACTCTAGCACCCCCACTCCATCACAAATAAATAAATAATATTTTTAGAGTTAGAAGCGAAAGGAGGTTACAGGCAGACAATGATACCTTAGCCAGCTAGAACGCCCCTCCTCCACGCCTCTTTTCTTCCCGTCCTCCTCCATTAGACCTGAACTTTTGGATGAAAAGCCACATTGGGGTTAGGGGTGATTCTTTGCTGTGGTGAGTTTAAATCAGACCCCTGATTCTTCCATGCTGCAGATTGGACTCATTTGTCGACGCCCTAACCCCTGGTACCTCAGAACACATCTGTGCTTGGAAACAGGCTCTTTGCAAGGTAATTAAGTTAAAAATGAAGTTATTAAAGGGACGCCTAACCCAGTAGGACTGCTGTCCTTGTAAAAAGAGACCAGAACACAGACAAGCACAGAAGAAAGGCATCTGAAGACCCTGGGAGAAGACAGTCCTCTGTATGGCAAGGAGGTGCGCAGTAGGAGAAACCAGGCTTGCTCACCCCTCAAAACTGAAAATTCCACCCCCAAAGGGAGCAGGGAATTGAAAGGAGTGAAGGAATATGAAGGCAATGCCCACCTGCAGAAACAAAACAGGACTTAGAGGGAGAATAAAAGCCTGAAAAGGCAACTGTACTTTAGACTTACAAAGGACCCCTGGCCTTACCATGCAGGAGTCCCCCTTGTAAGGACCAATGTACCCTTGTCAACTGGAGAAGGCTTTCCAGAGCTCCCCAGGAAGCCCACACCAGTCACTGTGCAGAACCCACATGGTTGAAAGGAATGCCTTTCACCCCTGAAGCAGGAGCCAGCTCAGCCCAGAGCCACGAGTCTCCAGGGGGAGGCAGAGGCTCGGCCATCTGCCCCAGATGAAGTTTCCCGCATCTCAGCAGGCCCAGAACAAGCAAATCCTGGTGACCTCACGTTCAAAGCTGGTAAAAAAAGAAAAAGTTTAATTTTAATTTAATTAAGCAACTGGTAGCAAGAGCTCAAGAGATGCATAAATGTGCTCGGGGCTGACCATGCTTCGGCGGGTGGCAAAGGAAGAAAGAAAACTGTCTCCATTTTGTTAAGCCCAACCCAGTTGCCCCCCCCCCAAGTGAAGAGGGGCAGTGATTATGCAAAGGAATTGGTTTCTGAAAGGATCCGGAATCCAATCAACTTTGTTTTCCTTGCACTGATAAGGGCTTACCAGGGAAAACCCATAATCCTAGCACTAATGCAGTCTTAGTACAATCTGCCAATAAATCTTCAAAGAAAATGTGTCAGCAATGCGGTTATTAAATAGATGGGAAAAAACATATTCCATGGTACAAATTCAAACAACGCACTTCATTATTGCACAAATTCAGGTCTCTTCCGGGTCAAATTTGGTTCCCCAAAGTGACGTGGTATCTAAGTAGCCCTACTCCTTCCAAGCCTAGTGCCAAAAAGTTGCTCAGTCAGGGAGTGACAGTACACACCTGTATTCCTAGCGCTCAGAAAGCTGAGGCAGGAGGACTACCACAAGTTTGAGACCAGCCTGGGCTACATAGAAAGTAAAGAGATACATAGCAAAACCCTGTCTTCAAAAAAAAAAAAAAAAAAGTGGGCTGCAGAGATAACAGTTAAAGGCCCTGGCTTACCAAACCTGATGGCATCAGTTCAATTGCCCAGTATCCGCATAAAGCCAGATGCACAAAGTGGCCCATGTGTCGAGTGTTAGTTCACAGCAGCAGGAGGCCCTAGTATGCCCATCCCCCCTCAACTAAATAAAATAAACATATCTGTTAAGGGATGGAGAGATGGCTTAGTGGTTAAGGCGTTTGCCTGCTGAACCTAAGAGCCATTCATTGTTAGAATCTCCAGGTCCCACCTATAGCCAGACACAAAAGCGACACAAGCATGCAATGTCGTACATGCGCACAAGGGGGCGCACACATCTGGAGCTCCTTCACAGCAGCTGAAAGGCGCTGGTGTGCCCATTCTCTCTCTCTCTCTCTCTCTCTCTCTCTCTCTCTATCTATCTCTCTCAAAATAAAGAAACAAATAAATAAATAAAATAGTTGTTAAAAACAAATGAAAAGAAAATCACTTGGCCAACCAACAATAACTAAGTGCCTACAATGAGCCAAGCAGAGGACAGAATGGAATAAACAGAGGAAAGAGCTAAGGTCCTTCTCTCAAAGAACATATTAGCACGTAAGGCAGAGGGTGGCGGAGGTTAGCAGACTTGAATGTAGGGTGAATGTGCTCCAGCTGAGGCAAGATGAAAGAAGATGTGGGAACTGAAGAAGGTGAACTCATACCTGGGAGTCTGGAAACACCTGGATTTTCACTTTGGATCTGCTTCTAGTGCTTTGTAATTTGTCTGACGGTTGACAAAGGTCAAAGAGTCTTATCTCACCAACTGCTCCTCTTGTTCCTGCCTGACAGCCTACACCACAAGGGTGAGTTGACAGGTCTATCTACACTGGTCGGCAATAGCCACAGAAGAGATGTGTTGGCACTATCTGAGGGAAGACGGGGGTATGATATTTTTTTTAACTAGGTAATGGGAAAATGATAGACTTGGCACAGGAGGAACCCCACAGATGTCACCAAGCACCGTCTTGGAGCTGCTGGAGCACGGGCCTTGGGACAGCAGGGAGTGTGGTGGCTTGTGATGGAGAGATGTCCAAACAAAGACAGCCGAGACCTGGTCCCACTCTTCGTAACTACTTACCTGGACCAACAGATTTATCTCTTATTAGTGTCAACCTTCTCCCTGGTAAAGTAGACGTAGGCTGCCTACCTAAAGGAAGCTTGGGAAACCAAAGGCTCTGTGAGAAGTAGAAAGAACACTGAGCCTGAAAAACACTGTGTAAATGTAGGAGAGGGTTATAATTAACCTAGCCATGAAGCTGCCTTGGGGTTTGATTAAAATACACTGTACCCCCCTGGATCGACAAAGTGTGAACATAGTTTTAAAAAAAAATAGGGACAGCTACTCCTAAACAGAGACAGTTGGTGTGTGGGCAAAGCCCCATAAGCATTTGCTATGCCAGGAAACTTGCATATGCTTAGAAGCTAGCACGTTTCTGTTGGCCTTATAGCAGCAGTGTAGCAGAGCTCACAAAATGAAATCTGTACAGGCAGGACCACTGCCAAACACAACTGTCCCAACTCCTTAAAAAAAGAAAAAAAGTGTGTGGAACACCAATCGCTATCAATGGAATGAAATATGGCCTGTACTACTTACTAGACAAGAGGAGCCATGCAGCGGACGCACACACGGCAGAGGCCGGCAGAGCCTCTGGAAAGTGGCCTTGCCCTACCCATTTAAAGAATGAACAATGGGCTGGAGAGATGGCTTAGCAGTTAAGCGCTTGCCTGTGAAGCCTAAAGACCCTGGTTCGAGGCTCGATTCTCCAGGATCCAGATGCCCAAGGGGGCACATGTGTCTGGAGTTCGATTGCAGTGGCTGGAAGCCCTGGTGCACCCATTCTCTCTCTCCCTTCCTCTTTCTCTCTCTCTTTCTCTCTCTCTCTCCCACATTCTCTCCCTGTCTGTCAGTCTCAAATAAATAAAAGTAAACAAACAAAAATATTTAAAGAATGAACAAAACCCCTTTTAATGAAGGAAGGGTTCCAGATAGGGAACCGGTCCCATCCTGACAAATGATTTACAGAAACAGTACTTTTTCTATCTGATTACAGTAAATTTTCCAATACAATGAGTGCTTTGTTTGGCTGAACCATGTAATAGTCATTCACACTGTCTAATGAAACTACTAATGACAAAAATCTCTGCATTGCAGGCAATAAAAAAAGGGGGTTGCTAACCTCTTACAGTGTGTTAGTGTTGCCATCAAGCAGCAATGACTCCTGTAGGGCCTCCCCTCTCCTCCACTGGTTCTCACCTAAAACCTCCTAAAAGAATCAAACTCCTCTCCGACACATATATTGGCATAGTCTGCACACAAGCACACACGTGAAGACACAGACACTGTCCCAGAACTTGAAGAAAAGCAAGGGGTGCTTGCCAATATGGCAAGAGCAGGGTTTCAACTCGAAATGTAATTTTTGTTTAAGTTTTTAAATTCAGTTTATTTATTTGAGAAAGAGAGAGAGAGGCTAAGAGAGAAAGAGAGAGGAAAGGAGAGAAAGGAGCCTTTAGCTGCTGCAAATGAACTCCAAATGCATGCATGTGCCACCTTGTGCATCTGGTGTGGGTCCTGGGGAATCAAACCTGGGTCCTTGGGCTTTGTAGGCAAATGCCTTAACTGCTAAGCCATCCCTCCAGGCCAAGATGTAATTTATTTTACTTTCTTTTTTAATATTTTTATTTTTATTTATTTATTTATTTGAGAGAGAGAATCAGAAATAGGCAGGTAGAAAGAGAGAAAATGGGCACAGCAGGGCCTCCAGCCACAACTCCAGATGTGTGTGCCCCCTTGTGCAACTGGCTTATGTGGGTCCTTTGGCTTTGCAGGCAAGCACCTTGTCTGCTAAGCCATCTCTCCAGCCTCCAAGATGTAATTTTTGATAATATAGTCGTTAAAACTAAATCCCAGCACAACAAAAATATTTGCTATCTTAATACAGAGTTGACTGTAAAGGGTATGCTACATATACTTTTTATTAAGCAATCCTACATATGTTTTTATTGATAGTTGACTATTATCCATTGGTCTCTCTAATTTTTTAAATATTTTATTTACTTATTTATTTATCTGAGATTGAGAAAAAGGCAGATACAAAGAGAGAATGGGCACTCCAAAACCTCTAGCCAGTGCAAACGAATTCCAGATACATATGCCGTCTTGTGCATCTATCTGGCTTTACGTGGGTACTGGGGAACCGAACCTGGATCCTTTGGCTTTGCTGGCAAGCACCTTAATTGCCAAGCCATCTCTGCAGCCTTGATCTAATTTTGTTTGTTTGTTTGTTTTCACCAAGTAATAAAGAGGAGCCCTAGGGCATCCTAAGATGTGTATCTGGACTGTTTCCATTGCAGCAGTTCCCAAGCCAACTAAAGCAACTCAGAACAGTTGGTAAAACCTAGGCCCACGGCTACCACAGCACCTTCACCTAGACCAGGAAAAAACTGGGAATTCATCCCTTCAGCCGTCTCAACTAAGGCTCTTTAATCTGCATTGAAGTCTGTAGCTAAAGAAAATAATATTTATCATCAAATGCAGATCAAGAAAATGAAAGAAAAACATAGGAAAAAACTCTATTATTCTAGTTTTTAAAGGTTAAAGTGAAAAACAAAAAGATTGCATGAGACATTTTATTGTCATTCATTAACTAATCATTTAAGAGTTAGTCAACAGGCAACAGATTTAGAGTCATTTTGCCAAATCCAAATGGGTTTCAAAAGAGCCAAATATTTGTTGACCAAATCTGTGATAGCTTCGTGATAGACTCGGGTAGGCCGGTAGGTGATAGACTTGGAATTTGGTAAGTTACCTAATAGCCCACAGGCTAAACCTCAAGGGGTTATTTTAATAATGTCGCACTCAAATCAAGGCTTTGAAAATTAATTTTTTTTTCTCCTATCCAACAGTCTGTGAGGACTCTTAAGTCAAAATGGCTTATGGGGGAGCAGGAGACATTTTCTGCAGAGGTATAGCCACTGGAAAGTTGCATATGGTACTTTATAAGAAATAATCCCCCACCGGTGCTCATTCAGGCAACCCTAATTAAACGCAGTAGGTCACACGCACACCAACACAAGGAAAACAAAAAGACATCAGAGTAGAAGAGGGACTAGCTGGAAAGAGAAACAGGTTCAGTAGAGGGGAAAGGGTAGGAGGGACAAGAGCAGATTGAGGGCACATGATCTACAAATACATCACATACATGCATAAAGAATAAACCTTCGAGGGGCTGGAGCAATGGCTTAATGGTTAAGGCGTTTGCCTGCAAAGCCAAAGGATCCCAGTTCGACTCCCCAGGACCCACGTAAGCCAGATGCACAAGGGGGCACATGTGTCTGGAGTTCGTGTGCAGTGGCTGCAGGCCCTGGTGCACCCTTTGTCTCTATCTCTCTTTCTCTCTCTCCCTCTTTCTCTCTCTCTCTCAAATAAATAAATAAAATATATTTTTAAAAAAATAAAACAAAACATGCTTACTTATAAAGTAGACCATGTTCAGGCATCTCTCTAAACAAACACCAAAATGAATGCATTCAGTTGAGTGTCTCGCATGGATGCTTACTACTTTACATTTGAGGTCTATATAATCATTCCATTGCTCAAAGCATATTTGGAATTCTTCTGTGGGTATACTTTTTAACTTTTTTTATTTATTTGTTTATCAGAGAAAGAGGGGAAGGAGTGAGAGAATGGGCACGACAGGGCCTCCAGCCACTGCAGACGAACTCTAGACACGTGCTGCCCCTTGTCTGGCTTACATGGATCCTGGGGAATCGAACCTGGGTCCTTTGGCTTTGCAGGCAAACGCCTTAATCGTGAAGCTATCCCTCCAGCCAGAGGATACTTTTTAGAATAGGTTTATGAGGGGCTGAGGAGATGGCTCATCAGTGAAAAGAGCTTCCTTGCAAAGCCTGCTGGCCCAGGTTCAATTCCTCAGCACTCACATAAAGCCACTCATGGGCCACAATAATTTGCGGTGTCAGGAAACCTTTATCTCTAAAAGAAGTTGGAGCACACAACTCCTGTGACCTCCACGCACCAAGGCACACACCCATACCTAACTAACTAAATATTTAACATTTATTTTTTTATTTATTAGAGAGAGAGAAAGAAAGAAGCATAGAGAGAATGGGCACACCAGGGCCTTCAGCCACTGCAAACAATCTCCAGATGCATGTGCCACTTTGTGCATATGGCTTATGTGGGTACTGGAGAATCAAACCTGGGTCCTTTGGCTTGGCAAGCAAGTGCCTTAACCTCTAAGCAATCTCTCCAGGTCTGATTTTATTTTATTTGATTTTATTTTTTTGGTTTTTCGAGGTAGGGTTTCACTCCAGCCCAGGCTGACCTGGAGTTCACTATGTAGTCTCAGGGTGGCCTTGAACTCACAGCAATCCTCCTACCTATGCCTTCCAAATGCTAGGATTAAAGGTGTGCACCACCTGGTTAAATAAATATTTTTTTTAAAAAGATTAAAAAGAATAAGTTTATGAAGGCTGGAGGGATGGCTTAGCAGTTAAGACATTTGCCTGCAAAGCCAAAGGACCCAGGTTTGATTCCCTAGAACCCACGTTAGCCAGATGCACAAGGGGGTGCACGCATCTGGAGTTCATCTGCAATGGCTGGAGGCCCTGGTGCACCCATTTTCTCTCTCTCTCTCTTTCTGTACCCTTTCTCTACCAAATTAATAAATAAAAATATTTTTAAAAGAATAGGTTTAGGAGCTACAAAAACTTCACCTATTATTATACACTACATGCACATGCAATCTAGTCAAACCCCAGATATGCAGAAGATATACGGGCTGAAAGTAACGGTGTGTGGTTGGGCTTGCTTTATGTTTATGCAAGACTACCAGTATTTTGAGGCTCCTGTAAATTTATGTCAATTAAAATAACACCATCATGTGATGAGAAAGCCAGATGGAATCAGGAACATCTCGGACCAGTTTTCCCGTCTCTCGCCACATAATCCACCTGCTATCAGGTCCAAGCTGCCTGCAGAAAAATGCTAGAATGGCTCATACTTCCCAAGAAGAAGGGATATGTATCAGAAGTGAGGACTTTTAGGGAGAAATGACCATTCAACAAAAGTTCCAAGGGAACCGGGTGAGGTGGCGCACGCCTTTAATCCCAGCACTCGGGAGGCAGAGGTAGGTGGATGGCCGTGAGTTCAAGGTCAGCCTGAGACTACATAGTGAGTTCCAGGTCAGCCTGGACTAGAGTGAGACGCTAGCTCAAAAAACCAAAAAAAAAAGTTCCAAGGGAACGTGAACATGGTTCTATCCAGGAACTCCCAACCCAGCATTGTTATAGAGTACGTGGCCCAACCGAACACACTCACGCTCAAGGTTATAGTGGGGGTCTTGAATGACCCCCAGAAGCCTGATTATATAGAACTTGATCCTCAGACTGTGGTGAATCTTTAGAGAGGCAGGGCCTACTGGGGAGACGTTAGGTCACTGAAGAGGATATTAGGACCTGGCCCCTTCCTGTGTCTCTCTTTGCCTCCTAACCTCCATGAGAAGAGCAGTTTTCCTTACCACACATTTCCACCACAGTGTGCCACCTCATCACAGGCCCAAAAGCCACATCGCCAATCATCCATGGGTTGAAACCTCTGAGATCGTGACACATGGGTCTCCCACGGCCCCCTCAAATAAACAAAAATATTTCAGAATCTGCATATTCCTAAACTACCCAAGTGACTATGGCTGTTGCCTGAATTAAGAGATACTGTGTTCATTTCACAGAGTAAATGTCCAAGGGGAGCAGATCTGAAAGTAAGTCAATGCTTTGATTCAACTGAGCACAATGATTTCTCAAGTAAATGTCACTAAACCTGTGATTAAGGACTAAAACACATTAATTCAGTAGATACATATGATCTATGATTTGTTATAGATCTAAAATATTGAAAATCAAATTCCTGTGCCCAGTCAAGGCATTTTATACTACCTAGTATAGAGCTCTAATCTAACCTGTATCCCTCTTTGGAAGGCCTCAACGATGGGCCTTTAACCATAAATTGCTAGCTACATTTAAGTCCACTCAGCAAGTTGATGCTTCAGTTCAGAATTAATTAACATTTAAACCCTTAATCAGAGCCAGACATATAAGAAAGTAAAAGCAATAAATATTTATAATAATAGGAGATGGAAATGTATAGCCACAAAATATGTATCCTACCTGATAGCCTAAATTTCACATTGGAAACATATTTCATCACTTTCAATCTTGGTTTCTCGATTTATAGCAAGTGCTCCTGGGAGGGACAGGCACTGCGCCTTGTTGGCCGTTTTCAACTAAAAATAAAGGCTGTACTCAGATTCCTTCTGGGGATGAAGGGCTATAAACAGGAAGGAAAGAAAAGAACTGCTGTAATTCAGAGGAGAGATTATGTCACGGGAAGAAAAGACTGTGATAGAGGAGGCTGGAATCTCCAAAAACAAACTTCCCATCTGCCGCCTGGTCCAGTTCTGCTGTGGCCCACAATGGTAGAAGCTCAGAATGGCTTCAGCTAAGTTATAGAAGTTTTGTTAGGATGGATTAATGACAGATTTTTGTTTTGTCTTGTTTTGGTTTTGGTTTTGGTTTTGGTTTTTTTGTGAGTAAAGTTGGCCAAGATGGTGCCAAAGCAGAGTATTCAAAACAGAAACTTCATCTAAGACCCAAAGGCAACGACAAACAATTACAACTGAAAATGTGCAGACACATTCTCTCCCCGAAGGCTCTGCTGGGAACAAATCACTTTGACAAGGACCTAACATGACCTATATGTAAGTTTTCCTGGGCTGAGAAAATTTTCCTATTCAATCTACAAGATTTTCTTGGGAATTTTCAAGATTTTTTTTTTTTTGTGGCATTACTATAAACCAGGGACAATTCTGAGACCTAAATTCATATTAATCCCCTTGGACTGTAGAGATGGCTCAGTGGATAAAAGCCTCTTGCTTGCATAGTCAGCTGGCCTGGGTTCAGTTCCCCAGTAGACACAAAGCCAGATGCACAAAGTGGCCCATGCCTCTGGAATTCATTTGCAATGGCAGGTCCTGGCACACTTATTCTCTCCTCCCATTCATAAATAGATAAAAATACTTTAAAAAAATGTTAACCCACTCAATCAACTATTGTAATAAGCCTAAGCCTATAAGTTGATTATAAACATAATTTGTTTTATGACAAAGAAACTAAAGTATATGAAAGTTGGGTAATTTATTCAAAGTCACACAGCAAACAGTGAAGCTTAGAGGCAATATAACTCTAAGGTGGTCTACACTCTTACTAACTTTTTACAGAAGATATTGAAAACAATAGCCCAGGGCCTAGAGAAATGGCTCAGCAGTTAAAAGCACTTGCTTGCAAAGCACTTGATAGCCCAGATTCAATTCCACAGTACACACGTGAAGCCACCTGAACAAAGTGGCACATGTATCTAGAGTTCATGTGCATCAGCGAGGGGCCCCTGTGCACCCATAGTCATTCTCTCTCTCTCAATAAATATTTTTTCAAAAACATTAAAATAAAACAACAGCCTAAACCAGTCATCTTACACAAAAAGTTTTAAAATCCAGATGCTGCTATAAATAACTTTTTAAAAATATTTTATTTTTTTAAATTTATTTATTTGACAGAGAAAATGAGGGAGAGAGGAAGAGAGATAGAATGGGCATGCCAGGGCCTCCAGCCAGTGCAAACTAACTCCAGATGCATGTGCCCCCTGTGCATCTGGCTAACATGGGTCCTAGGGAATCGAACCTGGGTCCTTTGACCTTGCAGGCAAGTGCCCCAACCACTGAGCCATCCCTTCAGCCCATAAATAACTTTTAATATTACATTTTCTTGTATTAACATGCATTAACTGTACATGTTAATGACATGTAATGTTATCTTTATATACCTGCTGTCTCCCACCTTTCCCAGTCTCCCATAATCATTTTTCTAAATTCATTTTTTCTTATTTCAACGTGAGAGGAAATACCTGGGACTTGTCTTGCTGTGTTTGGCTTGTTTGACATAATATCCTCCAATTCCAAACATGTTGCTATGGAATTCCATCCTTATTTATGACATTACATTCCATTGTGCTTATATACATTTTCTTTATTCTAGGTTGACCCCAAATAACATGAACATGCAGGTACATTTTGGCATGTTGGTTATATATCTTTGGAAGCACACCTAGGAGGAGGATGGCTTGATCACATGGAAGGGCTTTAATGGTTGCGCTAATCTTTATTGCCGGTAACAGTGAATGTAACGGATATTTTTTTTTCCCTTCACATTCTTACCAGCATTTATTTTGGTGACTTTTCAGGGAGGGGATACAATAGTTATCCTAACTGAGATTACATCTTGTTCATTTTCTTTTGCATTTCTCTAATGGCTAATAAGATATTGAGCATTTTTTCATACATTTTCTGGCCACCTGAATTTCTTCTTTTGTGAAGTATTATCCACAAAAAAATCACTTCCTGGTTGTTGTTGTTGTTTTTTAAATTGGATTACTTGGGTCTTGTTTAGTTGTTTTTTAGTTGCTTGTACATTCTGCATATTGATCCTTTGTCAGGTAAATAGTTGGCAAATAGTGTCTCCCATGTGGTAGGGTGTCTCTTCACTCTACTCACTCTTCCCTTTGCTGGGTTTCAGTGTGATCCCATTTTTGTGGCTTTGTGGTACTTCCGTGGTTATAACAAAAAAAAAAAAGTGATCCCATTTTTGTGGCTCTGTGGTACTTCTGTGGTTACAATTAAAAAAAAGTTCTCCTGTTATTTCTAATAGTTTCGGGGGTTTAAAATCTTTTTATTTTATTTTTGGGAGGCAGACAGAATGGGTGTGCCAGGACTTTCAGCCTGCTGCAAACCAACTCCAGACACGTGCGCACCCTTGTGGAACATGTGCGACATTGCATGCTTGTGCCACAGTACATCCAGCTATGTGGGACCTGGAGATTTGAACATGAGTTCTTAGGCTTCGCAGGCAAGCACCTTAACCACTAAGCCATCTCTCCAGTCCAGTTTTGAGTTTTACATTTAAATCTTCGGTCTAGTTGGACTTGACTTCTGTACAGGTGAGGAGATATGAATCAAGTTTGTTAAAACATATGGATATCCAGATCCTAACACCACTTAATGATGATGCATCTTTCTCCCAGGTGTATCTTTTTATACTTTTGTCAAGATTCCAATACCTGTGTGAGTTTATTTCTGGAATTTTTATCCTGTTCCATTAGTTAATTAACAATTGGTTATTATGACTAGAGTGTGTCTTAAAATTGAGTATTTTAATGTTTTCCTCTAGATTGCTTTAGCTATTCAAGGTCTTTGTATTTCCATATGAATTTTTTAAAATATATATTTGAATAAATTTAATCAACAAGCTGAAAGAACTCTGCACTGGAAACTACAAAACACTGATGAAAGACCCTGAATTAGACACAACTAATGGAAAGCTCTCCTGTGTTCTTGGATTACACAGCTTGATATTGTTTAAATGTCCATATGACTCAAAGCAATCCCCATGAAAATAGCAACGACATCTTTAAAGAACTAAAAGATGTTTTAATTGTGTTCCTAGAACCTGATGAATCTTGGAAGGAAGTCTGTATTTAATCTAATGTGAGTGACCAGGTTAGAATAGCATGCCTTTGTTGATATTGGGGAATTTTTTCAATGCCAAAGTTGCAAATGGCACAGACACTGTCTTCAAGTGAGTGAGCAAAAAAAAAAAAAAAAAAGTAAACTGAGGCTGGAGAGATCTCCCAGTGGTTATGGGTGCTTATTTGCAAGGCCTGATAGCCTGGGTTCAATTCTTCAGTACCCACATAAAGCCAAATACATAGAGTGGTGCATGCATCTGGAGTTCATTTGCAGTGACCGGAGGCCCCAGCCCACCTCCCAACCCTGCTTGACAATATTTAAAGATAAAAAGATTTAAAAGGGAATAGAATGAAAACAAGAATAGAATGGGGAGATAGCTTCATCATGGGAATTCACACTGTTAGCGAGGGAACTTGTAAAATAACAGATTTTTTTTAAATAACATTATGAATCAGAAGAGAAAATCATGAATAGAACACTTTGGCAGCTCACATAAGAGAAAATGATAGTTACTTATGGGAAAACATAGCTATTTAACAGATAAGTTCTGCAAAAAGAACTAGTATGTATGCCAAGGGTGATGAGATTTAAGGCAGTTACAAACTAAACACGTTAAGAAAAAAAAAAAAAAAAGCTAACATTTTCAGAACCATGGACAGAGCCCAAGAAATTCCACTAGCCTCTGGCATCCAAGTGGGTTGATTCTTTTTTGTTTTGAAATAATAACCAAGATTAGGCTAAGCAATCCTTGACAATACTTAAAACTATAGGGGGCAATGCAATCTTTCATTTCTTCAAACTCTGTTACAAATGCATACAGATAACTATAGTGTGAAGGAAGCCTTGTTACAATGCTGGTGCAAGAAAATTCAAACATTTATAGGATTGGGGGAGGGGGTTCTGTGTTATTGTAATGGTAACTGCAATACAGGTTTTCATGTTGAAAAGTAATGCATTAAATTACTACATACATGAGTAAACAACGACCCACTAGCTACTATCACAGGTGAACTCTAAAACCTCACTGACTTAAGTAACAAGTATATTTCCTACTTATTAAATTACAGTTGGCCAGCAAGACATGGAAGATCACTTTTTGTTACATTCAGGGATTTAGGATTCCCAAGACATCACCTCCCTAAGTCTTTGCTTTTCAATGTCACCCAGAGTACCAACACCAAACAGAAGTTAGATGAAAAGCCGGGTGTGGTGGCGCACGCCTTTAATCCCAGCACTCAGGAGGCAGAGGCAGGAGGATCACCGTGAGTTTGAGGACACCCTGAGGCTACATAGTGAATTCCAGGTCAGCCTGGACCAGAATGAGACCCTACCTTAAAAAAAAAAAGGAGAAGTTAGATGAAACTGTATATGTGTGTGTGTGTGTGTATGTCAGCATGGAAAAGGAATATGTCATTTATACCAACAAATGACTGACCAGTCACATGTCCATGCCTAACTGCCAATGCTGCTAGGGAACTAGGTTGAGTGAGCAGACAGTCATGCTCTTCAATGAACAACCATTTAACATACAATAGAATCTAGACTGTATTGTAGCAAAATATTTGCAGCGGATGAGAACTTAGTGAAGCTATTCGAATCCCCCTCGAACCTGGGGGAATGCCAGCTGTGAAGTACAAGGTAAAGGGGCCAAGAAGCGAGTCATGTTGCATCTTTCCCTCCAAACGCCGTGTCTCAGGCCATCAGTGTCAATGGCAAGTTAGAGATCGCTGGTGTCAAGACACTGTCAGCGCTTACATTTCTGCTCACCGACCC
Source organism: Jaculus jaculus (assembly GCF_020740685.1). Lineage (NCBI taxonomy): Eukaryota > Metazoa > Chordata > Mammalia > Rodentia > Dipodidae > Jaculus > Jaculus jaculus. The sequence continues at coordinate 102,052,029 of NC_059111.1, read as the reverse complement.
GCTGACTTCTGTGACTACAAGGACACAATAGCAGCTGTCTTATTCAGCACTCCATCATGATAGCAAGATGTATGTGATAATTAACTTACAGAAGAAAAGGTTTACTAGGGCTTATGGTTTTGTGGATTCTACCTAGTCCAAGATCTGGCAGACCCATTGCTCTGGCCCTCTAATGAGCATGCTGGGTGGCAGTCAGTGTCAAGCACAGCAGAGCAAACTTCTTATCCCAAGACTAGAAAGTCAAAGTGAGGGCTGGAGAGATGGCTTAGCAATCAAGGAGCTTGCCTGCCAAGCCTAAGGAGCCATGTTTGACCCTCCAGGTCCCACATCAGCCAGACGCACAAAAGGTAACGCAGGTGTACAAGGTCACACATGCCCACTAGGTGGCCCATGTGTCTGGGGTTTGAATTCAGTGGCTGAGGCCCTGGCATGCCAATTCTCTCTCTCACACACGCACACACAAACACACACATAGAAAAAGGCCAGTCTGAAGCTGCGTGTGGTGGCACATACCTTTAATCCCAGCACCTGGGAAGCAGAGGTAGGAGGATCACGGAGAGTTTGAGTCCACCCTGAGACTACATAGTTAATTCCAGGTCGGCCTGGACCAGAATGAGACCCTACCTCAAAAAAATAAACAAACAAAAGGCCAGCCTGTTGGGCTTGCCTCAAAAGAAAATAAAAATAAGTTTTTTAAAAGTCAAAGTGAAAGAGTAAGGGGCTGAGGTCCCACAGTTCTTTCCGAGGGGGATGAACTAAGAGCCTCTGAAAGGTTCCACCACTTCCCCATTGTGCCGTCGTGGTGACTAAGATTCTTAACACAGTCAAGATCCAAGTTAGCCAGCATCCCGCCCAGCGGAGCTCAAGAGCGGTCTGACCTAACCAGCAGAGCCAGGCCCAGAGTGACCAAAGCGGAACCAGCTTCACACTCGATGTAGAGAAGCTTCTCTTTTCAGATGGCGGTTACCACTAGGGTGACTCAAAACTCAACCAAAGTGATGAGAAAAAGTGACAGTGGAGGTGTTTAGCACTAAGTGAGACAACTTCTCACACCCACCAAGGCTCAGGGACCACTGAAGAAGAGGTGGTCGGAAGAATGTAAAGCCAAAGAAAGGGGAGGCGTGCTTTGCAACACTGTCTTCCAGACACAAAGTGGCCTTGTTATTCATGACATTACCGTGACTGATGCTACCTACACCAGACATGCATGATAGGAATGAAAAAATAATGACATTAAAAGAGGAGTGACATTAGTTGGAAGGACCCAGAGCTGGAGAGATGCTCAGTGCTTAAGGCACTTACCTGCAAAGTCTAAAGACCTGGGTTCAATTCCCCAGTACCCACGTAAAGCCAGAGGCACAGGGTTGCACATGCATCTGAAGTTAGCTTTCAGTGGCTGGAGGCCCTGATGCACCTATTCTCCCCCTTTCTCTGTGTGTATGTGCGCACACACGCGTGTGTGCACCCTATCTCTCTGCTTGCAAATAAATAGAAAGGAAGGAAGAGAGAAAGAAAGAAAGAAAGAAAGAAAGAAAGAAAGAAAGAAAGAAAGAAAGAAAGGAAGGAAGAAGGAAAGAAAGAAAAAGGGATTCATTGGAGGGAGAATTCAGGAGGAGGAAAGAGAAGATGGGAGAGGATTCTGATCATGGTATATTGTCTATGTGTACAGAAGTTGCATATGAAAAGTTTTTAAGACATTTTTTTAATATTTTATTTAGTTATTTGAGAGAGAGAAAGAGGAAGAGGAAGATAGAAAGAATGGGCATGCCAGGGCCTCTAGCCCCTGCAAAAGAACTCCAGATGCATGTGCCCCCTTGTGCATCTGGCTTACGTGGGCTCTGGAGAATCGAACCTGGGTCCTCAGGCTTTGCAGGCAAATGCCTTAACCGCTAAGCCATTTCTTCGGCCCACATATGAGAAGTTTTAAAAACACCATAACAAAAGGAGAAAAGAACCAAGTTACATGCTATGAAACAGGAAAACACACAGGCACATCCCCCATTCACCCCAACACCGTGGGGTGGAGTCGTGGATGGTGGTGGCTGGAGGGTGTGACACCAGAAGGAGCCCCAGCTCCGAGCTGGCTCCACCCTGCACAAGCCAAGGAGCGGCTGCTTAACCTTTTTGACTCCTGGGTCCTCCGTGCTCGAAACGGGAACTCACACACTTCCTGTGCATGCCGTGCATACTGCTAAAGTGGCCTGGGGTTTGATTTTATTTTTAAGTGTTGATGAAAAGGATATCACTGTGAGCATAAGCAGCTACTGGAAAAAGAGAGAGAGAGAGAGAGAGAGAGAGAGAACAGGCAGGTGACAGAAGGCGAGAGGGAGCAACTTCCTGAACAAGCTTATGTATTGAGCTGGAAGAATGCGCCAGAAATGTAACCGAGAAAATCACATGCTGAAAAGGTAAAACTGGTCATGACACCCACCTTGAAAGGCATTTCATGGAAATTCAGGACCTATTTGCTTAAATAGGAGCAAACCTTCCCAGGCTCAAACCATGAGGGTAAAGGAGAAAAGTATAAAGTCAGGTGTAATTGCAGATGGCAGTGAATGGCATTCCTCACATGGTTTCCAAATTAGGACCTTGTTTCCCTCCCTACTTCTGAGTAGGAGGCAAAGGTGAAATTATATCCCACCTGCTCTACTAACTTCAGCCGATTACTGTCTTTAGCACTTACACGGCTTCTCTTAGAATTTTGAGTCCTTACAATCCCCAGGGAAGAAATAAAAGAGACTAATGGCATCTACACCCTCTCCAAAAGCCTGCAAAGTGATTGCCTATAAATGTAGCTCATAATTTTTGCACAATATTCCCCCCTCCCAAAAAAAATGGTATTGTGCCTTTAATTCCTATGCTAACTTCTAGAAAATATTTGTTGCTCAGAGTGTACCCAAAACCCGTGGACTTTGTTTTCAAGACAAAGAAGACGATTTATACACAATCATAGGTCATTTCATCTCAGACTCTGAAAGCAGACACAGCACACAGCGCAGCATCGTAGGATGACAAGGCAAGAATGTGGCTATTCAGCCTGAAAAGAAAGTGGCTTTATCTCAAAAAAAAATGACCTGACTGTCATCAAAGCCCAAACACCCTAAAATTCTAATTAGAGTGATGGTGTTAAATGAAAGATTGAAGAAACCATTGGTTAAAGGAGTCCTACAGGACACAGCAGCCAGAAAGAGGTTTGGGAATAAACCATCTTATCAGGTTTGTTTTTTTTTTTATTTGCAAAGATAGAGAGAGAAGAGGGAGGGAGAATGTGTGAGCAAGGGCTTCCAGCCACTTTAAACAGACTCCAGACGCACATGCCACTTTGTGCATCTGGCTTTTGTGGGTTCTGGAGAATCAAACCTGGGTCATTAGGCTTTGTAGGCAAGCACCTTATCCACTGAGATATCTCTCCAGCCCCATCCTGTCTCTTTTTAAATTTTTATTTGTTTATTTATGAGAGGAAGAGAGATAGGCAGATAGATAGATGAAAAAGCAAGAGGGAGAAAGGGAACTGGCATGTCAGGGCCTCCAGCCACTGCAAACAAACTCCAGACACATGCACCACCTTGTGCATCTGGTTTATGTGGGTTCAGGGAATCAAACCTGGGTCCTTAGGCTTTGTAGGCAAGTGTCGTAACTGCTAAGCCACCTCTCCAGTCCCTAATCTTATTTTTTTTAAGACAGAAATCTTTTTTTTTTTTAATTTTTATTTATTTATTTGAGAGCGACAGACACAGAGAGAAAGACAGATAGAGGGAGAGAGAGAGAATGGGCGTGCCAGGGCTTCCAGCCTCTGCAAACGAACTCCAGACGCGTGCGCCCCCTTGTGCATCTGGCTAACGTGGGACCTGGGGAACCAAGCCTCGAACCGGGGTCCTTAGGCTTCACAGGCAAGCGCTTAACCGCTAAGCCATCTCTCCAGCCCTTAAGACAAAAATCTTTTTAAACATTTCTGGGCTCCATACTTCAAGTCATAGCTTGTTATGTAGCAGCTAACCATCTCAGATCTCCAGACAATCACCAGCTATTTAGAACAGGCAGGCTATGCTGACCATAAATGTTTGAATAAAGCAGAAAGCAAAACCACCATACATAAAAAGAATGTAGGACTGGAGAGATGGCTTAGCGGTTAAGCGCTTGCCTGTGAAGCCTAAGGATCCCGGTTCGAGGCTCGGTTCCCCAGGACCCACGTCAGCCAGATGCACAAGAGGGCGTACGTGTCTAGAGTTCACTTGCGGTGGCTGGAGGCCCTGCCACGCCCATTCTCTCCCTCTCTCTCTATCTGCCTCTTTCTCTCTCTGTCCGTTGCTCTCAAATAAATAAATAAAAAGAAAAAAAATTCTAAGAGAATGTAATTAAGATTGACTATCCAATCCTACTTTTTTTCAGAGAAGTCCCATTAAAAACTCCATGACGGGGCTGGAGAGATGGCTCAGTGGTTAAGGTGCTTGCCTGCAAAGCCTAAGAACCTTGGCTTGATTCTCCAGTACCCATGTAAAGCCAGATGCACAAGGTGGCACATGGGTCTGGAGTTCGTTTGAAGTGGCTGGAGGCCCTGGTGCACCCATTCTCTCTCTCTTCCCTCTCCTTTCCTCCCCTCTCCCTTCCTCTCCCCTCCCTTTCTCTACTCTTCCCTAGCTCTCTCTGCCTCTTTCTCTCCTCTCTCATATAAATAAATAATTTTTAAAAGAACTCCATGGTGATAATTATAAAATGCTAAATGCTATAGAAACTCTTTTCTAAAAATAAAACCTTAAAGTTGCTTAGTTAAATCATTCTGCGACCTTGTAGTTTAAGCACGATGTCTGGTGCCTTGTGTTAAAACAGACAGAACTGGAGGGTCATGGTGTGAAATCACAAACTCAGAAACACAAGAATCACATGCTTTCTCTCACATGTTAGAGCTGAGAAAAAGAAGAAAAGACGTCAGTGGAGAAAAAAAGACTGTTAGGGAATATGAAAGGGCCTCAGAAGAAGGAAGGATCAGTGTGGGTTCAACAGGGGATAAACGTGATCAAAGTGCATTATACACATGTATGAAAATGACAGGATGAAATCCACTATTTCATATAAAAAATTAAAACTTGGGGGAAAAAAAAGTACCAAGGACCTGGGACTTTTTAACTGACTTGCAAAGCCTGTCAGTTGGGGTTCATTTCCATAACACCCACATGACCCACATAATTGTTAGAAGTAAAGAATGAGGGCTGGAGAGATGGTTCAGTGGGTAAGGCACTTGTCTGCAAAGCCTAATTACCAGGATTCAATTTCCCAGTACCCATGTAAAGCAAGATACACAAAGTGGCACGTGCATCTGGAGTTCAGTTGCAGTGGCTGGAAGTTCTGGCGTGCCCATTCTGTCTGTCTCTGTCTCTCTCTGCTTGCAAAAGAATAAAAAAAAAAAAAAAATTTTTCTTCTTTTGGTTTTTTGAGATAGGGTCTCACTCTAGCCCACGCTGACCTGGAATTCACTATGGAGTCTCAGGGTGGCCTCGAACTCATGGCGATCCTCCTACCTCTGCCTCCCGAGTGCTGGGATTAAAGGCGTGCGCCACCACGCCCGGCTCTAAAAAAAAAAAAAAACATATTTTTTTAAAAGTAGCACATAATGGGGCTAGAAAGATGGCTTAGTGGTTAAGACGCTTGCCTGTGAAAGTTATGGACCTAGATTCTATTCCCCAGTAACTGCATAAGCCAGATACACAAGGGGGTACACATGTCTGGAATTCATTTGCAGTAGCTGGAGGCCCTGGCATTCCCATTCTCTCTATCTGCCTGTCTGCCCCCCCCCCATTAGTAAGGCTCAGGGAGTGTCACAGAAAAGGGGATAGCAGAGAAGTAAGACCAGAGAGTGGAGAACAGTGCCGTGAGGCGTTGTCGTCTGAACACAACACGCGGTGACTTCATGAACTCACAGCAGCTTTGGTTTCCTGCACAAGACCTGGGCCTGGCGACACATCATCATCCATTGGGAAGGGTGTCACAAAGTTCTACCCCTTCCTGAGAGGCTATTAGGAATCAGTGTTTGGTAACAGTTGCCCATGGCTCAGTAAACAACCCCACAAACGCATACTTATGCAAGTTACTCTAATTTAACTCGATAAAACAAAAAGACGCCATGGTTGAGGGACAAGTAGAGAAGAAGAAAAGGTACCCCATGGGGTTGAAGGAGGACGAGAGAGTAATGGGGGGTGATCAAAATGCATCATATAGCTGTATGCAACTGAAAATAAATAAGTAGGACTGGAGAGGTGGCTTAGCGGTTAAGCGCTTGCCTATGAAGCCTAAAGACCCCAGTTCGAGGCTCGATTCCCCAGGACCCATGTAAGCCAGATGCACAAGGTAGCGCATGCATCTGGAGTTCGTTTGCAGTGGCTGGAGGCCCTGGCGTGCCCATTCTCTCTCTATCTATCTGCCTCATTCTCTCCCTGTCTGTAGCTCTCAAATAAATAAGTGAAAATAAATGAAAACATATTTAAAAATAAATAAATAAATTATAGTTGTCAGCACTCATTGTCTCCAATTCCTTTCTTCTTCACATTAACTGTTTAAAACAACTGGGTCAAGTTTGGCTCTCAGTGCTGAGGTCAGTGATGTCCACGTGGAGAGATTCAACATCCAAATTTCAGTTCTCGTCACATCTAATCCACCAATAGCAATTCACTCTGTCGATCAGCTCCTCCTCTTTAACATACTTTCTCTACTTGGATCCAAAACAGTAGGCTTCTAATTTCCCAATCACCCCAGTATGTGTGGCTAATTCCTTGAGCTTTGTAAAGTCGTGCACCCCTGGGCTAAAATTCTGGCCATCTCTTCTCTGAACTCACTCTATAGGTGATACTGTCCAGTGTCATGACTTGAAATACCATGGACTGAAGACTCCTCAACTTCGACTTCTCTCCTGGACCTAGGTCTATATATTCTCATATCTAAACTATATCTAAAAAGTCATACTCAGGGCTGGAGAGATGGCTTAGCGGTTAAGGCGTTTGCCTGCGAAACCAAAGGATCCCGGTTCAGCTCTCCAGGACCCACATAAGCCAAATGCACAACAGGGCGCGTGCATCTGGAGTTGGTTTGCAGTGGCTGGAGGCCCTGGCACACCCATATTCTCTTTCTCTCTGCCTCTTTCTCCCAAATAAATAAATAAATAAAATATACTTAAAAATCAAACTCGGGCTGGAGAGATGGCTTAGCGGTTAAGCGCTTGCCTGTGAAGCCTAAGCACCCCGGATCGAGGCTCGATTCCCCAGGACCCACGTTAGCCAGATGCACAAGGAGGCGCACGCGTCTGGAGTTTGTTTACAGTGGCTGGAGGCCCTGGCGCGCCCATTCTCTCTCCCTCTCTATCTGCCTCTTTCTCTCTCTGTCACTTTCAAATAAATAAAAATAAAAATAATTTTTTTAAAAATCATATTCAAAGCAGTAGGTCTTCAGAATAAGATAGCCATCATGACTAAAGGTAGCTATACCCTACCACCTCATCATCCTGAAGCCCTGGTACCATCTTTGATGCCCATTTTCTTCATATGTCCATGATCCAACCCTGACAACTTTCCACTCAAAATGTTTCCCAAAATCCTCTCTCTTCTCCCCGCATTCTAATTCTAGCCAGCATCTGTGTGGGCGTGTGCCCTTGCTCCTAACCTTGCCCCACTAGAACCTACTATCAACTCACTAACCAAGCCCTTATTTTGAGTCATAAATATAATCACATCACTCCTGTCCTCCAACTTTACAATGGCTTCCCATCTCACTCATCTGGTGACCTTGAGGCGTTACGCAAGCTAGTTCTTTACTTCTCTGACATTGTGTGAGGCGGCAAGAGCCTTGTTTTGTTCTGTTCCTTCATTCGTTCTTTCACTTCATGTTTGTTTGCTTATTGCCTGTTTTCAACATGGTAGCCATCAATATCGAGTTATTCCTTCTGCCTAATTTTTTTTCCTCTAGCTATTATCCATGGCTAGTTTCTCACATCCTCAGTTCTTTACAGAAGCCTCTTTCCCAGCGAGGGATCACTTCATGTACAATTTTACCTCCCCACAGAAATCTTTTGTAAAAGGTTTACACAACATGTAAGAGAAACCAGAGTAACCATCCACAACGTCAGCCCCTCATTTGACATTTCCTGTTACTTTTCCATCGTTGCCTTTTCTCCTTAGCACCAATCCTCTGTAAGGTATTCCACATTTGACTTATAAATCTTATCATTGTTTGTCTTCTCTCACTGCTAGATAAGTCCCATGTGGACAGAGGGCTTTGCCTGCTTGGTGTCCTACTGCATCCTGAGCTCTTAACATAATCCCAGCACGCGAGGCATTCATCAGCCACTTAGGGAATAATGTAAATATGCAATCCGGGCAACTTCCACATACATTAGAGTAGAAAAGCCACCATCCTTTCAAACCATGGGAACCTCGGGCCTCACTTAGACAAAAGTATACTCAATATAGGTAGGGAGGTTATGTGTTCCCAGCCTCCAAATAAGAATCTCAGCCAGGGCTAGAGAGGTGGCTTAGCAGTTAAGCGCTTGCCTGTGAAGCCTAAGGAACCTGGTTCGAGGCTCGATTCCCCAGGACCCACGTAAGCCAGATGCACAAAGAGGAGCACGTGTCTGGAGTTCGTTTGCAGTGGCTGGAGGCCCTGGCGCACCCTCTCTCTCTCTCTCCCCCTCTTTCTCTCTGTCTGTCGCTCTCAAATAAATAAATACAAATTAAAAAGAAAAAGAATCTTAGCCAAAGAGCTCTGTGCTGCCTTCTATAAGCTTCCATCACCCTCCAACTCTACCTATCTCTTCACTGTCGAGTCCTTTGCCTTTCCCTTTTCCTTATTGATGCCAAATGCAAGCTTATCCAGTCTCTTAGAATATTTTAAATTAAAAGGACAGGCAAAAATACCTATAATCAAGTAATGTTTGAACTTAAGGGAACTGATTTTGAGATTCTCTGTCTGTGAATGATCCCATGAAAACAGACTAAATTTGTCTTAATTTCAGCTAGTGCTGTGGATAGAAAACCTCCTGGAATATATGTTTAATGTGTTAAGGGGTCTATTAAAGGATGCGTCACCTTGAGACAGTCTATTTCTTTCTTCTAAATAGTAAGGATCTGGATACAGGGACATTGCTGTAATGCTTTTTTTTTTTTCTTTTGCTGTAATTCCTTTTTTTAAATTTTATTTATTTTTATTTATTTATTTGAGAGCAACAGAGGGAGAAAGAGGCAGAGAGAGAGAGAGAGAGAGAATGGGCGCGCCAGGGCCTCCAGCCACTGCAAACAAACTTCAGACACATGCACCCCTTTGTGCATCTGGCTCACGTGGGTCCCGGGGAATTGAGCCTTGAACTGGGGTCCCTAGGCTTCACAAGCAAGCGCTTAACCACTATGCCATCTCTCCAGCCCCTTTCGCCATAATTCCTAAATGCACTTCACTACTTGGAGACAAGCTGTCTTCTGTGAGGAAGCCATTTCCATCTCTGGTGCCTCTCTCTTTTTAGCAGCTTACTGATTTACAAATGCCCAGCCAGCCACCACACCAGTACAGATACATGTAATAAGAGCCAGTCCAGGGCTGGAAAGATGGCTTAGTGATTAAGGCACTTGCTTACAAAGCCAAAGGACCCATGTTTAATTCCCCAGGACCCATGTGAGCCAGATGCACAAGGTGGCGCATGTGTCTGGAATTTGTTTGCAGTGGCTGAAGGTCCTGGCATGCCAATTCTCTCTCTCACTCTATCTATCTATCTATTTACCTGCCTACCTGCCTGCCTCTCTCTCTCTCTCTTTTTCTCTCTCAAGTAAATAATAAATAATTTTAAAAGAAATAAAGAAAAGCTGGTCCAGATATGCTGCTGGAGTCAGAGCATAAGTGCCCTTCTTTGAAATAGTAACAACTCTGCTCACCCAAAGTGATGAAAGGCCATCTTCCATTTGAAATAAGCCTCTAGGCTCCCACTGGCTTTAAATCAACATACGCCAGAGAGTTTTCCAGGGTAAAGATGGCCTGCCATTTCATGAGGCTCACATTACTGTATAATTTATAAATAACTTTTATAATTATTTTTTACAATTAAATCCAGAGCTTCAACGCATAAATTTAATTGAAAGTTCTGCCCAGTGGTTATTACGAGACGCACAATCTTAATTTGGGCCCTGTAGCACATTATAGAATTTGAGCAGAGAGTGCTGGAAATCTTTTCCAGCTCAACCTAGCACAGACTTAACTAATAGACATCTAGGGGTGTTGGTGGTCATAGAAAATAGTTCCTTGGTATGAATCACTTAGTCAACCTAGGCTAAGGAGCCAAGCAGTGAAGCTTATCTATATTTGTCTGCTGAAAGTAAAAGAGTTGCTCTACTTGACCAAATTACATGGCAATAGGCTATGCTGTTATCACATTTTATAGCTTAAAAAAAGGGGGGAAAAAAGGTTTTAAATCCTGACTATGAGATGGCCATGCCTGAAAAATGGTTACTATCATTTCCAAAGAATATCCACCTGTCTGGGAGATCCTGAGGAGAGAACTTTCCTATCTGTTATTGAACTGGAATGGGTTGGTCTTCATAAATAGAGATTTGCTGGCCAGCCATGGCATCGTCTATCCCTTAGGGCACAAGTGCCCTCTATGAGTAACGTTGACCAGCCACAGTGGTGAGGCGGGGATTCTGACCCTTGTTCTGACTGGTGAACATGAAGGGCCTCTGAAGGGTTGCAAGCAACGTAGTAATAAGCTAGAGGTGCATTTAAGGAAAATCACTCTGAATAAAAGGCAAACAAGGGATGAGATTATCAAATAGGAATGCCAAACTTAAGAGTCTGCAAGGAAGCCGGGCATGGTGGCACATGCCTTTAATCCCAGCGCTCAGGAGACAGAGGTAGGAGGATCACCATGAGTTCAAGGCCACCCTGAGATTACACAGTGAATTCCAGGTCAGCCTGGGCTAAAGTGAGACTCTACCTCGAAAACCAAAAAATAATAAAAATAAAAATAATTTTTAAAAAAGAGTTTGCAAGGGTCCAGGAGACCAGAAAAGGGGACAGCAGGAAGATACTTGTCAATTTTTTCCACCGTCACTCACACACTCTTTTTGAAAGTTATTTTTTTAAATTTATTTATTTAGTTATTTATTTGAGAGCGACAGACACAGAGAGAAAGACAGGTAGAGGGAGAGAGAGAGAATGGGCGTGCCAGGGCTTCCATCCTCTGCAAATGAACTCCAGACACGTGAGCCCCCTTGTGCATCTGGCTAACGTGGGACCTGGGGATCCAAGCCTCGAACTGGGGTCCTTAGGCTTCACAGGCAAGCGCTTAACCGCTAAGCCATCTCTCCAGCCGAAAGTTATTTTTAATAATCCTTTTTTATTGTTGTTTTTTGTTGTTGTTGTTGTTGTTGTTTTTCCAGAGGTGTAGTGGCTGTGAGGACCAGCCTAGGGAAGGCAGGGAGAGTATAAAAAGTGGACAAGATACAAAGACACCATATGCTGTCAGTGCAAAACTTGGAGAGAGCTGGCTGAAAACTGGAAGAGAGTCAGTCCCCAAACAGTTAGCTTACCTAGTGCCAGAAGGTGCTACACAAGCTACTGGGGTAAAATGGCCAACATCTGTCCAAGCAACTCATGGTCTAAGCTACTCAGCAGCAAACAACCTGATGTGATGCTCACTAAGTGCAATAGTGGCACACAGCCATGGTGGGTAACCAACTGCTCTTGGATTGGCTAACAGATCCGCCCAGTGGAAAGAAAACCATTTCTGGAACTGGGAAACAAGTCACAATCATATCCAAATAACAAGTTAGCTCTCCAATATCAAGCTCCCACCAATCTTGGACTACAAGAGGGCCTACACCTATTAAATTCTCTCTAAACCAATAATGGTTATCCCATTTATCTGGTGTTGACTTCACTCTCCACTGGAGAATCTGCTTCTCTTTTTCAGATGGACGCAGAACCTGAGGAGAGAATCAGCCCAGCGCACCTCACCAGGGCCCCAACTGAACCCATAGAGGAATTGGGACATGAGCAAGAGTGCTGCTTTCTTGGTGAACCTGATATCAGCAGAGGGGCAACGGAGATCGACACAGAGGACACTCAACTCCTTTCAGAGACCCAGAGATGCAGAGGCTCCCAAGAGCCCATCGCTGAAGTAGACCTAAAACGAACCCAACTTGGCTCAGGGAAATTCATGGAAGAGGGGGTGGAAAGATTGTTAGAGCCACAGGTTGGGACATTACACACAGAGACATTGCCTCTTCCCCATAACTGATGGCTACCCCCACAGTGCACGACCCACAATCCCCATGGGGATAACTGGCATCTGCAACAAGGAGGGTCCCTTCAGAGGGGGGACAGGGATGAGGGTAAGGGTAGTAACATGTGCTGTTTACACACTGAGTGTGTCCATAACTATATATATATGAAACATATATATATACATGTTAAATGTTATATATAAATATATAATAAAAATTTGAAGTGGGCAAGATAAAATTTTTTAAAAAAAAAAGGTGATCTAATGCAGAAGAAAAGGGTATAGTCCAAGCTTGTAACTCTTCTTATAATTTGGGTGCTTTAAGGAACTACCAAACTTTAAAAGTAGATAATTTAAAGTTTGTCATATGTGTTACAAAACAATTCACAGCATGGATTTGTTAATAGTGAGTCCCCCTCGTCCAGTGAGGTTATAAATCTTTTTAAATACAGATTTTCCAGGTCTACTCTATTGAGCTAAATCTTCGTTCATTCAACAAATATTTATTAAGTACCTATTATGCCCCATGAATTGTGCATTATGTAAAGCCCCACAGACAAAAAAAAAAAAAATTAAAGCCATTAATAGCCTCAAAAGGGAGGGAAACGGGCTGGAGAGTTAGCTTAGCAGTTAAGGCACTTGCCTGCAAAGCCAAAGGACCTGGTTCGATTCCCCAGAACCCACTTAAGCCAGATGCACAAAAGGGGCACATGCATCTGGAGTTCGTTTGCAGTGGCTGGAGGCCCTGGCGCGTGCTCTCTCTCCAGCCCTGTGATCCTTTTAAAACCAACTCTTGCCAGGCGTGGTGGCGCATGCCTTTAATCCCAGCCCTCGGGAGGCAGAGGTAGGAGGATGGATGGCTGTGAGTTCGAGGCCGCCCTGAGACTCTAGCCTGGGCTAGAGTGAGACCCTACCTCAAGAAGAAAAAAAAAAATTCTTCACCTTTTCTTTATTCCACTGAAGTTTTCCTCTAGGGGTTAAAATACCCTCTGGGGAGTGTGAGCTCAGTCTCTGACCCATCCCCCCCCCTCAAAAGCCACTGACGCCGTGCCAGTATCTGGCCCATTCAGAGCTCAGTGTCCGACCAAGTTCTCTGAAGGGATATTTTACTTGAACTCTCTGGCTAGCCCTTGGAATTCTTTTTTTAATATTTTATTTTTATTTGTTTATTTACTTAGAGAGAAAGAGGCAGAGGAAGAGAGAGAGAATGGGCAAACCAGGGCCTCCAGCCACAGCAAATGAACTCCAGACACATGCGCCACCTTGTGTATCTGGCTTACATTGGTCCTGGGGAATCAAACCAAGGTCCTTTGGCTTTGCAGTCAAGCGCCTTAACCACTAAACCATCTCTACAGCCCCCATGAAATCCTTTTTTTTTTTTAATTTTTATTTATTTATTTATTAGAGAGCGAGAGACACAGAGAGAAAGACAGATAGAGGGAGAGAGAGAGAATGGGCGCGCCAGGGCTTCCAGCCTCTGCAAACGAACTCCAGACACGTGCGCCCCCTTGTGCATCTGGCTAACGTGGGACCTGGGGAACCGAGCCTTGAACCGGGGTCCTTACGCTTCACAGGCAAGCGCTTAACCGCTAAGCCATCTCTCCAGCCCAGCCCCCATGAAATTCTTGATTCATTTTTCTCCACAAGCCACAGGAAATTAAACCAAAAAGAAGCGACTTGTATGTTAGTCTCTATTTCAGCAAGTAATTGTATGAAACCCCTGATTTCTCCTTATTCCACACTAGACAGGAAAATGAGTTAAAGTAATTTTTTTAAATATTTGTTTTATTTATTTATTTGAGAGGGAGAGAGAGGAAGAGGCAGAGAGAATGGGTGCACCAGGGCCTCCAACCACTGCAAAGGAACTCCAGATGCATGTGCACCCCTTGTGCATCTAGTTTACATGGGTCCTGGGGAATCAAACCAGGGTCCTTAGGCTTCACAGGCAAATGTCTTAACCATTAAGCCATTTCCCCAACCCCTAACGTAACATTTTTAAACCCTTGTTAATCAGATACTTTCATTGAAAACTGTTTTTGGTTGCTTGATTCTCTCCTTTACTAAATGTCTCTTATCACTAATGTAAAAACTCAGTCATAGGGGCTGGAGAGCTGGCTTAGCAGTTAAGGCACTTGCCTGTGAAGCCTAAGGACCCCAGTTCGATTCCACAGTACCCATGTAAACCAGATGCGCAAGGTGGTGCATGAGTCTGGAGTTCCTTTGCAGTGACCAGAAGCCCTGGTACACCCATTCATATTCTCTCTCTCTCCTCCTTTCTCTCTCTCTCTCAAATAAAATAAATAAATACATGAATAAATAAATTTAAAAAATCAGTCACAAGCAGTCTCAAACCAAAGTTTTCCAAGAATTTCCCTTAAAGAAGCTGTGTGTTCCAGACTGAACAGTAGTCTATGATAACAGCTTTCCATTTAAATGGAAATACTCTTCCATCAACCTGGGTGTGCATACATCTGTGTGTCAGGCTTGCCTCTTCTGAGCCTGCGAACATCTGTGTGTCCGACTCGCTTCAGATCTTTTCTGTTGGTTTTTCTTTTTCCTTATGAGACAAGGGTATCACAGATGCTTATGAAACCCTTGGCACCTTTCCCAACTTTTTCTTCTCCTTTCTTGAAAAAGGTAAACACCATGCTTCATTTTGTGCTTATTATTCTAATGCATCTTTTTATACATATAATACAAATATGTTTCGGTAAACAACATGGAGTGTTGTTTTTTGCCTGTTTTGTGCAGTACTCAAGATGGAGTCCAGGGCTGCATGCATGCCAGGCAGGCTCTCTACCACTGGGTCCCATCCCAGACCATTTCATTCCTTGCACTTCAGATAAATGCCATCCTACTATCCACCTCATTCTGCACACTAGTTATTTCACTAGCTATTATGTTTATCCGTTTGGAAATAGGTACATTTATTACAGTCCAGTGGTTTTGTTGTGCATGGCGTTGGGGTTCATACCAACAGTTATATTCAAGTGTACCATGTACGGGGCACCATATGCTCTCCCTCCCATTTCCTCTCTTTAGTCTCCATCCCTTTTACTCCTCCATCACTTCCTCCCTTCCGTTAGTCTCCTTTTGGTTCCATGTCATATATGTGCGTGGTGGTTTGAATTAGTTATCACCCGTAAACTGGTGAGTTCTGAACGCTTGGTTCCCCAGCCGACAGCAATTTAGGAGGTGGCGCCTTGCTGGAGGAGGTGTGTTGTTGGAGCAGGCTTGGTGATGGATGGGACCATCGGCTCCCCGTGGCCAGAGTTCAGCTCACTCTCCTACTGTGGTTGTCCAGGGATGTAGGCAAGCAGTGAGGTCCAGCCTCTGCTCGACCATCTGTCCACCGTTACCATGCAGCTTCCTCTCAAGACTGTAAGCCAAAATAACTTTCCTCCCATCAGCTGCTTTTTTGTCAGGTGTTTTCTCTCAGTGACGTGAAGGTTTCTACAGTGTGTGTATAATGTAACATTTCTAAGAGCCACAAGTGAGAGAAAACATGTGACACTGGTCTTCTTGGTCTCACTTATTTTGTTTCACGTGATGCATCCATTTTCTAGTGAGCGATGTAATTTTATTCTTCTTTATTGATGAATGCACCTCCACTGAGGGCATGTGCCACATTTTCTAAACTGATTCCCTAACTGGGCTACTGTGAGTAGGTGCAAGGACCTTGGTGATATGTTGACTTAGCTCCTGTCAGGGTTATGCCTAGAGGTTGTTAGATGAACTTTAAATATTCCATGATAGTTTCCATTATATTTATATACTATAACTTATTATCCCTTTTTTTTTTCTCAAGTGCACAGTTGGGATTTTCCTTTCTGCATTTTTTTTTCCCAAGGTAGGGTCTCACTCTAGCCCAGACTGACCTAGAATTCACTACGTAGTCTCAGGGTGGCCTTGAACTCATGGTGATCCTCCGGCCTCTGCCTCCCCAATGCTAGGATTAAAGGTGTGTGCTACCATGCCTGGCTGTGCATATTTTTTTTAATTTGGTTTTTATTTTTATTTGTTTATTTGAGAGCAACAGACAGAAAGGCAGAGAGAGAAAGAGAAAGGGACAGAGAGAGAGAGAGAGAATGGGCGCGCCAGGGCCTCCAGCCACTGCAAACGAACTCCAGACTCGTGCGCACCCTTGTGCGTCCGGCTAACGTGGGTCCTGGGGAACCGAGCCTCGAACCGGGGTCCTTAAGCTTCGCAGGCAAGCGCTTAACCACTAAGCCATCTCTCCAGCCCTCTGCATATTTTTTGATGTTGCTGTTACAAACAGTGGTGCCATAACCATTCTTGGAAGTGTCTCACATACTCATGAGTACAGAACCTGGGAAAAAAGAGGCAGGGTGTGCATCTCTTCAGCCTTACGGCATAGAGCCCTGTTTTCTCCAGTGTGGTGGCAGTTAACCTGCACCAGCAAACAGCCGAGAGCTTTTTGGAGGCAAAAAAACAACACTACTCCCTCCACGTCTGTGAAATACTCACTCCCTTTGGAAACAGGGTTCAAGTTGCCTAAATAGAACCACTGTGATAAAGATGAAGGGGAATTCAGGGAGCAAATGAAGTGTCCAGCTGAGTGGGGTTCTGAATATCAAAGAGAGGGCATTGTGAAAGCAGGAAATGGTATAAATGTAGGAAGATGACATAATGTAAAGTAAATTGCCTTTTCTTGGCAAAACACTTTGACACCAAAAAAAAGAAAAAGAAAAAAAAAATCAATGGAAATAATTCAGATACTATAGCCTCCCATAAAAGCAGCAAATCTGTGACACTTCTTTGAATGCCAACAGCACCCTATACTCAGACTGAACATCACCTGCAGACAATTTCTAGTGACTCTTGGCAGGAGCTTTAAAACACCATCTTCAAGCATACAAATGTATGAAAGATAAATGTTGTTCATCCTTGAATCACCTGTTCACTACCATATAAATAAACATATACTTACTGTTTCTAAATATTGGAACATAATATTCATAGTACTCTGATATGATTTACTAAAAGCCATTATCAAAGGATGTCTTTAAAAATCTGGGGGTGCTGGGCGTGGTGGCGCACGCCTTTAATCCCAGCACTCGGGAGGCACAGGTAGGAGGATCACTGTGAGTTCGAGGCCACCCTGAGACTATATAGTGAATTCCAGGTCAGCCTGGACTAGAGTGAAACCCTACCTTGAAAGAAAAGAAAAAAAAAAAACTGGGGGAGGAAGCTGGAGGGATGGCTTAGTGGTTAAGGTGTTTGCCTGCAAAGCCAAAGGACCCAGGTTCGATTCCCCAAGACCCACGTTAGCACAAGGGGGCGCACATGTCTGGAATTCATTTGCAGTGGCTGGAGACCCTGGTGCACCCATTCTCTCTCCCTCTCTCCCTCTTTCGCTGTCAAATAAATAAATAAAAATAAAATAAAATAAAAACCAGGGGGCTTGGTGCACAGGAAAGAGAAGATAGGCAAGTATTACCTAGTCAGAATAAATAATATTTAGGGCCAGAGAGATGGGTCAGCGGTTAGGGCCCTTGCCTGCAAAGCCTAAATACCCAAGTTCAATTACCCAGTACCCATGTAAGGCCAGATGCACAAAGTAGCGCGTTCATCTAGAGTTCATTGACAGTGGCTAAAGATCTTGGCACACCCATACTCTCTCTCTCTATCTCTGTGCTTGCAAATAAATAAACAAAAATATTTTTTAAAGGATAAATAATATTTAAGTGAGGCTAAGTGGCCACCCTATCGATCAGTAGGACCCTGTATCCTATGTCAGTTTCTGCAAAGCCTCTGGACAGCACTGAAGTGTCATCCGGTCCCCTGGGGCCCCACAAGTAAGGCCACCCCCATACTTCTGTTGTTTGTTTTGGCTCCTTGAGGACAATAACACACAAGAATTAGGTTTTACTCACAACCCTCCATCCTTGATAACAGGCCCAACGTAGTTGATGTTCAACAGACATTTATTGGAAAACGACAGTCAAAATTTTCTTCTTCCGGCCAGGCGTGGTGGTGCACGCCTTTAATCCCAGCACTCGGGAGGCAGAGGTAGGAGGATCACTTTGAGTTCGAGGCCACCCTGAGACTCCATAGTGAATTCCGGGTCAGCCTGAGCCAGAGTGAGACCCTGCCTCGAAAAAAATATATATATATTTCTTCTTCCTTCAGTGATTTTTTTAAATGACCCAAGGAATTTATTCATTACTTCTACTTGTCTTATATATTGGTGGTTTGAGCTGTCAGAATGTCAGATAGCTCAGTGGTCGAGCTCTTGCCTAGCATATGTAAAGCTCTGGAATCAATGTACGCGTGCACACACACACACACACACACACACACACACACCTGTTTTATTGTGTGTGTGTGTGTGTGTTTCTTTTTCTTTTTTTTTTTTTTTTTTTTTTTTTGGTTTTTCAAGGTAGAGTCTCGCTCTGGCCCAGGCTGGCCTGGAATTCACTATAGAGTCTCAGGGTGGCCTCGAACTCACAGTGATCCTTGAACTCACGGTGATCCTTCTACCACTGCCTCCCGAGTGCCACACACCTGTTTTGTTTAGACAAAGAAGAAACTCATTTAGATGTGAGCCTTAGGAGGCAGGAATTGTGTCCTTTTTAATACTTCTTTAAATGATGCCTATTTGGCCTGCTGCCTAGTACACAGCAGGTGCTTAATAAATGTGCTGAACAAATGAAGAACTTTGGCTATGTAGTATTATATACACTGAGGAGAACTTAGCTCCTTTATTAAGTGTTTAAATTTGATTTTGTAATTTATTTAAATTGTGCACGCTTCAGTATATCTCTTGAATGTCCTACAAAGGCTCATGCGCTGAAGGACTGGCCTCTACCAGAAGGAAGCTGGCTTGTTGGTGGCATGCCCTCAGAGGAGATATTGGGGCCCCAACCCCTTCTTTCTCTCTTCTGTCCATCCTGGCTGTCTGAGGTGAGGAGCTTTCTCCACTATGCACCCCACCATCCCAAAGCCAGGGAACCTCTAAAACTAGGCAAAACTTTTCATCTTTTGGATTGACGATCTCAGGCACTTTGTCTTTGCTAGCTAACATAGGAAAAAATATACACAGCATAAAATTTACCACTTTTCACCATTTTTAATTATGCACTGCAGTTGCGTTAAGTATGTTCGCGTTGTTTTACAACCATTACCATCTCTCTTCACTGGGTTTAAAATTTTTTTTTTTAACTCTGATCCACAAAATGACATTTCAAGTCATTAGAAAAAGAAAAGGGTTTTGTTTTGTTTTGTTTTGTTTTTTTTATTTTATTTTATTTATTTATTTATTTATTTATTTATTTGAGAGTGACAGACACAGAGAGAAAGACAGATAGAGGGAGAGAGAGAGAATGGGCGCGCCAGGGCTTCCAGCCTCTGCAAACGAACTCCAGACGCGTGCGCCCCCTTGTGCATCTGGCTAACGTGGGACCTGGGGAACCGAGCCTCGAACCGGGGTCCTTAGGCTTCACAGGCAAGCGCTTAACCGCTACGCCATCTCTCCAGCCTGAAAAGGGTTGTTTTTAATGGCGTGATCATGTAATGATAATGAATTAGCTGCTTGGTTTTCTACTTTTTCCTAATACAAATTAGCACCTGAATAGCTTTCTCTCCATCTTTCCACTTCCTGTGTCATCCTCTTTATTCCTCTCAACTATGCACCTATTATCTACTCTTTATCACCTAAAATTAACTTTCTCGTCACATATTAGAGTGTGCAAAGCTTTGGCGCTTCTAGAATCCAACCTATTGCTTTACATATGTGGAAAAGAAGTCCTTTTAAGAGTGTATGCATTCCCAAAACAAAAGACATCCAGTGAGGACACAGGATAATGTTTCCCTTCAGCTCATGCACCCCAGCTATGTTCTCCCTTCTCCTTTTACATAGCTACAAAAATATCTTCATCTAGGGCTGGAGAGATGGCTTAGTGGTTAAGCGCTTGCCTGTGAAGCCTAAGGACCCCGGTTCGAGGCTTGATTTTCCAGGACCCACGTTAGCCAGATGCACAAGGGGGCGCACGCGTCTGCAGTGTATTTGCAGTGGCTGGAGGCCCTGGCGCGCCCATTCTCTCTCTCACTCTCTCTTTCTCTGCCTTTTCCCCTCTCTCTCTGTTGCTCTCAAATAAACAAATTAATTAATTAAATAAATAAACAAAAAAAACTGCATCTAAACAAATATCTGTTACTCTGGTGTCTAACACCTAGATGTGAATGATGGTGTATGCGTGTGGTCACATTAGCCCAGGCTGTGCACAGTATTCTGCCTGTATCCCTAGGCTTCCCTATTAAGTAGCAGAGAAGAAGAAAAAGAATATTTTGAGTGTGGTGTGCATGTATGTGTGTGCAAATGTGTGTGTATGTGGAGGTGAGAGGTTGATGTTGAATGTCTTCCTCCATCATGTTCCTCTTTATTTGTACCAAGGCTGGATCTCTCACTGAGCCCAGAGCCCAATTCAGCAGTCTATCCATTTTGCCCTAGGAATCTCCTATCTTGGTCTCTCACCCTGAGATTACAGGCAGCCACGCCTGCGCAACAGACAATTTTGTGGGTGCTGGGGATTTAAGCTCTGGTCCGCGTGCTTTCATGACAAATACTCTACCTACTGGGCCATTTCCCCAGCCCAGTGGGGAAGATTTGTAACTGACAATCTAAAGTGAAATGTGCACATTATACAGAATCGATCATCTAATTGGTCCCTACTGACCCACCAGTAAAAGAATAAATGCTAGCTGACCTTCTAGAACAGAATATGGCTCTTGACTGTGTTGAGTCAATAAAAAGACCTCGCCCCAGTGGTCCCTACCAGCAGATGGCCAACCCAGTTGAGGAAGATCTGAACTCCTGAGGAAGAGACTCATCCACTCACACATGACCAGCGGCTTGGGACAGTGAGGACAAGGACCACTGGGCCCCTTTGTCCCATCTCCCTACACACCCCAAACACCGAGCAAATTGCTCTGAACACAGCAGAGTTCAGATAACTTCTGCTCCACCCATACACTTGTTCCCGTCACAAAGCACCCTCTCCAACCTTCAGCTCTTCCTGGTTACTTACGTTGGGGGACAATGGAAAAGCAGGAAGTGACTAAGAGTGTTTCTACTTATGGCACACAGGAACACACTTAACATGTATGCATAGTGACATGTGTCATGTATAAAAGACCGTAAGTGTCCTTGTGGGTTTGTCTATCAGCAGGTTTAAGATTTTCAATCGGTCAGCAAGCCGTTTTTTAGGGCCTACTTAACTGCAGAGAACTGGGGAATCAAACCTGGGTCCTTTGGTTCTGCAGGCAAGCGCCTTAACCACTAAGCCATCTCTCCAGGCCCTTTATTTGCTGTTAAATTGGGGGGATTAAGATGGCATCCTGTTCACTTTCACTTGCCCAAACAGATTCGATGGAGGCGCACAGGTAGGTCAGTTCCCAAACCTGGAGCCAAAATTTGCATCCTGACACCTTCGCTTACTAACTGTGAAATTTGGTGAGTTATTTGACTTTTGTCCACCTTCACTCCCTCTACTATAGAATGTGAATTAAAAGTAATATATGAGGAAAAAAGTAATATATTAGGAAAAGCTGGGCATAGTAGTGCATGCTTTTAATCCCAGCAACCCAGAGGCTAAGGTAAGAGAATCGTCGTGAGTTGGAGGCTAGCCTGAGGCTACAAAGTGAATTCTGGGTCACCCTGGGTTACAGTGATACCCTACCTTGGAAAAACTAGAAATAATAATGATGATAAAAAAAATAATATTAGGAATAACCAGTACATAGGGTTATCATGAACAACAAATTATTGAGTATATATAAAACTTTAAGGAAAGTATCTGATATCAACTTTGGCTAGCCTTATTAACTTGTTCCCACCAAATCAACTTTGAAAAAAACTTTGAGACACCCTCACTCTATAGCCCAGCCTGAAATTTGCTATGTAGCCCAGGCTGGCCTGAAACTCATAATGATCCTCCTGCCTCAGCCTCACTAGTGTTGTGATCGATCACAGGGTGAGCCCATTTCCCAAATAGTTTGAAATCGGACAAAGGAAAAGAAGGGAAAAGGGAGACACACGTACAAAATCTCTAAGTCAATGGTGGGAAATTACTAATACGAGCTCTCACAAACCAAACTGTGGTTCATATCTTGTAAGGTAACATTCCAGCAGCCATGCTGGTCCCTTTGTCTAAAATGTCCTTCCCCTGCCCATCCAAAACTTGTCAAAATCTTGTTCAGAATTCATTTCCTCAGAACAACTTTCCTTAGCACCCACCTCACCCCAACACAGTGAATCTCCCAGGCTTAGCATAAATGACCATGAACTAAAACCTTCTTCACAAAATATTTAAGAAGTAAAAAAAAAAAGGGGGGGTGCTGGAGAAGATGACTTAGTGGCTAAGGTGTTTGCCTGCAAAGCCAAAGGACCCCGGTTCGATTCCTCAGGACCCATATAAGCCTTATGCACAAGGTGGCGCATGCATCTGGAGTTCATTTGCAGTGCCTGGAGTGCCCGTTCTCAATCTCCCTCTTTCTCTCTCTCTCTCTCAAATAAATAAATAGAGTGTATTTTTTAAATCTCCTGATCCTAAAGTGCAAAATAA
This sequence comes from Jaculus jaculus, assembly GCF_020740685.1. NCBI lineage: Eukaryota > Metazoa > Chordata > Mammalia > Rodentia > Dipodidae > Jaculus > Jaculus jaculus. The sequence goes on along the minus strand of NC_059111.1, from coordinate 102,029,196 downwards.
TGCTCTGACGTGTCAGCCCATATGGCCATCTGTTGTCATCATCGGAAATGAAGCATGTGCTTGGTCTTCTTGGAGGCCCTGACCTCTGGGCGGCACTGCCCCCAGGAACCTTCTCTGATGGTGGAGCCCACGTCCCCTTCTGCACAGTCCGCAACAGCAGCCACCACCACATGTGCTGTTAAGTGTTTGCAATGTGGTCCCTCAAAAGTAAGGAAATGAATGTTTTAATTTTATTTAATTGTGGTAATTTTATATTTAAATAGGCACATATGGCCGCATGGCTCTAGGGGATTTACTATATAAGCTCCTCGACTTGGTTTTTGCCTGTATTCTAACTCCTTCCCAGTGCTTCCCCCTCACACAGCAGCTCTCACAAAGCCAAACTGTCGTCCATACGTCCCCCCTTGTAAGGTGACATTCCAGCAGCCAGGCTGGTCCCTTTGTCTGAGATGTCCTTCCCCTGCCCATCCAAAACTTGTCAAAGTCTTGCTCGGAATTCATTTCCTCAGGACAACTTTCCTTAGCACCCACCTCACCCCGCACAGAGACATTGCCAACTCCATGTTGCTCAGAATGCATTTCTGCAGTTGCCCCATTGTTCTGTAGTTGGACCTTACTCTGGGACACTATGAGTCTGCAAGATTGTTTTTTTTTTTTAAGGTGGGGTCTCACTCTAGCTCAGGCTGACCTGGAATTCACTTTGTCCTCCTACCTCTGCTTCCTGAGTGCTGGGATAACGGCGTGCGCCACCACGCCCGGCTAGTCTGCAAGAATTTTGAGGGCCAGTTCTTACTCATCTCTTCATCCTAGAGACACATGCTAAACCATCACATAACATATGTGTATTAAATATTTGCTGTTTATAATATTGAATTTAAAATATGCACAATGATCTATTAAAATAGTTTCAGAGGGCCGGGCATGGTGGTGCACACCTTTAATCCCAGTACTCGGCGGGAGGCAGAGGTAGGAGGATCGCCATGAGTTCCAGGCCACCTGAGACTCCATAGTGAATTCCAGGTCAGCCTGGACTACAGTGAGACCCTACCTCAAAAAACCAAAAAAAAAAAAAAAAAAAGAATAGTTTCAGAGGGCCGGAGAGAGGGCTTAACGGTTAAGGTGCATGCCTGCAAAGCCTAAGGACTCAGCTTCAATTCTCCAGATCCACATAAACCAAACATATAAAAGGTGAGGCAAGTGCAAGGTCACACACGGCCACTAGGAGGCGTACGCGTCTGGCATTCGATTGCAGTGTCTGAGGCCCTGATATGCCAAATGTCTATCTCCTTTCTCTATCTATCTATCTATCTACTTACTCTCTCTAAAATAAAAAATAATTTCAGAAAACAACCACTTATGGCCATAAAAAGTCTTGTAGCCAATGTCTATTTATTATGAGGCAAACTGTAGGCACTGAGGTGATAGCCACATAAGCATGAAGACCTGAGGTTAGGTCTCCAGCACGCACATCAAAGCCAAGCATGGCAACAAGCGCCTATAATCCCAGTGCCGGGGAGATGGAGAGCAGACAGATGCCTAGGCCTTGCTGGCTAGCTAGTCAAATTGGTGAGTCTAGGTTCAGTGAGATACCCTGTCTGAAAAAATACATTATATACATTACAAAAATTGTCAACAAAACAGTTAAAAAATAAATAAATAAAAGGGGCTAGAGAGATGGCTTAGCGGTTAAGGCACTTACCTGTGAAACCTAAGGACCCAGGTTCAATTTCCCCAGTACCCATGTAAGCCAGATGCACAAGGTGGTGCAAGTGTCTGGATTTTGTTTGCAGTGGCTAGAGGCCTTGACACACCCATTCTCTCACTTTCTCTCTCCCTCTCTGTCTCTCTCTCTCTCTCTCTCTCTCTTTTTCTGTCTCTCTTTCTGTCTCTTCCTTTCTCTATCTCAAGTAAAAAGATATTTTTTAAATATTTTTTGTTCATTTTTTATTTATTTATTTGAGAGCGACAGACACAGAGAGAAAGGCAGATAGAGGGAGAGAGAGAATGGGTGCACCAGGGCTTCCAGCCTCTGCAAACTAACTCCAGACGCGTGCACCCCCTTGTGCATCTGGCTAACGTGGGACCTGGGGAACCGAGCCTCAAACCAGGGTCCTTAGGCTTCACAAGCAAGTGCTTAACCACTAAGCCATCTCTCCAGCCCAAAAGATATTTTTTTAAAAAGTTGGAGAGCAACTGAGGAAAATACCCAACACTAACCTCTGGCCTCCACACACATGGACACAATACAGGTATCTCCCCCCCACCCACCGACATACTAATATACATAGATGCCCACATGCAAGCACACCACATACACACACATGCACATATACACACTCCCACTAAGAAAAGGACAAATTTTAAAATCATTTTTAAAAAAAGACTTCTAAAGATCTGCTTATTTTAAGCCCTATCAATGAAACTCTTCAGTATGAACCACAGAACATAAATGTTGCCCTGGACCAAACTCTTACCTACAGCTACCTGGAAAGCCCTTGGATTTCAGCAATTGATCTTACCACTGAACTGTCCCCACAGCCTGTGATGGCTTTTCAGGGAGACAGGGATGAGGCTTAGAAGCAAAAAGATAAGAGGACATGATTTATGACTCTTCATGCACGAAGTGATATGGGAATTCAAAGCAACCTGTCCTTGCTGCACCCCATATTCAATTCCACCTCCAAGAAGAAAATAATTAAAATCTTATCTAACGTGAAAAATAATGACTTTGGGTGACGTGTCTGTTCAGGGACATACATTATTCCCAAGAGAGTTGGCTGTTTCCCTTTCTCCTTGGCAAAGCTTTTGCTTAAGAAATCTTTCTTGGGTGTTTTATCTAGCATCTCTTTATAATATTAGCCTGTCCTGATAGTCATAGCAAAAATTCATTTTTCATCATGATTTTCCCAGTAACCTTTTATTTGGACTCCCACACAAATATTTCTATAATCAAGATTAGCTCATGATGGATACATTTTTGTAAATCTAATTTGTATGACATAGTTCCTATGGTGGGTGTATTTTACAAATGTCTGTCTTTCCTGCCCTCTAGGAACTTACTGTTCAGTAATAGAAACACATAAGTATAGTCACCAGAATAGATACTTGTATGGGTAGTCACAAAAGTAAGGCATCAAAAAATAGATTTCACCCTCATAGTGCCTGACACTACTTACACAAGCCCATCATAAGAGGAGGAAAAGACCATGACATCAAAATAGAGACTGATTGAGATGGGGAGGGGATATGATGGAGTATGGAATTTCAAAGGGGAAAGTGTGGGGGAGGGAGGAAGGGTATTACCATGGGATAGTTTTTATAATCATGGAAAATGTTTTTAAAAATTGAGAAAAAAATAGATTTCAGAAATAACTGGAATCCAAGATACTTTACTTTCAGATCACATGTATATTGGACTTTTGCTTTCTTATTAATTTGTAGTTTTGTTTCTTTCAAAGGCACAAATAGCACTTCTTAACATAATGACCACTGATTTAACAAATGACTGAATGCTTTAGGGCTGAATGATCATCTAAATCAATCTGTCACTTTCCAGTAATATTGATAAACTTTTCAATTATTTTTCCTCTGATTTTTCCTTTCTCTGTGCTCAAAAATATGCTTTTCACTTTTTAAATTTTATTTATTTATTTATTTGACAGAATGGGCACACCAGGGCCTCTAGCCACTGCAAACAAACTCCGGGTGCATGTGCTACCTTGTGCAGGCTGGCTTTCCATGGGTCCTGAGAATCGAACCTGGAGCCTTTGGCTTTGCTGGCACATCCGCTAAGTCATCTCTCCAGGCCCCACCATTTTAATTAGAACAAGGTGTTTCATAAAGAATAAAGGTCTAAGTTATCTTCTGAGCGTCTACTGAAAACTGTGAATAAATACCTTTCCTTAAGTCATTCTAAATTAAAATATAGAGATAGCCACTTCTTTTCTTAACTTCCTTATAAAAATCTACCCATCCAGGAAGAACACTGATTAAGTTCAGAAAATGCATTCTATCTGTCATTGGAATCGCTGGTGAATTCTATTAGTGTAGGATGCTCACTGATTTCCAAAATGTGTCTGTTGCTACATGGGAAGGGAAGAGTTGGTTTACAAGGATTATATTCTGAGGTTAAAAGAATGAAGATAGTGACCTTAAGTCTCCCAGGATTTGTACCGGCTAATGTGCCATCTATCTCAATAATTCCCAGCAAGAACGTCAAATGGACAGAAACAGCCAGGGTAAGCGGGTGCTGGCGGCTGACAGTGATTGCTGTACCTGGGGTGATGGGCACAGCATTTCCCTCGGTTCGAGTGAAATACAATGCCCTGCCAACTCTGAGTATCAGTGTACGCAACCCCCCTGCTGCGGGTGTCCATTTTCTGTTGCTGCAATTAAAAATCAGTCGATACAAAGTCAAAATGTTGTGCATGCTCCCCATATCCCTTTCCCTGTATTTCCAGCTTCGCCGGAAGAACCTGTCACTATGGTAACCAATCCCTCTGATGCACAGACCAAGTCAACCTTCCCAAGTCAGACTGCCAAGCAGAGTAAGAGGGAATCGGAGGCCCGGATGGAACACCAGAAGCCATCCTCCCTTTTCCCTAAGTAGGGGTCAACCAAGACCAGACACAGGATATCCGTCTTGTTCTAAAAGGTTCAAGGAAGGAAACTCACGAACACCCTTCAAGAAATACTGTCAATGTTTCCCAGTCATTAGCATGGACCCCCCCCCCAAACACACACCACCCAGCTAGCTCCCTACCTTTTTCATTGTTAAAAGAAAGCCCCGAAAAAAATGATACTGTGAATCTGAAAGCTACTATCAAGTCACCCATGTGAAAAGCTATTCAAGACTTCTTGCCTTCCTACACCACAATCCCAGAGTTGTTCTCTTCTGGAATCCCACAGCATCTTGCCCGTCTTTACAAAGTTGCAGCATTCCCAATGGGTCGTCTCACTCTAGGAAGAGCCTCCTCGTGAAGCAGAAGAGATGCTTGTATAAGCACACCCATCCCTTAATCAGCAGCCATCCTCAGTCATTCCCAAGACGCTACACAACCAATACCAAGATGGATTCCCTCTGGATCTGCCTCACTTCCCAAGTGTGCACTGGCCTCCTAAACCATATTTGTCATCTAAACCTCTACTTTCATCCTTCCACAGCTAACTCTGGTTTGTGCAAATTAACTTTTTTTTTTTCCAAACAACTTCAATGCTTTTGTAAATCAAAGAACATCAGTTCTCATAAATATTATTTTGAGAACTCTGGAAACTTCATCGTTATAATAAGAGATATTAAGAATCGCTTTCTGTCTTGGCTTCAAAGCATTTTGCAAATAGTAGCATCATTGCCACCTTGGCATTGCCATTTATGAGTTGAGGAGAATGAAACGTGAAGGAGAAGCAAGACAGGCCGGGCACATCTTCCCAAGGGCAACAGTCTGAGAAGGGATCATAGCCCCCTTCTTAGGAGCAAGATTAACACATTTCACATTAAGCAGTATTTCCATAGGTGGATGGAACAGGATGGTTTCCAACATAAAAACACACAGAATTTACAAACTGCCTCACAGAAGCAGAATTTTGAATTTATGTGATCATTATTAAAATATTAAATTTTATTTGAATGTGACTTGCTTGTTTCCTGGATTTTGTATACTTTGGGTGGTTTTTGTAAATATTTTCTGAACACAGGTTTTAGGTTTTGGGGGGGGGGGGTTCCTCTTCTGAAATGCCCAGTTGAGTTTCACTTTTTTGTGCCTCATAGAACCTGCTGATATTCAGGACACCCACATGCACTTTTGTCAACCACTTTTTCAAAAAGAGAGATAAAAAGTTGTGGTATGATGTTCCAACCAACATCATGTGGGCTGCGATGGGGCAGGGGCTGGGATTTACTAATGTTTATCTGACCCATGCCTACACCATGCCTCTGGGAAGAATATGACCTTCTCTGTGAGATGCTTTGCCCAGTTTCCCTTGACTGACTCAGATCAACAATTACAACCAAGATTAAAATTCCGAGCCCTGACACATCACTCTCAAAGGGGCTTTCTCCAGAAACACCACATTATAGATTCTCTTCCTTCTAGGGGAGAGACTGGTGAAGCATTCTCCTGGATTAAAATACAAATAATAATAAATAGTAATAATAAACCTGGCCCAAGAGATTCCACGCGAATCTGGACAGAGAGAGCTAGGCAGGCGAGCCAAGAAGGTGAAACCTTCCTCCGCTCTCACCCATCGCCACCTATATGATGGGGAGGCAAACTCTGCCCCCACCGAGGCCGGGCCAGGTCCGGCTAACCTGACCCCAGGAGGTGGTGTTACGGCCTGTGGTCGAGGGGGAGAGGCGAGGGACTGCGGGGTGGAGATGGGGGATGGGGGAAGGCCTACCTAGGGGAGCCTGGCTCTCCGCAGAGCCACGCCTCGCGCTTACCTTTCCGAATGAGGGCGGAGATCTCCGGGTCGAAGCCCTGCCGGTGGCACTTCCTCCAGAGACCCATGTTGGTGGAGTTGTACTGCCGGCTGCATTCGTCGGCGGGGCTCATGGCGAAGAGCTGCCGGCGATTCCGGGCCCGGAGGAGTTTGCCCTCCCAGCGGTCCAGGCGCGAGCGGCTGGCGCGCAGAGGCAAGTTGTTGTTGTTGTTATAAATGAAGCCCGGGTCGACCCGGCGGGTGTTGAAGGCCTTGCACCGGTCCCTGTGCTTCCTGGCGTCCGTCTCGTACCAGTGGTCGGAGCAGATGGCCACGGCCAGCATGCCGAGGGCGCAGAGCGCTAGCGAGAGGCCCGTGTAGAGCAGTAACCTTCCCGCAGCCATGCCTCCTCTTGGCCCGGCTACACCATGGGCATGATCCGCCGCGGCCTCGCCTTCCCTCCGCGCGCCCCTAACAAAGCGGCGGGCGGGCGGCCGAGCTGGGGGTGGGGTGGTGGGGGGGTGGCGTGGAAGGTGGGCACGGGAGGGGAGCTGGACGCTTCGGCCTGCGCGCCCCCCCACCCCTCTCTCTCTCTCTCTCCACACCTGCCGGGGGCGCAGCCCCGGAGATTGCGGGAGATGATGGGGCGGGCGGCCTAAAAAGTTCTGATGCCGTGAGGCTGCGGCGGGCTCCTGGGCATCCTCCGGGCCGGGTGCAGCCTCGGCGGCGGCCAACTCACCACGGCCGCTTCCAACGCTCTCCACGCCCCGCGGGAGGCCACGGCTCCACCAGACCCACCGCCGCGCCCCGCTGCCTGGCCCCGGGCACCGCGGCCCTCCGCCCCGAAACTCAATGCCAAGTGCCCGCAGCCGCACTGAGGCTTGCTGCGCCTTCTTTTGCACGGCGTGGTGGTGACAGGAGCGAGTGACTCTCCGGGCTTCCTAGGGAAGAAGATGGGGAGGAGGAGGAGGCGTCTGGACCAGACACCGGTCCACGGGATGGAGTGGAACACGCCCGCGGCCGGCTGGACGAAGGAAACCTCCAGATGCCGGAGCCGGCTGTTCCCCAAGTCCCTCCTGGCGCTGCCTCTCGGGGACTCTCCCCTTTCCAATGTGCAACCGAAGGCCTGGAAGGCGCGTCCAGAAAAGGTCTTCCTTGCAGGGTCGGGTCTTTAAAAAAAATTTTTTTTTAATTAAAAAAAAAATTCGTCCTCAGGTCACCAGTTAGGTCCCTTGCTGCTGCTGGTGGCCCACGCGAGCTCTCAGAGGCGAGCTTCCTGCGGACGCACGGTCTGTGCCCACCGGGCCCTGCGAGCTCCTGGGTGGCCCGAGGTTGTCCTCGCCATTCAGGTTGTCGCCTCCGGCGGATCGCGCCGACAGCCGACCCCGGGGCGGCGTTACTCTACGAGTCCCGGCCGGGGCTTTGCGGGGACCGGGCGGGCGCGAGGGGCGGACTGCGCAGAGGAGGGCGCACGGGGCAGGGCGCGCGGCGCCTTCAACACCATGGACAGGTCGCGCCGTGGCCGCGCGCCGCCCGCCGGGCCGCCAGCCTCCCGGGTGTCATCGCCGGGCGCCTCTCTCTCCACGCCTTCTTCCCGGAGCGTCCTCCCGGGGCTCCTCCGAGACCCCCGCCTCCGGCCTCACTTCACCGGGCGGCCCCGAGAGCGGACCAAGAGAAAAGGTTGCGGGCAACCGAGGAAAGCCCCGGATCCCGGGTTCCGGCTCCTCCAAACAACCCGCCCCTTTCTCCCGCCACCCCGAGTCCCGGCGCTGGTAGCACCAGCTCGGGTCAACGGCTCTCAGACTGCACCATTTTCTTCGCCGCCCACCCGGGCGCCCGAGGTGCCGGCTCACTCGACCCCATGCACCGGATCCGGTCCCGGCCTCCTCGGCGTCCCACGCTCCGGTTCCCGGCGCGCCACGGTCACCGAGGTGAATGGGGCGAGGGTGGGGGAGGGAGCCCGGGTGTCTCGGCTTGCCCTCGCGACCTCCTCCTCCTCCTCCTCCTCCTCCTCCTCCTCTAGCCGCGGCGGCTTCGAGGCCGTGCGGGCAGAGCCGGTGCCCGCGGGCAAGCGGAGCCCGGGCTGCGCCCCAGGGGCACCGGGAAGCGCATCGCCCGGGTGTGGGCGCGGGAGGAAGCCGCCGCCGTGCGCGCTCGCTCGCTCACTCGCTCGGCCGCCGCCGGGCGCTGCAGCCTTGGCTAAAACCCACACAGACGAGAATACGGAGCGCGCAGCCAAAAGCTAGTGATGTCATCCGTGCAACGTGAGCCTCATCTCTTATTTTTCTGGCCCTCTTAAAGTTAAACTGCACCATTTTTTTTTTCCCAGGCATGAAATGTCTACGCTTTATTCTCTAACCAGGCAAGTCAATGGTGTCTAGGTAGGTATGCGCTCCACCACATCCATATTTATGTACATATATACATATATGTGGCATGTAGCATGTTTACGTGCGATATTATAAATTTAGGGATGTTGCCGACATCTCCTGTGGATGGTTCTCTCTCTCTCTTTCTTTCTCTCTCCCTCCCTCTCTCTCTCTCTCTCTCTCTCTCTCTCTCTCTCTCTCTCTCTCTCGACAGTGGAGAGAATTCCCTTCAATTCCCCTCAGTTCTTTAAAAGAAGCCTGCTTATTGCACGAAGCTGAGCGAGCCCCCAAGCCCGGGGTTTGCATCCCAGTTTGTCCCCACCCACCACACACAGACACAGACACACACACACACACACACACACACACACACACACACACACACGAAAGTCACAGGTACTGTCTTAGTAGCTACTTGCATTTCTACCTGGAGCTAAGAAGGGAGAAACCACCCACCCGGCTCTAGATCTGGTGGTGCCCAGCACCCCAACACACAGACACACACACACACACACCCCTCTGCCTGCTCTCCTTCATCGGAGGCGGGGAGGGAGAGAGAAAAAAATTGACAGATCTGCTCAAGACCAGGGGGAAGGGGCAGTTACTAGAGATTTTTTGAAAACCGTTAAAGGGGAAGGGAGGTAAGGTTGAAGACAATCTCCCTGTAGATTTTTGTGGTCGTCTATCAACGACCCTTGGATTTTAAGCCCTGCGTGGTGTTCTTTGAGGTACGCCTGGACCCCAGATCCTGAACGAGTGCCCCCCCAGCCCAGCCCAGCCGAGTCCCTACATCCTCCTCTCCGCCTCCTCCTCCGCTCACGTGAGACCACGCCGCAAAGGCTGGGAGCCTCCCTCCCTCTCCACACACTGGGCTCTCCACGAGGATGCTCACCTTCACCCCAAAGTCGAGGTCCACCCCCACCCCAACACACACACACACACACACACACACACACACACACACACACACTGCTGGGTAAAGAGCTGCCCTGGGGGAAAGACAGTGACCTGGGCTCCAGGAGGCTTTGTATGGCAGGGCCTGAGAATCAAAAGGAGCACACCTCCACCATATTCTTTTTGTCCTTTTTTTTTTTCTCTCCCCCCCCCCCTTTCTGCATTTTGAAAATCGCGAACAAGGCGTTTCAGTGCCATCTAGTGGGGGAGGGGCGTGCCTCACTTTCTGCCCCTGGATTCTGCTTATGGGATTTGCTGGTGATGGGGGGCTGGGGGAGGGGGACGGACAGCAGTCCTGAGGGTGCCCGCCTGGTTCGTGGGTTCGTGGCTGATCTACGGGCTGCAGACGCGTGCCCACCCTCGGAGTTTAGGAGGACGCCGCGGTAGAGCCCAGCAACTTTGGCCACAACGTCTGCTCACTTTCCACCCTTCTGATACCAATGCTCTTCGCTGTCCCCGCCCCAGATCCTGAAAGTACGGTAACAGTTGGCATACATGCAGACTTAATCTTATTAAATCTTAAAAGGCATCCTAAATTCCTGAAGCTATCTCTTCCCTAAGGCCCAGAGCACTTTTATGCTAATGAGAGGGCCTGGGTTTGACAATCGGGAGGAAGTGCAGGGCTGAGCCCACAAGGTCTCCAGGAAGTCAGGGCCATCCACCAGCTCAGGAGCCTGAGTCTCTGGGTTCCCTTCACTCCTGTCTTCTGCGCCTGCTCAAGGTCTTCCCAGTCACAGTAAGCACATCTGTCCCTCGCTCCTTCGCTTGCCTCCCCACCCATTATTGGAGCCTTTTTCAAGTTTTCCCTTAGGGGACCTTGGGCCTGCTTCTAAGAACGTGCCTTGCCCATTCTCCCATGAGCCTCTGGTCACTTTCCTCCCTGCTCAGGAAGGAGCTAAGTGGGACACTGCTCTCCCCCTTCCTGCACATCACTAACATTCTATTTTGAAATCCTGAAAAATGTTGTATTAGGAGGTCTCCTTTTAAGCGCAACTATTTTGGGCACCCCTATGCCGTTTGGACAAATCTGTGGGGCTACAAAAGATGGTGAGTTCTTGTATCTTGTAGACTGCAACTATTGGATTTTTTCTGTGGTTATTTGGTTGGTTGGTTTTGCACTGCAGGAGATTGAACCCAGGGCCTTCTGCAATCTAGGCAAGCGATCTGCTACTGAATTATAGCCGCAGGCTTCTATTTTCGAGGTGTGTGTTTCTTTTTCTTTTTTTTTTTTAATTTATTTATATTTTTGAGACAAAGTCTCACTAAATTACTCAAGCTGGCCTTGAACTTTCAACCTTCCTGCCCAAGGTTCTCAAGTGCTGGGATGTACAGATGTGGTTATGTAGTTCTTCCTGAAACTGAGTCTTGGTCTAGACCTCTGTAACTCCCACCCCATTGGCCTTTATCTTTGGCTTCCAGAGACCCACAGATAACATCTGACTCATCCTCCAGGTGTAACTAGCCTTCTCACTGTTGACAGGAGCGGAGAGGGATGGGATTTCTCAGCTCTGGTTGGGCCAAGGTTAGGGGTTACAGTTGCAGTACTGGACTCTCAGTGGTCACTGAAGCTCCCCAAGCCAGTGGCTGTTGTCAAGCTCTTGTCTTACAACTCACAAAGAACTGGCCAAGTGTAGACGCACAGAAAGGTAGGTAGTAGCCCAGCGTGGTGGCGCACGCCTTTAATCCCAGCACTTGGGAGGCAGAGGTAGGAGGATCGCCATGAGTTCAAGGCCACCCTGAGACTACAGAGTGAATTCCAGGTCATCCTGGACTAGAGTGAGACCCTTCCTCAAAAAACCAAAAAAGAAAGAAAGAAAAGAAAGGTAGGTAATAGAGGGTCTATGTGATCAAATAAACAAAGGGGAGGGATTAAAAAAAAAAAAGACCTTCTTTCCAAGTCTTAGCTCATCAGAGAGGCATTTTGGTTGGGATAGCTTCCTTCCTTCCTTTTTACTTTTTTTCTTCCTCCTTAGGGTCATTACAGAAGAAGCTTCATGGCACTAAATACCTGAACATTTAAATCCTCTTCTTGCTCTCCTCTCTCTCTCTCTCTCTCTCTCTCTCTCTCTCTCTCTCTCTCTCTCTCCCTCCCTCCCTCCCTCCCTCCCTCCCTCCCTCCCTCTCCCCCCCACCTCATTGTTCTAGCTCAGGCTGACCTGGAATTCATTATGTACTTTCGGGGTGGCCTCAAACTCACAGCCATCCTCCTACCTGTGCCTTCCGAGTCCTGGCACTAAAGATGTGTGCCACAACACCCGGCTCTTGCTTTTATTTCCTTCTTCTCTCCCATACGACCATATGAATCTCCTCAAGTTCTTCGGTTATTATTTATTCCGTTTTTCAGTAGCTCCATCTTGCCCACCCCACCCGACCCTGCGCAAAACTACAGCCTGTTTTCTAAAGGAGCCTCCGCTCTCTCGGCCCCACCTTCTAAACATGTTCTGAAGAGCTTCCCATTATCCCTCTTGCCACAAACATGTACCTACTCTGCCTTTAAAGTTCTTCCAATTACAGGTGCCTCATATCAATAGGTCAAATAAAACCATTTGATCGTCTCACTAGAAGCTGAAAATGCAACCAATTAAGCCCAACAAACTTGCTTGATTTTTCTTAAAAGTGCTTCCTTAACTAAGAATAATTTAAAGTGATTAAGATCATCTCCTACATAAAGAAATATTCCGTATTAGTAGGAGTAAAACAAAATTGCACAATAAAACGGGTGAAGTTCATGAAGAGAAATTCAGAGAGAAAATGACCATATTAAATCCTCAACGTTATTAGCAGTATGAAGCATGCAAAACTTTCAAAAACTGCTGTTTCCTATCGGATGGAAGAAAGCACACGTTTGTTCCTGTCAAGGGTCGCTAGGGCATAGGGAACCTGCTGTCTGTCCTGCCTTCTTGTAGGAGTACGCACCGAGGCAAGATATATATATATACCTCTTTCTCTGTCACTCTCAAATAAATAAATAAAAATAAAAAATACTTTTTAAAAAAGGCATTTATCTGGCCATTTGTACAAAGCAGAAGGGCAATGGAATAACTGAGTAGCCAAGCAGGTAATAGGAAGTTGATAACAGAAAACCACCCCAACCTTGGACTGACACCAGGCACCCCTAATACCCAAAGAGCCAGGGAAATGCATAAATGGGTGACAGATTGTAAAATAAAAATGTGTTTGTTCTTCATGTGTTCAACCATGGTTATAGCTGCTTCGTTATTCATTATAGCTAAGAACTGGAATCAACCCAGGTGCCCATCACTGGATGAGTGGATCACAAAGTTGTGGTACACTTACACAGTGGAATTCTGCTCAGCAGTAATTAAGAAACGATCCAATGAGATTTGTAGAAAAATGGACAGACTTGGAACAGATCACACTCAACGAACTCACACAATCACAGAAAGACAAACGCTGCATGGTTTCACTTACCTGCAGTTCTAACTTTGACCAGCTTGAGTTGCTGACATACCTGATTGGCCACTCAAGGCCCAGAAAATAGGGATGGAAGAGTTTTGAGGGGAAGGGGGCGAGGAGGGTAGTGAACTGGTACCATAGAAACTTTATCCTTGGAGGTAGACTGAAGATATAACCCTCAACAGAAGTAAAGGGGAAGCACCTGAAAAAAAAAGGGCTCCGCAGAGGGTGGGATAAAACCTAAACTTTAAAAAAAAATTGTTTTTGCCAGATGTGGTGGCGCATGTCTTTAATCCCAGCATTGGGAGGCAGAGGGAGCAGAATCACTGTGGGTTCGAGGCCAGCCTGAGAATACATAATAAATTCCAGGTCAGCCTGGGCCAGAGTGAGACCCTACCTCAAAAAAAAATAAAAATAAATTTCTTTTTGTCTCTGGCCTGTAACTCCCAGTACCAGAAATCAGTTGCTACCCACAATAAGCTGTTGATCGGAGAGATCTACAAGGTCCCCAAAACAAGACAGCTTTCTGTCAAAGCACTTGATTACCCACCAGAGGCAAAAGCTAAGACCCTGCAGACACCATACGTTACTGACACAAAGTATGGAGAGACCTGGCCGGAATCCAGAAGAAAGCCAGTCCCCTGTTAGCCCATCTAACCGGGGAGGCAGAGGTAGGAGGATCGTCGTGAGTTCAAGGCCAGGTTGAGAATACATAGTGAATTCCAGGTCAGCCTGGGCTAGAGTGAGACCCTACCTCCAAAAAACAAAACAAAAACAAAAACGAAAAAATCTATGCGGACTTCACTCTCCCCTGAAGAATCTGTTCTTTTTCAGAAGGTAGTGAGACCGGAGGAGATAAATGACCCCTCGCACTTCAGCCAAGCCCCAGATGAAACCACAGAGGAACTGGGGAGCAAGAGAGCTGCTTCCATGCTGAACCTGATAATCAGCATCAGGGTGAAGGAGACAGACCCTGAGGATACTCAACACTTACCAAAGCAGAGATCCAGAGGCTCCTAAGAGCTCATCACTGAAGTAGACTTAAAACACACGTGCCATGGCTCAGGGAATTTTGTGGAAGAAGGGGACAGAAAGATTATAAGAGCCACAGGTTGAGATACCATACCCAGAGGCATTCCCTTCCCCAAAAAAATAACTGACTGCTGCTCCCCACCAAGCATAGCCCACAACCCCATGGGGAATACCTGCAACCTCACTGAGGAGGGTCCCCAACAGAATGGGAGCAGAGACAAGGAAAAAGAGGGTACCAATACATGATGAATCCATACAAAAATAGGTTGTTAATAAAAATAATAGTGGGGGGAAAAAGAATGTAAGAGCCAGATGCTAGGGAGGAACGCTATGGAATGCTACCTTCAGGACATGATGCGGTCGCTGCATTCATGAGCTCCCTGCGTCTGTCATGACCTGCACGTGACGGAGCCCAACAACACTCCATCAGGGATGGTGGGAGATCATGAGGCTCCGTCCCTCCCTGAATAGTTATTGGCAGTTAATGATTCCCAAGGGAGGGGAAGACATTTTCTTCAGTGGTGTAGCCCCTGCTGAGTTGCCTGTGCTCCTTAAAGAGCCCCCCCACCCATGCTCATAGAGCAACCCTAATTAAATTCAGTGGATCACACACACATACAAGAAAGACATGAGCCGGGCGTGGTGGCGCACGCCTTTAATCCCAGCACTCGGGAGGCAGAGGTAGGAGGATCGCCATGAGTTCAAGGCCACTCTGAGACTACATAGTGAATTCCAGGTCAGCCTGGGCTAGAGTGAGACCCTACCTGGACAGATTGCTTAATGGTTAAGGCATTTGGCTGAAAAGCCTAAGGACTCAGGTTCAATTTTCCAAGTCCCACGTAAGCCAGATGCACACACAGTGGTACATGCATCTGGAGTTCGTTTGCAGTGGCTGGAGACCCTGGCATGCCCATTGTCTCTCTCTTTCAATCTCTCTCTCCCCCTCTGTGTCTCTAAATGAATAAAAAAAAATTTAATTTTTTAAAACTGTTCTTTTTATCTTACAAATACCTTAATGATGATGAAATTTGAAATATGCACAGTTATATTTTTATGTGAATAAAAATTGGCCAGCTATCAACTTAATTATTTATATGTTGATGTGCCTGGACTATTCAAGATTAATAAAAATGTTCACCATTCAGATAAGATTTCTCTTTCTTGGCTTTTGTTTGAGGAAAATAATTAATTCTATCATTATGACTAAGATACCTCACATAACTCACATTGTTTTGCTGTTAATACCAAATGTTTAGACAACTGTTTTCGATTTGTTGGAGCTTTTAGACTTTGGGGGTTTTATTGTGGGGAGGGGTTGTTTAGGGTTTGGGGAGCTTTTGTTTGTTTGGGTTTGGTTTTTTGTTTTTTTCTTTTTTTTTTTTTTTTGTTCATTTTTTATTTATTTATTTGAGAGCGACAGACACAGGTAGAAAGACAGATAGAGAGAGAGAGAGAGAATGGGTGCGCCAGGGCTTCCAGCCACTGCAAACGAACTCCAGACGCGTGCGCCCCCTTGTGCATCTGGCTAACGTGGGACCTGGGGAAGCGAGCCTCGAACCGGGGTCCTTAGGCTTCACAGGCAAGCGCTTAACCGCTAAGCCATCTCTCCAGCCCTGTTTTTTTCTTTTTCAGCACTTGGAGATCGAACCGCCAGGACCTTTCACATGCTAGGCAGTGCTCTACCACTGGGTTACGTCTCCAGCCTTTAGTTTCTGGAGACAGGCTTTCTCTATATAATTCAGATTGACATTGAACTCATTATGTAGCTCAAGCCTGGCCTCAAATTCTTGCTCCTCCTGCTGCTATCTTCAAAATACTGGGATTACAAGTGTCCACCACCATGCCTAGCAATCTTCTTCAATAAAACTAAATTCCATTTGAATTCCATAAACTTCACTCTACTGAGGCAGTAACACTGTACTTGGAAGTATCAGTGAAATTCTTAAATTATTCATATTTGAAGCCATATGTGGTGGCACCCATCTTTAGTCCCAGCACTTAGGAAGTTGAGATGAGAGGATCACTTTGAGTTTGAGGCCAGTATGGGGCTACAGAATGAGTTCCACATCTGCTTGGGCTAGAATGAGACCCTGTCTCAAAAAAAAAAAACACAAAGTAGCCAGGAGTGGTGGCACATACCTTTAATCCCAGCATTCAGAAGGCAGAGGATCGCTGTGAGTTCAAGGCCACCCTGAGACTACATAGTGAATTCCAGGTCAGCCTGGGCTAGAGTGAGACCCTACCTTGAAAAAAAAAAATATATATATATATTTATTTATTTATTTATTTATATTTGGAGTTTTACATGTCAAGCACTATAACAATCACATGTGAATGCACAAATCACATATAATGCACAAAATACTATGTTCTCTTTTATTATGTAAATTATTATTATAATATCATTATTTTAACCATTTAACAAAGATATCCAGAGCCATATATTTCTAAAGTTCTTCTTTTAAATATTTCAATCAATGCTAGGCTAAAGAGAACCAAATTGGACTGAGCCAAAATTAAGTACATTGCTTAATTCATTCAAGTCTCTCAATTATTAGGAAATGGTTTCTATAAACATTATTTTGGGATTATGAATTTAAGCTTTTTAAAGTCATGAAAGTGGTTTTTTTTGTTGTTTTTTTCTTTTTTCTTTTTTTTCTTTTTTTGAGGTAAGGTCTCGCTCTGGCCCAGGCTGATTTGGAAGTCACTATGTAGTCTCAGGCTGGCCTCGAACTCACAGCAATCCTCCTAACTCGGCCTCCTGCATGCTAGGATTAAAGGCATGTGCCACCATGCCTGCAGTATTTTTATTTTGCTTGTTTGTTTTGAAATGAGACATTGTTACTTTGCCCAGGCTAGATTCCAATTCCAGGGTTTAAGTGACCCACTTGCCTCAGCTTTCTGAGTAAGTGAGACTATTCTGCTTTCCCTTTTTTTAACAATAACAGCTTGATGGCTGTGAGTTTGAAAACACCCTGAGAATCCATAGTGAATTCCAGGTCAGCCTGGGCTACAGCGAGACCCTATCTCAAAAAAAATATTGGGGGCCTGGAGAGATGGCTTAGCAGCTAAGGCACATGCCTGTGAAGCCTAAGGATCCCTGTTCAATTCTCCAGGTCCCACATAAGCCAGATGCACATGGTGGTGCATGCATGTGGAGTTCATTTGCAGTGGCTAGAGGCACTGGTGTGCCCATTCTCACTCTCTCTCTCTCCAATCTCTCCCTCTATCTGTAATAAATAAATAAAATATTTAAAAATTTTTGAAGTATCTTTTTTATTTTTTACTTTATTTGTTTTACAAGAAAGAGAGAAAGGGAATTGGCAGACCAGGGCCTCCAGCCACCACAATCAAACTCCAGACGCATGAGCCACCTTCTTTGCCTGCGTGATCTTGGATGCATGCATCACCTTGTGCATCTGACTTCCATGGGTTCTGAGGAGTTGAGCATTGGTCCTTAGGCTTTGCAGGCAAGCTCCTTAACTGCCAAGCCATCTCTCCAGCCCTGAGGTATCTTTTTTAGGAAAATTTCTCTGAGAAACAGCCTACTTCTGCTTTCATTTACTTATTGATAGCGAGTAATCGTTTCCATCAAAGACTCATGTATAGCACAAATCCTATTAATTTCATTTTCTTCTAAAATCCACATTCTGCTGTTTTCAGCATCTCCTGTTGTTTCATTCAGCGCTCCTCATACATCTTTTATCGTCTTTAAATTAATGGCTTCAGCAGCATTTACTCAGGATTTCTGTCATGTGTCTTAAAGTGACTATAACATCAACTTAAATGTGTTTCTTCTGTTGGTAGATTCAAGATTTAACATTAACAAAACCCTTTCGTTTCTGCAAAGAATCTCATACCTATTGGTTCAAGTTGAGACTACATGTCTAGGAACACATTCAATTCAAACTATGTGCACCATACATGATGCTAGCATCTTTCTGGATTTTAAGCTAAAGTTAAGGTTAGATCTAAAAATATAAGTGTTTGCCTGAAAAGCCAAAGGACCCAGGTTTGAGTTCCCCAGAACACACATAAGCCAGGTGCATAAGGTGGCTCATACATCTGGAGTTCATTTACAATGGCTAGAAGACCCTGGCATGCCCATTCTCTCCCTCCCTCCCTCTCTCTCTCTCTCTCTCTCTCTCTCTCTCTCTCTTCCTCTTTCTCAAATGAATAAAATTATATTTGTGCTTGAGCCTTTAATCTCAGCACTCAGGAGGCAGTGGAAGGAGGATTACCATGAGTTCGAGGCTACTCTGAGACTACACAGTGAATTCCAGGTCAGCCTGGACTAGAGCGAGACCCTACCTAGATAAACTTAAAAAAAAGAAAAAAAAAAAAAAAAGAAGTACCCGGGTATGGTGATTCATGACTGTAATCCCAACACTAGGAGGCTGAGGCAAGAGGATCAATTCAAGTTCAAAGCTAGTCTAGGCTACATAGTGAGTTGTATAGCCAGACTGGACTACAAAGTGAGGTCATTTCAAAAAAACAAAATTCCAGCCGGGCGTGGTGGCGCACGCCTTTAATCCCAGCACTCGGGAGGCAGAGGTAGGAGGATCACCGTGAGTTCAAGGCCACCCTGAGACTACAGAGTTAATTCCAGGTCAGCCTGGACCAGAGTGAGACCCTACCTTGAAAAACCAAAAAAAAAAAAAAAAAAAAAAACAAAATTCCAGCACTTGGGAGGCAGAGGTAAGAGGATCGCCATGAGTTCGAGACCACCTTGAGACCACAGAGTGAATTCCAGGTCAGCTCGGGCTAGAGCAAGACTCTATGTCAAAAAAAAAAAAAAAATAGATAGAGCCAGGCATAGAGGCACATGCCTTTAATCGCACCACTTGGGAGGCAGAGGTAGGAGGATGACGGTGAATTCGAGGCCACCTTGAGACTACATAGTGAATTCCAGGTCAGCCTGAGCTAAAGTAAGACCCTACCTTGAAAAACCAAAAGAAAAAAAATAGTAGATAGATAGACAGATTATACACACACACACTTCTTCTGTAAGAACAAATGAATTGCTTCATATGGCAAAACATTGCTCAGCTACTGTGTGCAACTGTTGCAAAATGCCACACTAATTTATGTTTACTCCAGAACTTTGCATTGGTCACAAACAATGGAAAGAAAATGAATATCCATCACTTCTGGGAAATGATACTTCTTATTCAAAATCTCTTGCATGCAAACTCTCTGGGAGGAAGGATGGGGTGCTCTGTCTTCTCTCACACCCAAGTGTTCCTTCCCTCAGACTCTCTCGCCACTCCCAAGCAGCCCTGTCCTCTGCATCAGCAGCCACACAGCCCTGAGTGTGAAAGGACCCTGGGTAAGAGGTGCTGGGCAGCACTTGCCTGAAGTCTATCAGATGCGCAGGGCCACAGCGCCCGTTGTGCCCACTCTGATGCTAAGACTCTCCCTCTCTCTTGGATGTCTCCTCAACATCAGAGTTCAGGTAAGCTTCCCTCCTCTTGATCCTATTGGCCTCAGCCCAGATGAGGGGAGACCCCTCCCCTTATTCCCACATGGGCTTTCCTACCACCTGCTACCCTCCACGTGGCAGGAGCTTCCGCACTTTGTTCTCTTTCCTCCGCGTCATAAAGTCTCTCTAAACCTTACCGAAGAATTTTAAGACTTAGAGGTAACAGTAAGTCTCCAAACCAGTACATAATGTGTGTGTAAACCATAATTCTCCAGGCCATTTTGTAGCGTGTGTTTGTGATGTGTGCAGTGTAAGACAAAGGGCCATCGGGCTGGGACACCTTAGCTGGAGAAACGAAAACAAATGAGGGGTGCTTCCTGAGCCCAGGAGCACAGAGACCCCAGTCTGGCCAAGGCTGAAGCCATGGATGGCATGTTGAAGCGGCTCCCAGGGCAGAGGATGGGGAAGCAACGCGAAGCCAGCTAACAGGGGCGCCTGGGAGCACGTAGCCTACACAGTTCAGTCCCCTGAACGACCACAGGGCAGGGAGAGGTAAGGAGCAAATGTGAGAACAAGCAAGCCATGGTGAGCTGGTGGTAACAGTGAAACCTGGGAACATCCATAAATAATTAGGACCAAGATAAATCTACTGTCTTTCTAATAAGTGGAGGTCAAGAGTAGGGCAGGAAACAGAAATAAGATTTATAGCCAGTGGGGGAAAAAGATGTAAAACTATGACTAGATATGGATAATATGACTAAAAGCTCAAAAAAAATTAAATGGCACAAGTAAGATTCAGTAAGATGGCTAGTAACAAAAAAATACGCAGACCTCAATACTTTCCAAGATAAAGCAATTAATTGTTAAGAAATATACCAGAAGGTTCTTTCATCCATGGTACTATCAAAAACTATAATATGCCAGGCGTAGTGGCACTTGTCTTTAATCCCAGCACTCGGGAGGCAGAGGTAAGAGGATCACCGTGAGTTCCAGGCCACCCTGAGACTGCATAGTGAATTCCAGGTCAGCCTGGGCTAGAGTGAGACCCTACCTCAGGAAAAAAAAAAAAAAAAAAATCAAAAAAAAAAAACCTATAATATACTTTCAATAACAGTGACCAAAAAAAAAAGAGGGTGTGAAGAAAACTACAAAACTGTACTGAGTGATATAAAATGACCTGAAAATAATGTGGACTCCTCCCAGATTCCTGAATTAAACAACATGCTACTATCAAAACGCTGATGCTCTGGCTACACACGTGCTGAGGATAAGTGACTAATGAGTGCTCAGCCCTAAGGAAGAGATCTCCTTCACCCCATCCAAAGCTCAGAGAACATCGCAAGCTCAAGGATGGGAAGAATGTAAGAGCAGAAAGATGCAGAGGAAGGCTGTCTCCTGTTCATAGTGACCCTACTCACCTCACGATGAACAGGAAGCAGAGAGCAGAAGGTACAAGGGAGGACACCAGGAATAGCCTTCAAAGGTACTCCCCAGTGACCTAGTGCCTCCGGCTACGCCCACCTCCCAAAGTTTCTACAACCTTCCAAAGTAGCACCAGTCGCTGGGGCCCAAATTTCTAACGCGTGGGTCTGCAGGGAACATTCTGTATTCAAACCATGACAAGTAGGTGGGCGTGAATGTGTATTAAAACAACAGACACTGGTAAATATGAAAAGTTAGAATATAAGACTGTGGATGAAATGTAATCTAAAGTTTGTAAAGAAAATGAAAAGGTAAACACCAAACTGCGGTCTGGAGAGATGGCTTCGTGGTTAAGGCCCTTGCCTATGAAAACTAAGGACCCAGGTTCAATCTCCAGGTCCCACATAAGCCAGATGCACATGGTGGCACATGCATCTGGAGTGGCTAGAGGCCCTGGTGCATCCATTCATTCTCAATCTCTCTCTCTCTCTCTCTCTCTCTCCCCTTCTCTCTATGTCTAATAAATAAAAAATAAATCAGAAAAAAACACCAAACTATTCCAATTATTTCTGGGTTACTGTCTAAAAACTTTTGTTGTCTACATTTCTTTTTTTTTAATTACTATTATTTCAGAGAGCGAGGCAGACAGTCAGATAGACAGAATTGGCACACCAGGGCCTCAAACACAGAAATTGAACTCCAGATGCTTGCGCCACCTAGTGGGCATGTGCGACCTTGCACATGCCTCACCTTTGTGTGTCTGGCTAAGGTGGGATCTGGAGAGTCGACACATGGGTTCTTAGGCTTCACGGCAAAGCACCTTAACCGCTAAGCCATCTCTCCAGACCCTCTACACTTCTTGTAATGAGTATGTGTTATTTAAACTGCCTGAAAACAATGCCCATAGCAACAAAGTAAGTGCTCACATTCAAAATTTTATACTTATGATTAATCCCCCACTTAACAAGGCTTCCCTGAGTTCCAACTGAACAAATTTATTCAAAAGCACAAAATCTATAAAAGAATCACTAATATCCAAAATTAAAAGTACTCTCCTTAGAGATAATTCTTCAAAGTACTTTGAACTATGTATTTTTGCCTTACTCTACTGCACAGTGAAGAGCCTTTTCAGGAGGAAAGGTAATCATGGTTGGTTGTTGTTTGTTTTTGTTTTTTTTTTTTTTCAGGGTTCCTTCCTCCTTGCTTTAAATTTTTCATCCTTCTAGTTGAGTGTCAAAGGCCATGTCCTGCCTCAGCTACATAGATCTCTGTCTTTCAGTATTATGCACACAGGACGGACTTGGCCAAGGTTAAAGGCTGCTATGGAGGGCTTTGGTGGGGGTGGAGCTCAAACCTGAGCCAAGCTGGGGCAGAAGGAAGAGCAAATCACAAACTGTAACTAACGAAGTCACAGAAAAAGAATCAACATGCAAGATAAGGGAACCCAAAACACTCGTGATAGAAGGAGAGGAGTCAAAGCCAGAGAGGAAGCAGGAATTATAAACAGAAAGCCTCAAGGATAGTCTCTCAAGGAAAGACAGGACCCCTTGAACCACCTCAGATTGATTTTTAAAAAGAAGAAGGAGAAGGGCAGGTCAATAAAATAGCAGTGACATTCAGCAATCCTGAGGTGACTGCCTGCTTTACACCAAGCATTGTGCAGAGGACATTTTATTTCTCACAGTTCTCCTATGAAGTGCCTCTCTCCTCATGTATCAAATAAAGTGTCACTGAGAGAATCACTTTGTCCAGATTCATCCAGCTGGTCAGCAGGGGCCAGGGACTTAAATGTATAAGTAGCTAACTCCAAATCCTATTTCCTCTGCACTATAAATCTGTGGCAGATCCCAGAACTAGGAGACAATTAAAGGGAAGGTAATTTGGTGATTGATTGATGGAGACAGGGTTTCACTATGTAGCCCAGCCTGGTCTTGAACTCACCTTGACCTTCCAAATACTAGCATTACAGGTGTTCTCTACCATGCATGGCAGAAAGGTGATTTATGTTTGTTTTTGTTTTTGTTTTTTGAGGTAAGGTCTCACTCGAGCCCAGAATTCACTGGAAGTCACTCAGTAGTCTCAGGGTGGCCTTGAACTCACAGCAATCCTCCTACTTCTGCCTCCTGAGGGCTGGGATTAAAGGCGTGCGCCACCACACCCGGCATAAAGGCGGTTTGTTAGAGTGGGAAGTCAAGGCTATGTAGGAAGACAGGCTGTGGTATTCACGTGGATGTAATAGTAGATGATCAACCCATTCCAGGGGGAAGTCAACGAGTGCAAGATGTGGCGATCTGCATGGGCTGACAAGTCAATATCAAGCCAAAGTCATCCAGCTAAACAGAGATTCGGAACTCCAATCAGAAAATATCTCTTCCCCAAAAACATAGATCCTGTAGCTTTTGTTAAAAGTCTTATAATAAGCAGCAGGGGTGATGGCTCAAAGGTTAAAGTGCTTGCCTGCAACGCCGGCCGTCCCAAATCTGATCTTCCTCAGCACCCACAGAAAGCTGGATGCAAAGCGGCACGTGTGTCTGCGATCCCAACACAGCTGGCAAGCAGCAGTGACAAGAGAGACGGTGTCACCAGAGAAGGTGAAAGGAGGGGAAAGCACCCTGAGGTTATCATCTGACCTCCAACTGTGCACCATAACATGTGTGTGCTCCCCCATATCATACTTACCATATGTGTATGCAAATACATGCATGCACACTCAGACACGCACACAGAGAGAGAGAGAGAAATAAGTAACAACAAGTAGAAAGAAACCTCAATCAGTCTCCCTGCCCCCAGCCGCGGATTGTCTTGCGCCCTGTCTCCCTGTTTTCTATATGAGACTTAATCATAAACGTGTGAGGCTACGAGAGATATTGTTACATCCAGGCCACCGCAATTATCGTTCAGTAAAGCAAGTCAGTGAAGATGATGTGGGGATAGTTTTCTGGATGTTGGCCATTTGAAAAATCCCAAGTCACTCGAACACTCCCCAAGTTCAGGTTCACTGGGACACCCTACTAGGGGAGACTTTCGTTCATCTACCCCTCATTTTACTCGTCTATTTATCTATTTTGAGACATAGTCCTGCTGTGTTGCCTAGACTGGACTCAAATCCATGGACTCAATTGCTCTCCCACCTCAGCTTTCTTTTATTTTTTTATTTTTTTATGTTTTAATTATTTATTTGAGAGGGACAGACAGAGAGAGAATGAGGCCAACAGAGAGAGAGAGAGACAGAATGGGTGTGCCAGGGCCTCCAACCACTGCAAACAAACTGCAGATGCGTGCACCCCCTTGTGCATCTTGCTAACGTGGGTCCTGGGGAATTGAGCCTTGAACCGGGGTCCTTAGGCTTCACAGGCAAGCGCTTAACCACTAAGCCATCTCTCCAGCTTTCCCACCTCAGCTTTCTGAGTAGCTGGGAACATAGGTGCATGTCACTATACCCAGTTTAGTTGTTACCTTTTAGTAAATGCTCGTCTCAGTTGCAAAGCCAATCAGGACTTTAAGATCATGGGCGAGTGCATTTATCTAGAAAAATTTATAGAAAACTTGTAAAGTTCAGAGAAGCAGGAGGGAGGAAAGAGAACTTATCTGTTAGCACTTCTCTGTATAGATTTTGGATAGATATAAAAATAGATGTCTATATGTCTACAAAAAATCATCTCGTCATACAATTTTGTCAAGTGCTTTCTCTGAATCTGTTGATATGATCATATACTTTTTTATCACTTAGTCTGTTGATATAATAGATATCCTTGTACACCTAGAGCGAGTCCCATTTGATCATAGTGTATAGTCACTTTTATGCACTGTTGAATTGATTTGATCAGACGTCATTGACTATTTTTGCATCTGTGTTCTTGAAAGATGCTGGTCTTTAGTTTTACTTTCTTCTAAACTTTTTGTTTGTTTGTTTGTTTTAAGGTAGGGTCTCACTGTAGCCCAAGCTGACCTGGGATTCACTATGGACTCCCAGACTGGCCTCGAATTCACAGCAGGTGTTGGAATTAAAAGCATGTGTCACCATGCCCAGCTCTTGTAAAGTTTTGTCTGGTTTCATATAAGGGAAATGCTGGCCTTATGGAATGGTAGGAAGTATTTTCTCTGCTTCTATTTTCTCACAGACTTGTTTAATTTCTTTCTGAAGTGAAATTTACTAGTGAACATATCCAGGCATAATTATTCCTATTTTGGGAAATTAATTTCTGAGTCAATTTTTAATAGAAAGAGGACTACTCTGATTATCTTATTTCTCCCTGTATTTTAGTAGTTTGTGTCTTTCAAGGAATTAGTCCACCCTATCTTAGTTGTCAAATTCATGAGCACAGAGCTATGCATACTGTTCCATTTAGCATTCTTTTAATATTCATGGCCTCTCTTTTTCAGTTCTGACATTAACAGCTAGATGTTGTCAGAGTTGGGGTGATGCTGGAAAAGTGCTTGTCATGTAAACATGAGGACCAGAGTTCAGATCCAAAGCCCCCATGTAAAACATCAGGCATGAGGATACATGTCTGTAAATCCAATACTGGCGAGGCACAGATAGGAGAATCTCT
Source organism: Jaculus jaculus (assembly GCF_020740685.1). Classification (NCBI taxonomy): domain Eukaryota; kingdom Metazoa; phylum Chordata; class Mammalia; order Rodentia; family Dipodidae; genus Jaculus; species Jaculus jaculus. Next base: position 102,003,610 of record NC_059111.1, on the reverse strand, counting down.
GTGGCATGTTGCCAGCTGGTATAACTGAATCAGTGAGCTGAAGGTTTAACAAGAGGCCCTGTCTTAAAAAATAAAGTGGGGGACTAGAGAGATGGCTTAGCAGTTAAGGTGCTTGCCTGTGAAGCCTAAGGATTCATGTTTGACTCTCCAGGTTCCACATAAGCCAGACGCACAGTAACGCAAGAGCACAAGGTTGCACACGCACACAAGGGGGCGCACTCATCTGGAGTTCGATCGCAGTAGCTGGAGGTCCTAGCACACCAATTCCCTCTCTCTCTCTCTCTCTCTCTCTCTCTCACACACACACACACACACACACACATTTTTAAAAAGGCAGTCTGTTGGGTTTGCCTCATAGAAAAATTAAGTGGGGCTGGAGAGATGGCTCAGTGGTTAAAGGAGCTTGCTTACAAAACCTTACTGCCCAAATTCGATTCCCCAGTACCCATGTAATGAATACCAGTACCCAGATGAATAAAGTTAGGGCTAAAGAAAGTGTTGCTTCTACTAAGATTAGGGCCATCAGAAAGAAATCAAGGGCTGGAGAGATGGCTTAGCAGTTAAGGTGCTTGCCTGTGAAGCCCGAGGACCCATGTTCAGCTCGCCAGATCCCACATAAGCCAAACACACAAAGGTGAGGCAAGCACAAGGTCGTACATGCCCACTAGGAGATGCAAGCATCGGGAGTTTGATTGTAGTGGCTGAGGCCTTAGCTTGCCAATTCCCTCTTTCTCTTGCTCCCTTGCTTGCTCAGAAAAAAAGAAAAAGAAATCTAGGGCTGGTGAAATAGCTTAGTGGTTAAGGTGCTTGCCTATGAAGCCTAAGGACCCTGGTTCAATTCCCCAGGACCCACTTAAGCCAGATGCACAAGGGGGGGTGCATGTGTCTGGAGTTCGTTTGCAGTGGCTAGAGGCCCTGGCCCACACATTCTCTTTCTCTATATCTGCCTCTCTCTCTCAAATAAATAAATAAAATTTTTTTAATTTTTTATTTATTTTTATTTGAGAGCGACAGATACAGAGAGAAAGACAGATAGAGTGAGAGAGAGAGAATGGGCGCACCAGGGCTTCCAGCCTCTGCAAACAAACTCCAGATGCGTGCGCCCCCTTGTGCATCTGGCTAACGTGGGACCTGGGGAACCGAGCCTCGAACCGGGGTCCTTAGGCTTCACAGGCAAGCGCTTAACTGCTAAGCCATCTCTCCAGCCCAAATAAAATATTTTTTAAAATAAATCTAAGCCTTTAATCCCAGCACTTGGGAGGCAGAGGCAGGAGGATCGCCATGAGTTCGAGGCCACCCTGAGACTACACAGTGAGTTCCAGATCAGCCTGAGCCAGAGTGAGGCCCTACCTCGAAAACAAACAAACAAACAAAAAATAAATAAATAAATCTAGTCACTGGGACACACACACACACACACACACACACACAGAAAGAGAGAAAAGATTCCTTAAGAACTGGCCAGACTCCAGCCAGGGCTCAGGGATTTTAACGTCTTTGAAATACTTTGCTTTGAGCAGAAAGCTCTGGGGGATCCCTGTTTGAACAGTGCTGATTGCCTAGGGAAGTGTTTCCCTGAATGAACTGCTTCCTGGCATTCAGCTACCCAGTGGACCCAGTGGGCCCAGCTCCTACTCAGACTAGCAGCAGAGCTTGACCTTGATCATGTGGCTTGGGCTTGGCAGACATGCCGAATGCAAGTGTCGCAGGGTTTATGGGAAGCCTGGGAGGCCAGGCAGTGGGGTGAAGGACTCAAGATCCCTGAAGCCAGTGCCTGAGAGTGGCAGGTAAAGCTGCCAAGATGAGCTTGCAAACGCAGTGAAGACCCCAGGAAGTTAGAGGCGCCAGGCCCACGGGATGTCTGCAAAGGAAAACCGGAGGTTTCAAGAGGAGCTAGCCCGGCAGAAAGACCACAGGGGGCTGCAAACGTCAAGTCCATAAAGGCAGAACCACCCAAGCCACAGAGCCCATACCGTGTGCACGAGACACCAGGCAGGATTATGGTCTTTTTTATTTTTTCTTTTGGTCCATCAGTCCTTTCTGTGTCCCCATCTCTCCTGCTAGAATGCAGTGCGTGATTTTTCTTGATTTTACGGCGGCTCACAGCGAAGGGTTTGCCCTGAGTCTCAGGGAAGATTTTGAACTTGGACTTTTAAACAATGTTCGAACTGTTAAGGCTATGGAGACTACATTAATTTACATTATCAAATGGATATGAGCCTTCTGGGACCTGGGTACAATGTTATGGTTTAAGGAGATGCGCTTCAGTATCAAGTTGACAAAGTGTAGGCTTGTGATCTTGTCAACTTGATTGGATTGAGAAGCTCCTAGGAGACTGGTAAAAGACACTTTGGAGTGTGTCTGTAAGTCTCTCTCTCTCTCTCTCTCTCTCTCTCTCCTTCCTGGATGCCATTATTTAGAGTTTCTCTGCCCTCCCTGCCGTAATGGACAGAAATCTCTCAAGCCCTAAACCCAAGTATTTCATTTCTCCCATAATTTGTTAACGTGAGGTATTTCATATCACAACAGAAAGTCTGACCAACACAGTTGCCAAGTCCCATTTATAAATGTACTAGAACTTATTCAAAGAATTCTCTATTTGGGAGACTAAGTTCCAGATTTTCTTCAAAAATATTCCCTAATTTTCTACGTAAATGTCATGAACATCTTTGTACTGTATCCTTACGTATGTCTGATACTGCCTCCTCCTCTCCCCCAGGCTCTTCTCGCCAGAAATCATATCTAAGAGCCGGGCGTGGTGGCGCACGCCTTTAATCCCAGCACTCAGGAGGCAGAGGTAGGAGGATCACCGAGAGTTCGAGGCCACCCTGAGACTACATAGTGAATTCCAGGTCGGCCTGAGCCAGAGTGAGACCCTACCTCGAAAAAAAAAAAAAAAAAGAAAAAGAAAAAGAAATCATATCTAAGGCTGTGCGCATGCTCGGCAAGCACTCTCCCTCTGAGCCACGCTCCCTGCAAGGGCTCTTCTCAATCTTTGTTCATTTTATTGCTGGGAGAAAAAAAGAAATCCCAACAAGTGTTATGCATGCCACATATAATGCCAAATATGCCTATTTCTTATATCCTCAGGAAGCAGGCAAGTCATCATTAAACAATTCTTCTGGAAATGGATAAGCATTGTGCAAATGATACATCGTTGTTGAAAAACAATGCAGTCAGGCTGGAGAGATGGCTTAGCAGTTAAGTGCTTGCCTGTGAAGCCTAAGGACCTCGGTTCAAGGCTCGATTCCCCAGGACCCACGTTAGCCAGATGCACAAGGGGGCGCATGTGTCTGGAGTTCATTTGCAGTGGCTGGAAGCCCTGGCACACCCCTTCTCTCCCTCTCCCTCCCCCCCCCCACTCTGCCTCTTTCTCTGTCTATCACTTTCAAATAAATAAATAAACACAAAAAATTTTGAAAAAAAAAAAAGAAAAACAATGCAGTCCTCCTCAGGTTTTGTTTGTTTATTTGTTTTGTTCTGTTCTTGTTTTTCAAGGTAGGGTCTCACTCTGGTCCAGGCTGACCTGGAAGTTACTATGTAGTCTCAGGGTGGCCTCGAACTCACGCGATCTTCCAATCTTCCTACCGCTGCCTTCCGCATGCAGGGATTAAAGGCGTGCGCTACCACACCCGGCTTCTCCTCAGTTATTTTTAGCAGGAAGGAGACTCATTAAAGGATAACGAGAGCTCACAGCATCATTCGTTTGTAGAGCTACAGAGAGTTTCAAGGCTCAGCTTCTATTCCACAAACTGGTCTAGTAAGTCAGCTTTTCCTAGCACCATCCATTAAATGCCAGATTAAATTCATGATTCAGAATTATTGGTGGCAAGAGCAGTTAAAGAAAAACCTGTATTGTACCTTACTCAACCCCTGGCTCTTCCACTGGCCCATGCAGATCACATGTCCAAGTCTAAAAATTAGCTGGGATAACACAGACCAACCTATGTGGAGGCACCGTGAAGCGCACAGCAAGAAGCAAGGCTTTACAGCTCCATACTAGTCAGTTTTCCATTACTACAATCAAGCAACTGAGGCCAGGTACTCTATAAGAAATGAAGGACTTTTAAAAAATTATTTATTTATTAAAATTATTTATTTATTAAAATTATTTATTTTAAAATTATTTTTTGAAGCAGAGTCTCACTCTAGCCCTGGCTAACCTGGAACTGTAGTCCAGGCTGGCCTCAAACTCATAGCAACCCTCCTACCTCGGTTGCCTGAGGCTGTGATTAAAGGCGTGTGCCATCATTCCTGGCTACGACAATTTTTATTCATTTCTTTAAATATAGTGAACCTTTGTGATCTTTTTTGAGACCTTCCAAAGACCTTCATGAATCTTTAATTATTAATTAACATTATAGCATCTAATTTCTTCCTAGATGCAGCAAAGTGCATCTGAGAGTGAATATGCCCATTGCAATAAGTCAAGGGCAAAAAGGCTGCAGTGAAATTTAGATGGTGGGAGTCATGTATCCGATCGTTGGGGCATAGGATTCTGAAAATTAATGTTTTACCAAGGTTTCCATGACTGCATGGTGGAGATTTTGCAATCACTGAAAGATCAGCTGAGCCCTTGACCGCTAGCCTGAAATGCCCAGGATCCACTGTGCTTCGTTATTGTGCTGATACGTCCAATTGCAGTGTGTTTTCTTTTCTTGTCATCTTATTGTTAGAGTTCACTTTCAAAAGCTTTCATAAGGGGCAGGAGAGATGGTTCAGTGGTGAAGGCCTTTGCCTGCAAAGCTTACGGACCCAGGTTTGATTCCCCAGTACCCACATAAAGCCAGATGCACAGTGGCACATGCATCTAGAGTTTGTTTACAGAGGCTGGAGGCTCTATTGTGCTCATTCTCTCTCTCTCTCTGTCCTTGCAAATAAATAAGTAAAAATATTTTTTGATTCTTCACCTTTATTTAAGAAAATAAAAGCTTTCACAAACCAAGCATGGTGGCACACACCTTTAATCCCAGGCAGAGGTAGGATGATTCCGGTGAGTTCAAGGCCAAAGGCCAGCCTGGGCCTTGTGAGATCTGAAGAATAAGAGAATGGGGATGAGGGGAGAGAAGAGAAGGAAAGGGAAGGGGAGGGAAACCCAGGAAGGTTTCTTTGCATCTCCTGCTTCTTCTCTGTCTCTATTGGCTTCATCCTTTCTTTCTTTTTGAGAGAGAGAGAGAACGGGTGTGCAGGGGACTTCAGCTGCTGCAAAGGAACTCCAGAGGCATGCGCCACCTTATGCATCTGGCTTATGTGGGTCCTGGGGAATCAAACCTGGGTCCTTTGTCTTTGTAGGCAAGCATTTTAACCACTAGGCAATCTCTCCAGCCCCATTGGCTTCATTCCCATTCTCTACCTGGCAGCCATAGCGGGTTTTGAGCCTTTCTCAGTGCCTTCTGGATAAGTTTCTAATTCCACATGGATTGGATCAATTTGTGTCACCTGCCCACTCATAATTAATCAGCCCTTAGTCCTCTGTGAAAGAAAGGAGTCCCCAGCCCATCTAGAGTCCACAGGGCTCGTGTTGAAGAGAAATGATTCTCCCAAAGAAACTCAGCATATTCTGACCCAGAAAAGAAAGGGCATGATGGGTGGCCAAACTAGTAAATATTGCCTACTAATACTGGAGATAAGATTGGGACTGGTGGTTTGGCTCAGCGCTAGAGCACTTGTCTAACACGTGTGATGCACAGAGTTCAACCCCCCAGGAGAAAGAACGAGTGAAAGAAAGAAACAAAGAGAGAGAGAGAGAGAGAGAGAAGAAAAGAGCCTATGGCTTTAACAGATGAGATCTGAATCCTAAGCCAGTGTGCAATTTCAGCATCAAACGCTCCTTGTGTGCAGTCCAATGAAAGACCCCAGGACCTTGGCAAAAGGCAAGTCTTCTGGGAACTGTGGCAAAGCGTGACTCCTCCAAAACAAAATTCTAAAACTTGGTTAGTATCCGTTGCCTCTCTGTTTTGAAATTAATTTATGTGCTGCCATCAACCCTGTAGATAGAACACTGACACTATGTATTCAATATCTCTTTCTCAACCAAGAAAACCATATATACCTAAATAATGAGCACATATGCTCCTGAGATATATAGAGCACTAATTGTGTATTGAAGCTATAATTAAATTTGTTACTATCAATCCTGATACTATTCCTGGGAGGTAGCGCTAGTCTTATTCTTCCTTTATAAGGACATTGAAGCACAGAGAAATCAAATGACTTACCTAAGGTTATAAAGCTGACAAACATTACATTGAGAATTTGGGCCAAGAGAATCTACTCGACTACAGACCTTTCTCTTTCTCTTCATCTTAAAAAATATTTTTTTTGGGGGGGGGGGCTGGAGAGACGGCTTAGCAGTTAAGTGCTTGCCTGTGAAGCCTAAGGACCCTGGTTCGAGGCTCAATTCCCCAGGACCCACGTTAGCCAGATGCACAAGGAGGCACATGCATCTGGAGTTTGTTTGCAGTGGCTGGAAGCCCTGGCGTGCCCATTCTCTCTCTCTCTCTGCCTCTTTCTCTCTCTCTCTCTGTCTGTTGTTCTCAAATAAATAAATAAAATAAACACAAAAAAAATTAAAAAAACAAAACATTTTTTTTTCCTGAGGTAGAGTCTCACTCTAGCCCAGGCTGGCCTCTAACTCATAGCAATCCTCCTACCTTTGCCTCACCTGGCTACCTTTTTAAATTTTTTTAACATGTTCCTATTTTTTATTCTTTGTGTGCATGTGTATGTGTGTATGGGTGTGTATGGGTGCGTGTGTGCCCCAGGGTATATGTGAAGGTCAGAGGACAACCTTAGGGTATTTCTCCTCTCTAACCTTCTTTCAAAACACAGTCTCTAAAACGGGCATTGTGGCTTTAATCCCAGCACTCGGGAGGCAGAGGTAGGTGGATTGCCATGAGTTCGAGGCCACCCTGAGACTATATAGTGAATTCCAGGTCAGCTTGGGCTAGAGTGAGACCCTACCTCAAAAAAACGAAAACAACAACAAACAAACAAAAACCCCACAGTCTCTAGCTGTTGCTGCTTATCAGCCTCTGAATTCTCCTGGCTCCACCTCCCGCTGCCCTAAACTCTTTGGAATGACAGGCCCATGTGCCACTTTGTGTCCACCTTTCCATGGGCACTGAGGAGGATCAAACTTGAAAGCAAGTGCCTTGAACCTCCGAACCATCTCCCAGCCCCTGTCTTTACCTTTTATTGAGATAGGAGGAGTAACGACTCTGTTACTCAGGCTAGTCTCGAACTCTTGGACTTAAGCAACCTTCCTCAATCTAATAGCTGGGATTCAGGCTCACACAGCCACAGCTGGATGCCATTTGCTTTGCTTCGTTGCTGTTCAGAGCTACCATGATAAAGAAGGAAAGGCTGACAGAGAGAGGAAACACTCACTAACTTCTGCCACTTATCAAAAACCATCTACTGGGGCTGGGGGATGGCCCCAGTGGGTAAGGTGCTTGCTGCACAAGCATGAGAACCTGAGTTCGGATCCCAGGACACATAAAAGCCAAGCATGGTTGCACACACCTGTAATCACAGTGCTGGGGGAACAGAGACAGGAGGATCCCCTGGACTTGCTGACTAGCCAGTCTGGCCAAACGGTTGAGTTCCGGGTTCAGGAACAGACGCTGGCTCAAAAAAAAAAATGGAGCCAGGCGTGGTAGTACACGCCTTTAATCCCAGCACTTGGGAGGCAGAGGTAGGAGGATCGCCGTGAGTTCGAGGCCACCCTGAGACTACAGAGTGAATTCCAGGTCAGCCTGAACTAAAGTACGACCCTACCTATAAAAAAACTATAAAAAAAAAAGAAAGAGGGCTGGAGGGATGGCTTAGCGGTAAAGCACTTGCCTGTGAAGCCTAAGGACCCCGGTTCGAGGCTCGGCTCCCCAGGTCCCACGTTAGCCAGATGCACAAGGGGGTGCATGCATCTGGAGTTCGTTTGCAGAGGCTGGAAGCCCTGGCACGCCTATTCCCTCTCTCTCCCTCTGTCTTTCTCTCTGTGTCTGCTGCTCTCAAATAAATAAATAAATAAAAAGCCTTTAAAAAAAAAAGAAAGAAAGAAAATGGGGAGTGATTGAGAAAGAAGATCTCTGACCTCCACATACTTATACATACATATATATATGTATGCATATATATATATACATATATAAACACATATGTATATGTGCCCACATGCATATGAACATACACACAGACACAAAAAAATACCTGATGTTAGGGTTTTCATATCTACTTTAATACCCATTAATATATATATTAATATTTTATTTTTATTTATTTGACAGAGAAAGAAATGGAGAGAGAGAGAATGGGTGTGCCAGGGCCTCTAGCCACTGCAAACAACTCCAGACGCATGTGCCCCCTGGTACATCTGGCTAACGTGGGTCCTGGGGAATCCAACCTGGATCCTTTGGCTTTGCAGGCAAACACCTTAACTGCTAAGCCATCCCTCCAGCCCCCATTAATATATTTTAAAGCAATTATAGAAAATCAGCCAGCTGTGGTGGCGCACACCTTTAATCCCAGCACTCGGGAAGCAGAGCTAGGAGGATGGCAATGAGTTTGAGGCCACCCTGAGACTACATAGTGAATTCCAGGTCAGCCTGAGCTAGTGAGACTCTACCTTAAAAACCCCCCTCCAAAAAAAAAAAAAGAAAAAGAAAAGAAAATTATAGAGCACTTAAATAGCAAAGATTTTATTTAATTCATCTAACAGCCTTGCCTGTGAAGTAAATGCTATCAATATTGCTATGGCACAGATAATGAAAGTGAAGCTTCAAAATACAAGTGACTTGCCCAAGTGCCCAAAGTCAAGTGAATAGTGAAAGTAGGCTTCAACCTAGGCTGTCTGGCTATTGTGCTTAATCACAACTCCTTAATACCCTGAGCCTGTAGGATAAATATGATGATGCCATTGTTATTAGTACACCACATGTATATTTACACAGGCATCATTCAGAAGATACTGGCCACTGACATGATCATCATTCATGCTGAAGATGGGAAAATAAATCCACAGAGGCTAGAGTTGCTAGAAAGATCCAGTGAAGTATCAGAAGTCTAGTCTCTGGAAAAACTAACGGCAGGCAAATTTGTGAAGCAAATGAGTGTTTCCTTTGGGGTTCCATACTCCCTTTCAAACCTCTTTCTCTCATCTTGGTAACTCTGATTCCCTTCAGTGCTATTGGAAAATAATATATTCTCTCCAAATTCTTATGACTCGATTAAAAACTCAAAATGGGTTTATATAGAAATATTAATGTGAACTTCTCAGAATGCTAATGCTGCCAGTAGAAAGTTCAAAGGCATAGAGTTCCAGTGAAATAAGAATTTCTAACATCCCAATGTGTACCCAAGGACGAGAACTCTCTGCTACCCAGGGCAAAATTGTGGAGAAACTAGAAATTTTCAGATTAACTTTTAGACTCAAAAATTAAAAATATATGAGCTGGGCATGGTGGCACATGCCTTTAATCCCAGCACTCGGGAAGCAGAGGTAGGAGAATCACAGTGAGTTCAAGACTACCCTGAGACTACATAGTGAATTCCAGGTCAGTCTGGGCTAGAATGAAACCCTACCTCGAAAAATCAAACCAAAAAGATTAAAAATATATGGATGCAGGTCTGGAGAGATGACTTAGCGGTTAAGGCACCTGCCTGCAAAGCCAAAGGACCTCGGTTTGATTCCCTAGGACCTACATAAGCCAGATGCACAAGGTGGCACATGTGTCTGAAGTTCATTTGCAGTGGCTGGAGGCCCTGGCACACCCATTCTCTCTCTGTTTGCCTCTCTATCTGTTTCTTTCTCTCCCTCTCAACTTAGTAAATAATAAATATATATGGATGTGAGCCGGGCGTGGTGGCGCACGCCTTTAATCCCAGCACTCTGGAGGCAGAGGTAGGAGGATCGTTGTGAGTTTGAGGCCACCTTGAGACTACAGAGTGACTTCCAGGTCAGCCTGGGCTAGAGTGAGACCCTAGCTCAAAACAACAATAACAACAACAACAACACACACACACACACACACACACACACACACGTGTGTGTGTGTGTGTGTGTGTGTATGAATCATATACTTTCTCATTGTTGAGACAAAAATAACTGATGAGAAATAGCCTACAGTAGGAAAGGGTTTATTTTCAGCTTACGTTTTCAAGGAACAGTCCACCATGGCAGGGACAGCAAGGCAGAGCGGGAGCTCGCACCACATCGTCACACCAGCAGGAAGCACGTAGAGAGGAGTACCGAATGCTCAGCTAGCTCTCTCCCTCTTATTCAGTCTAGAAACCCAGTCCATGGACAGCATCTCCCGTAGTTAGGATGGGTCCCACCTCAACTATTCTAATCTAGAAAATACCTCACAGGCACAACCACAGATTTTTTTTTTTAAAGCTTTATTTTTATTTATTTTGAGAGAGAGAGAGAATGGGTGCTCCAGGGCCTCTAGACACTGTAAACAAACTCCAGACGCATGCACCCCCTTGTTCATCTGCCTTACGTGGGTCCTGGGGAATCGAACCAAGGTCCTTTGGCTTTGCAGGCAAACGCTTTAACCGCTAAGTCATCTCTCCAGCCCATGACCAAGATTTGTTTCAGAGATTAACTATCACAATAAAGAATATTCTAGAAACAGACCACTCAGGGGTTTGAGCTAATGTGAATCGATGCTATTGATATGGAATATAATTGTATGGATTTTTCTGTTGACCAAGTCCAGAAAGATGAAAGTTCAGGTTAACTCCTAGGAGGGCATGTTCAATCTAAAACCAAAAGGGATGAATCTCAAATGCTTATTAGCTCTCATAATGCCTTAAAAGATAACTATGATCAACCAGTTTTATTGATGAGGGAAAATGTTAAAAGAGCATGTAAGGGTAAGAAAATATGATCCAAGTCTACTTCTATCTACCTCCAAACGCCTACTCATTTCTAATTGCGTATGGTGTACTGATGGGTGTGCCAAGGCCTCTTCCCACTGCAAATAAATACCAGACACTTGAGCCGCTTAGTTACCATTTGGCTTACATAGGTGGTGTGGCAATTAAACTTGGGCAGGCAGGCTTACAAACAACCACGTTTAACCACGGAGCCGTCTTCCCAACCCCTCCAAAGAACTTTTATGTAAGGCTGCCCTCCTGGCACAGAAAAGAAATATGTCTCTCCCAGGATCACAAGATCCACCCTGGTCATGGGATAATAGGAAAACTACCCATTCTCTCCCTCTCTTTATGTATCTGCCTCTTTCTCTCTCTCTCTCTGTCACTCTCAAATAAATAAATAAAAATAAACAAAAAAAAAAAAAAAAAAGAAAAGAAACCAGTCTACCCCAAAAGCATGCTGATAATTTACATATAGCATCATGCCCCCAGAACACAAGCCCTCCCAAATGGTATGTGGGCTATGCTCTGCTGTCTTCACCTCCGGGGCACTGCCTCGGTTCCAGTTTGAACATGAAATATCTCCTGTAGTAGCACGTGGTGAATGCTTACTTGGTCTGCAGTTGATAATGCTATTCTGGGAGGTTCTGCAAAGTGTGGGTGGTGGGTCCTAGCGACAGGAAGTAGGTCACTGGGAGTGTGACTGCTTTCCTCTCTCTCTCTGTGTCTGCTTCCTGTCTGGCATAAGGTAAATGGTTTCTTCTGCAGCTCACTCCCATCGCTGCCACGCGCTACCCAAGCACAAGGGTCAAGTGGCCACAGACTGAGGACTCTGAAACCATGAGCCAAATCCTTCCTCCTTTAGGCTGCTTGCGTCAGGCATTCTGTCACAGCGGTGAGACAGCTAGCTCACAGGACCTCTCACTCAAGAAGTCTGGATGGTCAGCTTCCCGGATGTTGGTGGGGACACGTTTTCCAGTGACTTCTATGACATGAACGTCTTTATCTGGATCCTTTTCCTCTGATAGCTGCAGGTGATTTTTGTTCTGTCAGAATCACTAAGAAAGATTTGAGTGTGGGTTCAGGAATAAAAAGGCACATTATGCCAGATTTCCATATTCATGAGTCTTCAGGCCAAAGTACGAGGATAATGTCACTCTAATTAGCACCTCATTACAAGGTCCCCAACAGGCTAAGGATTTTTTTTTTCCAGAATGACATAATTGGGCTGGATATTAGCTCAGCGGTAGAAAGCGTGCCTAATGTGGGTGACGCACTGCACACAGTCACTAGCACCACGATTCTAATGACAACAGTACTTTTCATTCTTAGATAAACCTTGTTTTTTAGAGAAGAGTCAGGTTTTCACAGCAAAACTGAGAGGAAAGTACAAAGATTCCCCATATGTCCCATCCCCACCATTCATTATCAAAATCCCCCAGTAGAATGGCACGGTTGTTACAACTGATGGACCCATGACAAATTACTCAAGACCCAAGGTTTATATTGGGGTTTACTCTCAGTGACGCACATTCTGTTAGTTGAGACAAATATGTAAGGACAAGTATCCACCGTTATTATATCATACAGAAAGACTGTAATTACGATGGATGAAAACATAAAAATATAAAGCAAAGATGTTATAAATCACATAATCTCCAGTAGGTTTTTCAAAAAAATGATCACCCTCCAGGCATGGTGGCGCACACCTTTAATCCCAGCACTCTGGAGGCAGAGGTAGGAGGAGCGCCGTGAGTTCAAAGCCACCCTGAGACTCCATGGTGAATTCCAGGTCAGCCTGGGCTAGAGTGAGACCCTACCTCAGGGGGAAAAAAAAAAGAATAATGATTTTGCTAAATTTGTAATTCAAAGTTTTTTCTACAAAAAAAAGCAGGCATAGATATTTCAAATATCATTGAATCTTAATAAATATCTGTGGGAAAAAATAATGCTAATCTCAAAACTCCTAGAAGGACTAGGAAAGAGAGAACAGGCCCTACATTTTGTATGAATTAGCTTTGACACCAAAACCTGATCAATATATTTTTGAGAAGGTAAAATTATTGTCTAATCCCACTAATCCATGTAGATGAAAATTCCTAAACAAAATATTTGCAAACTAAGCATAAAGATATAAAAAAAAATAGAATCTCACAACCAAGTTGGGTTAATCCAGAAACGAAAGGTTAATTAATCAGTATAATTTACTACATGAACTGTAAAGAAAAGGTTCAAAGTCATATAGTCACTTCAATTGAAGCATTAAAATTACAGTAGATTTCAACAGACTGGTGGTGGTGGTAAAGATATTGGTGTATTGATGGAGATGAGACACCTCTGACCAGAAAGAAGCCAGGACTGAACTGAAAAGGACTAAAGCAATTATCCCATTAGTGAATATTAAGAAAGAAAGGGGAGGCTGAAGAGATGGCTCAGTGGTTAAGGGAAGTTCCTGCAAAGCCTACGGATGCAGGCTCAGTTCCCCAGTACCCACTTAAAGCCATATGCTCAAGGTGGCACGTGCTTATGGAGTTCCTTTGCAGTGGCTAGAGGCCTTGGTGTGCTTATTCTTCCTCTCTCTCTCTCTCCCCCTATCTCTCTCTCTTTCTCTATCTGCCTCTCTCAAATAAATAAAATTTTTTTTTTACAAAAAAGAAAGAAAGGAAACATGGGTGTGGGAGGAGAGATGTGAGAACTCAAGATGACAGAGAAATTTCTGGCATAAGCATCTAGAATACTGATGTTGTTTACTGGGATGGATAACATGCAAGGAGGATCATCTAGAATGAGATGATGATATAAAAGACGTATGATCTTACTAGTAATCTAGAATACGTGCAGTAGGTGTCATTTTCTACAAGCTTAATAAATCTGATTATAGATAAATTGCTGGTGAGATATAAATTGGTACAACCATTTTTGAGGTCAAATTATGGGTGCCTAATTGAAAGTTATACCCAATAAATCAGTGATGACATTTCCAGGTATCTCTGCTAAGAAATGCTTATGCATGTGCCACATGCAATTTTCCGGAGAATGTTCATTCTAATAACAAAAAAAAATGGAGACAAATGTCTTTTTAGTGTAAGAATGGTTAAATAACTATGATTTATTTATATAATGGATTGCTCTATATAAATTAAAACAGATGAATTATATCAGTGCCTAGTAAAATTTATGAATCTCAAAAACACAATTTCTGGCTGGAGGGATGGCTTAGCAGTTAAGGCATTTGCCTGAAAAGCCAAAGGACCCAGGTTCAATTCCCCAGGACCCACGCTAGCCAGATGTACAAAATGGAGCATGTGTCTGGAGTTCATTTTCAGTGTCTGGAGGCCCTGGTACACCCATTCTCTCTCTCTTTCTCTCTGCCAAATAAACAAAAATGAAATATCTTTAAAAAAAAAAAAACACAATTTCAAATGACTAAGGCAAGATGCAAAAGATACATACAGAATAATACTATCATTAAAATTTTTAAATCTTATATATTTTATTTTTAAAATTTATATTTACTTGAGAGAGGGAGAGAGAGACAGAGAGAACTGGGGAGAGAATAGGCATGCCAGGGCCTCCAGCAACTGCAAACAAACTCCAGACACATAGTGTCACCTTGTGCATCTGGCTTACATGGGTCCTGGGGAGTTGAACCTAGGTCCTTTGGTGGCACACACCTTTAATCCCAGCACTCAGGAGGCAGAGGCAGGAGGATCGCCATGAGTTTGAGGCTACCATGAGACTCCATAGTAAACTGTAGGTCAGCCTGGACTAGAGCAAGACCCCACGTTGACAAACCAAACATAAAAGGGTTACTTGTATACTACATTATATATCCATAATGTACTACATACGGATACATACAGATGTCCTAAAAGTAGAAATTCACTCACGGGAATAGTGCATACCAGTCTCAGCACGAGCATCATGTCTGAGAAGAGAGACAGTGAGAGAAGGTGGGAGGGATAGAACTTTGGCGAGGGCTATATCCTTTCGTACAGAGCAAAATCTAGATTTTAAAAGAAAGAAGTAAAGGGAGTATTCATTCAACAGCCTATAAAAAGAATACCTCTTGCCGGGCATGGTGGTGCACACCTTTAATCCCAGCACTTGGGAAGCAGAGGTAGAAGGATCACCCTGAGTTTTGAGGCCAGCCTGAAACTATAGACTAAATTCCAGGTCAGCCTGGGCTAGTAAGACCTCACCTGGAGGAAAAGTAAAAAAAGAAGAAGAAGAAGAGGAGGAGGAGGAGGAGGAGGAGGGGAAGGAAGAAGAAGAAGAGGAAGAAGAAGGAGAAGAAGTCTTGTTTTAAATTTCTGGTTTATTGACGGTTTGTTTGTTTGGGGTTTTCCGAGGTAGGGAATGGTGGTTTGATTCAGGTATCCCCCATAAAGTTAGGTGTTCTGAATGCTAGGTTCCCAGCTGATAGAGACTTCAAAATTAACACCTCCTGGAGGGAGTGTATTGTTGGGGGTGGGTTTATGGGTGTTATAGCCAGTTTCCCCATGCCAGTGTTTGGCACACTCTCCTGATGCTATGGTCCACCTTATGTGGGCCAGGGGGTGACATCCGCCCTCTGCTCATGTTGTCATCTTCCCTGCCATCAAGGGGCTTCCCCCTCAAGCCTATAAGCCAAAATAAACCTCTTTTTTCCCACAAGCTGCTCTTGGTTGGGTGATTTCTACCAGCAACGCGAACCTGATTGCGACATAGGGTCTCACTCTAGCTCAGTTATTGAGGTATTTCGATCTTATATAAGTCAGGGCTCTCTATAGGAATAGAACTAATGGAATGAATATACATATATACGTGTGTGTGTGTGTGTGTGTGTGTGTGTGTGTGTGTGTATTATAAAGGGTGTTTATTTAGACTGGCTTACACAGGCTGAGTAGTACGACAATGACTGTATGCAGGCTAGAGAGTCTAAGAACCTGTAACTGCTCAGCACACAAAGTTGAATGCCTTAGCAGACCCAATACGATACTGAAGGCCTGTAGAATTCCTAGAGAGCTGCAGTCCACATTGAAAGACTGAAGATGCTGGGTTCCAGTATCCACAAAGAACAGTAGCAACAGGATAGATGCGTGTACCAATGGCAACCAGGCAAAAAAGTATTGCTTTTTTTTTTTTTTTTTTTTTTATGGCACCTCTATATTGATAGGCTGCCATCAGAAGGATTGCCCACTCTGGAGGAAGGCTTTTTCCCTCAGTTAATCCTTTCTGAACATGCCCTCACAGATTTGCCCAAGATGCATATCTTTTACTTCATTGCTGCTCTGATAAAGCTGACAAGAGAAATTAGCATCACAAATAACATATACCCAGAGTGTTGACAAGCAAGCACAGTTGAGTCACCACTAGCACAACTGAAAGACATTTCCATTACCCCGACACGTTCCCTCATGCCCTTCCATAGCCAATCCCTTTCCCTCATCACTAGCCATTGGCAGCCACTAAATTATCTCTGTAGTTTCCAGTCCCTATGGAGTACTTGTTGCAGAAGGCCACACAGATGGATTCTTATGGCTTGGAGCCTGTTGGGTCTGACTCCTAACACTTAGCATAATGCTTTTGAGACATAGTAATATGTCTTGGTAATTTGTTGCTTTTATTACTTAGTAGTATTCCATTAGATAAAGGTGGCACAATTTGCTTATCTATTTACCTGTTTATGGACATTTGAGATGTGTCTTAGCTTTGGATATTTGAATAAAAGCCTTTACAGATGGGGATAATGTAAACCTGTAATCCTACCACTTTGGAGGCCACGACAAGAGAATTGCAAGTTTGCAGCCAACCTGGGCTTCACAAAAAGAAAGTCTCAAAATTTGATCAAGGACTGGAGAGATTGCTTAGTGGTTAAGGTGCTTGCCTGTGAAGCTTCAGGACCCATGATCTACTCTCCAGATTCCATGTAAGCCAGATGCACAAAGGTGAGGCGAGCACAAGGCTGCACATGCCCAATAGGTGGTGCAAGCATCTGGAGTTCAATTGCAATGGCTGAGGCCCTGGCATGCCAATTCGCTCTCTCTTTCTCTTTCTCTCTCTCTCTCTCTCTCTCTCTCTCTCTCTCTCTCACTCTCTAAAACAAAATAAAAACTGTTAAATAAAATTTTATCAATTAAGCCAAGTATAGTGGCTCATGCCTATAATCTCAGCATTTAGGAGGTAAAAGTGGGATGATCTAGAGTTTAAGACTATCTCTGTGAAGCCGGGCATGGTGGCGCACGCCTTTAATCCCAGCACTCGGGAGGCAGAGGTAGGAGGATCACCGTGAGTTCAAGGCCACCCTGAGACTCCATAGTGAATTTCAGATCAGCCTGGGCCAGAGACCCTACTTCAAAAAACTTAAAAAAAATAAAATAAAAAATAAAACACTATCTCTGGCTACACACAAAGAGAAAGAGAGAAGCAATCAATAAAATGGTACAAACATTTGTGTACACATTTTTCTGTAAACATTTTTTTTTCATTTCCCTTAAACTGAGTGGATTTTTGGGGTTCTTTATAAATACAGGTTGCATTTTCTCATAATCTGAAATTTGAGTTCCACTTTGTGCATCTGGCTTTATGTGGGTACTGGGGAATTGAATCCAGGTCATCCGGCTTTACAAGCAAGCATCTTTAACCACTGAGCTATTTCTTCAGCCCTTGAAATTTGATTTCCAAAGTGACTTACCATTTTCTAATCTCATTAGCTTCACAGCCACACTAACATGTCTTACCAACTATTTTAATTTTATCTGTTCTACTGAGTATATTGGTTCTATCTTCTATTTCCTTGTAGATTATGATACTCGCTTTCATGTGCCTACTTATCATCTGTCTTTGGTGAGGTGTATAGTCAAATATTTTTACCCATACATTTTGTTTTGTTTTGTTTTGTTTTAAGTTTTTTGAGATAGTCTCACTAGACATTAGGGAGTACTTTGAAAAAAAAAACAACTGGAAAATCTGGGCTGTGCAAGCATGAAGACTGGAGTTCAGAGTCTCAGAGTGGACTTGAACTCATGGAGATCCTCCTGCCTCTGCCTCCCAAGTGCTGAGATTAAAGGCATGTGCCACCACACCTGGCAATGAAAAAAGGAAACTGTGCCATTCACAATAGCCTCAAAAATAAATTCCAGGGCTGAAGAGATGGCTTAGTGGTTAAAGAGCTTGCCTGCACAGACTAAGGACCAGGTTTGATTCCCCAGGACCCATGTAAGCCAGATACACAAGATGGCACATGTGTCTGGAGTTCATTTGCAGTGGTTGGAGACCCTGGGGTACTCATTCTCTCCCTCTTCTTCTCCCCCCTCCACTTTCTCTTTCTCTCACTCTCTCTCAAATAAATAAATAGAAATATTTTTTTAAATTCCAACAGCATTCTTCACAGAAGAAAAAATTAAAATTCTCATGGAAGCATAAAACATCCAGAATATTTTTTTAAAAAAAAAGCATAAATGAAGGAGGTATCACAGTATTCATCACCAATTATACTGCAGTGCCAAAGTAACAAAATCAGTGGGCTGGAGGGATGGCTTAGCAGTTAAGGCACTTGCCTGCAAAGCCAAAGGACCCAGGTTCGATTCCCCAGGACCTATGTTAGCCAGATGCACAAGGTGGTGCATGCGCCTGGAGTTCATTTGCAGTGGCTGGAGGTCCTGGTGTGCTCATTCTCTCCCTCTCTCTCTCTCTCTCTCTCTCTCCCTCTCTCTCTGTCTGCCTCTTTCCCTCTCTTGCCCTCTCAAGTAAATAATAAAATAAATAGGGCTGGAGAGATGGCTTAGTGGTTAAGCGCTTGCCTGTGAAGCCTAAGGACCCCGATTCGAGGCTCAGTTCCCCAGGTCCCACGTTAGCCAGATGCACAAGGGGGCGCACGCATCTGGAGTTCGTTTGCAGAGGCTGGAAGCCCTGGCGCGCCCATTCTCTCTCTCTCCCTCTACCTGTCTTTCTCTCTGTGTCTGTCGCTCTCAAATAAATAAATTAATTAATTAAAAATAAATAAATAAATAAATAAATTTTTTAAAACATCAATATGGTACTAACAGAGAAACAGAGATACAGACCAATGGAATGGAATAGAAGACACAGAAATAAACTCCCATAGTTACAGCCACCTGATTTTCAACAACGGTGCCAAAAACATACACTGGAGGAAAGACAGCCTCCTCAAAAAAAATAAGTGCTGGGCTGGAGAGATAGCTTAGCAGTTAAGGTGCTTGCCTGCAAAGCCAAAGGACCCAGGTTCAGTTCCCCAGGACCCATGTAAGCGAGATGCACAAGGTGGCACATGCATCTGGAGTTTGTTTGAAGTGGCTGGAGGCCCTGTAGAGCCCATTCTCTGCCTCTCGCTCGCTCACTCACTCGCTTGCTCACTTTCTCTCTCAAATAATAAAATAAAAATTTTTTTAAGTTCTGAGATAAGTGGATATGTAAGAATGAAAGTAGGTTTCCATCTAGATCTAACCCTATACAAAAGTCAAGTCAAAATAGACCAAAGATCTTTTTTTTTTAATTTTTTAATTCATTTATTTGAGAGCGACAGACACAGAGAGAAAGACAGATAGAGGGAGAGAGAGAACGGGGGCGCCAGGGCTTCCAGCCTCTGCAAACGAACTCCAGACGCATGCGCCCCCTTGTGCATCTGGCTAACGTGGGACCTGGGGAACCGAGCCTCGAACCGGGGTCCTTAGGCTTCATAGGCAAGCGCTTAACCACTAAGCCATCTCTCCAGCCCCCAAAGATCTTAATGTAAGACCTGAAACTTGGAAACTGCTAGGGGAAAACACTTCAAATTATAAATACAGGCAAGGACTTTTTGAAAAAGGCTCCACTAGCTCTGGAAATGATTACAAGAATTGACCAATTGGATTTCATAAAATCAAAAAGCTTTAGTGTAGTAAAGGAAACAAGTAACAGAGCGGAGGGACAGCCTACTGAATGGGACAAAAGTCTTTGCCATCTATATACCTAATAAGGAATTAATATTTAGAATATTTGAAGGATTTAACACCAAAAATCAAATCACCCAATCAATAAATAGCCCAATGAGATAACCCTACAGTTCTTAAAATATGTATCACAAGTGGTCAATAAATATATGCAAAAATCAGCCAGGCGTGGTGGCGCATGCCTTTAATCCCAGCACTCAGGAGGCAGAGGTAGGAGGATCACCATGAGTTCAAGGCCACCCTGAGACTCTATAGTGAATTCCAGGTCAGCGTGGGCTAGAGTAAGACCCTACCTCAAAAAACCAATATAGATATAGATATGCAAAAATCTTCAGCATGACTAGCTTTAATTCACTGGTCAGAAAGAAGTCACATGACCTTACCCAACCACAAAATTGACAGGAAATATAATCCAACCAAAGGAAAAGAAAATGGGAGTTGACTGTATCAGTCATTATAACTATATAGTTTATGCATGTGTGTGTGTGCGTGCAGTTTCCCACTTGTACGTGTGTGTACAACTTTGCTGTCATTCCTCAGGAATGACATCCACATTTTAAATTTTTTTGTTTATTTTTATTTATTTATTTGAGAGTGACAGACAGAAAGAGGCAGAGAGAGAGAGAGAGAGAGAGAGAGAGAGAGAGAGAGAGAATGGGCGAGCCGGGGCCTCCAGCCACTGCAAACGAACTCCAGACACGTGTGTCATAGTTTTCTTGGTCACCTCGCATCTAGCTGCTTGAGTCCCTTGATTGATCTCTTGACTATTTGTTAAGACATTTTGTTGCTGCAGAATTAAAAGACATTCTGGTATTTTTATTTATTTTTAATATATATTATTTGTTTATTTATTTGAGAGTGAGGTAGGCAGAAAGAGAGAGAGAGAGTGGGTGCACCAAAGCTTCCAGCCACTGCAAACGAACTCCAGATGCATCCGCACCCTCCCCCTTGTGCATCTGGCTTATGTGGGTCCTGGAGAGTCGAACAGTATCCTTTGGCTTTGCAGGCAAATGCTTTAACCACTAAGCCATCTCTCCAGTCCCATTCTGGTACTTTTAGTATCAGGTGGGTATTTTATTTGTTTGTTTGTTTTATTTTTGTTTTTTAACTGAGGCTGTATCCTCAAAGCTGGGGCCCGGGTTTTGCAATAGCTTATCAAGCAGCACAAATAGGACCCGGGCTGTCTTCTAGGACCCTCTGGTCTCTTCTAACTAACTCCCCCGGGACAAGCACAGCTCTCTGCAGGTGATTCCAAGTGATCTATTACCGGATCAGCTGATAGAGTCGAGGAGGGGAGGGTACCCTTATTCCAGAGCCCACTGTCAAGTAATGTCATTGGAACATACCAAGTCTGAGCTGGATAAAAAGAAAACAAAGCAGGGAGGGGGAACTACACTTTACACGCCATTGCTTCGGAGGTCATGGAGTTAGCTCGGTGGCCATTCTCAACAAACCAAAGCCAATGATCTCTGCAAGACTGGCCAGGAAAGCCAAGCTTCCCACTCTCTGAAACCCACCACGTCCCAAGCCTTTCGCCAGAGCCCAGGGACTACGCCCCAGCTCGTGGCGCGGCCGCTAGGGGGCCCCCGAGGCTCCGCCTCCAAGAGCGGAAGCTGGCCGTTCGGGGTTGGTAGCCGCGCTCCGCTCTAGCCGCCAAGCTTCCGTTTCTCGACTGCTCTCCGAAGCCTACAGCCTGGGCTGGAGGCCGGGGGCGGGGCGGGGGCGGGGCGGGGGCGGGACTTCCGGGACGGGCGCGTGGGTGAGGAAAGGTCGGGTCCGGGTAAGGTAAGGTGACCCTTGGCGGGGGCGTCGGCCGAGGTAGCGGCGATGGCCCTAGAGGTCCTGCGGGGGGGTCTCTCCGCAAGTGGCCAGGAGCAGAACGGATCCGTGTCGTTAGTGATCAGCTCGGACGTTCCCACGTGTCTCCCGCGCACATCTGGACCTTTTCCTACGTCCTTTGGGGGGAGTTCACCTGCGAAGAACGCCGGCCATTGACGCTTGCTTGCTTCATCCCCTCTGCCCCGGCCTGTGCGGTTTCTCCCAGGCTAGGGAGCGGGACGTGGCTGTTCTCTGCACCGTAGTTTTGTGCAGTGTTGGGGAGCGGGGGGATGCAGGTTAATAATGTTAGCAAATCTGTTCTACATCCCCATTGTGCATGGGCCGTGCCCGCGACCCAGTAAAATAGTACTCATCTATAAATATTAAAGCCCTGATGATGGGTTCTTGGGTTTTTGATGTTTTTTTTGTTTTGTTTTGTTTTTTGTTTTTTTCCCTGTGACTTGTGTGCATTCCTTAGGTGATGACCCAGGGAGGCACTGTGCTTTGAGTTTTGCACAGCTCTGGGAGATGGTATGACGGCCCCCATTGAGTTGACGAGAGAACCGAGGCAAAGGGTCAGCGCTGCTGCGCAAACAACATGGCATTCAGAAGCAACCAGCTCTACCCCCAAAGCTAGTGCTCCCCGTTAACTAGTGTGTTTTGAAGAGAAAGCGGATTAAGAAGAAAGTTTGCCAGGAAAACGTGCACACAATAGACACACCTTTCAGCTGTAAAAGACAAAAGGCAAACCTAACCCAAAGCCGAATTGTTGAAATAAAATCGATCTTTCAAGTAGATATAACAGAAAATTTAAAAAAGAAACCTTCCCTTTCATGCTAAAGGAAAAATATAGGAATCTTTCTCATGTGTGAATTAATGTATTCTGCTTGGAGTGCTTAGGTGATTCGTTTTTGCTTTACATTTCTCTGTGATAAAAATTGCAGGGCACGGAATCTGTGGTCTGTGTTTCCATGAATTCTAATATGATCTTGTTATTACCATTCACTGTTATCTGCTGTGGTGAAAGTGGGCGTGGCAAAAGCAGCATCCCCTGATAATCTCAGCAACTTCTGTCCTAAGTGACTTCCTTCCTCTCCCTCCTATCTGCCACATTACCAAGGTGCTGATCCCTCCCCTGTTTCTGTTAGGTTTTGGAAGTGAGGATGCCACTCAGGAAGGTCCAGATCTAGCTATATTCAGTCTGTCTCTCCTCGTCCTCTCCCGCTCACTCTATTAAATGAAGAGAATCAACAGTTGTGTCTGTGTGGGACATCTGAACACCAAGCTTTCACAGCGGTTTGTGGCCTTTCTAAGTTACCATTTACAGCATACCACTGTCCCACTCAATTCTCAAAATAGTTCTTGCAAGCTTTCCTTTCAGAAAAAAAAAAAAAAAAATTTTTTTTTTCAAATTTTAACAGGCCAAGTAACTTCAAAATATACCAGAAAATAAATGACAGAGTCTGTATTCAAAACTAGGTCTCATCATATGGCTTCTATTTAAAAATAAAGGATGTAGGGCTGGGGAGAGATGGCTTAGCAGTTAAGGTGCTTGCCTGTGAAGCCTAAGAACCCACCTTCAACTCTCAAGATGCCATATTAGCTAGATACACAAAGATCAGGCAAGTGCAAGGTCGCACATGCCCACTAGGTGGCACAAGCGTCTGAAGTTTGATTGCTGTGGCTGAGGCCCTGGTGCACCAATTATCTCTAAAACAGTAAGAATAAATGACATTTAGGATATTGTCTCCCAAGAACACTAATAAAATGATAGCTCCCAAACTGTTTAAAGTATCTGAAGAAACATTGCAATTAAAGAAGTCTTTTTTGGGCTGGAGAGATGGCTTAGTTAAGACCCTTCCCTACAAAGCCAAGACCTTGGTTCAATTTCCCAGAACCCACTTAAGCCAGATGCACAAGGTGGCACATGCATCTGGAGTTCATTTGTAGCGGCTGGAGGCCCTGGAGCATCCATTTTATTTTTCTCTCTCTCCACCCCTCCTCCTTTCCCTCAAGTAAATATTTTTTTTTTCAAAAAGAAGTCTATTCTGAGACCATAATAGTAATTATAGTCCAGGTAAAGTTAATGAAACAATGGGCTCCTTTTTAAAACTAGTGTTCTGAAAAAGATTAAAGGTGAAAAAGAGAAAAGGTGTACAAAGAAAGTTTTTGCATCTTCTGAAGGTGGTTTCTGGTCGTTTGCAACACCTCTAAAGGTTTGTGACACTGGCTTGTTACCATTTTCTATCTTGATAGAAAATGACAAGATTGTAGGTGATCCCCAGAGTGGGAATTGGAGAAACCGTGAATCTGACAGTTCTCCCCTTGCTGGCCTTCAGGTGGCACTGCTGACCCAAGATTGCTCAGGTGATGTTCAGGTGGCAAATGGTTTGAGGTTGACAAGTTCTGCAATCTGAGGTCAGCCTCTGCTTTCTTAATGGGTTTTGAAATAGGCATTAAAACTTTCTTAAACACCGAGCTTGTTTTCTTGCAAACACTATTTTGAAACCTTATCTGGTAAACAGAGCCTCTATCCCACACCTAAGCTGTCTCTGAGCAGATGTGTGGGAGCCTCGTTTTTCTGCAGGTGGCAATTTTATTGGCATTCTTACTTCCTCCCACGCTCTCTTGGCATCTTTATTTTGTACCCTTTCTGAGGGATTATTTGATCGAAATAAACTTTACCTTGAAGAATAATGTGTGGAAATTTAAAGAGCTCTTTTGTTGCACTTTTTTTTTTCTTTTAATTTTTATTTAAGAGAGAAAGAAGCAGACAGAGAGAGTATGACACCATTCTTCTGGGGTGTTTTTGGTATACTTTTTGTTTTTTTCCAAACTAGGTTTATACCTTTTTCTATTTAAAAACTAGCTCTTTTTCATCTCAGCTAAAATGTCTTTTAGATAGTCCTTCAGGCAGCAAGGATTCTCATTTTGCTGTTAAAATTTCACATAAAGGGCTGGAGAAATGGCTTAGCAGTTAAGGCAGTTGCCTGCAAAGCCATAAGATCTCGGTTCGATTCCCCAGGACCCACATAAGCCAGATGCACAAGGGGGCATATGCATCTGGAGTTCGTTTGTAGTGTCTGGAAGCCCTGGCATGCCCATTATCTATCTCTCTATATCTCTCTCTCTTTCTCCCTCTCCCAAATAAATAAACAAATTTCACATAAACTGGCATGTTCTGCCAACAATAGCCCAGACATCTCTTCTAGAACAAGATGGCATATTCTACCAGAAGCATACTTGGGTTTTACATGTTCCTTGATAGGGTTTCCTGCCTGGTAGTTGTGAGTTTTGCATATTACATCATCATTCTTACACCTGTTTCAACATTCTGGGCCTCTGAAGAAAAAGTTAATGTCCTGAGCTACTTCTTATCTAGATTGCATTAAAGCTGATGAATACTGTCATAATTCATAGGTGTCTTTAATTCAGGAATAACAAATCTTGTGAGCTGCTGGTCTTTATTTGAGCTATTGATCCTAATTTGAACTGCGGAATTTTGTTTCTTCTACAAAACTACTGTTTTGTTTTTCCCCAAGTGGCTCTCTCTCTCTGGGCAGAATTCAGTCCAGTAACCTAGAGAACAGATGACCTCATAACTCATTAGCAGTTCGCTGAGCCACCTGGTGCGCTTGAGGAGCATGGTGTTCAAAGGACTGATAATAAAGACAACAGCGTAATTACTTCTGTGTATTTCTGTGCCATGATTACTCCTGTAGATGGCAAGCAGTCAGCGCATTTATTTGCAGATTGCTTAAGTGATTGTTTTTTAAAGGTGTAATAACAATGCTGCAGCAGAAGAACTCGTTTTCCTGCCTGCGAATAAGTAAACGACGTGCCAGTAACTAGCCCACTGAATCACGAAATAAGGTCACAGTAAGAACAGCAGCCCGGCAAGCAAACAGTAGTATGAGAGCCGAAGACGCACGGCGTGGAAAGCAAGTAGCCATTGGGTCTGTGGTTACTTCTCAACTCCAGAGCACATCCTGATCACAGCGCACGCCAATTCCTGGGTGGCTTTGCTCTGGTTTCATTTTCGAAGATGGTGATTTAGATCATCTCAGGATTTCATACGCTTACCTGTTTATTTCTCTTCTTTTCTGTAGGGAGTCTTGTTGCTTACCGCCCAAGACATGTCTTCGCTTTCAGAATACGCATTGCGCATGTCTCGGCTGAGCGCCCGGCTCTTTGGTGAAGTGGCCAGGCCTACTGATCCGAAGTCCATGAAAGTGGTGAAGCTATTCAGTGAACAGCCCTTGGCCAGGAAGAAGGAGACTTACGACTGGTATCCAAATCACAACACTTACTATGCGCTCATGGGCACACTCCGTTTTTTTGGCCTCTACAGGTGATGAGAAAAAGGCCTAAGGAGGGCACTCTGTAAGAGAGAGTTTTAGTAGATCAGCAAAGGAAAAAAACACCTTCGTTCATCTACCCCTACAGTTCTGTGGTTCTTTTTGGGGGTTTTCGAGGTGGGGTCTCACTGTAGCTCAGGCTGACCTGGAATTCACTATGAAGTCTCAGGGTGGTTTCGAACTCACGGCGATCCTCCTACCTCTGCCTCCCGAGTGCTGGAATGTGTGCCATCACGCCTGCCTTGGTTATGGGGTTCTTTGTTTGTTTGTTTTATTTTCCAAGGTAAGGTTTTGCTCTAGCCCAGGCTAACCTGGAATTCACTGTATAGTCTCAGGGTGGCCTCAAACTCATGGCACTGCTCCTACCTCTGCCTCCTGAGTGCTGGGATTAAAGGTGTGCACCACCACGCCTTGCAATTCTGTGGTTCTTAAGAGAGTCCAGGGCTGGAGAGATGGCTTAGCGGTTAAGCGCTTGCCTGTGAAGCCTAAGGACCCCGGTTCGAGGATTGGTTCCCCAGGTCCCACGTTAGCCAGATGCACAAGGGGGCGCACGCGTCTGGAGTTCGTTTGCAGAGGCTGGAAGCCCTGGCGCGCCCATTCTCTCTCTCTCCCTCTATCTGTCTTTCTCTCTGTGTCTTTCGCTCTCAAATAAATAAATAAATAATTTTAAAAAAAAAGAGAGAGAGAGTCCAGGTAGTTCAGAAAGTCCAGTTTGTCAGAGAAAAGGCTCTTTCAGATAGCCATAATGAGCAAAGCAAACAAAAAGGAAATGTGTTTATTGGAAGACATGTCTTAATTATGTCAAAAATATGAGCTACGGTCGGGCGTGGTGGCGCACGCCTTTAATCCCAGCACTCGGGAGGCAGAGGTAGGAGGATTGCTGAGAGTTCGAGGCCACCTTGAGAATACATAGTGAATTCCAGGTCAGCCTGAGCTAGAGTGAGACCCTACCTTAGAAAAACCAAAAAAATAAAAAAATATATGAGCTACAGTGAGTTGCACTGAGCTGTAGTGACAAGTCTAATTATTTGTTTCTCTAAGAGTACTCTTAAAAGGATGCAGAGGGGCTGGGGAAATGGCTTAGTGGTTAAGTCATTTGCCTGCAAAGCCAAAGGACCCAGGTTCAATTCTCCAAGACCCATGTAAGCCAGATTCACAAGGGAGGGCATGCGTCTGGAGTTCATTTGCAGTGGCTGGAGGCCCTGACATGCCCATTCTCTCTTTCTCTCTATCTGCCTTTTCCTCTCTGTCTCAAATAAATAAATAAATAATTTTTTTTTTAAAAAAAGGATGCAGACAAAATTTGTCCAAGTGCTGAGGAAGAAAACCCCAGGTGCATCATGGTTACCAGGGCAGCAGGTTCTTGGTACCAGGTGAACGGATTCCCTGCCCCACACCTGGTGCCCCTTAGTGGGTGTGTTGGCACCCCCATACTCAGCTGGTATTAGTTCTGTTGCTATTCTTATTTCCTCACACTCACTTCTAGCATTTTTATTTTGTACATTTTAAAATACATTTTAAAATTATTTTTTAGAGAAAGAATTGGTGCACCAGGGCCTCCGCCACTGCTATTGAGCTCCAGGCGCTTGCTCCACCTAGTGCACATATGTGACCTTGCGCTTGCGTCACCTTGTGCGTCTGGCTTACATGGGATCTGGAGAATCGAACATGGGTCCTTGGGCTTTGCAAGCAAATATCTTAACTGCTACGCCATCTCTCCAGCCCTTTTGTACATTTTTGACATATTGATTTGGTCTTAATTAGCTGTAGTTCACTTTTAAGGGTAAATTCTAATTCACACAGCTCTTAACAGCACTTTGTACATTTGGGTAAGCCTAGAACGTGGATGCTTAGAACTGTACACCTCTCTCCAAAGAAAAAATATCAAATATCTGGGTGGCCTGCCAAGTGAAAGGACCCAGATTCAATTCCCCAGGACCCACATTAGCTAGATAACACAAGGTGGCGCATCCATCTGGAGTTCGTCTGCAGTGGGTGGAGACCCTGGCGGTATCCATTCTCTCTCTCTCTCCTCTCTGCCTCTTTCTCTCAAATAAATAAATTAAATTAAATATTTTAAAAATTATTTTAAATAGCCGGGCATGGTGGCGCACGCCTTTAATCCCAGTGCTTGGGAGGCAGAGGTAGGAGGATCACCATGAGTTCAAGGCCACCCTGAGGCTACATAGCGAATCCCAGGTCAGCCTGGGCCAGAGTGAAACCCTACCTCGAAAAACAAAAACAAAAAACAAAAAATAATAGTAATAATAATTGCCAAGAATTCAAACAGTACATAAATGTGTGTGTGTGTGTGTATACACATAAGCATACATACATACACACACACCATCTTTTTAATTGGACCTATTAGTATGGGACTTATTCGTTTTATTACAATAAAATTAATAGTGCAACATGATACTCATTACAGAGAGCTGAAGGTTGATAGATTCATTTACTGTACTTGTCTCTTAAATGCCTTGTATGCTTACAAGCACTTAACATGAAAACCAAGGGAACAGTAGTGAAAGGGTAGAATGGATATTCTAAGTACATTACTAGAGATTGTAATCCGTGTCTGTGATTGCTTGGCGCACTCTTGCCATTAGTCTGGGCTCAGAAAATAAAAAAACATTTTTTTATGACCCAAATAAATTTTGAAAGGCAGATCCCCTTAGAGGTTATAAACCATAACAAAATCAACTATTTTAATGCTCCTGTTCTCTTTTATTTGAAGAACAAAAACCTGGATGTTTTTGGAGATGGGGGGTGGAGGGGCCACTACTAAACGCTTAGTTTTCCATGGAAGAGCAAAATTATGTTCATGTATTTAGAGCCTAGTTATGGTGAACGGCACCGTCAGGTACCAGCCTTTTGGAGCATCAAGCAGGACTAAACTGGACAATCCCTTCAATAAAGATAATGTGACCCAAAGGCCTGCCAATGAGGGAAGGAAGCACAGGCGCCCAAAACAGTTGATTTGGCTCATTAAGTAGGTGCTGCAGAGTACCATCTGCAGAGACCAGCCCGACACACACCCCTTTGTGGAGCGGTCTGATGGTTGAAAGGAATTGGGGGAGGGGAAAGACGGATAGCAATGTGATCCATAAAGTGAATTATGTGATCTTTTACAAAGGTGAAGGTGGTATGGGGAAAGGGCAGAGCTGGCTGAACAGGATCCTGAGTGTTGACAGGGCCATGGTGGGTGGGAAGAAGGCGTGCTGACAGCCTGAAACAGGGCTCAGGGTCAGCCCCATGAAGAAGGTGAGGTTTAGGTAGACTCAAAGGTCGTGAGTGAGCCTTGTGAGAGACCCAAAGAGGAACCTGTGAGGCAAGGGCAAAGTCCCTGAGGCAGGAGTGTGCCTGGGATGACCCAGAAGCAGTGAGGGCACACACAAGGGTCAGAGTGCTTTGGTAAAGAATGGAGCTTTTCAGCACTCTATCATACCTTCCAAGTCCATTGCAGAAGAGGTGGCAGTAAGAATGTAAGAGCTAAAGGAAGGCTGGGACTCCTTACAAAATGCACTCTTCCAGACACAATGGCCTGGATACCCATGACCATACTATCACCGTGCCTGACACTACCTACACAAGACCCTCATAATAGGAGGAAAAGATGATGGCATCAAAAATAAGAGACTAATTGAGAGGGGACATGATGGAGAGTGGAGTTGTGAGTGGGAAAGTGGTTATCATGGTTTATTGTCTATAATTATGGAAGTTGTCAATAATAAAAAGAAAGAATGGAGCTTTTTAATCTGGGTGAAAGGAACTGTTTGCAGTGAAACGGTTTATTTTAGGTGAATTACTCTGGCCTTGATTCATAAGCCATTACTTTTGCACTTATTTTGTTTACTTGTTTGAGAGAGAGAAAGCGGCAGATAGAGAATGGGCATGCCAGGGCCTCCAGCCATTGTACGCAGACTCCAAATGCACGCACCACCTTGTGCATCTGGCTTATGTGGGTCATGGGGAATCGAACCTGGGTCCTTAGGCTTCATAGGTAAGCGCCTTAACCACTAAGCCATCTCTCCAGCCCCCTATTGCATTTTTGAGATATTGGGTGCAAAAGAAAAGTAGGTCACTATCAGAAGTCACAGACCTATGGCTGGTGGAGCTGTGACTTGAATCCAGATTCACATGGATTTATGTGTAAGCACTAATACTGCTTTCTAGGTATTTGATTTAAGACGTAGACATTTTAGTACCATTGTAGGCAGTCTTCCGTTTCTGCACCATCCACGTGCGTCAGTAGTCCTGGCTGCTGTGCGGCCTGTAGGATGTGTCTTGTTTCCACCTGCCTGAGCCTTTCTCAGCAGTTTTTCTGTGGGAAGCATCTACTGCCATACTGCCATTAAGGCCACTCTGGACTTCCCTTTTTAGCAAATGCTGATTCCTAAGGCAGTTGGGAGATCATACCCACTTTTCAGTCCTCTCAGTGTTTAGTTGTTTTTGTTTTCAGAACTGGAGATCGAACCCAGTGTGTTCAGTTTTAATGTAGGGAGGCTTGGGGCAATGTATGCCATAGTTTTACCTGGGCTGGCCTAGAGGTTAACTGCTGTTTGTGGCCCTGTTGCTGTGAGGCAAAACTGACCTATAAGTTAATTTTTGTAACCCAAGCAGCCTTTGTGTTGTGCGGGTTGGGGAGGAGGGACTCTGAACCTTCTGGTCAAACGGAGCATGCACCCTGAAAAGTGATGGATCAACACCTAGAGAACAGTGCTAGGCTGGTGCCTTCCCAAGCTGAATAAAAATAACTGCTTGGTTATTTTTTCTTACCTTATCCAGAGATGAGCATCAGGATTTTAAGGATGAGCAAAGGCGTCTAAAGAAACTCCGTGGAAAAGGGAAACCAGGAAAAGGAGAAGGGAAAAGAGCCACCAAAAAAAAATAATGTCAGCTTGTCAAGAAAGAAAACTTCCTGCTCAGCCACTAAGAGAAGAAAGCATATATATTGGCTTTTCATCTATTAGAAGTATGTGACCTTCCTTGGTGACCATCATCCCCATGTTGAAATCCAGTTCATTTAAATTGGGACCGGTTTCTTGAACACATTCTAATTCTGCAGAAATAACTTGGCCTTGGTTTTGTATTCTGAGGTTTACCTAACTCTTCAATGGAATGAATGAACGATTGTTTAGTGACTTGTTTGAAGTCAGAATGGGAGGTAGGCGGAGGGGACGGAAAGCCTCATGAAATGAGTGTCGTCCGCTCTCTCCCGTGCTCCATGGCTTCCCTCCTCACCCAGCCTGAACCTCTCCTTTCATTCTGTCATTGAGCCATGGTCTTCACCACCAGGCTCACACACGTGGCCACCTCCGCCTGCTCCCATGAGTACCTGAATGGGATCTGAGGCTGTTCTGGGAAAGAAGAGCATGAACACCTACCATGTATAAGGGACTGGAGCTCTGGTGTACAGTAGTAACAGAAACCATCTTTAGCTCTGGAACTGCCAATTTTGTAGAAGAGACTGGTATAACTAAAGTATTAAATGGTACAAAGAGAAAAGCTGCACGTTTGGTTTTGGTCTTTTCAACGTAGCTTCTGAACTGTAGCCCAGGCTGGCCTGGAATTCACTATGTAGCCTCAGGGTGGTCTTGAACTCACTGCGTTCCTCCTACCTCTGTCTCCCGAGTGCTGGGATTAAAGGTGTGCACCACCATGCCCGGCTAGGCTGTAGTTGTTGAGGTGATGGGTGAATGAATAGCAGGACCAGAAGCCCAGTCGTCATTAGGAAGTTTTTATTTATTGATCTTTTGTGTGTGTGCAGTCGTACTCCACTGTACTTGCTGAGCAGGGTCTTGCTTAGACCCAGAGCTCACCAGGCTACTTAGCCAGCTTGTCCTGGGGACTCCCTTTCTCTCCCTTCCAAGTGCAGGGATCACAGGCTGCCCATTACACCCTCCTAGCATGTACATGGGTGCTGGAATATAAACAGGTCCTGATGTGTACACAGTGGATCATCATTTCCTTTCTCCTTACTGGGTCAAAATACCTGGCCAGCAGCGGCTCAAGGAAGGAAAGGGTCTGCTTTCGGCCCACGCTTCCGAGGGGAAGACCATCATGGCTGGGAAAGCATGGCAGGAGCAGGCAGCAGGCGTCACAGCGCAGAAGCAGAGCAGCCGGATTGCCACTAAACCCAAAGGCCAGTCCCCAATGGCACTTTCTCCAGCAAGGTTCTATCTCCTAAAGGTTCCAGAACCTTCCCTAACAGCCACCAACTGGGAATTAAGTGTTCAAACACAAGGATCTATGGGCGACATTTTTATATGCAAAGCACCATACACGTGGTATTTTATCCCCTGGGCCATCTTCCCAGCCCTTATTAGGAAATATGTTTTTAATTATTTATTTATTTGACAGAATGGGCACGTCAGGGCCTCCAGCCACTGCAAACAAGCTCCAGACAGCATGCTCCCCCTTGTGCATCTGGCTCATGTGGGTCCTGGGGAATCGAACCTGGGTCCTTTGGCTTTGCAGGCAAACGCCTTAACCACTAAGCCATGCCTCCAGCCCCCTCATTAGGAAATTTAAAGACCTTCCCTGAGACTACATATTAAATTCTAGGTCAGTCTGAGGTAGAATGAGACCCTACCTCAGAAAAAAAAAATATATATATATATATATATATATATATATATATATATATGGGCCAGACAAGATCTGTGATAAGGCCTGGACAAGCAGGGCCTGACGGTGCCTGGTTGCAGTGCATGCCTGTAATCCTAGCTACTCCTGAGACTTAATGTAGGATAGCAAGTTCAAAGCCAGCCGGAGTAACCTAACAAGACCCTGCCTCAAAATGCAGACATGGGGGCTGGAGAGATGGCTTAACGGTTAAGGTGGTACTTGCCTGTGAAGCCTAAGGACCCAGGTTCGAGTCTCCAGGTCCCACATGAGCCAGATGCACAAGGCGGCACATGTGTCTGGAGTTTGTTTGCAGTGGCTGGAGGCCCTGACGCACCCATTCTCTCTCTCTCTCTGCCTCTTTCTGTCTGTTGCTCTCAAATAGATAAATAAAAATAAAGAAAAAAATTTTTAAATGCAGAAATGGGGCCGGGAGAGTCAGTTCAGTGAGAGTGTTTTCTGCGTATGCTTGGGGCCCTCAATTCAACCCCTTCTGTGGGAAACAGTTAATCTAACTAGATGTTATCAGTTACCTTCGCACTGCTCAGACCACGTTCAAGGAAGAAGCAGGTTTATTTTCAGCTTACAGTTACGGGGAAGCTCATCATGGTAGGAAAAGCATGGCACGAACAGGAAAACAACATCACATAGTCACCTCAGCAAGGATGATGGAGAGAAAGCAAGCAGAGCAGGGTGGTCACACAGGCCTGCCCCCAGTGACACATTTCCTCTAGCAAGGCCCTCCCTCCTATGGATTCCACAGCCTTTCCCAACAAGGCCCCCCAACTGGGGATTGAGTATTCAAACACATGAGTCTATGGGGGTCGTTTTACATTGAAACCATCACTGAAGATCAAAGGTGTCAACGTGTAATTTCTACTGGAGATGGCTGCTGCATGTGTTTGTATTGTATTCTCGCACCGAGTTTCCAGAGAGATTGTAATGGCTCTCCAGGTGGTAGCTTCATTTCCCATGTTCGGAACTGTTGGCACTGCCCAGTAAAATTTTTACATGCTGCTTTTTCCCTGTGGTTAAAAAAAAAAAAAAAAGTAGCACCTAGGCTAGAGAGATGGCTTAGCGGTTAAGGCACTTGCCTGCAAAGCCAAAGGACCCAGGTTCGATTCCCCAGGACCCACGTTAGCCAGATGCACAAGGGGGTGCACACATCTGGAGTTCATTTGCAGTGGCTGGAGGCCCTCTCTCTCTGCCTCTTTCTCTGTCGCTCTCAAATAAATAAATAAATTAATTAATTAAATAGCACCTTAATTCTTTTTTAAGTGACTAACACAGTAGTTTAGGCATATACTAAAGTAGTTTCTAACCTCTGCTTCACTTTATCTGGGCAAAAAGCAAAGTGTACAAGCATTTAAATGTGCATATAGCAGCTACTGGAGAAACTCTTCCTCTGTAACATTGAATGACTCCTGGACTAGTAAAAAAATGCCTGTGCCTATGTTTAGGCAAATGTTATTTTTAAACATGCATAATCCAGATGGTATGGCTAGAGCTTATAGCCTGTTTGGAGAGAGGGAAAAGAAGTACTTAAAATTGGATGATTTGTGTCTGGTAGAACTGAACTCAAACAGAAGGCTCAGAATTCATTCATTTAAAGCTTTTTACTGAGCACCTGCCATATGTTTGACACAATAGTTGTGGGCTTTAGAAATGAATGGATAGAGTCTCTCCAAGACTTTCTGAATGAAGAGTGTGTGTGTGCGTGCACACACACACACACACACACACAATGGCAAATTCTTAGGAATTTGCTTAGTAAAAGACAGCTGGCAATGCAGATGAACCAGGTATGGGCAGATGCTGGGATGGGGAAGGGATTCACAGCCTGAACCCAGTGTAGCTGTGATGTTCTCCAACTTGGAAGAAGGCCTGGGTGTCAGGAACTGAGGAGGAACCGCAAGTCAACACAAAGAACCCGTGCACTGGTTCACTAGTGGGAAAGCTTCAACGGAACTTTCAGATCCCTGGGCTGCGAGGAGCCTTAAGCAGTGGTTGGTGGAAAGATGTGTCGATAACCTCACAGAGCAGTGGAGCACTGCTACATGCTAGGAATGAGAAAGAAGAGCTGGAATTTGCGCCTAAGCTGTAGCCTCAAGCCAACTGTTAGGGGAGATGCCATGTGACTCACGACAGCCCACACTGAGCGGCAGTGGCCCAGCTGGGGGGTAAGATGGGAAGAGCTAACTGGATGCCACGGAAGGCAACATGTGTCAGGACCAAGTGACCACGGTTCCGATGAGGATAAATACAGTCAGAGAAAAACTCCCAACTCTAGGTTTAGATTAGCCAGATTGTTTAACTAGATTTCTGCTCAAAACCTAAACTATTTGTGCTTTCTTTTTAAGATTTTTTTTTTTAATCTTTATTTATTTATATGAGAGTGACAGACACAGAGAGGACAGATAGAGGGAGAGAGAGAGAGAATGGGCGCGCCAGGGCCTCCAGCCTCTGCAAACGAACTCCAGACGCGTGCACCCCATTATGCATCTGGCTAACGTGGGACCTGGGGAACCGAGCCTCGAACCGGAGTCCTTAGGCTTCACAGGCAAGCGTTTAACCGCTAAGCCATCTCTCCAGCCCTGTGCTTTCTTTTTAATGTGTAGTGTTTTTGTGAAATGGAGGGTTTTACCCTGGGCTTCACTGTGGTGTAGTGAAAGGGTGGAGTTTTGAATTCAACGACTAAGAGATTATAACATAGTTTGCTTACTTACTGAGCCTACAATATCTTCTCTGAACCTCTTTCCTTGTAAATACCAGATTAACGAAATGCTAAGATGTTTCTGAAAAGAACTATCAAATTCCAAAAGGTGTTTTATGTAACCAGTCAGACTTGCTGTTTCACCAGCAGATCTTCCCAAGGTAACATTAATCAGATACTTGATAGCTATATCAGGTATATATAACGTGATTGTATCATTGAGGTGTGTGCGTGTGTACATATGCAGTTTTTGGTTTGGGGAATAGTGATTGAGCACTTGCCTAGCTTGCATGAGGCCCTGGGTGTGGTCCCAAGCACCACAGTTTTTTTCAATAAGAAAGTATGCAGTAGCTCTGTTCGTTTACTTGTACCATGACAGTCCTAGAAGAAGTGAGTGGGAAATACTTTTGTAATTTTGGATTACAAAAACTCAGTTTTAAAAAGCACAGCATATGCCAGTGTGTGTGTGTGGGGGGGGGTAATGGTTGCTAATGCTGTTATTTATAATATATCTACCAAGAAAGAATAAAACAAAATTTACAATTCCACTTTCTTCATTCCATCTCTTTCCTCACATTTCCTAAAAGCACCTATATGCCTAATATTATACATTTAGATTTAAGAACAGGGGTTGGACAGATGGCTTAGTGGTTAAGACTCTTGCCAGTGAAGCCTAAGGACCCATGTTTGACTCTCCAGATCCCACATGAGCCAAACACAAATGTGAGACAAGCACAAGGTCACACATGCCCACTAGGTGGCGCAAGCGTCTGGATTTCGATTGCAGTGGCTGAGGCCCTGGAACATCAATTCTCATTCTCTCTCTCCCTCTCTCTCTCTCTCAAAAAAAAAAGTAAAACAAAATAGGAGTAAATAATAATAATAATAATAATATAATATAATAATAATAGAGTAAAAATAAAATAGGAACAAACTTCAAGAGTAATAGGTAGGCTAAAACATCTATCTAGGGCTATGGCGATGGCTTTGTAGGTAAGAGAACTTTCTATACATGCTTAAGGACCTGAGTTTGATCCCCAGCATCTATATAAAAAGCTAGATATGGACATGCATGCCTGTAACACCAGTCCTGAGAGGGACAAAGACGGGAATAGCACTGGGGCTTGCTCAGCCAATCTGACCAAAAAATGGCAGCTCCAGGTTTGATGGAAGAACATGTATCAAGGAAACAAAGAAGAGTAATAGAGCAGGACACCTGTAACATAGGATGTGCACATCTGCACACGGATGTGTGCACACTGTGCACACACATGAACATCTGTTTTTGCAATTTTTTTTTTATGAGAGACCGAGAGTGATAGAGAGAGAATTGGCATGCCACGGCCTCCAGCCACTGCAACTGAACTCCAGACACGCGGATCACCTTGTGCGCATGTGTGACCTTGTGTGCGTGTGTGACCTTGCGCACTTGCATCACCTTGTACATCTGGCTTACCAGGGACTAGGAGAGTCAAACATGGGTCCTTAGGCTTTGCAAGCATGCACCTTAACCACTAAGCAATCTCTCCAGCCCACAAAGAACATCTTTTAATCTCAAGCCTTTCCTGGGGCTCTTAAAAACATTTAAAATTTTATTTATTATTTTTTATTTATTTGAGGGACAAATAAAGAGAAAGAGGATGGGCATGCCCAGGGCCTCTAGCCACTGCAAACGAACTCCAGACACACATACCACCATCTGCATCTGGCTTTCGCAGTTACTGGGGAATCAAACCTAGGTCGTTAGATTTCACAGACAAGCACCTTAACTGCTCTCTACAACCCCTTTGTTTATTTTAAAAATTTCTTTTTAATATTTTTATTTATTTGCTGGCAGAAAGAGAGAAAGAGAGAATGAGCATTCCAGGGCTGTTCACTGCAAAGGAACTCCAGATACATGTCCCACTTTGTGCATCTGGCTTTATGTGGATACTGGGGACTCAAACCTGGGCAATCTGGCTTTGCAAATAAGTACCTTTAACCACTAAGCCACCTCTCCAGCCCACCCTTTCACCTTTTTCATTAACAATTTTCATACATGTGTATAATGTATTTTGATCATAATCCAGAAGACAGCATTCCAAAGCACTCCTCCTTATCCTTTGGCTTTTACATTCTTTCTGCCACCTCTTCTACAGTGTTCCCATAGCCTTGAAGAGTGTGATAGAGATGTCACATTTAGTGATGAGTATTCACCTGTCACTTCTTCTCATCACTTTGACAAGTTTTGAGTCTCCCCAATAGTCACCACCATTTACAAAATAAAGTTTCTTTGACCAAAAGTGAGAACAGTACTATCTGGCTTTTCTGTCTGTCCTAGCCCTTTAATTAAGTGCTTAAGAAAAGTAAATGGAAAAAAAAAAAAAAGTCCTTTTTAAGATATTTGAAATAAGATCAGTAAAACAAACTAATGCATTCCAGAAGACAGAACAAATAATAAAGCTAATTATTGAGATAACTAGGAAAGCAGTCAAACATTTATGCTATACTTAAAACTGAAATGTCTTTAACTGACATGCAGGCAACAAAAGGAAAGTTGATGTCATGAAACTTGTGTAAAAGCTGGCCAAAAAAAAAAAAAAAGTACTCAGATATGCAGGGCATAGTGGCACATGCCTTTAATCCCAGCACTCGAGAGGCAGAGATAGGATGATCACCTTGAGTTCAAAGTCACCCTGAAACTACATAGTGAACTTCAGGTCAGCCTGGGCTAGAGGGAGACGCTACCTCAAAAAAACAAAAATAAAAAATAAAGTAGAAATTCAAGTTAAATTGATAGAGATTCAAAGACCTATTTCATTCTACCTAAAGAAACATGTTTTCTGAATAAGAAGAGACCATTTATGGAGCGGTCTGTGGGTCTCTGGTGCAGAAGACAGGAGCTCCTCCTAAGATTGTCTCCATGAGACAATTGGTCCTCAGGGAAGAGCCGTCTCAAAAGAGACACAAACCAGGCGTGGTGGCACATATTTATAATCCCAGCACTCGGGAGGCAGAGGTAGGAGGATCGCTGTGAGATTACATAGTAAATTCCAGGTTAGCCTGAGCTAGAGTGAGACCCTACCTCAGAAAGAGAGAGAGAGAGAGAGAGAGAGAGAGAGAGAGAGAGAGAGAAATCTATTCATTGGCCCACTGAATTTAGACTGAAAACAGAATTCTGAAGAGCTATGGAAAGTCTTGGAGGGGACAGAGGTTCATCTAAAAAGCTCCAGTGCATTAAACACAAACCAGTAGCAAACAAGTTCACATAAATATTTAATGGAAAGGTTGGAGACAGGAGAGAGGAAGCTGCTGCGTTTGTACACATCATTGGTAATGTGTTCCCAAGCCGTGAAAACAATGATGCAAGTATGGCAACGTCTCATAGCACTTACTGCATGCTGGCCATCGTGCTTGTAGGCCATGTCATT
This sequence comes from Jaculus jaculus, assembly GCF_020740685.1. Taxonomy (NCBI): domain Eukaryota; kingdom Metazoa; phylum Chordata; class Mammalia; order Rodentia; family Dipodidae; genus Jaculus; species Jaculus jaculus. The sequence continues at coordinate 101,964,873 of NC_059111.1, read as the reverse complement.
ACTTCCTTCTCCCAGCCCTTGCTAAGTATCCCTGTTTTACAGCAGCGGCATCTGAGGCTTAGATCTTGAGCCCAAGATCACACAACTACACATGTCTAGACTGAGGTCTAAGTTCAGGTTGCTGGCTCCAAAGCCAGTACCTTTGACCACAGGCACACATAAGATTTTTCACAGGCATAGAGAAAAGTTTAAAACGAAAAGTGTGCACAAGACCCACGAGAAACCAAAAAACTTAACACTATGGGCTGGAGAGACGGCTTAGCGGTTAAGCGCTTGCCTGTGAAGCCTAAGGACCCCGGTTCGAGGCTCGATTCCCCAGGACCCACGTTAGCCAGATGCACAAGGGGGCGCATGCGTCCGGAGTTCTTTTGCAGTGGCTGGAGGCCCCGGTGTGCCCATTCTCTCTCTCTCTCTCTCTCTCTCTGTCACTCTCAAATAAACAAATAAATAAATAATAAAAATAAAATAAAAAATATTTTTAAAAAAACCTTAACACTAGTGAGGGCTATAAAGGGCATGGTGTGCCAATTTCAGGATCACAACCTGAATGAAACAATCCTGGCACCTCAAATTCCCAATGATTGGTTGTCTGGCATGGCTGGGGCTCCCAGGTAAGAGCTCCAATTGAGCCCCGTGTTCTCTTCTGACCTATGATACAGCTTTGGTCTCCCTAGGGGTTATTACAACTCACTTTTGTCAAGTGCTTTACCATTGCTAGGCACTCTGCAGTGTTCTGCAAGTTATGTCATTCCCCACAACAACTCTATGACGTTATCGTCCCCCATTTATACCTTAAAATGGGAGCTGTGGATACCAACTCTGGCTGCGCATTGGAAATGCATGTGGACGGGCTAGAGACATGGCTTAGCGGTTAAGGCGTTTGCCTGCAAAGCCAAAGGATCCCAGTTCAATTCTCCAGGACCCACATAAGCCAAATGCACAAGGGACGCATGTGTCTGGAGTTTGTTTGTAGTGGCTGGAGGCCCTGGCATGCCCATTCTTTCTCTGTCTCTGTTCCTCTCTCTCTTGATTTCTCTCTCTCTTTCTCTTCTCAAGGGAAGGAAGGAAGGAAGGGAGGGAGGGAGGGAGGAAGGGAGGGAGGGAGGGAGGGAGGGAGGGAGGGAGGGAGGGAGGGAGGGAGGGAGGGAAAGAAAAGGAAAGAAGAAAGAAAGAGCCGGGCGTGGAGGCCCACACAGATTTAATCCCAGCACTTGGGACGCAGAGGCAGGAGGATTGCTGTGAGTTTGAGGCCACCCTGAGATTACATAGTAAATTCCAGGTTAGCCTGAGCTAAAGTGAAACCCTACCTCAAAAGGAGGAGGAGGAGGAGAAGAAGAAAGAAGGTAGGAAGGAAGGAAGGAAGGAAGGAGAGAGCAAGCAAGCATGTAGAGGGCTGAAGAGATGGCTCAGCAGCCAAAGGCACTTGTTTGCAAAGCCTGATGACCCAGATTCAATTCTCTGGTGCTGGTGCTTCTGTAAAGGAGTTCATTTGCAGTGGCAAGAGGCTCTAATACGCCAATTCACATTCATTCTCTCTCTCCTTGTAAATAAAATTAAATTAAAAAAAAAAAAACAATCAGTTGTTAAAGTGCTTGCCTTGAAAGCATGAGGACCCAAGATCAATCCCCAGAATCCATATAAAAAGAAGCCAGGCGTGGGGGTAATGTGCTGGTGATCTCAGCCCTGGGGAAGCGGAGATAAGTCCAACCCTAGTGCTCACTGTCTGGTCAGCCTAACTTACTTGGTGAGCGCCAGGCTGATGAGAGACCCTTTCTCAAAAAAAAAAAAAAAAAAGGTGGGTGATGCCTGAGAGGAATGACACCCAAGATTGTCCTCTGGCCTCCACAGGCATGCATATGCATGTATGCATATGCACATGCACACATTCAACATACTACACACACACAAAACCAAAAAAGGTTAAGATGGTAAATTCTTGTGCATTTTACCAAAAAAAAAAAAAACAATTTTTTTTAATTAGATACCAGTATTGATGCAAGAAAACGTAACTGGGAAAAAGATATAACCCAGCCATGTTTCTGTAATGTAACGACGACACAACTGTATGTGGTGGCCTATGCCCCCAATCCTAGCGCTTGATAGGCTGAGGTAGAATCATTGCTGTGAGTCTGAGACCAGCATGGGCTCCATAGTGAGTTCCAGATCAGTCTAGGAATCTAGTCTAGAACAGAGTGAGATCCTGCTCAAAAAACAAAAGAAAAAGAAAATGAAAGAAAAGGGGGGAAAAAAGATAAGAAAAGAAAAAACAGAGCTCAACAGTTAAAGGCATTGCTTGCAAAGCTTGACAGCTCGGGTTCAATTCCCCAGTGGAGTCAGAAGCACAGAGTGGTGCATGCATCTGGAGTTCATTTGCAGCAGCAAGAGGCCCTGGCACCCACACATTCTCTCTCTCCTCTCAAATCAAGTATTCTAAATTAAAAAAAAAAAAAAAAAAACAAAGAAAGAAAAGAAAAACTAGGCTGGGTGTGGTGGTGCATGCCTTTAATCCCAGCACTTGGGAGGCGCAGGTAGAAGGATCACTGTGAGTTTGAGGACTACATAGTGAATTCTAGGCTAGCCTGGGCTACAGTGAAACCCTACCTCAAAAAAAAAAAATAGAAACAAAAAAGAATGATATATCTTAAAAATTAGTTAATACATGTTATTGGGACAATTTGTTGGCACATAGGTACAAAAAAGCAATTTCTCCCAAGTGTGGTGGTGCACACCTTTAATCCCAGCACTCGGGAGGCAGAGGTAGGAGGATCGCTATGAGTTCGAGGCCACCCTGAGACTCCATAATGAATTCCAGGTCAGCTTGGGCTAGAGTGAAACCCTACCTCGACAAACCAAAAAAACAAAACAAAACAAAATTAAAAAGGCAATTTTAGTCATCACATTATGCCATGCACTAAGTTAATTTTGGAAGGGTCAATAACCAACCATAAAAAATAAATTTGGGCTGGAGAGATGACTTAGCAGTTGAGGCACTTGCCTGTGAAGCTGAAGGACCCATCAGGCCTAAGAGAAACTAGTAGAGTTGTGTGGCTAAATGGATATATAATGCCCATAAAAACTTCCCTCTGCGTTACTTATGCTTATGCCCACATGTTAATGCTACTCTCACTTTTGGCTAGAGAACTTCATTTTTCAGATGGCGGTGACTACTGAGGTGACTGAAGAGTCACCATAGAGCTGAGAAGTGACAGTGGAGTGCTCAGCACTAAGTGAGGCACCTCTATCACACCCTCCAAGGCTCAGGGACCACTGCAGAAGAGCTAAGGCGAAAAAACGTAGACCGAAGGAAGGGTAGGCGCGCTTGGTGATACTGTCTCCCAGACACGTATTGGTGTTCATGACGTCACTGTGGCTGATGCTACCTACACAGGACGTGCATAATGGGCGGGGAAAAATAATACATCAAAATAAGACAGACTAGTTGGAAAGAAGACATTCAATAGTGGGTGGGTTAGGAGGAGGGAAAGGGAGGGTAGTGGGAGGTGATTACGATTGTGATATATTGTTTATTTGTATGGAGGTTGTCAAAATGTTTTTAAAGTTCATCTTGTAATTCCTGCCCTCAGACATTATCAGACTGAACACTTTAGGAGGTAGCCTTCTAGGTTTTTGCTATGTATCCACAAATCCAGCTGTAGGCTTATATCTAAATGTATGTTTCTACGAATAATTTTAGTAGGTTCATTTTATAGTACAATAGAACATACATGGTACTCAACCTTTTTGTTTTTATAAATTATTTATTTGCAAGGAGAGGAAGGGAGAGAGAGATGATGATAGGCACACCAGGGCCTCTTGCCATTGCAAAATAACTTCAGATGTATGTGCCACTTTGTGTATCTGGCTTTATGTGGGCACTGGGGAATTGACCCCAGGCCATCAGGCTTTGCAAACTAGTACCTTTAACCACTGAACAATCTCTCCAGCCCACTTTTGTTTTGTTTTGAGGCGGAGTCTCACTCTAACCCAGGCTGGCCTTGAACTCATGGCAATCCATCTACCTCAGACACCAGAGTATCACACCTGCTTTGACTTTTTTCTTTAATGCTGCATCACTGACTTATTTTTCCTTTTTAAAAAATACTCTTTGAGCCCAACGTGGTGGCATATGCCTTTAATCCCGGCACTTGGGAGGCAGAGGTAGGTGGATCGCCATGAGTTCGAGGCCACCTTGAGACTCTATAGTGAATTCCAGGTCAGCCTGGGCCAGAGTGAGACCCTACCTTGAAAAAACAACAAAAAAAGCTAGGAACACAAAATGGCATATGTATCTGGCATACATCTGGAGTTCTTTGCAGTGGCAAGAGGACTTGGCACTCCCACACTTCTCTAGTTTCAAATAAATATAAATTTTTAGGGCTGGAGAGATGGCTTAGCGGTTAAGCGCTTGCCTGTGAAGCCTAAGGACCCCAGTTCGAGGCTCGATTCCCCAGGACTCACATTAGCCAGATGCACAAGGGGGCGCACGCGTCTGGAGCTCGTTTGCAGTGGCTGGAAGCCCTGGCGTGCCCATTCTTTCTCTCTCTCTCTCTGCCTTTCTCTCTGTGTCACTCTCAGATAAATAAATAAATAATAATTTTTTTAAAAAATATATAAATTTTTAGAGAAATTTTAAGATTTTTGGTTGGAGCTAGGAAGATGGCTCCTGTTGAGTGTGCAAAGCCCACAGACTCCTCTGTGCCATGGCACACGCATGCCTATAAACGCGCACCACACACACACACACACACACACACACACGTACTAAAAATAGAGGAAAAGGTTTTGATTGACGTTTGTATGTATTTGTAAACATTTCAATGGTTTTGCTGTGAAATTACAGAGTCAAGAGCATTCATGTTTAATCTACTGATAAATATTACAAGGGTCAGTTTGAAACTAAAGGGTCACTGAAATAGCTTCTCTTTTTGTGAAATATTTTGTTTATTGATTTGAGATAGGGAGAGGAGAGAGAAAGAGAGAGAGAGAGAGAGGGAGGGAGGGAGGGAGGGAGGGAGGGAGAGAATGGGCATGCCAGGGCTTCCAGCCGCTGCAAACAAACTCCAGATGCATGTGCCCCCTTGTGCATCTGGCTTACATGGGTCCTGGGGAATTGAACCGGGGTCTTTTGGCTTTGCAGGCCAGTGCCTTAACTGCTAAGCCACCCCTCCAGTCCTGAAATAGCTTCTCTTTTGTATGTTTAGATTTTTTTTTAAGTTTTTATTTATTTATTAGAGATAGAGACAGGGGGAGAGAGAGAAAGAGAGAGAATGGGCATGCCGGGCAGGGCCTCTAACCACTGCCAATGAACTCCAAATGTGCCACCTTGTGCATTTGGCTTATGTAGGACCTGGAGAAGCAAACCTGGGTCCTTAGGCTTCGCAGGCATGTGCCTTAACCTCTAAGCCATCTCTCCAGCCTTGAAGTTGCTTCTCTTGATGAGCACTCCCAGAACCATCCATTGAAAAGATGTGTGATCAAGAGTCGGGTTGGTCTGGGGTCCATTGGCTGCCTACGTGCCGTGCACTGCTGCGCATTGCTGACCGGCACGGAGCAGGAATTGCCACCCGCGTGTGTTAGCAGAGAACATCTTGGGCTGTGTTCTCTCATGCAGGCTGGTACATGACCAGCCTCTCAAGAGTTCATTGTTAACCTGAAGGGTTATGCCAACTCTATTAAAATGCGCTTAATTACCTGCATGTTTTCTGTTGTGTTTGTTTTAGGAATACAGCTACTAATTACTGTGACTCTTGGATCACTACTTACCTGTCCTTGGCTGGTTCTTTTTACCATTCTCTTGTCTTTACTCATGACCAGCTTTGTAATGTCAGCTATAGCTATAGGAAAGTATTGGGTGTATCAAGGAAAGCTGAATATAAATAAATACATGCAATAGCAATTTATTTTGTAATACCCACAATCCTTTCTTTAAAAAAATGTGCTCTAAAGTTGGCTTTTTCTTTTCTTCTCCTGTCTTTGCGTTTTTACTTTTCACAAGCTAGCTTTTCATCTGCAATGGATATGCTATGCTTTGGGGAGGAGTGTGTGTGCAAGGGGAGGGGCAGAAATAGTTATCCCAGGGGCTAGAGAGATGGCTTAGTGGCCAAGGAGCTTGTCTGCAAAGCCAAAGGAACTAGGTTCAATTACACAGAACCCATGTAAACCAGATGCAAAACTGGCTCATGCATCTGGAGCTTGTCTGCCGCAGTTGAAGGCCCTGGTGTGCCCATTCTGTCTCTATCTGCCTCTTTCTCACTCTCTCTCTCTCAAATAAATAAATTTTTTTTAAAAAGTTATTTCAATAAAATTTGGGTTCAGAGATGTTTCCAGGCCAGTGAACCAGTGAAAGTGTTTTTGACTGATTACTACTAAAAACTAGCATAATGAAAATTTAAGAACAATATACATATACATATGCTTTGTATTTCAAGACATGTTAGAAGAAAGGACTTTAAATATTTTCACCACATAGAAATGAAAACTAGCCAGGAGTGATGGCATACACCTTTAATCCCAGTACTGGGGAGGCAGAGGCAGGAGGATCGCTGTGAATTTGAGGCCAACTTGAGACTACATAGTGAATTCCAGGTCAGCCTGGGGTAGAGCAAGACGCTATGTTGCAAAACCAAAAAATAAAAATAAAAATAAAGAAAGATAGAAAGGAGAAGTGAATAATGTGTGAGAGGATATCCATGCTGTCCTGAGTCCAGGCTGGAAGTGCCCAGCTGTAGGGCCAGCACTCAGGACGCAGGGTGGGAAGATCACATGGGCAAAAGAGTTTGAGACCAGTCTGGGCAACATAGCAAGACACTATTTCACACACATAAAAATAATAATTAGATACGCTTAGCCTAATTTGAACATTACACAATGTATACGTGGATTAAAACATCATATGATACTGTACAACATGCAAAACTGTGTCAATTAAAGAATGTGAGAAATACAAAAATAATTTTTAAAGGACAGCTTAAAATGTGAACACCTCCAGGTGGCATAGGACTCTCCTATGATGATGGACGGAAAGATCCAGAGGTCGTTTATTGCATCTCTGTTCCACGCCCTGGGCTAGCTGTTGGGTATACAGCTAAATGAAGGCGCTTTTGATCCTTGAATAAGCCACACTTTCATAAACACGTAAGATGATACGAAGACTGTATACTACTGTATTATGCTGGACATAGATGTAAAATATCAAGGGAGCAGAAAAGACAAAATTAGGAGTTTATCTCAGGGCATCAGGGAGTTTTCAATATGATATGATCTTTGGGCTGGGCATGGAAGGATGGCAGGAATTTGCCAGGGTGATGAGACGAGACAATGGAAGACATTTCCAGGGAAAGAGAGCCTTCTGTGTATAGGCAAAAAAGAAGCATTTGGATCCTGGTACACTGTTGACCTTAAAGAACACCCAAGGTTATTGTAAATTCCACACTAGTGGCCTTACATTTTCATGTGTACGCCTAGCATCTTGTTCCCACGTGGATTCTGATTCTGCGGGCCTGTAATTCTAACCAGCTCCGGATGGAACACTTGGAGTGAAAGGGCTCTAGGTACTGCAAGGTTTGGTTGACATAACTTCAGAGCAGGGTGGAGAGCCCACACTTGCCTTTTGCTATGAGCAAGTTAGTCAGAAGCATTTGAAGGCTCTCCCTTTTGAAACGATGGCCTTTCCGAAACAGATTCTGCACGGTACCTGAACTAGCCAGGGGTATAAATAGAGAGTGACTCATCCTGGAGGTCACCTGTCAGGTAACATGGAAGCTGGTACTACAGGAAAGGTAAGGGAAAGGTTTAGACTGGTTTGGCCAGTTCCCATGGATCAAAGTAGCTGGAAAGTGGTGAATCCTGAGTGTGAGGGGCTGTGTTGAGAGGTGTGAAGGAGGTCAGGACACATGGGATTATCACAGGGTTTTGGTTTTTTTTAAATTTATTTGAGAGAGAGAAAGAGGCAGAGAAAGAGAGAGAATGGGTGTGTCAGGGCCTCCAGCCACTGCAAATAAACTCCAGATGCAGCCACCATCTTGTGCATCTGGCTAAACCATCCATCCCTCCAGCCCTTAAATATCTATTGATTGCAAGCAGAGAGAGTGAGAGAATGAATGTGCCAAGGCCTCTTGCCACTGCCAATGAACTCCAGATACATACACCGTTTTGTGTACCTGGCTTTACATGGGAATTGAACCAGAGCCATCAGGCTTTGCACGCAAGTGCCTTTAACCAGAGAACCATCTCTAAAGCCCCAGATTAGTTTTCTAAGTCATATGGAAAACAAGTAGGTCTGACAACTATTGTTACAATACAACTAGCTTTCGTATTTCGTATTTCGTATTTATGTATTTTGTATTTCGTACATAAATTTTTTTCTGTACTATTGTCTGGCTAAATGGAGATACAATACTCACCAAAATGCCCTCTAAATATATTAATAATACTCTCATTTTTTAAAATATTTTGTTCATTTTTATTTATTTATTTGAGAGTGACAGAGAGAGAGAAAGAGGTAGAGGGAGAAAGAATGGGTGTGCCAGGGCTTCCAGCCACTGCAAACAAATTCCAGACACGTGCACCCCTTTGTGCATCTGGCTAACGTGGGTCTTGGGGAATTGAGCCTCGAACCGAGGTCCTGAGGCTTCACAGGCAAGCACTTAACCACTAAGCCATCTCTCCAGCCCAGTACTCTCATTTTTAAATTTTTGTGTTTTTTTGATTGCTTGTTTGTTTTGTTTTTCAAGGTAGGATCTCACTCTGGCTCAGGCTGACCTGGAATGAACTTTGTAGTCTTAAGGTGGCCTTGAACTCACAGTGATCTTCCTACCTCTGCCTCCTGAGTGCTGGGATTAAAGGCATGTGCCACCATGCCCAGTCTACATTAAAAAAATTTTTTTAATCATTTGTTCATTTGAGCAAGAGAAAGGGTCACAGACAGTGAGAGAAACAGAGAGAATGGGCACACCAGGCCAGATGCACAAGATGGTGTGTGCGTCAGGAGTTCATTTGCAGTGGCTGGAGGCCCTGGCACACCCATTCTCTCTCTTTCTCTGCCTCTTTCTCTCTCTGAAATAATTAAAAAAAAAAAAAAAAACTGTGATACCATGTGTCCTGACTTCCTTCACACCTCACACCATAGCCCCTCAGACTCGGGATTCACCACTTTCCAGGTACCAGGCCCTCCAGCCACTGCAAACGAACTCCAGATGCATGTGCCACCTTGTGCATCTGGCTTACATGGGTCCTGGGGAGTTGAAGGGAGGTCCTTAGGCTTCACAGGCAAGCGCTTGACCGCTAAGCCATTTCTCCAGCCCTTAAAACTTTTTTTTTTAAGTTTTTAAGTTGAATTTCTACTCTCATTTTGGCTAGAAAGGCTTTACTTTTCAGATGGCCACTGGGGAGACTCACAACTCATCAAAAGGCTATGAAGAAGCCACAGAGGAGTGCTCAGCACTGAGACATCTCTATCACACCCTCCAAGGCTCAGGGTCCACTGCAGAAGAGGTGGTAGAAACAATGTAAGAGCCAAAGGAAGGGGAGGAGCGCTTACAACGCACTCCTAGAGCTGTCTGGTAGAGATGTCTCACTTAGTACTGGACACTCTGTATACCATTCTTGATATGTTTATATAGCCTTGAGTTACTGTTTAGAGATTTTTCTACTCTGCCCAAGTCCCTTGAGCATTTCTTGTAAGGGAGGCCTCGTGGAAATGAACTCTTGCAGGCTTTATCTGATAATGTTTTCATCTCTCTCCCAATTTTGAAGGACAGTTTTTCTAGATATAGGATTCTTGATTGACAGCTTTTTCTGTTAGCATTTTGAATATATTGACCTTCTCTTTCCTGCCCTTTAAAGTTTTTGATGATAAATATGGTGGTAATTTTATTGAGGATGCCTTGTATTTAGTATTTAGTGTGTTAGTTTTCTTTTGCTGTCTTTAATATTGTCTTTGACTTTGGTTTTCAATTTTTTTGGTTTTGTTTTTTTCCAGGTAGGGTCTCACTCTAGCCCAGGCTGACCTGGAATTCACTCTGTATTCTCAGGGTGGCCTTGAACTCATGGTGATCCTCCTACCTCTGCCAACCAAGTGGTGGGATTAAACACGTACGTCACCATGCCCAGCTGGTTTTCAATTTCTTACTTTATAAAATATTTATTATAGTGTTTCACTAGTGGTGGCGGCGATTAAAATTCTGAACTTTAAAGAAAGACTTTTCTTTTTTTCTTTTTTTAACTATTTATTGAGCTGAATGTGGTGGCACACACCTTTAATCCCAGCACTCGGGAGGCAGAGGTAGGAGGATGGCTGTGAGTTTGAGGCCACCCTGAGACTATATGGTGAATTCCAAGGTCAGCCTGGGCCAGAGTGAGACCCTACCTTGAAAACAAAACAAAACAAACAAAAAACCCACTATTGGGCTGGAGAGATGGCTTAGCGGTTAAGCGCTTGCCTGTGAAGCCTAAGGACCCCGGTTCGAGGCCCGGTTCCCCAGGTCCCACGTTAGCCAGATGCACAAGGGGGCGCACGCGTCTGGAGTTCGTTTGCAGAGGCTGGAAGCCCTGGCGCGCCCATTCTCTCTCTCTCCCTCTATCTGTCTTTCTCTCTGTGTCTGTCACTCTCAAATAAATAAATAAAATTTAAAAAAAAAACCCACTATTTATTGACAACCCCCATGTGTACATACAATGTATCCTGATTATCGTCCCTCACCACCACCCTTCTTTGTCTCCTCTTCTCTATGCCTTTCCCACTGAACCCCTTCTTTCCAGCTATCCCCTCGATTTTGATGCGATCCTTCATTCCGGCGCTCACGTCATGCGGGTGGCGGGCAGACAGCCGCACCTGTGGGTGAGGTTCTGAATGCGATGCCCCTTTGGGTGGGGACCACCGCGTCCCAGGCACACCCCCGCAGCCTTTGGCTCTTGCGTTCTCCCCACCATCTCTTCCTTCGGCAGCGGTCCCGGAGGCTTGGAGGACGGGATGGAGATGTCCCAATTAATGCTGACCACGCCACTGCCACCGCGGCTCGGCGCTTGGGTGGCGGCCGCGGTTCCCCAGCACTTCCTCGCGGTGAGCGCGCCTGCTGCGTCTTCAAAGGAACGCCACGAGCTACTCGGTGGCTGGGTGATGGCCCATGACGGCCACTGGTAATGAAAGGGTGATTTTCTTTTTGTTTGCTCGCTTGTTTGTTTGTTTTTCAAGGTAGGGTTTCACTGTAGCTTAAGCTGACCTGGAGTTCACTATGTGGTCTCAGGGTGGTCTCGAACTCACCGTGATCCTCCTGCCTCTGCCTCCCAAGTGCTGGGATTAAAGGCGTGAGCCTCCACAGCCAGCTTAAAAGGGGTAATTTTCTAATTCTATTAACCCTCTACAATTATAGTTAAAATTTTATAACTAGGGCTGGAGAGATGGCTTAGCGGTTAAGGCGTTTGCCTGCGAAGCCAATGGACCCAGGTTCAATCCCCCAGGACGCAGGTAAGCCAGATACACAAGGGGCACATGGTCTGGAGTTCATTTGCAGTAGCTACAGGCCCAGCCCCTCTCTCTCTTCTCTCTCTCTTCTCTCTGTCGCTCTGCTTGTAAATAAAGAAATAAAAATAAATTATTTTAAAAAATTTATATCTAGCCGGGCGTGGTGGCACACACCTTTAACCACAGCACTCAGGAGGCAGAGGTAGGAGGATCACTGTGAGTTCAAGGCCACCCTGAGACTACATAGGGAATTCCAGGTCAGCCTGAGCTAGAGTGAGACTGTACCTCAAAAACAAAATTTTTTTTTTTACATCTAAGAAAGCTTTCCTTTTCCCTCCTTATTTATTCTTCCTTTCACTCACTCCCTCATCTGTGCGGACTCATGGGGTTTTTGCTACCACTGATCAGTTTGATGCACACTCTTTCACAAGTGGATTTTAAATCCAAGCAGACTAGATTTGAATTCCAGCTCTCTCGGTTATTACATGCATATCAGAGGGTGAGTCATTTACCTCTGTCACTTCTGTTTCCTTATGTGTAACATGAAGAAAGAGCACACTTTCCTCCTAGTTAACAGCCATGTGGTATGTATGTAAAGCACTTGTAACTGTGCCGGGCATACAGCAAGTACAATGTGAGTATTGTGTATTATTAGTTTCTCACTGTTAAAATTATGTTGAAAAAATGAACTATGATAAAAGGTTAATAGTGTTTGCTCCTTTCCTGGTGACTTACATATAGATACAACTCCTTTTATTGTTTTTGTTTTTTGGGTTTTGTTTTGTTTTGTTTTTTGTTTTTCAAGGTAGGATCTCACTCTAGCCCAGGCTGACCTGGAATTCACTATGTATTCTCAAACTGGCTTTGAACTCACGGTGATTCCCCTACCTCTGCCGCCCGAGTGCTAGGGTTAAAGGTGTACACTACCACGCCTGGTTTATCTCCTTTTGATATTCTAATTTTTCCATAATTGGCATGTGTTACTTGCTTAAGTGCTCTTTTTTTGTTTGTTTGTTTTGTTTTTCAAGGTAGGGTCTCACTCTAACCCAAGCTGGCCTGGAATTCACTATGTAATCCCAGGCTGGCCTTGGATTCATGGCAATCCTCCTACCTCTGCCTCCTGAGTGCTAGGATTAAAGGTGTGTGCCACCACACCTAAATAAATATATTTTAAGAATAAGAAATGAAGCCAGGCGTGGTGGCGCACACCTTTAATTCCAGCGCTCGGGAGGCAGAGGTAGGAGGATCGCCGTGAGTTCGAGGCCACCCTGAGACTCCATAGTGAATTTCAGGTCAGCCTGAGCTAGAGTGAGACCCTACCTGGAAAAACCAAAAAAAAAAAAAAAAAAAGAAAGAAAGAAATGAGAGCTATGGAGAAATTGGAAAAAAAAAATTAGGGCTGGAGAGATGGCCCAGCAATTAAGGGCGCTTGCTTACAAAGCATGTAGGCACTGGCTCAAATCCCTAGGACCCACATAAAGCCAGATGCACAAAGTATCACTTGCATCTGGAGTTTGTTTACAGTTGCAGGAGGCCTTAGTTTGCCCATTCTCTCTTCTCTCTCTTTCTGTTTCTCTCTCTCTCTTTTTCTTTCTCTCTGTTACATAAAGAAAAGAAAGTTGATTTTTCCTTCCCAAGGACACAGATACAAAATTTGAAGTTAGTGTCACAGAACTTCAGATTTAATGACACTTGCTTGATAATTAATATAAAATGACTTTTAAATTAACATATTTATTTATTTGAGAGAGTGAGAAAGAGGCAGACAGAGAGGGATAACGGGCACACCAGGGCCTCCAACCACTGCAAGCAAATTCCAGACGCAGGTGCCACCTTGTGCATCTGGCTTTTGTGGGTCCTGGGGAGTTGAACCAAGACCCTTTGGCTTTGCAGGCAAATACCTTAACTGCTAAGCCACCTTTCCAGCCCAATATAAAGTAAATTTTATTTATATAGTTATTGATTTATTAAGTATAAATGTCAGAGGCCTACTTAAGACTAAGTATTTGTTAGCATTTTAATTTTCATTCAGCTCTTTATATACTTTTCCTGTAATTAGGATGTGTTCCACCAGGTGGCAGTAGTGCCTCGGTGCTAGCTAATTTGTGTAACTAAGGATTTTAACACAAGAGTGTGCTCTGAGAAGCAAGTATTGCTCAGTGGTAGAGCACTCGCCTAACACACAAGGCATGTGTGGTCTTAGGTATGGACCCCACTCCCTCCAAAGAAAAAGAAAGCATAATATACATATTCTTTCTTCTTTGATGTGTATTAATTTGTAAGTAAAAATTTTAGCTTAAATATGGTAGCTATGTTTTATATACCAAGATTGAAAGAAAGTAACAGGAAAAAAGTATAAAGTGCTTAAAAACAAAAACAACTTTTTAAATAACATTTTTGACTTTTCAAGAACAATATTTTATTTATTTATTTGACAGAGAGAAAGAAGAGGTGGCCACAACCTCCAGCCACTACAAATGATCTTCAGATGCATGCGCCACCCTGTGCATCTGGCTTACATGGGTTCTGGGGCATCAAACCAGAGTCCTTTGTCTTTGCAGGCAAGTGCCTAAACCACTAATTCATCTCTCCAGACTGAGAAACAACTTTTATAAGCCAAAGACAGTCTAACCATACTGCTTTTGTCTTTCTAGTATTCCTAAGCATCTAGAAATTTCTGGGTTGCTTTCTTTGGGATATATACACTAATATTTAAAAAACAACTTTTAAGCTGGGCGTGGTGGTGCATGCTTTAATCCCAACTCTCGGGAGGCAGAAGTAGGAGGATCGCTGTGAGTTCAAGGCCACCTGAGACTCCATAGTGAGTTCCAGGTCAGCCTGGGCTAGTGTGAGACCCTACCTTGAAAAACAAAACCAGTTGTTTTTATTTTTAAACCCTTTATACTTGTTTCTGTAGCTCCTCCCCATCATCAAGAGCTTCTTTCAAATGCTTCTGTTGGAATGTCCAGAGAACCACTGCCTTGCCCTTCCTCAAGTTGATTTAGATCCTCAGATGCGGAGGGCCATCTGTGTGTGTCCGTGGGTTTCACACTTAAAACAGTTTATGCAGCAAGGTGTGGTACATCGTACATTTAGACCCAACATTCCGGAAGTAGAAGTGGGAGGATTATTGTGGATTTTAGTTCCACGAGAGAGAGAGAGAGATTGAGAGAGATTGACCACTCCAGGGGCTCCTGCTCCCACAAATGAACTCCAGGTGCATGCACCATCTGGCGCGCGCGCGCGCGCGCGCGTGTGTGTGTGTGTGTGTGTGTGTGGCTTTATATGTGAATACTGGGGAATTAAACCCCAGTCCATCAGGCTTTGCAAGCAAGCATTTTTAATGATTGAGCAATCTCTTCAGCCCGTTTGACACTTGAAATACTTTCCTAAGAAAGTAAGAAAAATTATGCTTCTTAGGTTCCTCATAATTGCAGGATTTAAAGCTGCACAATTTAGGGCTGGGGAAATGGCTTAGTGGTTAAGGTGCTTGCCTGCAAAGCCTAAGAACCCTGGCTCGATTCCCCAGGACCTATGTAAGCCAGATGCACAAGGGGGCGCATATGTCGGGAAGTTCGTTTGCAGTAGCTGGAGGCCCTGATGCGTGTCCCCTCTCTCTCTCTCTCTCTCTCTCTCTCTCTCTCTCTCTCTCTTTCTCTCTCTGTCACTCACAAATAAATAAATAAAAAGTAAACATCCCCTCCCCCAAAATTAAAGCTGCACAATGTAAGGCTGGAGAGAGCTTAGAGGTTTACCAAAGCCTCCCTCCCCCATATTCCAGCTGAAGAAACTGGCATGTCAAGGGGAAGTGTTTTGGAGGTGCAGAGCTAGACACAAGGTGATAGGACTCTTGACAAACATGCTCAGACCAGCACATGTGTCGTCTTATGCAATCTGTGGTCACTTCTTAAGTCCAGGCTCACAGAGCCAGTTCTGCGCAAGCCAAGTGGTTCCTCTTAGTCATGATGTCCACATTTCAGGTAGGTTAAAGAACAAAGCCTCGTCAGGAGCTGTTAGACCAGTCGTTTAGGCTTTGTCCAAAAGAGAATGATTATGAGGGCACACATAAATTCAACTAAAAAAACAGATGCGCTTTCTGAATGTGTAACCAATGCAAAGATTTAAATAATCCACAATGCTAGAAGAGAAGTGAGCAAGCCACCATGCAGACATCACAGCAGCATAGCTCACTTTCTGTTCTGAGACACATTTTTTTAAAATTATTTATTTATTTATTTATTTATTTGAGAGCGACAGACAGAGAGAGAAAGACAGATGGAGAGAGAGAGAATGGGCGCGCCAGGGCTTCCAGCCTCTGCAAACGAACTCCAGACGCGTGCGCCCCCTTGTGCATCTGGCTAACGTGGGACCTGGGGAACCGAGCCTCGAACCGGGGTCCTTAGGCTTCACAGGCAAACGCTTAACCGCTAAGCCATCTCTCCAGCCCATGAGACACATTTTTCACTTAACAAGGCTTCTAATTATGGCAAGAAGGACAGTCCCACGCAGCCCCCATTTCCCACCCTGCGCATGCGTGTGTTGTACGTGCGTGTGTGCGTGCGTGCGTGTGTGAATTGCACTAGGGATCACACCTGGGGCTAGTCAAGCACTCAACCACTGAGCTACATGCCCAGGCCTCTTGCACTTGCGTTTCCGTTGGTTCATTTTGAAAAGGTGCAACTTACGTTCTGCAATGCACAGCTGTCTTGTGTCATCATTCCTTGGACCCATGGCTGCTATGAATTTCTTCAAGAAACTGAGAAGACAAAGAAAAGAATGGAGAACAAAAGAATGAAGGTTCATTTCTCCTGTGAGAAGATTCTCTAGGAGCCTTACCCCAACTCTTCAAGACCAGCTCCTCCCCAGTGGCAAGAGCTTCTTTCAAATGCTCCTGTTGGAATGTCCAGAGAACCACTGCCTTGCCCTTCCTCAAGTTGATTTAGATCCTCAGATGCGGAGGGGGTATCTGTGTGTGTCCATGGGTCTCACACTTAAAACAGTTTATGTGGGACTGGAGAGATGGCTTAGCGGTTAAGACATTTGCCTGCAAAGCCAAAGGATCCTGGTTTGGTTCTTCAGGACCCACGTAAACCAGATGCACAAGGGGGCACATGCATCTGGAGTTCGTTTGCAGTGGCTGGAGGCCCTGGCGTGCCCATTCTCTCCCTCTCTCTCTCTCTCTCTCCCTCTTCCCCCCTTACTCTTTCTCTCTCTCTCAAATAAATAAATAAAATATATTTAAAAAAATAGTTTAGGGCTGGAGAGATGGCTTAGTGGTTAAGCGCTTGCCTGTGAAGCCTAAGGACCCCGGTTCGAGGCTCGGTTCCCCAGGTCCCACATTAGCCAGATGCACAAGGGGGCGCACGCGTCTGGAGTTCGTTTGCAGTGGCTGGAAGCCCTGGCGCGCCCATTCTCTCTCTCTCCCTCTATCTGTTTTTCTCTCTGTGTCTGTCGCTCTCAAATAAATAAATAATTAATTAAAAAAATAGTTTATGTGGCCAGGTGTGGTACATCACACATGTAGCCCCAACATTTGGAAGGCTGAGGTGGGAGAGCTATTGTGCGTTTGAGGTCCACCTGGGCCACATAGTGAGTTCCAAGACAGGCTGGGTTACGTATAGTGTGAGACCTTGTCTCCAAAAAAATGGGGGGAAATGATTATATATACACAACAAAAGAAATAGAAGGCTTTCTTAAATCTCTCCACTATAATGTTGAGAGAAGGTCCTGAAACTAAGCTACTTTTTAAAGGGAACGGGGGGGCTGATGGTATATATTTCAGTGCTATAGCATATGCATTGTAGGCACAAGGGCCCTAGGCTACATTCCTAATCATAATAATCATAGTAGTCAAAGGAAAGAAGTCAGGCATGGCAGCACATGCTTGTAATACCCATTCAGTGGGATGAGGCAGGAGGATCATGGGTTGAAGGCCTGCTTAGATTATATAGCAAGACCCTGTATCTGAAAAGAATGAAGAGAGGAGAGAAAGAGGGAGAGAGAAGAAAAAATAAAGAAAGGACTGGGAGTCCAGGTCAAGAGTAGAGTTTTTGCATAGCATGCATGAGAATTAATACTACAGATATATGTAGTATTGTCTAGCTATCAATGTAGCAAAGTTGTACTAAAGTGTCAATGTCCCAGCTAACACAGAATGATAAAATGTGTACTTTGATATACACTGGTGGTGGGAATGAAAATTAATATGGCCTTTATGAAGAATGATTTCACAATGTGTTTAAAGAGGCTTTAAAATCGTCTACCTTCTGACTTGCTGCTCCAGTTTTAGTTAGAAATCTATACAAAAGAAGTGACTCAGAATATGTACAAATACCCTGACACTAAGGTGCTCAATGCAGGACTTGAGGACACAGTTCAGTGGCCAAGCACGTGCCAGGCATGCTCAAGGACGGGGGCTCAATCCCTAATATCACATACACACAAAAGACACCCAATGTAGCATATTTTATGTACGTAAAAAACTAGCCGGGCGTGGTGGTGCATGCTTTAATCCCAGCATCCAGAAGGCAGAGGCAGGAGGGTCACCGTGAGTTCGAGGCCACACTGAGACTACATAGTGAATTCCAGGTCAGCCTGGGCTAAAGAGAAAGTCCACGTTGAAAAAAACAAACCAAACAAAAATAAATAAATAAAAGAAAAACTAGACATTAGCCACACATTTAATTACAGGAATATATTTAGACAAATTCCATAAATAAAACATTAGCCCCTTAAGATTTTAGTTACAAGTAGTTTTTAAATAAGAAAAATGACGCCAGGTTTGGTGGCGCACGTCTTTAATCCCAACACTCGGGAGGCAGAGCTAGGAGGGTCGCCGTGAGTTCGAGGCCACCCTGAGACTCCATAGTGAGTTCCAGGTCAGCCTGGGTTAGAGTGAGACCCTACCTCAAAAAAAACAAACAAATAATAAAAGCCAGCATGGTGGTGCACGCCTTTAACCCCAGCACCCGGGGGGCAGAGGTGGTAGAATCACCATGAGTTCAAGGCCGCCCTGAGACTACAGTGAGTTCCAGGTCAGCCTGGGCTAGAGTGAGACCCTGCCTCGAAAACCCAAAAATAATAATTATTATTATAATAAATAAGAAAAATGCCCGTTCTACAATAGTGCAGAAGACACGAAATAAGTAATTTTTTTTTTACATGTATGGGAAAAATGTGCAGATGAGAGTGCTGTTTTCAAAGGTTCACAGTGCCCATCACCCCAGAAGTGGGACTCAACCTATCTGCTTCTTCTTCTTTATACTTTAATACCCTAAACAAACCTTCTATCCAACATGTGTTTTCTAATTAGAACAAAAGAAGAAATGAAAGAAGAAAAGCCTAAACCAAGGCAGCCATTCGTGAGCTGACTACTGATTTCGCCATCTTCCTGGGGACAAACCTCCTGAGCCCTACGAGGGGTCCCTGCCCGCCGCGCAGCTCAACCTGGCGTTGACCGAGAGGAGCTGCCTTATTTCAGTGCTAATGTGGCAAATTGAGAAATGCCCTAGTTCCTGCTACATGACTTTATAGGGTGCTGAGTCCTCTGCAATCACATGCATAATAATCTTTTTAGCAATCCCTGCAATTAAGGGGTTGCCAAACTGGAATTGTTGCTTTATGTCAGACAGGCACACACACATATACATGCAAGCACAATAATAGAAATGCAGAGCCAACTACCCTCTTGAAGAAAAACATCATAATTAGCTCTTCTTTCGATGGGATGATACTCAACAGTCTAAACATAAACAGACTTGGTCCTCTCTTTTTTCTTCGGGAAAACACAGTTCGCTCATTTCTAGCACATTTAACCACAAGTCGGGTAGAGGGTGCCGTTTCTCCATGGGATCATAGTGCTTTGGGTCTTGGGATAAGCTAAATAGGTGACCAGTAGGACATAGAGGCTCCTTGAGCTTTTGTGTCAAGCAAGTAGTGGACAGGTTCCCAGAGCGCACCCTGAGAACTGGTTTTCTCAAGCAGAACTTAATTACAAGTATACAATTATCAGAACACTTATGAAGGCTGCTAACCTCACACCCACTGCTGGGTTTCTGCTAAGCCAATATCCTTTAACTGAATAGTTTCTGGTGTGTGTGTGTGTGTGTGTGTGTGAGAGAGAGAGAGAGAGAGAGAGAGAGAGAGAGAGAGAGATTGAACTACAGTTACTATTTCTGCTCAATATCAACAATGCACCTCCTTGCCTTGCTTATAAGGCCAAATGTTTTCTTTCTGCCAGAGAAGAATTTAGGTGGGGCAGTATCTTAGTGAACACTTACTGCTAGTCAAACTTCTGCTTTAAAAACAAGAAAAGCCAAGTTACGTAGCTTTACAGGAACCCAGTTGTGGTCCGCTACTCTGTTGTCTTGGCTGTGGGGAAACCCTGGCTGCTTTTCCACCACGACCACAAACCAGCTATGCAAAAACAGCATACTTAGATTATGCCTCTGAATGCCAAAAGAAAGAAAAGGAAGGAAGAAGGGAAAGGAAAGAAAAAGAAAGGAAGGAAGGAAGGAAGGGAGAAAGAAAGAAGAAAGAGGACTGGAGAGATGGCTTAGCAGTTGAGGTATGTGCCTGTGAAGCCTAAGGACCCAGGTTTGATTCTCCAGGTCCCACATAAGCCAGATGCACATGGTGGTGCATGTGTCTGGAGTCCCTTTACAGTGGCTAGAGGCCCTGGCATACCTATTCTCTCTCTCACTCTGTCTCTCCCTCTCTCTGTCTCAAATAAACAAATAAAATTGATGAATAAAATGTTTTTTAAAATTCCCTTTTAAAAAAATGGGCTGGAGAGATGGCTTAGCGGTTAAGCACTTGCCTGTGAAGCCTAAGGACCCCAGTTCAAGGCTCAATTCCCCAGGACCCACATTAGCCAGATGCACAAGGGGGTGCACACATCTGGAGTTCATCTGCAGTGGTTGGCGTGCCCATTCTCTCTCTCTCTCTATCTGCCTCTTTTTCTCTGTCTGTGGCTCTTAAATAAATAAATAACAATAAACAACAAAAAAATTAAATAAAAAGAAGAAGAAAGAAAGAAAGACAGACAATTATCCAAATAATTCTTTGTACTATGGAGGAGTTTTCCCTGTTCTGTGAAGACAATCTTGGAGCTGATTTCAGAAGACTCCACGCCAAGAATCACTGTAAGCAAGTACCTTTAACCCCTGAGCCATCTCTTCAGCCTCTGAGGAACACTGTCAAATCAAATGAAAAGGGCTCGCCTACCCAGACGCAGGAAAGAAAAAGAGCCATGGCCTGGTAGAGACAGGTATCAAGGACAATCAAACGATTTGGGGGGCAAAGGATGGGAGTGGGTGCAAAGAATGGAGAAGGAAGGTGTTTCAGCCTGATGTGTTATTTGGACAAGACCATGGTTCTTGAATGAGCACCAGTCGACCTTTCCAGCTTCATTCTCTCCCCCCTCTTCCCTTCTCTCTTCCCCTTCTCTCTCTCCTTAGGAGCATACGGGTTCTCTGCTGCTGAGACCTGGTTAACTCTGACATGGGCTTGAACGATTCAAGCAATACTCCTCCAAGGCCCTTTCTCTGAACTTCCCCATTTCCTTCACTTTCACCCAAACTAGATGGCGTTGTCCTCCTTGTCTGCGTTCCCACAGCTTGGTATAGTCCACCGATGTCTTTTGGGACTGCGTGGCCAGCGTCCAGTCATTGGGCAATCGCTAAAGGAACCATATGCAGCTGGAGACACATAGAGACCTCGTCTTTCCCCTCTGTATCTCAGGATGGTACGCTGGACTGGTCATGGATTTTTCAGTAAATAAATCCTTTCCTTCCACACGTGACCACTGAGCCCCTGTGTACACTGTGCTGGGTCCCGAGGACACAGCAGGGGCAAGCTGGTCCCTGCCCACACAAACCATGCATTCAAGGACTTTGCCGCCCCAAAAGCTTTTCTGAAGAAAGTGTAGTTAACATGATGCATGAATGGCAGATCAGTCTGACATATGCATTACATCCATAAATTCTACTTTAACTCCCAGGAGACCGGAGGAAGAAGCATTTATTACGATTTGAATTTTCTTAGATCAGCTGGATTTTACAAGGAGTGCTGACAAAGAGACAATCCAGATCAGCTGGCCGGGGCTGGCTAATCATCTGACATAGCAACACCCCAAAAGGCCAGTGTCATATTCATATGTGCCAAACCACATGTAAATGAATTCCTATTTGAATTTGTGAACTGCTTACTTAGAAATGGCCATGAACTGTAGCTGGGTGTGGTGACATACACTTTTAGTCCCAGCACTCGGGAGGCAGAGGCAGGAGGATCACTGTGAGTTTGAGGCCAGATGGGACTACAGAGCAAGTTCCAGGTCAGCCTGGGCTAAAGTGAGACCTTACCTTAAAAACAAACAAAACATGCAAACAAACAATCACCTTAAAATAGCAGCCAGCGTTGTGGCACATGCTTTTAATCCCAGCACTTGGGAGGCAGAGGTACAAGGATAGCTCTGAGTTTGAGGCCAGCCTGAGACTACGTGGTGGATTCCAGGTCAGCCTGGGGCTAAAGCAAGACCCTACATTGAAACACAGAGAGAGAGAGAGAGAGAGAGAGAGAGAGAGAAACAAACGGCTATCCGTACTTTGAGAATTCTGCATAGAGAATTCTATATCTAGAGAAAATAAATGATGAACCCTCAAATAGCTCTTCGAGATTTATAAGCCTTTCATATATATGTATGAAAATCATACATATATACATATATGTATATATATGAAAATCCATATATACATACACACATACATGGGATAATTCATCATGAACTATATTCATATTGTGGGGAAAAACTGGGCCATTGCCTTGTTTATATTAAGATATTAAGCACACATTCTACTCCAATTCCAACTTTTCATATGTGTAATTTCATTTGATTAAAAAGACTAAACTAGGGCTGGAGAGACAGCTTGGCAGTTAAGCACTTGCCTGTGAAGCCTAAGAATCCCGGTTCGAGGCTCGATTCCCCAGGACCCACGTTAGCCAGATGCACAAGGGGGCGCACCTGTCTGGAGCTCGTTTGCAGTGGCTGGAGGCCCTGGCACACTCATTCTCTCTTTCTCTCTCTCTGCCTCTCTCTCTCTCTCTCTCTCTCTCTCTCTCTCTCTCTGTGTGTGTGTGTGTGTGTGTGTGTGTCTATCTGTCTGTCTGTCTGTCACTCTCAAATAAATTAATATAAAAAATAGACAAAGCTACTGCCCCTTATGGTATTTTGTGAGTTTTAGCCACTGTAAATTGGAGGCACTGGGAAAAGTGAATGTGACAAATCGTGTGCTTCTTAGAGTTTGGAAGCTTAAAGTAGTCAAAGGCTCATTTGTTAAAGGCTTCAACCCCAAGGAAGCACTTGAAGAAGTGGGGTCTATTGGGAGATCTATAGGTCACTGGGGCCATGATCCCACAAAGAACTGTGGCTGCCCATCTCTTTACTCATTATCTCTGACCTTAAGGTGGGTGGTTTTGCTCTACCGCGTGTTCCGCCTTGCCATTGGACCCGGACAATAAGTAAATAAGCATTTCATGGGGCTGAAGAGCATGCTCAGTGGTTAAGGTGCTTTCCTGAAAACTCTGATGATTCTGGTTCAGTTCCCCAGTATCCATGTAAAACCAGATGCACAAAGGGACACATGCACCTGGAGTTTGTTTGCAGAGGCTGGAGGCCCTGGTGTGCCCCATTCTCTCTGTCTGTCTCTCCTCTCTCTTCTCTTCTCTCTCTTCTTGCAAATAAATAAATGAATAATATATTTACTTATTATTATTTATTTCATTTTATTTATTTATTTATTATTCATATTTATTTAATATATATATTTATTTATTTGAGAGTGATGGACAGAGAGAGAAAGAGAGAAAAAGAGGAAGATAGATAGAGAATGGGCATGCCAGGGCCTTCAGCCACTGCAAATGAACTCCAGATGCATGTGCCACCTTGTGCATCTGGCTTACGTGGGTCCTGGAGAATCAAGCCTCGAACCAGGGTCTTTAGGCTTCACAGGCAAGCGCTTAGCCTGCTAAGCCATCTCTCCAACCCCAATAAAAATATTTTTAATAAAAGAATGTGGGATGGAGAGATAGATGGCTTAGCAATTAAGGTGTTTGCCTGAAAATCCAAAGGACCCAGATTCACCCACGTAAACCAGATGCACATGGTGGTGCATGTGTCTGGAGCTCATTTGCAGTGGTTAGAGGCCCTGATGCATTCACTCATTTCTCTCTCTCTCTCTCTCTCTCTCAAATAAATAAAAATTTAAAAATTTAAAAAGAATCTCTTGTAGCCCAGGCTAATCTTGAACTCAATATGTAACCAACAGGGACCATTGAGGAAGAGGTGGCAGAAAGACTGTAAGAGCCAAAGGAAGGGAAGAAGTGCTCTGCAATACTGTCTTCCAGATATAATGTGGCCGTGGCATACATAACCTCACAGTGGCTGATGCCACCCACACAAGACCTGCAAAATAGGGAGAAAAAATGACATCAGAATAGAAGAGAGACTAATTGAAAGAAGGATTCGGTGGAGGGGTGATTTTAGAGGGCAAAAAGGAAGGGCGGTGGGAGGGAATTATGATCATGGTATATTGTCTATATGTGTGGAGGTTATTAATAAAGAGTTTTGTTATTGTTGTTTTGTTTTGTTTTCGAGGTAGTATTTCACTCTAGCCCAGGCTGACTTGGAATTCACTATGTCATCCTGAGTATTGGAGTTAGAGGTGTGTGGCAGCTTTAAAAAGTTTTACTAATGGCCGGGTGTGGTGGCGCACGCCTTTAATCCCAGCACTCGGGAGGCAGAGGTAGGAGGATCTCCGAGAGTTCGAGGCCACCCTGAGACTACATAGTGAATTCCAGGTCAGCCTGAGCCAGAGTGAGACCCTACCTCGAAAAACCAAAAAAAAAAAAAAAAAAAGTTTTACTAAAAGTTAAAAAAATCTAAATATGGCTGGGGAGATGGTTTAGTGGTTAAAGGCACTTGCTTGCAAAATGTGTGGCCTGAGTTAGTATCCATGTAAAGGTATGTAAGGTGGCCCACGAGATTATATAGGAAATTCCAGGTCAGCCTGAGCTAGAGTGAGACTCTACCTCGAAAAACCAATAAATAAATAAATAAATATGTAGCCAAGACTTACCTTGAATACTTGTTCCTCCTGCCTCTGCCTCCCAAGTGCTGGGATTACAGGGATGTACAACCTGGAGTCATTTTAAATCTTTCCCAAAAGACCTATAAAAGAACAAAAGACATAAGAAAGAGTCTCCCCCCACCCTCCCTGCCCCAGGTAGGGTCTCGCTCTAGCGCAGGCGAACTTGGAATTCACTATGCAAATCCAGGCTGGCCTTGAACTCACAGAGATCCTCTTATCTCTGCCTCCTGGGGGCTGGGATTAAAAGCATGGGCCGCCACACCTGGCAAAAAGAGTCTTTACCATCATAAGAGGAGGAAAAGTTCATGACATCAAAAGTAAAAGAGAGACGAATTGAGGTGGGGAGGGGATATGATGGAGAATGGAGTTTCAAAGGGGAAGGTGGGGGGAGGGAGGGTATTACCATGGGATTTTTTTTTTATAATCATGGAAGTTGTTAATAAAAACTTGAAAGAAAAAATAAGAGTCTTTATAAAGTAAACTGCTAAAAACTCCAAATGAGAGCCAGCCAACTTGAGAGAAACATCTCCCTCCTACAGCACAGACAGGTAGCCAAACGTCCCCAGTGGAAGCCTCTGGAAATCCCACCGGAGTCCTACAAGAAGACCATCAATTTGAAGACCTGCTGCGTCAGAGTAAGAAACCCATCTTCGAAGATGACCGTGTGAAGCCGTGTCATCCTGACTCTGGAGGCCACCAAGAAAAACTGGTGCCATTGTGGGGAGAGGAATCAAAAGTACTCACACTCTGGGAAGCAGAGAGCAGAATGATGGCTGCTGGGGATGGAAAAGGAGGAAAATGGGGGGAGGTTGGGCAAAGTACCTCAGGAGACCTTATGCACCTCAAGGGGACGATATTAAAAATCCTGTTTCGGGCTGGAGAGATGGCTTAGCGGTTAAGCGCTTGCCTATGCAGCCTAAGGACCCCGGTTCGAGGCTCGGTTCCCCAGGTCCCACGTTAGCCAGATGCACAAGGGGGCGCACGCGTCTGGAGTTCGTTTGCAGAGGCTGGAAGCCCTGGCGTTCCCATTCTCTCTCTCTCCCTCTGTCTGTCTTTCTCTCTGTGTCTGTCGCTCTCAAATAAATAAATAAATAATAATAATTTTAAAAAATTCTGTTTTAAACACTTGCAATTTGCTAGGGGAACAGATAGGTCTTAATGCTCTCCCAAGAAGGAAGTCACTATGTGAAGTGACAGATTTTTTTTTTTTTCTTTTCTTATGAGAGAAAGAATGGGCGCACCAGGGCTTCAACCACTGCAATCGCACTCCAGACACGTGTGCCACCTTGTGTGGGGCTGCCAAGGGCACTGGCACCGGACGCTCTGCACACCAGGCTGTGCCTTTTGCACCGTGCTTTTTGTGAATGGTGGCACCTAGGATGGGGCAGCTAAAAGTGGCAGCCCTGCCAAGATTTTATTTCAAGGATAATCGATAAGACTTAAAAGCTTCTTGTGTCTTCAAAAATGGTAAAAAAATAAAAAAATAAAAAAATAAATAAAATAAGGGCCAGGGAGATGGCTTGGCAGTGGAAGGCATGCTCTTGCAAAAGTCTGAGGGCTCACATTCAATTTCCCATGTAAAGCCAGATGCATAAAGTGGCACATGCCTCCAAAGTTCACTTGTAACGTCAAGAGGCCCTGGCGGGCCATTCTCTCTCTCTCCTCTCTCTCTCACCTTCCCTCTCTCTCTGCTCATAATTAGATAGATAGATACATACATACAAGCATACATACATATGTATGTACATACATACATACATACATACATACAATATACAGGTTTCTCTTAGGACTACTACCTTAAAATCCTCTTTAATCCTACTCTTCCCCCCCCCCCCAGAAAGACATACCTGACAGCTAAATCTCTATTGCCAACTTGATTAGACCAGAATCAAGTAAGAGACATCCATTTTGGGCATTTGAGGCATTTCTAGGAAGGATTAACTGAGGGTACAAAGACTTTCCCCTAGAGTTGGCAGCCTTTTCTTGGTAGAAATCTATCTATCTATCTATCTATCTATCTATCTATCTATCTATCTATCTAGACAGTTCAGGGAAAAAGTGGCCCTTTCCTCCCTGTCTGCCTTCATCCCTGTGGCAGTTTCCTTCTCATTGCTGGGACAAAACACCTGACCAGAAGCAGCTTATGAGAGGAAAGGGTTCATTTCAGTTTACAGTTTTGAGGGGAAGCTTCACCAAGGCAGGGAAAACATAGAAGAGCAGGCAGGCAGGGTGTCACATTTTGTCACAGCAGTTTGGAGGGAGCAGAAACAGTGGGCTACCTCTCAACACCCAGAAGGACTGGACTCCTACACCTCCAGGTCTGCCCTCAGCAATACACCTCCTCCAGCAAGGCTTCACCTCTCGAAGGCTCTGCAACCTTCCCAGAGACGTTTCCTATCCAAACTACCGCATTCCCTCACTGCTGAGAGCATGGACCCTGTGGCTGCTGCCCTCACAGATATCAGGACCCTTCAGCCTTCTAATGAGCAATGAAGACCAGTGGCTCTTCAGAAACCCTCCAGACCTTCAGCACCAGCTCAGGACCGCTAAGGCATCCAATCTCATGGACTGAACAGCTATTGGGTTCTCAAACTGTCCCCCATTATAATGCCTCCATTGGGCTGCTAGCTTGTATATCAGGTGAGCCAATATGATAAAACTCCTTTATCACCCATGCTCATTCTCCCAGTTCTATTCCTCTAGAGAACAGAATACAACATGTAAAATCTAGGCAGTAGGCCTTCAGTTCTTAGAGTAAAGCTGCCCCTGGCATGGAGCAGGTATGGTAATGCCAGGGCTGGAGAGATGGCTTAGAGGTTAAGCGCTTGCCTGTGAAGCCTTAGGACCCTGGTTCAAGGCTCAATTCCCCAGGACCCACGTTAGCCCAGATGCACAATGGGGTGCATGCATCTGGAGTTTGTTTGCAGTGGCTGGAGGCCCTTGTGTGCCTATTCTCTCTCTCTCTCTATCTATCTATCTATCTATCTATCTATCTATCTATCTATCTGCCTCTTCCTCTCTCCATCTGTCACTCTCAAATAAATAAATAAAAACAACAAAAAAAAAATTTTTTTAAAAAGGTAATGCCAGCAGGAGAGAGAAAATGACCATGTGAAACATCCCAACTTGGCTTTCTCCTGTGAACATTCATTAGCATAAGCAGCACCTGTCTATGCTGATAAGTGTCCATCATACAGTGTCTCACAGAACCTGTGAACAGGCTGCTACAGCATGTAAGAAGGCCTGTTAGGGTTGGAGAGATGGCTCAGCAGTTAAGGCGCTTGCCTTCAAAGGCTAACAACCTGGGTTCAATTCCCCAGTGTCCATGTAAAGACAGATGCACAAAGGGGCACATGCATCTGGAGTTCGTTTGCAGTGGCTAGATGCCCTGGTGTGCCCACTCTCTCATTGTCTGTGTTTGTCTCTCTCTGCTCGCAAATAAATAAAATAGTATAAAAAAAAGAAGACCTGAGCTGGAGAGATGGCTTTGTGGTTAAGTGCTTTCCTGTGAAGCCTAAGGACCCCAGTTTGAGGCTCGATACACCAGGATCCATGTTAGCCAGATGCACAAGGGGGGCGCATGTTTCTGGAGTTCTTCTGCAGTGGCTGGAGGCCCTGGTGTGCCCATTCATTCTCTCTCTCTCTCTCTCTCTTTCTCTCTCTGTCAAATGAATAAATAAAAATACTTTAAAAAAGAGAGAAGAGAGAAAGTGTACATGGGTGCATGAGGGCCTCTGTCACTGCAAATGAACTCCAGATGTTTGCCCCATTTTGTGTGTCTAGCTTTACTTGGGTACTGGGAAACTGAACCCTGGCCAGCAGGCTTTGCAAATAAGCACCTTTAACTGCTGAATCAGCTCTGCAGCCTAGGAAATATGTTTCATAACAAATAGCTTTCAAGGTAATCATCCAGTGCAATGGAGTGGGAAGTCACTCGCTTCTAAGAGTCAGTATTAATCTCTTGTGGAATCTCTCATAAAGCCGAGCGTGGTGGCACATGTCTTTAATCCCAGAACTCAGGAGGCAGAGGTAGGAGGATCACCGTAATTCGAGGCCATCCTGAGAACACGGTGAATTCTAGGTCAGCCTGGGTTAGAGTGAGACCCTACCTCAAAAAAGAAAAAGAGAGAGAGAGATAAGTCTCTATACCTGTTAATAGTTAGATTGAGAACAAAACCTCAACATACATTTTGTGGGGACAAACTATATTCAAAACAGGGCACAATGGCATACAAATCTGCTAAAACCATAATTATTAAAAGTGTAGCAATCGGGCTGGAAAAATGGCTTAGTGGTTAAGGTGCTTGCCTACAAAGCCTAAAGACCCATGTTTAACTCTCCAGATCCCATGTAAGCCAGATGCACAGAGAGGTGAGCACAAGGTCGCACATGCCCACTAGGTGGCAGAAGTGTCTGGAGTTCGATTTCAGTGACTGAGGCCCTGGTGCGCCATTTCCCCCCCACCCAGTCTCTGTCTCTCACTCACTCTCTCTAAAAATAAAAGTAACTCGGCACTGAAGAGATGGCTTAGTGGTTAAGGCATTTGCCTGCAAAGGCAAAAGGACTTCAGTTCAATTCCCTAGGACCCACATAAGCCAAATGCACAAGGTGGTGCACGCATCTGGAGTTCATTTGCAGTGGCTGAAGGCCTTGGTGTGCCCGTTCTCTTTCTCTCTCCTCTCTCTCTTTCTCTCTCTCTCTCTCTCTGTCTTTCTCTATCTCAAATAAATATATAATAAAATATTTTTAAAAAACATAATAGGTCGGGAGGCAGAGGTAGGAGGATCACCATGAGTTCAAGGCCACCCTGAGAATACAGAGTGAATGCCAGGTCAGCCTGGGCTACTGTGAGACCCTACCTCAAAAAAATATATATAAATATAAATAAATAAATAATAAACTATAGCAACAGAAATTCTTCTAATATAGTGCAATAAATCTTTAAGTACACAAGATACTAGCATTGTTATACTTAGATAACAATGAGAATGCTGCTGACTAAAGCCTAACAGAAATATTAAACCGGTCATGGTTGAATGAAGCTGCTAATGGTGTATGGGATTTCTTTTTGGAGTGATGAAAATGTACTAAAATTAGACCATGGCAATGTTTGTACAACTTTGCTAACATACTAAAGACACCGAACTATACATTTTAAATGTACCCATTTTACGGTTAGTGGGTTACACATTTTAAATAAAAGTGTTCACACACATTTGGAGGGACAGCTGGTCTTAATTCACCTTTTCACTGTCACAGCTTTGTCCACCTGAGCAAAAAATCCCTTTTTTTTTTTTGGACTTCTACTTCACAAGGAGGAGTGGAAAATGGAAAGATTCAACACTGACAGGAAGAACCAAAACAAAGTAAGAGCAAGTGACCTCTTTTCTGAAAATGTCCAGCTTACCTCTAATGACCCTTCACGGACAGAACCTAACAGCAGCAGCAGACCAAGGGCTGGTGTGGTCTGCAGATGCCCAGCCCAGCCCAGCACCACAGACCACAGAAGGGTGGACTTTGAAGTAAAACAGCAATCTTTGAAACAATATTTTTCATTTTTTATTTATTTGAGAGAGAGAGAGAGAATGGGCACACCAGGGCCTCTAGTCACTGAAAACGAACTCCAGACACATGCATCACCTTGTGCATCTGGCTTATGTGGGTTCTGGGGAGTCAAACCTGGGTCCTTAGGCTTCACAGGCAAGGGCCTTAACTACTGAGCCATCTCTAAAGCCCTAAAACAATAATTTTTTGTTTTGTTTTTGTTTTTTAAGGTAGGATCTTGCTCTTGCCCAGGCTGACCTGGAATTCACTCCGTAGTCCCAGAGTAGCCTCAAATTCATGGGGATCCTCCTACCTCTGCCTCCCAAGTTCTGGGATTAAAGGCATGCACCACCATGCCCTGCTAAAACAGTAATTAAAAAAATATTTTTATTTATTTGCAAGAAGAGGGAGATAGAGAGAAGAAACACAGACAGAGAGAAAGGTGCACCAGGGCCTCCAGCCACTGCAAATGAACTCCAGATGCATGTGTCACTTTATGTATCTGGTTTTATGTGGATAGTGGGGAATCAAACCTAGGTCATTAGGCTTTGTAGGCAAAGTGTCTTAACCACTGAGCCATCTCTCCAGCCCCCTAAAACTATAATTTTTTTTTTTTTGCAGTGATTTTATTAGGTCTCTAACATAACCTACCCTGGATCAACTTGGTGGCCACCCTGCCTCAGCCCTGAGCTACCTGAACCTTCTAGAATACAGAAACGAGATTTTTCCCATTATAAAACTCTACTGAAGTACTAGCGAACAGAATTTGCTACGTGAGCATTTGTTGCTATGACTTCAGTCTGTGGAGCTGTTATGAAGATAAGGACTATTCATCTCTTCTTTTTCCCACTCACTGTTAGAAAAATCATTTGAAAATCTTACCATGCAAATAAGTCAAAGGATAAAACCGTAAATGATACTGCTTTCCCAAAGGTTTCCCATATAACACAGGAAGATCATGCTAGAGTAAACAATTTAATTCAGAAGTACTTGGAATACAAATGAAAGCCTATGTTCCTTTTCTTCTTCTAATTCTTTGTTGTTGTTGTTTTTTAATTTTTATTAGCATTTTCCATGATTATAAAAAAAATCCCATGTTAATTCCCTCCCTCCCCCTTTGAAATTCCATTCTCCATCATATTACCTCCCCATAACAATCATTGTACTTACATATATACAATACCAACCTATTAAGTGCCCTCCTCCCTTCCTTTCTCTTCCCTTTATGTCTCCTTTTTAACTTACTGGCCCTTGCTACTAAGTATTTTCATTCTAATGCAGAAGCCCAGTCATCTGTAGCTAGGATCCACATATGAGAGAGAACATGTGGCACTTGGCTTTCTGGGCCTGGGTTACCTCACTTAGTATAATCCTTTCTAGGTCCATCCATTTTTCTGCAAATTTCATAACTTCATTTTTCTTTACTGCTGAGTAGAACTCCATTGTATAAATGTGCCACATCTTCATTATCCACTCATCAGTTGAGGGACATCTAGGCTGGTTCCATTTCCCAGCTATTATAAATTGAGCAGCAATAAACATGGTTGAGCATGTACTTCTAAGGAAATGAGATGAGTCCTTCGGATATATGCCTAGGAGTGCTATAGCTGGGTCATATGGTAGATCAATCTTTAGCTGTTTTAGGAACCTCCACACTGATTTACATAATGGCTGGACCAGATTGCATTCCCACCAGCAGTGTAGAAGGGTTCCTCTTTTTCCACATCCCCGCCAACATTTATGATCGTTTTAAAACTGTAATTTTTTTTTTAAAGTTTTATTTACTTGAGAGAGAGAGAGAGTGAATGGGCACACCCCTAAAGCCACTGCCAATAAACTCCAGACGCATGCACCACCTTGTGCATCTGGCTTTATGTGGGTTCTGGGGAATCGAACCGAGGTCCTTTGGCTTTGCAGGCAAGCACCTTACCCACTAAGCCATTTCTCCAGCCCTAAACCTGTAATTTTTAAGATCATCACAAACATCCTTAAACAGCAAGGAAGGAAATCTTAGGAGGAAGTCTGAATGTTGGGCTGGAGAGATGGATCAGTGGTTAAGAGCACTTGCTTGCAAAGCCTGCTGGTCTGGGTTTAATTCCCCACTATCCACGTAAAGCCAGATTTACAAAGTGATACATACAAAAATTTGCCTGCAGGGCAGGAGGCCTTATTATGCCTTCCTCTCTCTCAAATAAATAAATAAAACATTAAAAGTAATAATGTTGGACAATAGCAGAGATGATCAAATGG
Source organism: Jaculus jaculus (assembly GCF_020740685.1). Taxonomy (NCBI): domain Eukaryota; kingdom Metazoa; phylum Chordata; class Mammalia; order Rodentia; family Dipodidae; genus Jaculus; species Jaculus jaculus. The sequence goes on along the minus strand of NC_059111.1, from coordinate 101,932,470 downwards.
AGATCAATACTTTCTCTAAATCTGGAGCAAAATATCAATGCATACTTATAAAAACTGATCACATGAGATCACATAAAATATATTAAAATGAACTTTTACAGAACACTCACTTTTTTGGTGAGGATCTGTGCTAGGGATTGAACCCAAGACTTTGCACATAGTAGGAAAACATTCTCCCAATAAGCCCTACCCCCGCTCACTCTTAGTATTGCTAAATAAAAATTAAAATCAAGTAAGAGCCACCGTTTAGATGTGCTTCAAGGCTAACTGCACAAAACCAGGGCACTGAAATTTAAGTTGCCCTGATTTCCCGAAAATGCTAGCTGTAATCATAAATGACTGGAGTGTTACATACTCATCAACATAGTTCAACGACATTAAACCCATCAGCTATGGACAAGTCAGATTAAATAGTTCTTGCATTAAGAAGAATTTTAAACTGGGCGTGGTGGCACGTGCCTTTAATCCCAGCACTCGGGACACAGAGGTAGAAGGATTGCCATGAGTTTGAGGCCATCCTGAGACTGCAAGATGAATTCTAGGACAGCCTGGCCTAGAGTGAGACCCTGTCTTGAAAAACCAAAAATAAAACATAAAAAATAAAAAAAAAAAGAATGTTAAAATAAAGCCTAACCTTAAAACATTTGGCTCTGGCTTGTAACTCCCAGAACCAGAAATTGGTTCTAGCTCACAATGAGCTGTTGGTCAGAGAGACGACAGGCTTCTTTCAAGGCACTTGATTACCCACCTGAAGTAAAAGGTAAGACCCTATTGCTGATAACACCACATGCTGTCTCAAATAAGGAAATAACATTGAGAGATCCAGCCGAATCTGAAAGGAAGCCAGTTAGATGGTCTACCCACCATGGCTCAAGGAATTAAAAAAAAAAAAACTTTATTGACAACTTTTATACTTACAAACAATAAACCATATTTCCCTCCCTGCCCCCATTTTCCCCTTCACAACTCCACTCTCCATCATATCCCCTCCTTTTCTCTGTTAGTCTCTCTTTTATTTTGATGTCATCGTCTTTTTCTCCTATTATGAGGGTCTTGTGTAGGTATTGCTAGGCACTGTGAGGTCATGGATAACAAGGCCAATTTCTTTCTGGACAGCTGCATTGTAAGGAGTGGAACCCTTCCTTTGGCTCTGACATTTTTTCCACCATCTCTTCCATTATGGACCCTGAGCCTTGAAGGGTGTACTAGAGATGTTTCAGTGCTGTGGCTCAAGTAATTTTGTGAAAGAGAGGCAGAAACAGCCACGGGGTGAGAGGTACTATCCAAAGGCACTACCCCTCCCCCCATGACTGACAGCTGCTCTCACAACTCATAACCCACAACGCCATGGCGAACACCAGCAAGCCCACTGGAGGACCCTCAGTGGAGTGGGGGCAGGGAGGAGAGAAATGACAGTAGAAACACATGATATATCCATACAAAATTTCTACTTAATTTAAAAAAAAAAAAAGGAGGGCTAGAGAGATGGCTTAGTGGTTAAGGCATTTGCCTGCAAGGTTAAAGGATTCCAGTTCAATTCTCCAAGACCCACGTAAACCATATGCACGAGGGGGTGCATGCATCTGGAGTTCATTTGCAGTGACTGGAGGCCGTGGGATGCCCATTCTCTCTCTTAAATATGTATGTATGTATGTATGTATGTATGTATGTATGTATGTATGTATTTCTTTTTTTAAAAAAGGAGGCCTGGAGAGATGGCTTTAAGCAGTTAAGCGCTTGCCTGTGAAACCTAAGGATCCCAGTTCCAGGCTTGATTCCCCAGGACCCACGTTAGCCAGATGCACAAGGGGGCGCACACATCTGGAGTTCATTTGCAGTGGCTGGAAGCCCTGGCGTGCCCATTCTCTCTCTCTCTCTCTCTCTCTCTCTCTCTATCTATCTATCTATCTGCCTCTTTCTCTCTCTCTCTCTGTCACTCTCAAATAAATAAATAAAAATCTCAAAAAAAAGGAATGTTAAAATACAAGAAGAAAATATAAAATGGGGAAAATGTGGTCCTATGCTCCTTTAAACTTTATGAAGTGTGCTGTTTGAGGCAGGAGAGACTCAGTGGTTAAAGGCACTTATTTGCAAAGCCTGACTGCCCAGGTTCAATCCCAATCTCCAGGTAAATCAAGATATACAAAGTGGCACATGCATCTGGAGTTCGTGTGCAGTGCTGGTGTGCCCACACTCACTCTTCTGTCTTTTTCTCTCAAATAAGGAAATAAAAATACTTTTGTAAAAAATGTGTGCTCTTACTAACATGAACAGGACTTTCTCCACTTTTAGTTTGAAGTCTTGCATTGCAAATTGGCCTTTCTACACACAATAAACTTTTCTTTTGTGGCCTTGGGGAAATATATGAAGACAAGTACTCTATCGATGAATGGCATCTCCACCCAAAGCATCATCAACTTTTTTTTTTTACAGTTGAACTGCATTTTTTATTCAAGTGTTTTTTTTTAATTTTTATTTTTTATTTATTTATTTATTTATTTTGGTTTTCGAGGTAAGGTCTCACTCTAGCCCAGGCTGACCTGGAATTCACTATGGAGTCTCAGGGTGGCCTCGAACTCACAGTGATCCTTCTACCTCTGCCTCCTGAGTGCTGGGATTAAAGGCGTGCGCCACCACGCCCGGCAAAATTTTTAAATTTTTATTAACATTTTCCATAAATATAAAAAAAATCCCATAGTAATTCCCTCCCTCCCCCCTGACACTTTCCCCTTTGAAATTCCATTCTCCAACATATTATAAACTTTTAAAACTTGTCTAATTTGATCTGATTTTTTTTTGCTTTTTCTTTTTTTTTAATTTTTTAATTTTTTTAAATTATTTTTTTATTTTTTTATTTATTTGAGAACAACAGACAAAGAGGCAGATAGAGAGAGAGAAAGAGAGAGAGAGAGAGAGATATATATAGAGAGAGAGAGAGAATGGGCGCGCCAGGGCCTCCAGCCACTGCAAACGAACTCCAGATGCATGCGTCCCCCCCCCCTTGTGCATCTGGCTTTACATGGGTCCTGGGGAACCAAACCTGGGTCCTTAGGCTTTGCAGGCAAGCGCCTTAACCACTGCACCACCTTTCCAACCCACTTGACCTGATTGTATCTTTGACAGTTTTTAGTGCCAGAAAGGGATCTAGCCAGGCGTGGAGGTGGATACCTGTAACCCCAACATGCTGGTTGTGGAGGCAAGAGCATTGGAAGCTTGAGGGCAGCTTGGCTATACAGAGAGATTCTATCTCAAAAAAATAAATAAATAAAAAGGTGAGATCCAAAGAAGCCGCTTGACAAGCCCTGAGGTGGTGGGTGAGGTGGGTGAGGTGGGTGAGAGTATTCAGCTCTCTCTTAGACTGTGGGGCAGCAGGATGCCCTGGAGTCTCTCAGATTACAGTTCCTGCGTCCTGAGCTCTCCGACTCTATTGCACTAACCCGTGTTTATTTGTTGGAGCTTCTTGATTAGTCACACTTTCCTACTCAACCAGAGAGATAGGGAATCTATAGTCCCCTGGGCCCCAGGACAATACTTCCACCAGAGAGACTCCCTGTGGCTTGTTTGGCATCTGAGGCAAACCAAGTGTTTCCTAACAGATCAGTGTCTGTGCCTTTCTAGAAAAATCAGTGAGCTTTTGCAGCAAGAATTTGGAATCACGGTGGTCACTCTGGGGAAAGAAGGAAGGGACCTCAGAGTCCAGACTGCTAACCATTACACCACGGAACCTCACAAGGACACTTTGAAAACCATGCAGTGCATTCTTTGACTGGTATATATAGTGATCCACAGGACAACATGACTGAAAAGTAAACACTCTGTTTTAAAACTTAACACTCTTGCCAGGCGTGGTGGTGCGCGCCTTTAATCCTAGCTCTCGGGAGGCAGAGGTAGGAGGATCGCTGTGAGTTTGAGGCCACCCTGAGACTACAGAGTGAATTCCAGGTCAGCCTGGGCTAGAGTGAGACTCTACCCTGAAAAAACAAAAAGCAAACAAAAAACTTAACACTCTTTCTAGTGCATTAATAAATAATAACAATAATAATAATAACCTGTGGCTCAGTGATAGAGTGCTTGTTCAGCTTGCACAGTGCCACAAGTTCAATACCCAGCACCACAAACAAAAAATGATAGGCTACAGGGCTGGAGAGATGGCTTAGTGGTTAAGGCCTTTGCCTGCAAAGCCAAAGGATCCCGGTTCGACTCTCCAGGACCCACATAAACCAGATGCACAAGGGGACGCATGAATCTGGAGTTCATTTGCAGTGGCTGGAGGCCCTGGCACTCCCATTCTCTCTCTCTCCCTCTCTCTCTCTCTCTCTCTCTCTCTCTCTCTCTCTCAAATGAACAAATAAAATATATTACATTGACTTTAAAAAAAATGAAGGCTAGAGCTGGGCGTGGTGGCTCAATGCTTTAATTCCAGCACTTGGAAGGCAGAGGTAGGGGGATCTCTGTGAGTTCAAGGCCAATCTGGAACTACAGAGTGAATTCCAGGTCAGCCTGGGCTACAGTGAGACTCTACCTCAAAAAACAAACAAAAATTATAGACTAAAACTCACACTGTAGAGGATGGGTAGAGCAATCATTTGGGTGGAGATCTAGGAAATATTTGGGATGAGTAAAATTCTTTAGAACACTTATTGTAGAACAAATTTATCAAAGCTTGTTCAAGTATACCCTTAAAATGAAAGCATTTTCTTTCATATATGTAAGTTATCTCCATAAACCCGGGGTTTGAAAACAAAAGAGCCAGGTGCTATGTCATATACCTATAATCCCAGCACCCCCAAACTTCTTTTTGAGTGAACATTGTATATATCCCTCTGAGATATAAATTTTCTATCCTGTCTTCTCCTTAGGAACCAAGAGACATCTCTCTAAAATGCAAACTTCAGGAAAATGGCTCATCAGGAGTAGAAAAAGAGCTGTTTAGAAACAAAGCAGCAATGGAAAACAATTTTAAAGCTTTTCCACAAATATTAGTAAAGAAAAGCTTTCACTGTCTCATCAAGTCATCTTAACTGCCAGAAACAATTTGAACTCAGCTATTCTTTTCAAATAAACTATTGAGCTTTGCATTATATCTAGCACATGGTTAAATTTTTGGAATAAATTTCATCTTTATGTATATTTATGTCTGTCTCCATACATTTATGTTGTATATGTGTGATTTTTGTTTTTGTGCTCAGGCTATATTGTTAAAATTAGTTAAGCCAGACATAGTGGCTCATGCCTATAATTCTAACACTTGAGAGGTTGAGGTAGGAAAATCACCATGAGTTCCAGGTTAGCCTAGGCTAGAGTAAGTCCCTCCCTCCAAAAAACTAATTATTTACTAAAAGCTTTCCATTTAAGAAGAGCGACTATTTAAAATAGAAAAGGGACCAGTTGGAAAGAAGAGGGTGTTCAGTAGAGAAGGGATTAAGAAGGGAACAAATGAGGGTAGTGGAAGGGATTATGTTCAGAGTACATTGTATATATGTATGAAGATTGTCAATAAATTTTTTAAAAGTTAAGTTTTGGGGGGGCTGCAGAGATTGGCTCAGCAGTTAAAAGCACTTGTTTGCAAAGTCCACTGGTCCAAGTTCTATTCCCCAGTACTCACATAAAGCCAAAGGCACAAAGTAGCACACAATTCTGGAGTCCATTTGCAGCGACAAGAGGTCCTGGCATATCCACTCATTCTCTCTCTCATTTTCGATCTCTCTCTTGCCCTCACTCTCACTCTCTCCTTGTAAATACATAAAAATACTGTTTAAAGTTTTATTAATTGGCTTAAAATGTTTTTTATAAATTAGGTATTTCTAAACCTCCCAGAAAAATGGAAACTAGCCCAATGTTTTACAAGTTTATATGACTTACATAAATATTGTGGTTTGAGGGACAGAGTTGTCTTCAAAATTGTCTGCATTAAATACAGGAGAAACACAAAACTTTTTTTTTACCTAAGGTTTACTAGTAAAATAAACTCATGTTATCTTTGTTATAAAACTGGTCAGAAAAAAAAAATAACTTAAGATGATAATTAGCTGTTCAGTATTTCCATAAAACTTTAATGAGCAACTCAAGCTTAATTGTTGAAAAATAAGCAAATTATGGACTGGAGAGATGGCTTAGCAGTTAAGGCATTTGACTGCAAATCCCAAGGACCCAAGTTTGTTTCCCTAGTACTCACATGAGCCAGATGCACAAGGGGGCACATGCATCTGGAATTTGTTTGCAGTGGCTGGGAGCCTTGGCACACCCATTCTCTCTCTCTCTCTCTCTCTCTCTGCCTCTTTCTATCTCTGTCTATCTCTCTAATACAAATAAATGAAAATAAACAGAACATTTTAAATATATATTTTTTTAAACTTTTATTGGCAGCTTCCATATCATGATCATAGTCCCCTCTCTTTGCCCTACTTCCAAATCTCCCCTCCACTGAATCCTTTCTTTCCAACAAGTCTCTCTTCTATTTTGATGCCATCATTTTTTCCCTCCTATTGTATGGGTCTTGTGTAGGTAGCATCAGCCACTGTGAGGCCACAGTCACTTGTGTCTAGAAGGTAATATTGTAAGCATTCCTCTCCTTCCTTTGGCTCTTACATTCTTCCTGCCACCTCTTCCACAATGGACTCAGCATAAGATGCGTTTTAAATAATGAAAACTATACTAAGTTTCAAAATAAGTATTTTCACTAAGAAAAGGGAATATTTTTTCATCTTATAAGAGAAAATGATTGATAATTAGGAGTTGCATAGCCCTGTGTGGTGGAGCACGCCTTTAATCCCAGCACTCAGGAGACAGAGGTAGGAGGATCATGGTGAGTTAGTTCCAGGTCAGCCTGGGCTAGAATGAGACATATGAAAAAAATAGAGCAAAGGCTAACTAAACCTAGAAATGTAAGAAAAAGAGAATATGAAAGTCTAAAAGAATAGGAGCCTTACATGGCTATGTTGGCAAAAATAGAATTAATTTAATAAGAGGATTGAAGAATAAGTCTTAAATGTCAAAAGCATATGGCTATACACAAAACTAAAGGCAGGCATGGTGGCTCACAACTTTAATCCCAGCACTCGGAAGGCTGAGGCAGGAGAATCACCATGAGTTCAAGGTCAGCCTGGGCTAGAATGAGATCCTGCCTCAGAAGCAAAACAAAACAAAAATACAAAAAGAAAACCCATGAAATTTGTATTCCTTCTGTTAAAATAGCAGTTTCTTTGTTTGGATCACCCTCTTTAAACAAAGAAAGCAAAGATTCTGTATTTTATCAAGATGACTTCTTTTTAAATTTTTTTTAGTTTTAAAATATTTTTATTTATTTCTTTGAGAGTGAGAGAGAGAGAAAGAGGGAGAGAGAGAATGGGCATGCCAGGGCCTCCAGCCGCCACAAATGAACTCCAGATGCATGTGCCACCCTAGCTTATGTGGGTACTGGGGAATCGAACCGTGGTCCTTTAGCTTTGCAGGAAAGCACCTTAACCGCTAAGCCATTTCTCCAGCCCTCAAGATGATTTCTATACTTCTTTTGTTTGTTTGTTTTCTGTTTTTCGAGGTAGGGTCTCTCTCTAGTCCAGGCTGACCTGGAATTCACTATGTAGTCTCAGGCTGGCCTTGAACTCACGGCAATCCTTTTACCTCTGCCTCCCGAGTGCTGGGATTAAAGGTGCGTGCCACCAGCCTGGCCCTATACTTCATTTGACCTTTGATTACTTAAAAAAAAAAAAAAAAAGTCTTCTCTACTAAAAGAGGTTAAGTTCTGTTTACGTACTTTTTTTTTTTTTAACAACTATAAAACTTTTCAGGGGGAGGGGATTTCATGGTAGGGTCTTGCTCTAGCCCAGGCTGACCTGGAATTCACTATGTAGTTTCAGGGTGAACTTAAACTCATGGCGATCCTCCTACCTCTGCCTCCCAAATGCTGGGGTTAAAGGCATGTGCCACCACACCCAGCATACAATTATGAAACCTTCTGTAGCTTTCTCTGATGTCTTTTAATCGTCACTTTTGGTAAAGTGGGTAATTGTTTCATAGTTTGGCTGTAATCCTACCTAATCAAATATTTTAGCTTTCTGGCATTTTCTGACAATGTCCCTCAAATCCAGTTCTAAATGAAAACTTTTCTAGGGCTGGAGAGATGGCTGAGCAGTTAAGGCACTTCTCTGCTAAGGTTCAGGACCCAGGTTCAATTCCCCAGTACGCATGTAAACCAGTACACATGGCGGCACATGTGTGTGGAGTTCATTTTCAGTGGCTAGTGACCCTGGCATGACCATTTTCTCTCTCTCATGAAAAATATATAAATAAATAAATAAAAACAAAATATTTTTAAAACCCTCCTAACCTCAAACTAAGACTTTCTAGATAGCCCCAGAGAAGTTCCGAAACTTTGTTTCTGAGAGGATAATTTAATTTGATGTGTTGAATTACATAGGAAAAAAATGTTAAGTGCACCGTAATACTAATGCTTTCTATCTTTTGCATGTGTATGACATGCATGCATGCGTGTGTTTGTGTTTGCTTGTGTTTGTGTTTGTGTGTGTATACACACATATATGCAAGTATGTGGAGAACAGAAGCTGATGTTCAATGTCTCTTATTCGATAGCTTTTCACCCTATAATTTTTTTTATTGATTATTTAGTTGAAAGTGACAGACAGAGAAAGAGGCAGAGAGGGAGAGAGAGAGAATGGGCGCGCCAGGGCCTCCAGCCACTGCAAACGAACTCCAAACGCGCGCGCCCCCTTGTGCATCTGGCTAACGTGGGTCCTGGGGAACCGAGCCTCGAGCCAGGGTCCTTAGGCTTCACAAGCAAGTGCTTAACCGCTAAGCCATCTCTCCAGCCCTCACCCTATAATTTCAGATAGGGTTTCTCGCTTGAACACTGGGCTCCCTGATTCAGCCAGGCTAGCTATCCCCAAGGGTGTGCTCTCTCTGCTTTCCAACGCCAGGATTATAGGTGGGTTCCCAAGCCCACCTGGCATTTATGTGCTGAGGTGTTTAGGATTGGAACTCAGGTTTGCATACCTTTACCAACTGAGCCATCACCCTATCCCTTAATACTTGTTTAGATCACATTTATATAGATATATGTGAATAATGAGTAGAGCAGACATTGTCTAAAATTCCTAAAATATGTCAATGTCATTACTGTCCCATGACATCAGTTATAATGTTGTATATCACAGAAATAACCAACTCCTCTTGTTATTGCATTAAGAGGAATCTTCATGGCCACTTCGAGTCTTTTTTCATCCATCCTCAGTTATTTTCCTGAAAGATTTGCAAGCAGCTATGAGACAACTTCAAAAAAGATCAGGGCTGGAGAGATGGCTTAGCAGTTAAGGCACTTGTCTGCAAAGCCAAGGGACCCAGGTTCAGTTCCCCAGGACCCACGTAAGCCAGAGGCACAAGGTGGTGCATATATTGGAGTTCATGTACAGCGTCTAGAGGCCCTGGTGCACCCATTCTCTCTCTCTCCTTTTCTCTTTTCTCTCTCTCATATACATAAATAAATAAAAATAAATTAAAAGGAAAGACTAAAAAGCACAGGTTCAGAATACCTTCAACTGGGGCACTAGTGAGACTGGCTGTCTTGATACAGACCTCAGAGAAATCACCACAGCAACGCACATATGAACAACCTCTCCGCCTGTTGTTTCTGTTGTTTCATGGGCCAAACACAAAATTCCCTGGAACACCCAGTGACATCACAAGAGACACTCGAGCTGCAAGCCAGGAAAACTCATCTGGTAAAACTGTCACAGGGAACGTATTTTGGCTGCCTCTCCAGTGAGGTCGCTCAGTGGCATCTTACTGTGTGTTCATCCCGGCACCATGGATAAGTGGGACAATCAGGAGGCCTGCCTGAAACCAATGGCCATGGCCAGATTAAGGGGTCCAATTAGTCTAAAAGGCCAATGATCCAGGATTATCTGAATCAACCAAGGCCAACGTGAGAGGAAGTGAAAAAGAAGCTAGAAGAGAAAAATCAAGATTCTAGGCTTTGGATGAAGTTTTTTAAAAATGTGAGTTTGTCGGGCGTGGTGACACACACTTTTAATCCCAGCACTCAGGAGGCAGAGGTAGGAGAATCGCTGTGAGTTTGAGTTGAGCCTGGAAATACATAGTGAATGCCAGGCCATTCTGGGCTACAGCAAGACCCTACCTCAAAGAGAGAGAGAGAGAATTAGAAGAACTAGAAAAGCAGGAAGAAAAAAATATTAAGCAGACTTGGAAGCTCATAAAAAAAAAAAAAAAACAAACAGAGAAAGAAATGAGTAAAGAACTCTGATAGGTGTTCATTAAGTTCATGTTCTTCTAGGAGTTTTTCAGATATTTTATGAGGCTAAGAAAAAGCAAAAAGGACAAAGAAAATAATGGTTCCAATAAATCTTAAAGCTCCATGTCAGAAACTGAATCAGACAGTAAGGATGGTTTCAAAAAGAAAACAACAGAGGTCAGAGAAGTGTGAAGACATGAAAGGGCTCAGAAAAAAAAAAAAAAACGTGGGCTGGAGAGATGGCTCAGCTGTTAAAGGTACTTGTTCGAGTCCCCAGTACCCACATAAAGCCAGACACACAAACTGGCACATGTATCTAGAGTTCATTTGCAGTGGCAGGAGGTCTTGGTATGCCCATTCTCTTTTGTCTCTTTTTCTTCTTGCAAATAAATAGAAATATTTTTAAACTTATTTGTTCATTTTTATTTATTTATTTTTAGAGCGACAGACAGAGAGAGAGAGAATGGGCATGCCAGGGTCTCCAGCCACTGCAAACGAACTCCAGATGCATGTGCCCCCTTGTGCACCTGACTAACGTGGGTCCTGGGGAATAGAGCCTTGAACCAGGGTCCTTAGGCTTCACAGGCAAGTGCTTAATCCCTGAGCCATCTCTCCAGCCCAAAAATATTTTTTTTTTTTTTTGGTTTTTTCGAGGCAGGGTCTCACTCTGGCTCAGGCTGACCTGGAATTCACTATGTAGTCTCAGGGTGGCCTCGAACTCACGGCGATACTCCTACCTCTGCCTCCCGAGTGCTGGGATTAAAGGCGTGCGCCACCACGCCCGGCTCAAAATATTTTTTTTTAAAAAAGACAAGTGTGTGTTGATTAACCTTTCTCATCTGGGTCCTTGTTAGAATCAGATCACACGGAGGGGGTATGAGCAAGAAGAAAAGCAGGAACACGGTGGAATGCAGGAAGATGGCTCATTAGATAAAGTTCTTACTGCCAATCACGAGGACATGAGCTCACATCCCCACAGATCCCCATGTAAAACTTACGCATAGCGGTGTGTCTTGTAATTCAAACGCTGGAGAGCTGGAGAGAGGTGGGTCCCTAAATTTTGCTCAAAAAATAAAGTGGAAGCTGGGCGTGGTGACACACGCCTTTAATCCCAGCACTCGGGAGGCAGAGGTGGGAGGAGCGCTGAGAGTTTGAGGCCACCTGAGACTACATAGTGAATTCCAGGTCAGCCTGGGCTAGCGCGAGAGACCCTACCTCAAAAAGTAAAAAATAAAATAGAATAAAGTGGAAACTAAGGAAGTGATGGAAGAAAACATCTAGTGTCAATCTCTCTTTGGCATACATGCATACACCTATGCCCATACATGCACGCGCGCACACACACACACATACATACACACACACATACACATATATATGCATTCATACCACACACATACATATACATGCCAAAAGGAAGAAAAGTATGACGAAATTAAAAATAGAGAAAACAAAAGACAAAAGCATCAGAAACAGTAGAAGAAGGAAAGAAAGGAGGCGCTAGTTCAAGTCCCAACTCACCATAACATCAAGAGAGACTAGACTCTCTTATAAAGAGATCAGATTGAGCGTACGCTTTTAATCCCAGCACTTGGGAGGCAGAGATAGGAGGAACACCATGAGTTCGAGGCCACCCTGAGACTCCATAGTGAATTCCAGGTCAGCCTGGGCTACAGTGAGACCCTACCTCGAAAAATCAAAAAAAAAAAAAAAAAAAAAAAAACAAGAGCAGATTGTCCAAGAAAATTTCAGCTGTGAAAATTGTGACATAATTTACTAAAGTGTCTGAATTTCCTTTTTTTTAAGAGTTATTCGGTAATTTAGATACACTGTGTGAAAGGTCCATGATTACTGCTCACTGCTTGAACATTTTGTTTTTCTTTTCCAGTCCTTGATAACTGGGAGATAAGACACTGGTTTTACTTCCAGTAGTTTGGACTAAAAGGGCAGGGAAGACTGTATAATGGTTAAAGGTACTTGCTTGCAAAGTCTGCCGGTCTATGTTTAATTTCCTAGTACCCACGGACAGCGGCAAGAAGCCCTGTCTCTCTCACACACACACACCTTTTTTAATTTTGAAAATATATGGAACAGGGCTGGAGAGATAGCTCAGTGGTTAAGGCACTTGCCTGCAAAGCCTAAGGACCCAGGTTCATTTTCCCCAGGACCAATGTAAAGTCAGATGCACAAAGTGGCGCATGCGTTGGAGTTCCTTTGCAATGGCTAGAGGTGCTGGCTGGTCCCACCCATTTTCTGTCTGTCTGTCTGTCTCTCTGCTTGCAAATAAACAAATAAATAAAACATTAAAAAAATATTTGGACTAAAACTAATATTTTGGCCCTATTCAAAGTCATATACATTCAGGCCTTAAACTTGGTCATAGCTATTTTAACAGAAAATATCTATATAGGGCTGGAGAGATGGCTTAGCGGTTAAGCGCTTGCCTGTGAAGCCTAAGGACCCCGGTTCGAGGCTCGGTTCCCCAGGTCCCACGTTAGCCAGATGCACAAGGGGGCGCACGCGTCTGGAGTTCCTTTGCAGAGGCTGGAAGCCCTGGCGCGCCCATTCCCTCTCTCTCCCTCTATCTGTCTTTCTCTCTGTGTCTGTCACTCTCAAATAAATAAATAAAAATTAAAAAAAAATCTATATATAAAAAGAAACCAGGCATGGTGGTGCATACCTTTAATTTGAGCACTCAGGAGGTTTGGGTAGAAAGACTGCTGTGAGTTCAAGGCCAGCCTGGGGCTACGGAGTGAATTCCAGGTCAACCTAGGCTAGAGTGAGACCCTGCCTTGCAAAACAAAGCAAAACAAGATAGTATCTGTGTGCCTGCAGCCTTCATAGCAAATGTTATTACTTGTGCTGGAATTGTTGCCCCTGAGCTAGCTACAGGCTTCGCTTCACTCTGGGGCTGGGGTATCCTTTCTTTTCCACATTGCCATAATTTTCCTGTTTCTATACCTGGCTTAAATTGAAAAAAAAAGTGCTGGAGAGATGGCTTAGCGGTTAAGCGCTTGCCTGTGAAGCCTAAGGACCCCGGTTCGAGGCTCGCTTCCCCAGGTCCCACGTTAGCCAGATGCACAAGGGGGCGCACGCGTCTGGAGTTCGTTTGCAGAGGCTGGAAGCCCTGGCGCGCCCATTCTCTCTCTCTCCCTCTATCTGCCTTTCTCTCTGTGTCTGTCACTCTCAAATAAATAAATAAATAAAATTTCAAAAAAAATTGAAAAAAACCACATTTATTTACCTATTTACGTATATATGCATGTTTGTGTGTGAGAGCATAGGCACACATACCATGGCATGCATGTAGAGGTCAGAGGACAACTTTTGGGTCAGTTCTCACCTTCCACCTCATTTTGGGGGGGGCTTGTTTTTTGAGGTAGGGTCTCACTCTAGCCAAGGATGGACTGGAATTCCTCACGGTGGCCTCGAACTCACGGCGATCCTCCTACCTCTGCCTCCTGAGTGCTGGGATGAAAGGCGTGCACCACCACCACCTCATTTTCTAAGGGAGAGTCTCTCTTTGTGGTTCAGTGTTGCTATATCTCCCTTCTCACCGTAAGCACACTGGGATTAGCGAAGTCCACCACAGCTTCCAGTTTGTCTATGGGATGGGGGGTGGGGGGCTGACCTCAGGTCCTCACACTGGCATGACAAGCGCATATGTCTGTGACGTATTGTTGCAGTCAGGTCTGCATTGCTGGTAGAAATCACCCAACCAAGAGAAGCTGGTGGGGAAAAATAAAAATAAAAAAGAGGGGCTGGAGAGATGGCTTAGCGGTTAAGCGCTTGCCTGTGAAGCCTAAGGACCCCGGTTCGAGGCTCGGTTCCCCAGGTCCCACGTTAGCCAGATGCACAAGGGGGCGCACGCGTCTGGAGTTCGTTTGCAGAGGCTGGAAGCCCTAGCACGCCCATTCTCTCTCTCTCCCTCTATCTGTCTTTCTCTCTGTGTCTGTCGCTCTCAAATAAATAAATAAATAATTAAAAAAAATAAAATAAAAAAGAGGATTATTTTGGCTTGCAGGCTCAAGGGGATGCTCCACGATGGCAAGGGAAAATGACGACATGAGCAGAGGGCGGACATCACCCCCTGGCCAACACCAGGTGGACCATAGCAACAGGAGGGTGTGCCAAACACCAGCAAGAGGAAACTGGCTGTAACACCCATAAGCCCGCCCCCAACAATACACTCCCTCCAGGAGGCATCAATTTCCAAATCTCCATCAGCTGGGAATCTAGCATTTGGAACACCTAAGTTTATGGGGGACGCCTGGACCAAACCCCCACACATACGGATGTCTATGGGAAAGAAAATGTGGTGACTGATGAAAGGATGAATGATGGTCATTCAGCTCAGCGGAGAGAAAGGGCAAAGGATGGGAGAGGGGGTTGTGAAAGAAAAGTAACAACGGAGGTTACACATCATATACCCAAGGCCAACAGCCATGTCACCAAAACTTGTCATTCTAATGTCCTCGAAACTCTGGCTATAATTATTCATTTTTTATTTATTTATTTGAGAGTGACAGACACAGGGAGAAAGACAGATAGAGGGAGAGAGAGAGAATGGGCGCGCCAGGGCTTCCAGCCTCTGCAAAGGAACTCCAGACGCGTGCGCCCCCTTGTGCATCTGGCTAACGTGGGACCTGGGGAACCGAGCCTTGAACCGGGGTCCTTAGGCTTCACAGGCAAGCGCTTAACCGCTAAGCCATCTCTCCATCTGGCTATAATTATAAACAAAACACAAATCATACCTTTTATGTCCTTATCAATGGAACTAAGCCCGTTACCTTTAGAGAAATCAGTTTAAACAGTTCTGTTTGCCTTAAAGAGAATGTTAATAAAGGACAAAATCACTTTTTAAACAGTCGGTATGCTTACTCCTCTATGCTTGCTTTTTAAAATTTTTATTTATTTGCTTGTGTGTGTGCGTAGGTGTGGGTGTGCCAGGGCCTCTTGCTGCTGCAAACAAATTAGTCACTCCATTGCTTTTTGTATTCAGCTTACATAGGTGGCTTGGGAATTAAACCCAGGCCAATAGGCTTTACAAGCAAGCCCCGTTAACCACTGAGCAGTCTCTCCCCATCCCTCTCTTATGCTTTACAAACTGCTGGGATTGCAATGAGTGGAGCTTCTTATCACTTGGCTTGACATTTCTTAATGTGTAAACTGCTATTTTTATTTGTTTATTTATTTATTTATGTTTGGAGGGTTTTTCAAGGTAAGGTCTCACTCTAGCTCAGGCTGACCCGGATTTCACTGTGTAGTCTCAGGGTGGCCTCGAACTCATGGTGATCTTCCTACCTCTGCTTCCCGAGTGCTGGGATTAAAGGTGTGCACCACCATGCCTGGCTAAACTGCTTTCTATGCATAATAAATCTAATTTTTAAAAATTTGGTCTGACTTCAGTTTTGACAATAGAATACATATGAATTAAAAAGCAACCAAAAAGATAATGTTTGGTATTTATTTATTTATTTATTTGGTTAATTATTTTTGAGATTGGGGGGTCTCACACTGTACCTCAGGCAGGCCTGCAACTCCTCCTGACTCAACCTCCCAAATGCTAGGATTACCCCTGCTTTGAAAACTTTACAGTGTTTGCCTAAGTTATTAATGAGTTAGAGAAGAAGTTACAGTATAAACTGCAATGCACTAAAACAGAATGAAAATTAAAATATGTGTCAAAACTTGTGGAACATAGCTAAAGCCACATTGGTTGGTTTTGTTTATGGACAGGGTCTTGTTATATAGGCCAGCAGGGTCCTGGACTCACTATGTAACACCAGCTGACCTCAAACTCCCAGTGATCTTGTTTCAGCTTCTCTACTTCTAGAATTAAAGGAATACACCACAACACCCAGCTCTACAGTGACATTTAACAATATATGTTTAATCTTTATTTAAAGTATCAAAAAGCTTGGTGTTGTGGCGCCCACCGCTAATCCCAGCACTCGGGAGGCAGAGGTAGGAGAAGTGCCAGGCTACCCTGAGACTACCAAGTAAATTCCAAGTCAGCCTGAGCTACAGTGAGACCCTACCTTGAAAAACCAAAATAAATAAAATATCAAGAAACCTGGGCTGGAGAGATGGCTTAGCGGGTAAGTGCTTGCCTGTGAAGACTAAGGACCCTGGTTCGAGGCTCCATTCCCCAGGACCCATGTTAGCCAGATGCACAAGGGGGCGCACACGTCTGGAGTTTGTCTGCAGTGGCTGGCGTGCCCATTCTCTCTCTCTCTCTCTCTCTCTCCCTCCCTCTTTCTCTCTCTATCCCTCTCAAATAAACAAACAAAAAGAAAGAAAGAAAAGAAAAGAAACCTGGCGTGGTAGCGCACGCCTTTAGTCCCAGCACTCGGAAGGCAGAGGTGGAAGGATTGCTATGAATTTGAGGCCACCCTGAGACTACATAGTGAATTCTAGGTTAGCCAGGGCTAGATGGAAACCTCCAACCCCACTCCACCCCAAAAACAACTGGAGGAGAGATGGGTATGGTGGCACATGCTGTTTTGGTCCCAGCATCAGAGGCTGAGGTAGGAGGTTTAATGCAAGTTTGCATGGCCACCTGGGGCCTAGAGAGTGAGTTCCAGGTTAGTCTGGGCTAGAGTAGACCCTGCCTCAAAAAAAAAAATAAAAAAAATAAAAATACAGTAGCCAGGAGGCATGACGCATGTCTTTAATCCCAGCACTCAGGAGGCAGAGGTAGGAAGATTGCTGTGAGTTCAAGGCCATCCTGAGACTCCACAGTGAATTCCAGGTCAGCCTGGGCTACAGAGAAACCCTACCTTTTAAAAAGAAGGAAAGAGAGAGAGAGGAAGGAAGGAAGGAAGGAAGGAAGGAAGGAAGGAAGGAAGGAAGGAAACTTTAAAACACATAGGTAAAATGGGAATGGTTGATAAAAGTTCATTTCAGACATTATTACCCATTATTACCCCTGTTTTTCTCTATGCTGGTAATATTTCAAAGTTTACAAATAAAAAAAAGTCTCAAGACAGCTACCAGGACTGGAACTAGTTATCCTCAAAAAAAAGAAGAAAAGAAAAAGAAAAAGAAAAGCACAGGCTGTCAGAGGGAGAAAACCACGCTGACAAGAAAAATAGCATCACAGGCATCAAACCGCTGCCTGCCTTGCAGTTCATTAACTCGGTCTCTGCGTTGTGCTAGATCAGAGCAGAAGAAAGGTCTTTTGATGTGGTACTTTGAGCCACAGAGTACTTGAGGCATGAACATGCCCAGAGGGCAGTTTAGATGCTATTCTTTACTCAATAAATAACGACATTCATTTTGCATTGACTACATCCTATGTACGGCACTGTGCTAACAGCTCTGTATGGATTGTCTCATTCTGCCTTCACTACAAGCCTGGGTAGCAGATGTTATTATTATCTGATTTTACGAATGAGGAAACCAAGGCCAGTGGCAGGCTGGTGAGCCGTGGAGCTGTGACATAAACTGAGCACTTGACTTCCAGAGGCATTGTTCTGAACCACCTTCCCATGTGTCCGGCGCTCAGTGTCCAAGACCTCCTCAATTTGCAAGTAAGAAGCAACTTTACCGACGTGTCAAATTCTGCTTCGCAGAGTGAGTCCTGCTTGGTCAATGGGATAGTTTCATAATGTTTTTATTTTGATTCATTGATGATGTTTTAACTTATTTATTTATTTATTTTGGTTTTCCAAGGTAGGGTCTCACTCTTGCCAGGCTGACCTGGAATTTACTATGGAGTCTCAGAGTGGCCTTGAACTCACAGTGATCCTCCTACCTCTGCCTCCCAAGTGCTGGGATTGAAGGTGTGTGCTACCATATCTGGCCTAATTTTTAAACTTTTTATTGACAACCTCCATACGTATATACACATATATATATGCATACATATATATACAACATACCATAATCACAATCCCCTGACAATGCTCTCCTTTTTTTCCTCTCCTGTAGCCCCTCCACTTAATCTCTTCATAAAGTTTTTTGTTGTTGTTGTTTTTGGGGTAGGGTCTTACTCTAATCCAGGCTAGACCAGGCTGACCTGGAATTCATTCTGTAGTCTCAGGGTGGCCTTGAACTCGCAGTGATCCTCCTACCTCTGCCTTCCAAGTGCTGGGATTAAAGGCATGAGACACCATGCCCAGCTTCCCTTCATAAAGTTTTAGCAAGAAAATGAATTGATACAGAGTGCGTTTAGCTAAACTTGCCCCTCCCTCCAGTGGGGGGCTGCAGAGGAAAAAGATGATCGGGGTTGACTTGTTTCTCCCCTTTATTCTCTTGGTTGCAGTCTTCTCAGCTAGAAATGGTTCCTGACCTCTGCAAGTTTGCGGAGAAAGAAAGGGGAAAGTGGTAAGAAATAGGAAAGATCTGACACAATCCTCCAGTAACCTTAACTTGTAATAGTAATCAATGTTTAATTAGCAGCAACTCAATTTTATCTGTGTGGGGGGAGGGGTGGCTGGCTATGCTTGTGCCCCGTTGTGCACGTTCCACCTTGTGGCAGGCAGCGTCTCTTGTTCACTGCTGTGGATGCCAGGATAGCTGGCCCACAGGGTTCCAGAATTCTCCTGTCTCTACCTCAGATTTCGCTACAGGCGGCTGGAATTACAGTGTGTCTGCTATTACCAAGCGTGGTGGCGCACGCCTTTAATCCCAGCACTTGGGAGGCAGAAGTAGGAGGATCACTGTGAGTTCCAGGCCAACCTGGAACTACAGAGTGAGTTCTAGGTCAGCCTGGACTAGAGTGAGACCCTACCTTGAAAAAAAAAAAAAAAAAGCAGATGCCTGCTATTGCCTCTAACCTTCCATGGGTTCTGAGGATCCAAACTCAGCTTAACACGTTTTCTCAGCAAACACTTTACCCACTGGTCAGTTTCCCCAGCCCTTGATGTCTCTGCTTCCTTGTGCTATTAGCATAGCATTCTATATATATGTATCCACATAGTTTTGTTTTTTGTAACTTTTTTATGAGAGAGAGTGAGAATGTGTGTATGAGAGAGGGAAAGGAAGAGAATTGGCACCCCAGGGCCTCCACCCACTGCAATCGAACTCCAGACACATGCACCCCTTGTGTGCGCGTACAACCTTGCATGCATGCAACACCTTGTGTGTCTGGCTTACGTGGGACCTGGAGAGTCGAACATGGGTCCTTAGGCTTCATAGGCAAGCACTGTAACTGTGAAACCATCTCTCCAGCCCTTTTGTTTTCTTTTGAAATGGCTTCTGGCTATGTAGCTCAGGTTGGCCTGCAGCTCACTATATAGGCCAAGACAGACCTTGAGATCACAATTCTCCTGCTTCAGCCTCTCAATGCTGGGATTGCAAGTGTGCATCACCATGCGTGGCTCTAGTCAATGCCAGTTTATAACTACTATATCTTTATTATCCATTCACCTGTTGAGGGACATCTACACTGGTCCTATTTCCTAGCTGTTGTGGCAATAAATATGGTTAAGCAAGTATCTCCAAGGTAGTGAGATGAGTCCTCAGGGAATATGCCTAGTTGTGCTACAGCTGGGTCATATGGTAGATCTATTGTTCGCTGTCTCAAGAACCTCCACACTGATTTCCACACAATTTCCAGATTACATTCCCTCCAACAGTACCTTGCGTTTCCCTGATGACTAGGGATGTAGAAAACTATTTAGATGTTTATATGCCATCTGTATTTCTTCTTTTGAGAACTCTCTATTTAGTTCCATAGCTGAGCCACTTCTTAATGTAAGTTGTACTTTGAGAACCTGTAGTTAGATAGAAGATAGATAGATAAATAGATAGATAGATGGATGGATGGATGGATGGATGGATGGATGGATGGATGGATAGATAGATAGATAGATAGATAGAAAGATAGAAAAAAGGTAGATAGATAGATAGATAGACAGACAGACAGACAGACAGACAGACAGACAGACAGAAGATAGACAGACAGCTGGGGACAGACAAGTCCCAAGTTGTACAACTGCAAAGCTAGAGACCCAAGAGAGCCAATGGTATTATTCCAGTCCAAAGACTTGGAGGCTTAAAGACCCAGAAAAAGCCAATGATTCAGCTCAAAAGCAGAGGGAAAAAAAAAAAAAAAAAAAACAAAACCTGACGTTCTAGCCCAAGGAGGTCAAACAGGAAGAAATTCCTTGTCCTTTGTGGAAGGCCAGCTTTTTTTGTTCTACTCAGACTCTCAGTCTGTTAGACAAGACTGTCCACATTTGTGAGGGCGATCGGCTTTACTGAGTCTACCAGCTGAAGTGTTAAAACAACCCAGCAGCATCTTCACAGGCAATCCTGCTCATAATAATGTTCAACCGAATGTCTGGGCCTCCAGTGACCAAGTCAAGTAGACACATGAAGTTATCCATCTTGCCCCTTAGCCCCGCTGGCTGCTTTCTGGTGGTGGGAAGAGCTGTACACTTTGTGCCAATGGTCATCCAATTATTCCCATGCCTCTTACCTATACCTCCTTGTCCCTGATCCTTACATGTAGGTCCTCAGTCACTGGTCACCTCCCAGACACCTGCATACTTTCTCAGGCATGGCCACATCTTCAATACAAAGTGGGGGACCGGTTCTACCACTCACAGTTTGCCTCTTGGGAAGATCTGCCCTGGGCACTGTTATTCAAGGCCATCTCTACAGATGAACACAACACAACCTTAGTCATATTCATTTTGCACCATGGACTTTGTTGATGCCTCTGAGCTTCTGAAAACCAAGTGTGTACTTTTCCCTCCTCCTTTAGTGAGTTTGTGAGAACCCACTTCCTTCCCCAACAAAGCCATAGATTTAACCTAATAGGGGAACCTGTGTAATTGCAGGTGACGTCGGGATCAAGCCTACTTGTCTCTGTAGTTGATTTCTGCTCTGTATGACCAATATATTTTCAACTGAAATGTAATATTCTAAACTTGCTAAAAAGTATTTTCCCTTTTTAAAATTTTTCTTTTTTTCCTCTTTTTTTGTTTTTTTGAGATAGGGTTTCACTCCAGCCCAGGCTGACCTGGAATTCACTATGTAGTCTCAGGGTGGCCTCACAGCAATCCTCCTACCTCTGCCTCCCAAGTGCTGGGATTAAAGGCATGCATCACCACGCCTGGCTTTAAAAAATAATTTTAATATTTTATTTATTTGAGAAAGAGACAGAGAGAGAGAATGGGCATGCCAGGGTCTCTAGCCACTACAAATGAACTCCATACACATGTACCACCTTGTGCGTCTGGCTTACATGGGTACTGGGGAATCAAACCTGGGTCCTTCGGCTGTGCTGGCAAGTGCCTTAACTGCTAAGCCATTTCTCTAGCCCAATATTCCAAACTTTTAATAAGCTATTCCTGGGTCCAGCTGCCTTTATGATTTGGTAGGTATGATAAAACCCTTAAGTGACATTTCTGGACCCATGGTCAAGTATTCTCTCAGGGCCCAGCCTGTACCAGGAAATATCTCTCGAAGGTATGTAACTATCTTCTTCAGACATTGCAGCCTCGCTCCAGAACAATGCCCATTGTAGCTTTCTCACTGGAGGGTGCTACAAGCTCCATGCTGAAGAAATTTAAATGGTGCCATCTTTTTTGTAGATTCTGTAGATTTTTCTGAAAATTCAGATATGAGTAGAAACAAGGAACTGTCTGCATGGTAGGTATTAGACCGCCCTGACTAGTCGATTTAACACTGGTTTGTGGTCTTCGAGTCACCTACATGGTGCCACATAAGTCCTTGTTAGTAAGCACATCTCACCAGTCCTCCAAACACACTTGGATCTGGAATACTGCTTGGACTCCAGCTGAGCCAGCGAGAGTGGTGAAAATTATGAACCAGGATTCCAAGATGTTATCAGACTATACGGGAATAACGTGAGGACATGTTAATTCAAAACTAGACATCATAATAGCTTGAGCTTCTCCACTTGAGGTAGTTTGAACATCAGCAGCTCATAAAATGCAGCCTGTAATTACTTCGGGGAGTTTCCAGGAGGGATGCTTCTCAAGACCAAGCAGCCACATTGCCCAATTCTGGGGGGTGGGGGGTGGGGGCAGAACTGACAGTGTTCTGCATGGATGTCACTCTCAGAGCACAGCTGAGTCACACTGAGTAAAATGTAGAAAGTGATCATGGAATGTTGGGACCTCGGCTGTGCCTTGCAGGTATTCATAAACCACTTTCCTCTTAAGACCCACCATGTATTGTTTCTTCTACTGCAGTTGCTTCTGGACACTGCCTGAAGGAGGAACTCTGCTGCTAATATTGAGGACCACTCCTGTGGGTTTCCCCACTACTTCCAAGGTTGCAAGGTTGCTCCCCCGCCCCATTCTCCTATAGGGATGCTTTCTGAAGACATGTGGGGGAAAGATACTTTGCTCTCCAGGTTCTCAAGCTCACCCTTCACAAAGTCTCTCACTAAAGTGTCCCACCAGCCTCTTCTCTTCATTCATTTTTCATCTCCTGCCAGAATTTGGAAACGCTCTCCTCTACCCTCCAGTCTGCACTGGCTTTAGTACACGCTGTCTCAGTACTTAATACACCATCACCTCCACATGCTGTCTCCATCCAAAAAAGACAAAGAAGTATGTATTTAAATCAGAACGCTTAAGATCTAGGATTATTTTACTTTTAAAATATTTTTATTAATTTGAGAAAGACTGACAGAAAGAAAGAGGCGGATAGAATGAATATGGGTTCTCCAAGGCCTCCTTGCCACTGCAGATCAACTCCAGACACATGAGCCACTTTGTGCATCTAGCTTTATGTGGGTACTGGGAAATCGAATCTGGGCCATTAGACTTTGTAAGCAAGTGCCTTTAACTGCTGAGCCATTTCTCTAGCTCCATGATTTATTTTTTAATGGTTGGGTGTTTGTTTACATAATTTCATAACTTTCAATTTCTTGAAATATCTTTAGTTTACCAAACATATCTCATGTTTACCAACTAACATCCTGTGATCAATTCTTCCACAGAAAGTAAATTATATCAGTTATATTTAAAGATATACAATTATCTGCCGGGCGTGGTGGCGCACGCCCTTAATCCCAGCACTCGGGAGGCAGAGGTAGGAGGATCGCTGTGAGTTCAAGGCCACCCTGAGACTACAGAGTTAATTCCAGCTCAGCCTGGACCAGAGTGAGACCCTACCTCGAAAAACAAAACAAAACAAACAAACAAAAAAAAAGATATACAATTATCTATATGTTAAAAACATGAAAATGAAGCCAAGCGTGGTGGCGCATGCCTTTAATCCCAGCACTCGGGATATTTGTATATTTGTTCGTTTCTTTATTTGTTAGTGAGAGTGGGCAAAAAAAAAATTGCACAAGGGCAATTTTATTAGAGAGAGACAGAGAGAATACTCCAAGGCCTCTTGCCACTGCAAATGTACTCTAGACATGCACCACTTTGTGCATTTACCTTTGGAATCTAGGTTGTTAGGCTTTGCAAGTAAGTATTTTTAACCTCCGAGCCATATTCCCAACCCACATTTGTGAGCAATGAACAATATTAAAATTTTCTTGATAATGTGGAACTAAAAGTTACTTTAAAGTCATAATTTTTCCTAAAGTCCTTAAAACACTTTCTAGATATTAGATACTTAAAAGTTCCATAAGATATTAGTCTTTCTCTGTTTATGAATATTTACTTCATTTTCATGTGATTTTGATTTTTCAAGGTAAGGGCTTACTCTAGCTCAGGCTGACCTGGAATTCACTATGTAGTCTCAGGGTTAGCCTTGAACTCATGGCAATCCTCCTACTTTTGCCTCCCAAGTGCTGGGACTAAAGGTGTTTCCTAATCCTAACTTTTTAGTAACTAATAATCTTTTCTTTTCTTTTTTTTTTTTTTTTTTTTTTTTTTTGGTTTTTCGAGGTAGGGTCTCACTCTGGCTCAGGCTGACCTGGAATTCGCCATGGAGTCTCAGGGTGGCCTCGAACTCTCAGTGATCCTCCTACCTCTGCCTCCCGAGTGCTGGGATTAAAGGCGTGCGCCACCACGCCCGGCCCACTAATAATCTTTTCTACAAGATCTTTTTTTTTTTAACTTTATTTTTATTTATTTATTTGAGAAAGAAAGAGAGAAAGAGGTAGAGAGAGGGAAAGAGAGAGAATGGGCACCCCAGGACCTCCAGCCACTGCAAACAAACTCCAGATGCATGTGCCACCTTGTGCATCTGGCCTATGTAGGTCCTGGGGAATAGAACCAAGGTCCTTCGGCTTTGCAGACAAACGCCTTAACCACTAAGCCATCTCTCCAGCCCTAATAATCTTTTCTATAGAGTGAGTTCGTGTCATGTATAAAATCAGGCAGGATATGTTCATATTCATGTAAGAAGAATTTCTATATGAAAAGTGGTACCTACAAAACTACAGAGTAAATTCCAGGTCAGCCTGAGCTAGTATGAGACCCTACCTCAAAAAAACAAAAATAAATAATTTTTTTAAATCTATGGATTCTTCTCTATGTATTAGCTAGCACTCTTCTTCACTGAACTTTATTCTCCACTTGTTTTTTTTTTTGAGGTAGGGTCTTACTCTAGCCCAGGCTGACCTGGTATTCATTCTGTAGTCCCAGACTCGCCTCAAACTCACAGTGTGCATATGTGTGGAGCCAGAGGTTGATAATGGGTGTTTTCTTCCACCATACTCCCCTTGATTTACTAACACAGGGTCTCTCACTGGAACCTAGTACTCTCCAGTTGGGCTACTCTAGGTAGCCAACTTGTATAGGTGATGCCACCTCTTGAACACTGGGATTGCAAATCGGTTGGCACACCCACCTGGCACTTAATATTGGTGCTGGGCATACAAATTCTGGTTTTAATGTTTGCATGGCAAGTGCCATGTCTGCTGAGCCATCTCCTCACTCCCCTAACCTCTTTCTTTCAAGACATTTTTTCCTCCCTCTTTGTCTCTCATCACCATAGACTTAGGAATTTTGAAAAAATATATTCTAATCAGGGGCTGAGGAGATTGCTCAGTGGTTAAAGGAACTTGCTTGCAAGCCTACCAGAATGAGTTCAATTCCACAGCACCCATGTAAAGCTGGATGCAAAGTGACTCACACATCCATGATACCCATAATTCTATGGTGATGGGAGGCAGAGCCAGGAGATTCCAGAAGCTCAAGGCCAGCTGGATGGGGGTGTGTAGCAGTAAAATAATGAGAGACCCTGTCTCAAGAAAACAAAAAGAAGGCTGGGCATGGTGGCACACGCTTTAATCTCAGCACTCGGGAGGTAGAGGCAGGATCCCTGTGAGTTCAAGGCTACCCTGAATTTAGAATACAGAGTGAATTCCAGGTCAGTCTGAGCTAGAGACCCTAACTCAAAAAAACAAAACCAGAAAACAAAACGAAGGTGGACGGAGATAACAAACATCTGGAGGTTGTCCTTGGGCCTCCACATGTGTGCCATGGAACATGCACCTCCATATTCTCTTTCTCTCTCTCTCACACACCATACACATCCACATATGCATACATGCACACATAAACATATGTATTATAATCTATTGCATTATTTTGTTGTTTTGTTTTGTTTTCAAGGTAGGGTCTCACTCTAGCTCAGGCTGACCTGGAATTCACCATATAGCCTCAGGGTGGCTTTGAACTCATGGCTATCCTCCTATCTCTGTCTCCCAAGTATTGGGATTAAAGGTGTGTGCCACAACACCTGGCTCTTTCTTAACTTCTATTTGCTTCACATTAGACCAGCTGTGTAGTTAGCTCCTTTTGATATGATCTATTAGACTTTAGTAATATCCCTGTTATCATTTTCATTCCATCAAATGAGTAATGCTCATCTTCTATGAACTCAATCTATACATTTCCTACCCAAGATCTGGAATCTGTCATTTCTCAAAAGAGGTCTAGTGAATGGTGACCTGAAATCTATACACACACACACACACATGCAGACATATACACATATATGCACACATTCAAACCCAATACTCACAAGTTTCCTCTTCTGTTCACTTTTTGCACATTTCTCACTGCTCTCACTACATGTAATAATCATATATGTACTGGGCATAGCGGCTCACTTCTATAATAGCACCCAGGAGTTTGAAATAAGGAGATCACCATGAATTTGAAACCACCCCAAACTATGCAGTGAGTTCCAGGCCAGCCCGAGCTACCTTGATAGACCTTGTCTCAAAAGAATTTGATGTATTTAGCTGGGTATCGTGGAACACACCTTTAAGCCCAACACTTGGAAGGCAGAGGCAGGAGGATCACTGAGAGTTCAAGGCCACCCTGAGACTACATAGTGAATTCCAGGTCAGCCTTGACCACAGTGAGACTCTACCTCAAAATAAATAAATAAATAAAAGAAGTTACTGGCCTCGAACTCATAGTAATCCTCCTACCTCTCCCTCCGAGTGCTGGGATTAAAGGCGTGCACCACCACACCGGCTTCCAGTACTTCTTTCCAGCACTATGATACCTTCTGAGTCATCCCAAGGTCACTGTCATCTGAAAAGAGAAGATTCTCTACCCAAAGTGAGAGTAGCATTAATATAATGGTATAAATATTAAAAGAAATATTTACTGGGCAGTTTGATAAGCATAGTATATACATTTCTCAGACATCAACAGATTTTACACCCCCAGGGCTCATGACTACCCCTGTTTTAAGTTTTCAGTATCAGGGATGTATTCCCTCCCTTCCCCCTGCCATGGAACGGACCTCCAGTCTAACTGGAGGGCAGCTGGAAAAATAAAATATTTTTTTAAAAATTTTAAAAAATCCTTTGGGGCTGGAGAGGTGGATTGGCAGTTAAGCGCTTACCTGTGAAGCCTAAGGATCCCAGTTCGAGGCTCGATTCCCCAGGTCCCACATTAGCCAGATGCACAAGCGGGCACATGCATCTGGAGTTCGTTTGCAGTGGTTGGAGGCCCTGGTGTGCCCATTCTCCATCTCTCTCTATCTGCCTCTTTCTCTCTGTGTCTGTTGCTCTCAAATAAATAAATAAATAAACAAAAAAATTAAAACATATATATATATGTATATCCTTTGCTGCTGGGTGTGGTGGCACATAACCTTTAATCCCAGCACTCAGGAGGCAGACGTAGGAGGACTGTCATTAAATTCAAGGCCAGCCTGAGACTACATAGTGAATTTTAGATCAACCTGGATCAGAGCAAGACCCTACCTAGAAAATCCAAAAGAAACAAATAAAAGAATAAGAATGTATATACACATATATATCCTTTGTTAAATGGTAGGAATATAGTATCATAATCATATCATATTCATGGATCTACAAGAAAGGTTTCACAGGCAAAAGTTAGACACCCTGGTAAGTCAGCGATGACACTTGAGCTATGGTATTAGTAAGGTCCTCACCATTAATGTATTTGGATAGAACCTGCAATTCCAGAGAGGATTCCAACTGTCTGTGGGAAAGTTGAGCTGAATCAACTCTATGGTATGCAGGTATTAGGTATCTGAGGGCTTTTGATTCATATCTAAACAATTCTCTAGAGTAGCCCTCTATTAACAGACACAGGTTGTGTGATGCATAGTAAAGACCTTATTTCATAAAACAAACTGTGATCAGCCACATGTCATTGAACCTGGTTGGAACTCTAGAAGTTTCTGAGCGGCTACTTGTTCTTCGGCAATTGACTGTATGAATGTGGGATCAGACCTGGCTGGGCAGCTCTCACTGACGAGTGCAATTATCTAATGTCCATTAGAATGCAGGATTCAAGACAGCAGTGGTGGCTAGAAATACTTACCTCCAGGGAAGAAAGGGTCAGACGTAGCAAAGCTACAAGACTTCAATCACCAACTGGAGCAGTGGTTCTAAGTAGTGTATCAAACTAGATTGGCTTTCCAGCTTCCCATGAATATATGGGGGCACCCCGTGTATGTGGAGGGTATAGCAAAACCTACACTAACCCATCTAAAATGTCTGTAAGACTTTAGAACACAAGATACTATTGTTTTGATCCATGCAGCACAATACAAAAAAAAAAGGGGAGGATGTTTATCTATTTCTGCTTAGACTACAATCTGGTTTGGCCCACTATAGGCTCCAGGAACACTGTTTGGGAGCAGGTTTTAGCATGTCAACACTGCCCATGGCAGTACTGGGATATGAAGAAAATTGTCTAGGAAGGAGAAAACAGGCTGTACCCAATGACAAAAGGACTTGCATCTATTTTCTATAAATATATGTATATATTAATTATTTTTATTTTCAAACAGATAAATAGAGAGAGAGAGAATGGGCTGGAGAGATGGTTTAGTGCTTAAGGTGCTTGCCTGCAAAGCCAAAGATCCTGGTTCGTTTATCCAGAACCCACATAAGCCAGATACACAAGGTTGCACATGCATCTGGAGTTCGTTTGCAGTGGCTGGAGGTCCTGGCACGCCCATTGTCTCCCTCTCTGCCTCTTTCTCTCAAATAAATAAGTAAATAAAATATATTTTAAAACATGTTAAGAATTCTTTGGCACTTCTTCCATTAAAGGGAGGAATCCAGGCTGGAGAGATGGCTCAGCAGTTAAGGTGCTTGCTTGCAAAGCCTAATGACCTGGGTTTGATTCCCCAGTACCCACATAAAGCTGGATGCACAAAGTGGCACATGTATCTGAAGTTTGTTTGTAATGGCTGCAGGCCTTGCCATGCCCACTCATTCCCTCTCTTTCTCTGTTTCTCTTCATGCAAATAAATAAAATATTAAAAAATAAAAAGAAGCCAGGCATGGTAGTGCATGACTTTAATCCCAGCACTCGGGAGGCAGAGGTAGGAGGATCACTGTGAATTCAAGGCCACTTTGAGATTACATAGTGAATTCCAGATCTGGGCTAGAGTGAAACCCTACCTCGGAAAAGTAAAAATAAATAAAAATAAAAAGAGAGGGCTGGATAGATGGCTCAACAGTTAAGTGCTTGCCTATGAAGCCTAAGAACCCCGGTTCAAGGCCTGACTCCCCAGTACTCACATAAGCTAGATTCACAAGGTGGAGCATGCATCTGGAGTTCGTTTGCAGGGGCTGGAGGCCCTGATAAGCCCATTCTCTCTCTCTGCCTCTTTCTCTGCCATCCGTCACTCTCAAATAAATAAATTTTTAAATTCAAAAAAGTAAAAAGAGAGAACCATATTTCCTATGTTTGTAGCTGAACCAGACTTAGTGACTTAATTTAATGTCCGATAAAACGTAACAGAAATGATGATGTATGACTTCGGAAGCTATAACATAAAATGTGATATCGCTTTCACCTTGCTGGCTGGACGCTGGGCATTTGAAGCTCCTAGCTGCCCTGTAAGGGGTTTGATGACACTGAGGTTGCCATGCTAGGAGGAAGAGCACATTTAAATACTCTGGCTGACTTCCCCAGCTGAGGTCCCAGCTTCAGTGTCAGACATGACAGTAATACGTCTCCAAAGTATTTCAGTCCTCAACCATGGATTTTTAAATTTTATCTATTTATTTTTTTCAGGTAGGGTCTTGCTCTAGTTGAGGGTGACCTGGAATTCATGATGTAGTCTCAGGCCAGTCTTGAACTCACAGTGCTCCAAGTGCTGGGATTAAAGGCGTGCACCCCCACACCCGGCTTTGTTTTGACATAGGATCTCATATAGCCCAGACTGGTCTGGAATTCACTAGATAGCCCAGGATGACCTTGAGTTTTGAATCCCCCTTCCCCCAGCCTCTCAAGTGTTAGAATCACAGACATGTGCTACCATGCTCAGTTTATGTGATGATGGGGTTCAAACCTAGGGCTTCATGCATATTAGGCCAGCATTCTACCAACTGAACCCCATCCCCAGTCTAATCTACAACCATGGAAACATCCCCAGTCATTGAGTTTTCCTCAGTGGAGGCTCCAGACATCATGATGTATGGAGAAGCCATCTTTGCTATGCCTTGTTGGAATTTTATACTTTGCAAAGGCCAAAGCCATAATAGTTGATCCTCACAATGAGACACTTAGGTAGGCTGAGTTGGCATTAGTATTTTCATTTTATAGATTGAAAATATGGGGGAGGGCTGGAGAGATGGATTAGCAGATAAGGCACTTGCCTGCAAAGCCTTAAGACCCAGGTTTGACTCTCCAGAACCCATGTAAAAATGTAAAAACCATGTAAAAATGTAAAAATGGTGGTGCATGTGTCTGGAGTTTGCAATGACTAGAGGCTCTGGCATGCCCATTATATTTCTCTCTCTCTCTAATGAATAAATAAATAAAAGAAAAGAAAAACCAAAAACATGGGGCTAGAAAGATGGGCCAGTGGTTAGAGGTGTTTGCTTGCAAAGCCTGCCAGACCCAGGTTCAATTCCTAAGCCAAAGTCAGGCGTGGTGGCACACGCCTTTAATCCCAGCACTTTGGAGGCAGAGGTAGGAGGACTGCCATGAGTTCAAGGCAGTTAATTCCAGGTCAGCCTGAACCAGAATGAGACCCTACCTCAAAAAAAAAAAAAAAAAAAAAATTCCTAAGCCACTCATGTAAACTGGATGCAAAAAGTGGCACAAGCATCTGATGTTCCTTTGCAGTAGCAAAAGGCCTTAGAACACATGTGTTCACACACACACACATGCACACACATACATTAATAAAAATTAAAAAACAAATGAAACCCAGGAGTAGTGATGCATGCCTGTAATCCTAGCACTTGGACAGCTGAAAGGAGGAGGATTGCCAATTGAAGCCCAGCCTAGGCTAAAAAGTAAAACACTGTTTCCCCACCCCCCCAAAAATTCAAATAACCCAAATCAAATCAAAACAGTAGGATTTAAGCTTATCTTACCAATTATGAGACTATATAGTCAAGATGCTTGCACACTAACATTACAGTCCTGATTGTTGGACTCCACAGTTTATGCCTTCTCTTATCATCTTTCATCTGGATATTGTGGGACTTTCAAATGTCCTGAGGTGGATATACCTAAAATTTGAAAATGAGGTCCAAAACTGGATGAATGGAAACTGGCAAGAATCAATATCAAGTGGATCAGTCATCCTGTAGAGAAGTAATTGCATAGGGTGTGATTGCTCTGTAGATTGATGCTGATACATTGACTAGTTAAAATGGAACCAATGAGGGTTTGGGAGATGGCACAGTGGTTAAAGCGCTTGCCTGCAAAGCCTAACAACCAGAGTGTGATTCCCCAGTACTCACATAAAGCCAGGTGCACAAGCGGTGCATGTGTCCAAAGTTTGTTTACAGCAGCTAGAGCTTTTGGTACACCCATTCTCTCTACCTGCCTCTTTCTTTCTCTCTCATAAACCAACCAACCAACAAATAAATAAATAATATATATATTTAGAATGGAACCAATGACAATAAGGGCTAAGAAGATGGGTCGGCAGTTAAAAGCACTTGCTTGCAAAGCCTGCTCTTCTAAGTTTGATGCCTCAATACCCATGTAAAGCCAGACATACAAAGTGATACACGTGTCTGGAGTCGGTTTGCAACAATAGGCGGGTCTTGGTACACCCCATACACACATTTTCCACACATATTCTCTCTCTGTGTCAAATTAATAAATGATGGAACCATAATACTCTATTTTTTTTTTTTTAAAGGTAGGGTCTCACTCTAGTCCAGGCTGACCTGGAATTCACTATGTAATCTTAGACTGGCCTCCAACTCACAGCGATCCTCCTACCTCTGCTTCCAGTGCTGGGATTAAAGGCATGCCTGGCTATAATGCTCTGTTTTTAGGGGCTAATTTAAAAAAATGAAATAGGACATAGTTAGAGACTAAAGACAAAAAAAAAAAACCCAAAAAACACAATACCCCTGCCAGTTGTGTTTCTGACAAAGTCAAGGGGGAAGGGTCCCCTTTCTGGCTGATGGCCCTGTCTCAGGATGCTTAGACACGTCCTAAGGTCAAGGATGCTTCAGAGTGGCACAGCTCCATAACACTGCTCCTGGATCACCATTTTGTTGTTGTTGTTTTGTTTTTTCCGAGGTAGGGTTTCATTCCAGCCCAGGCTGACCTGGAATTCACTATGTAGTCTCAGGGTGGCCTTGAACTCACGATGATCCCCCTACCTCTGCCTCTGGAGTGCTGGGATTAAAGGTATGCGCCATCATGTCGGGCTATGGATGGCCATCTTTTATTCCACTTTTGTCAAGCTACCTTCTTGCTTAAATTTACTTCTCAAGAAAACTTCCCTCCTTGGCAGAGGATGAACAGTGAAGTTGATAAACACAGAATCCTTTTTTTTTTTTTCAGAGTACAGGAACTTAGTGTTCGTTCATAAAGCAGCCACGCAGGCACACACGCCTCTCCCGTCCAGCTCACAGGCCTGTGGAGATCAGATCACATAGGCAGACATCCTGTTTCAGAAGCCAGTAGAACAGCATTCTGTCTGGAATCATCTGGGATACAATAAGGGGGACACTGGTGACAATACTCCCCCTCCCCCACACCGGAAGCACACACATAACAAAAGAGGGCAGTGGGCTATCGTGGCTTCATGTTTAAGTTACTTTGGCAAATACTAGATTATTGGTAACTTCTGGTTCTCACCCGTTTCTCCTTTCCCTTATTATCCTCCCCCAATGGTTACCCTTTTAAAACATTTTAATTATTTTTCTATTTGACAGAGAAAGGAGAGAGAGAATGGGTGTACCAAGGCTTCCAGCCATTGCATATGAACCCCAGATGTGTGCTCCCCCTTGTGCATCTGGCTAATGTGGGTCCTGGGGAATCAAACCTGGGTCCTTTGGCTTTGCAGGCAAATGGCTTAACCGCTAAGCCATCCCTCCAGGCCCCATGATTACCCTTTTACACTTGATCTTGATCTTAACCAAAAGGCTGAAGAGCAATGATTACCCTTTTAAATGTCCTTTTTGTTTGTTCTTTAGTTTTTTTTAAAAAAGCTATTTCTTTATTTACTTATTTATGTGAGAAAGAGGAGGAAAGAGAGAAAATGAATGGCAGCCAGGGCCTCCATCCACTGCAAAGGAATTCCTGATGCATGTGACACCTCCTGCGTCTGGGTACTTGGTACTTGGGTACTGGAGAATTGAACCTGGGTCCTCAGGCTTCCCAGGCAAGCGCCTTAACCACTTAGTCATCTCTCCAACCTTCTCTCTCTCCCCCCTCTCTCCTGTTTTGAGATAGAGTCTCACTATGTAGCCCAGGCTGTTCTGAACTCATTATGTAGACCAGGCTGGCCATGAATTCATGCCTCAACCTTCTGACTGCTGGGATTATAGGTATCAGCCACCATACCTGCTTGTAAATGTACCTTCCTTTAACAATAAATTGGATTTAGTTTCATTTTGTAATTGGGTTTCTCAAAGAGAATTTCTCTCTCCTTGCCCAATGGCATGCATATATATGTATAATTAAAGAAAAACTTCTAGGGCCTGTGGCCAGAGCAAATGAACTCCAGATGTAGGCACCACCTTGTGCATCTGGTTTACATGGGTAATAGGGAATTGAACCTGGGTCTTTTAGCTTCACAAGTAAGTGCCTTAAATCGCTAAGCCATCTCACCGGCTCTTCATATATATTTTGCACAGAGAATGCCTTGGACTATTCTGTTCTTGAAAGGCACAAAGTATGCAAACTACTTTGATTTTTCTTCAAAATAAAGATGGTTATTTTTGATGCTTCGGATGTCTAGAATGCTATGTGCTTTGCCCACACGGAAAAAGCCGAAGTGATTTGTTAAATGAATGAATCCAGGCAACAAATACACTGAAAGGGGGAGGGGGAGGGGAAAGGGAAGGTTTTAGATTTTTTCCATTTAGACTCCCTTTAGCAGATCAAGTCCTTTAAGGACAGAACACAACGCAAGCACCCTCCCTATACATTGAAGCGCTCCAAAATATTCTACGAAATACGGCTTGTAATGTGCCAACCTTGAGCTTTAAAGGTCTTTGTGTGTGTGTGTGTGTGTGTGTGTGTGCGCGCGCGCGCGTGTGTGTGTGAGACACCCCCACCCCCTCCTCCACGTTCCCTCGTCACGGTGATAACGAGCAGCCACGGGGCTTCCCCGCCTTCCTCCTCCCTCTAAGGATCCCGACTTCTCCTGGAACACCACCCCTGGCCGCTCGTCTCGTAAAATGCCCACATCGCGGCGCAGGCTGAGGAAACGGGCGCCATGGAAACGCGGCGAGGCGGGAGGAGGGGGGGGGGCTTGAGGGGGGGCGGAGACGTGCGAAGCGCCAGGCGGCGGCTGCGGCGGCAGGGCAGCTTTGCAGGCGAAGCAACCCTCCCCAGACGGCGGCGCGAGGGCGCTCCTCGGATGACGTCACGCAGCCGGGTGACGTCACGGCCGTGACACGCGGCTGACGCCGTTGCCGCGGCGACTTCTCGTCGGCTCCGCCCCCTTCGCCCGGCCTCTCTCTCCCCCCCTCCTCCCCAGCGCGTCTCCATTGCCCCCCCCGCACCACACACATTCACACACACGCGCACACACACTCACACACACGCGCACACACACACACACTCACACACACCCCCTCCGGGCTCGGCTGCGCCGGGGGGCCCGCGGGGCCGGTTACGTGAAGGTAACCCGGCGCCTTCCCGCCCCACGGCGCCGCCCCGGCCCGCACGGCCGCTCCGCCCGCGCCCCCCTCCGTCCGCCCCCGCCCGCCTCTCTCCCTCCCTCCCTCCCTCCCTCCCCTCCCCGCCCAGCGGCGGCCCGAGCGGCCCGGCTTGCGCGGAGAAGATGGCGGCGCTGAGCAGCGGCGGCGGTGGCAGCGGTGGCGGCGGCGGCGGCGGCGGTGGCGGTGGCGGTGGCGGCGGCGGCGGCGGCGGCGGCGGCGAGCAGGGCCAGGCTCTGTTCAACGGAGACATGGAGCCCGAGGCCGGCGCCGGCGCCTCGGCCTCTTCGGCTGCGGAGCCTGCCATTCCCGAGGAGGTGAGTTGCCGGCGCCATCCCGTCCTCCCGCATCCCTCGGGGAGGAGAGTGTGGGTGGGTGGGTGGGTTGGTGGGTGTTGGGTGTTGGTGGGAGGAAGCGAGCTCAGCTCGGACTTGGTGTCGCTGTGAGGAGGTCGTGCGCATGGTGGGGGGGAGGTCGGGGGAAGGGGGACAGGCGTCTCGGGGTACCCTCGGTCACCTTTCTCGGCGCGGTGGGAGGTGGGCATCGCCCGCGTGTCCCTGTCCGTCATGTGACTCCTTGCTACGTAAACACACACAATGGCCCCTGGGGTGGGGGCGGGGGGGGTTCCCTGGCCTCCCCCTCCCCCCGACACCACCACGATCTCCATCACCATCACCCCAGATTTGGGGATCGGGGCCGCGGTGACGGAGCTGGAGGCTGGCTCTCTCTCTCTCTAGGGGGCGAAACTCTGGCTTGGTCGGAGAAGGTCATGATGCCTGGTGGAGGTATCCAGCCCTGCATCCCTGGGATGTTTTCGTTATTGCGGGGCGCGGGGGACGGCGTCGAGGTGGTGGAGGATGGAGGTTAGTGACCGGGACAGGACCTCCCCCCCACCCAAGCCCGAGTCACTGCCC
Organism: Jaculus jaculus; assembly: GCF_020740685.1. Taxonomy (NCBI): domain Eukaryota; kingdom Metazoa; phylum Chordata; class Mammalia; order Rodentia; family Dipodidae; genus Jaculus; species Jaculus jaculus. The sequence goes on along the minus strand of NC_059111.1, from coordinate 101,896,802 downwards.
TGTGGGGTTATTTCATGATCGTGGGCATAACGGGGCGCATCGTTCTGTCTCCGCAGTCCCTCTTCTGTTCCCACCACCCCCTTTTGCAGGCTGTTGCCCCCTCCTACTTTTACGCTTGTTTAGGGATTTCGCTTCACCTGTTCTCCATCCCCTCTCCCCCGGATGTTTTTGTGTGGTCTTTACTATTTTCACCCCAAATGGTAGTTTTCCGAAGCCTTTTCCATGCCGGTCTGTGGTCCCGGGTTTCTAATGTTGACTGGCAACCCCCATCCCCATTTCCCAGTTGGCGGATCTGCCTGCCTTCTCCCTGCACTTCTCTTGCCCTAGTCCTTCCTCTTGAGGGCCCGTAGCTCCTAACGTCGATATCTCTTGTAATCTTCACAAATCCATTGGATACTTTGGAGCGACTCACTCTCTGAACCCTGAAGCTGTCAAGATTCCATCAGGTTTCACTTGGCTCTTAGCTGGCTCACTCTGCGGGCAATCTTGGCTAGTCCTGCACTGTTCATACTTCTTGATTGGGACCCTTTTGGTTTCCATTAATTGGTGATGTCCTCCATCCTATTTTTCTCCCTTTTATTTATTTATTTTTATTTTTTGGCTGTCTTCAATACTTGCTTTCTTTCAGTCTGTCTTTTCATAATTCAACTTCTTGCTACTTTATGTTTTGTTTTTTATTTATATAAAAGGTACTGCATTTGGTATTGGGCCTTTTATGACAAAACAACATTATTTTTCACAAACAATAATGCAGTATGTCATAATAACTGGTCTACAGTTATTGATGAAGCAATGTCTTAATTTTGTTGACTTTGTTCAAAGTTCTTCTTTTTTTGCTCCTACTACTTGGCTTTTGCAGTTCTTGTAACATCCCCTTTCTCTATGCAACTTTCCCCTTCCTGCTTCCTACCTTTACACTGGAAATTGAGTCTGTATGCTTGCTTTATTTAGCAGCAGTTTGTTCATAGTTATACTTGCTGTCTACACTCTTTTTTTTTTTTTTCCTAATCTCCTTCACCTATGCTCACCCAAAATGTGTTCTATACCGTCTATTTGATCTAGTCTATAAATTTCTCATTTTTTTCTTTTTTATTTAAAAGTATTCCACTTTCCAGTTTGCATTACTGTTCAGGTCAGTGTCTACTAACCTTTGTTTATTTCCTGCAGTTTCTTGGATTCCAAGGATAAAGTTCTTCCCTTCATCCCTTTCCCACTTCAGTCTACTTCCCCAGTCCCTATTCATTCGGCCTTGTTTCCTGGCTCTAGGTCCTGAACTTCCTGAAGCTTCCTCTTGTCTTCCCCACACCTCCACATTCCTTCTTATTTATAAACAGCTTTGTTCCGTTGACATGGAAATTTATTTTTAGGATACATTGTTTTTAGTGGATAAATGCTAGGGGTCACATCTGCTGTCTGTTTTCTCCAGGAATCGGATATGCCTTTGTCCTACCAGGCACAGGTGCCTCTGGGCTCTACAGTGTATGGTTTTCTTGAATTGTAGAGATGTTTGAAGACTACAGTGGAATAGAGGAATAGATAGATTAATGCATAGGTCTTAACATTGTAGTTCTCTGATTATGATGTTTAAATTGGGAACTTTATCTCAGAGTAGGACAGTTTGCATATTCATAGGGAAGGCTTTGTTAAGTAAAAGCTCTACCCTGTTGTCTTACTTGAAAAGGCCAGGTTGCTTGGAGCTCCACTCTGATGATTCTGAAGGTAGTGAGTGTTAGCGCCCTGGCTTTCTGTTTGGCACACTTCCTGGACAATTCTTGTGTACCAGGGCTTGAGAATCTCGAGGCAAGATGAAGTTTGGTTTCAGTTGTCCATAACTGGGAAGTACGCACATATCTCCTACAAGTAGAAGTTAATTTTATTAAGTCAAAAGACAAGTGTTTGCCACTGACTTCCCCCATCAACAGTTCATGTTTAGTGATGAATAGTTTTTCTTTTCTTTAAGAGCTGGTAATAAATGACTGGGGAGGTTGGGATACAAGGTGAACCTCTCAGTACTGTAGATAGCAATATTATATACACGATAAAATTCCTCCAAGAAATGCTTGTTTTTGTTGGAGACAGTCTTACGTAGTCCAGTTTGACCTGGAACTCTATAGCCAGCTGGCCTTGAATTTCGGATACTCCTGTATCCATCCTCCAAGTGCTGGGGTTGCAACTGTGTCTCCAGCACCCAGCAAGAAATAATTTAAACTTAAGTTGACATTAATTCAGAGAAAGCAGAAATGTCCTGTGGTCTTAATTGAACTGTCTTCTTCGTATGCACTTTATATGCACTCTTTTAGTTGTACATGTTAAGAAATGAAAAACTGTTTATAATGACATACTTTATTCTAAATATTGTCTTTGTAAAAAGTTTGCCAGAGAAAAGTACAAAGATCATGTCACCAACATTTAAATTGCTATAGATATTTTGGTGGTTTTACATCTTCTCTCTCTCTCTCTTTTTTTTTTTTTTTTTTTGGTTTTTCGAGGTAGGGTCTTGCTCTAGCCCAGGCAATTTCTTACATAGTCTTAGGTTGGCCTCGAACTCACAGCAATCCTCCCACCTCTGCCTCTTGATTGCAAGCATTAAAGGTGTGTGCACCACACCCAGCATACTCTTTTTTTATTCTTGTATAATAAATTATATATGGTTTTGTAATTTTTTTAAACTTAACAAAATAGCAAGGCTTGTATTATTTTGTAAAGTATGATTTTGCTGAATTTTTTTGGCATCAGGTTATTCTTAATTTATTGCAGTTATCAAACATCTTGGATCTAAAATGTAGATGATAGTATTTAAAATTACGTTGGGAATGAACTGACTTCAAATCCTGTATTACTTTGTAGGTGCTCAAAATAGAATATTCTGGTAAATAACAAAGATGTATTAGATAATTAATACCTATTTAATTCATCTTGAATGTGTGTTTACTTTGGGCATTAAACATTTGCTTCTGACCGTTTATATTTCCTTAATGATACTTTCATCCTTTGGCCATATGGTATAATTCAGTACATGGTATAATATGGCCAGATGGTGTAATTAATGCATTTATTTTTGAAAATGTGTGATACTGGGGTGTGATATTTACTACCTTCCTCTTGTGCTGTGCTCCTGGAGAAAGGAGCTTCTTAAATTGCTTTACAATTACAATTGTATTATTTTCTGTTTTTAAGATCTCTTGTTGTCAGTCCTGGTTAAGCTGTGCAATTATAATAATGCATTGACTAGGGAATAGTCTAGGATGGGATCTCCTTTATAATGAGGCCCACTGTATTAAAATACATCGTTGTGAACCATGCCAGACGGGATTGCATCATACCCCTGAAAAGTGGTATTCCCATTAAAATAGGAAGGTGCTTGTACAGTTCCTATGTTGCATTAAGACTTGTTTCGGTATATTCGAAGGTTTCCTTTAGGCAATAAAACAAGATAAAAATAAACCTGTGAAGTAGCTATCTGTCATCAGAATTTCCTTGTCCCTCTTTCTGCACCCTTTTCATTTTCCTGAGTTCTGAACGCCTTCCTTTAAGGACGCTTTTATTTATGTGCTAACCAGTCACTTAATACACTGGCAGTCTCTCGTCAGCCAACATGAGAAAGTACTGGTGGACTGGGTGCTTGAGTTATTGAATGTAGTAAACATGATCACAGATTTGATTTCATATGGAGACTGGTCCAGAAACATTATAATAGGATAACAGGTAAATAGGAAGCAAATAGGGTGGATAACATCTGGAAACTGTTCTTTGAGTGGTCGTAAAGAAAGTCAATGTAGGCCATACAGTGGGACACTTGTTACCTACCCAGTCATGGAATAGGGCAACAACTTAGTTCGTTCTTTCTCGTTTTCATTCAGTTGTAAAATTGTTTTCGCCATCAGAATTACAGAAGTCCATTTCATTTCTCTGACATTTTAAAAGTAACTTAGGTGAGTATTTAGTGAACTTCTTGTCATAATTCCCTTGTTTTATAAAATCTGTATGTTCCCATTCTTCTTAAATTTCTATCTTAATTTGTCATGAAAATAAGCCCCTGCCTTTTTTTTTTCTCCCCGAGGTAGGGTCTCACTTTAGCCCAGGCTGACTTGGAATTCACTCTGTAGTCTCAGGGGGGCCTCTTCACTCATGGTGATCCTCCTACCTCTGCCTCCCTAGTACTGGGATGAAAGGCGTGCGCCACCACGTCTGGCTTTTTTTTTTTTTTTAGGTAGGGTTTTGCTTTAGTCAGAGCTTTTACTAGATTTTTCTCAGAAGTAAAACTGAATTCCTTACTGTTTCACTTTGTCTAGTTTACCTGTGTTGGTTCTTCTGAAAAGTTAGAATTAGGAGCTCCAGAGGTGCAGTCGGTTAGTGCACTGAATTAGCCTGCCATGGTGGCACACACTTTTAATCCCAGCACTTGGGAGGCAGAGGTAGGAGGATTGCTGTGAGTTCGAGGCCACCTTGAGACTACATAGTGAATTCCAGGTCAGCCTGGGCCAGAGTGAGACCCTGCCTCAGGGGAAAAAAAAGTCTGAGTTATAAATAATTGTAGAATTTCTGAATTCAAAATACGGGCTTGTTTGAGACCTTTTTTTTTTTTGGTTAATCTGTTCTTTCTTAATCATAGTATTAAAGGTAACTTCATGTTCATGTTATTGCAATAAACCAGGCAGCCTCATTTGTTTATTATTCCTTAACTATATTGTGGACACACTGATGTGTTCCAGGAAGTAGTTTTTATTAAATACTGCTATTCGTGTTCAAGACTATGCATATTTAGGGAAATTGATGCCCAATAATTTGACGTTCCTCTCTGGGTCTTGGAAATACCCTTGTACAGAATGTAGACATTGCTCTGAACTCAGTTCATTTTACTTTGGTAGAAGCTCAGTAATGTCAAGTGAGAGACATCTTTTTCATTCTATGTAGCTGTAGTTATTGACAGCACTTTGGGGACAAATGTACTATAGGATGATGGCTTTTAAATTCCTCCAGCATGCTAAAATAGTTTTGTCAAGACACTCTACTACTGTAAGAAATAGACATTCTAAATTGACCCAGTGCATTCATATGGGAAATATATGAATATGTGAATGTTTTGTGTAATTTTTTAGTCTCCTTTTATAACAGTACATAGGTGGAACTCAGATATTTATGAAAGAATTAGTGAATACAAACTATTAAATATGAAACATTCTGCATTTTCTACCATTCAGTTCTCTGTTAAAATCACTTTAACAAACAAACAAACAAAAGCCAGGTGTGGTGGCGCATGACTTTAAGCTTTTAATCCCAGCACTCGGGAGACAGAGGTAGGAGGATCGCCATGAGCTTGAGGCCACCCTGAGATTACATAGTGAATTCCAGGTCAGCCTGAGCTATAGTGAGACCCTACCTCGAAAAAAACTAAAAAAGAAAAAAAAAAAAAAAGATGATTGCTCAGTGGTTAAAGGTTCTTGCTTACAAAGCTTTATGGCCCAGGTTTGATTCCCCAGTACACACACAAAGCCAGGTGCACAAATGTTGTGCATGCATCTGGAGGTTTTGCACTAAAGGAAATTGCGTGCCCATTTCCTCCTTCCTCTCTGCTTGCAAATAAATAAAAGTGATGAAATAAACCACCTTACACATTGTAAAAAAAATTTATTTAAATTAAAAAATATTTTCGGGCTGGAGAGATGGTTTAGCGGTTAAGCGCTTGCCTGTGAAGCGTAAGGACCCCGATTCGAGGCTCGGTTCCCCAGGTCCCACGTTAGCCAGATGCACAAGGGGGCGCACGCGTCTGGAGTTCGTTTGCAGAGGCTGGAAGCCCTGGCGCGCCCATTCTCTCTCTCTCTTCCTCTATCTGTCTTTCTCTCTGTGAATGTCACTCTCAAATAAATAATTAAAAAAAAAGAAAAAAAATTTTCATTTTACATTTTTCTTGTTCTAAATATGTAACCTTTAATAACACCAGAAAGTTTTGACTTTCTAATTTTAGAACTGCTTAATAAGTAAAACTTGAGGATGCTTTGAACTTCTAAGTGTTTTGATTAAAACATTTTAACATACTGATTGAAGTTGCTCCTCCACTCATTTAATATTTGAAAATTATGTTGTCATTTGAGTTGAGTGTGGTGGCACGCACTTGGGAGGTGAAGGCAGGAGGACCAGGGGTTCAAGGCCAGCCTCAAGTAAATAGGGAATTCAAGGATAACCTAAAGGTACATAACACCCTGTCTCAAAAACACAACCAAAAAAAAGGCAGGGCATGGTGGCGCACACTTTAATCCCAGCACTTGGGAGGCAGAGGTAAGAGGATCATTTGTGAGTTCAAGGCCACTCTGAGACTACATAGTGAATTCCAGGTCAGCCTGAGCTCGAGTGAGACCCTGCCTCAAAAAAACAAAACAACAACACAAAATCAAACAAAAACCCTCACAAGTAATAATAATTTTGTACCTTGAAACATTTATTTATTTTGTAAGCCAGACATCTATTTGAATTTATAGTTGTACTTTCAATAATTACTAAAAGTAAAATTATAAATTATAATTAGAACTTCTGCTTTTTAAAAAAATTTGTGAGGTCTGCAGAGATGGCTTAGCAGTTAAGCACTTACCTGTGAAGCCTAAAGACCCCGGTTCGAGGCTCAACCCCCCAGGACCCACGTAAGCCAGATGCACAAGGGGCGCATGTATCTGGAGTTTGTTTGCAGTGGCTGGAGGCCCTGGCATGCTCATTCTCCCCCCCCCCACCTCTGTCTGTTTGTTGCTCTCAAATAAATAAATAAAATTGTATGTGTGTGTACGCGCGCACACACGCATAAACGCATGTATGGCTGTTAGAGGACAACTTCAAATTGCAAATCACCTTCTTCATTGATTGTTGCAACCAAACTGTCTGACTGCAAATAAATGTCAGACCAGATAGTCCACAAACTTCAACTTCTTCCTGTTCTGCCTTTCATTGTTATAGGCTCATTGGGCTCACAGATATATGTGCTACTTTGCATCTAGCTTTACATGTTTGTTGGGGAATTGAACCCCTGGCCAGAAGGCTTTGAAGACCAATGCCTTTTAGCTGCTAAGCCATCTCTCCTGCCCCTCCCCATATTTTTTTGTATGCCATATTTGATTCTTATCCTCTCTTCTCTGTTTTACAATATACATTCTTAAGAAATCTCCTTCGTAGCTTACAGGGGGAAACTACTAATTAGGAATTTAAGGGTTTTAAGTAATAGATGTATTTCTTTTTAAAGGATAGCTGCTAAAAAACAACTTGAGACAGGGCGTGATAACCCTAAAAAAGAGGCTGATGGAACCATTAAAAGATGGACTATGGTTTGCAGTAGAGACCCAAGGATATTTTAGATATACCAGGACTGTACAAAGGCTACCGTAGAGCACTGTTAGTTTGGGATAAAAACTTCCCCTGACTAGAGCCGGGCGTGGTGGTGCATGCCTTTAATCCCAGCACTCGGGAGGCAGAGGTAGGAGGATCACCATGAGTTTGAGGCCCCCTGAAACTACATAGTGAAATCCAGGTCTGCCTGAGCTCGAGTGAGACCCTACCTTGAAGTTTTCCCTGGCTACTCAGCCCAGCTGGAGGAGCAGAATTAAAAAGTACAAAAGCTTTCAGTCACTGGTTATGATATTGGATTTAAATTACAAATGTAAGCCGGGTGTGGTGGCGCACACTTTTAATCCCAGCACTCGGGAGGCAGAGGTAGGAGGATCACCATGAGTTTGAGGCCCCCTGAAACTACATAGTGAAATCCAGGTCTGCCTGAGCTCGAGTGAGACCCTACCTTGAAGTTTTCCCTGGCTACTCAGCCCAGCTGGAGGAGCAGAATTAAAAAGTACAAAAGCTTTCAGTCACTGGTTATGATATTGGATTTAAATTACAAATGTAAGCCGGGTGTGGTGGCGCACACTTTTAATCCCAGCACTCGGGAGGCAAAGGTAGGAGGATCGCTGTGAGTTCAAGGCCACCCTGAGACTACAGAGTTAATTCCAGGTCAGCCAGGACCAGAGTGAGACCCTACCTTGAAAAACCAAAAAATAAAAAATAAAAATAAATTACAAATGTTCCATTCTCTCTTTGTTATGCCTTATAACAATTAAAAAATATTTAATCTGGGGATGGAGAGATGGCTTAGCAGTTAAGCCTGTGAAGCCTAAGGACCCCCGGTTGGAGGCTCGACTCCCCAAGACCCACAGTAGCCAGATGCACAAGGGGGCACATGCATCTGGAGTTTTTTTGCAGGGGCTGGAGGCCCTGGCGCACCCACTCTAACTCTCTCTCTGTATCTGCCTCTTTCTCTCTCTCTCTCTCTGTTGCTCTCAAATAAATAAATAAAAATAACAAAAAAAAATTTACTCTGTGCCTTTATATGTTAAAAATATGTAACCTGGGGCTGGAGAGATGGCATAGCGGTTAAGCACTTGCCTGTGAAGCCTAAGGACCCCGGTTCGAGGCTTGATTCCCCAGGACCCACGTTAGCCAGATGCACAAGGGGGCGCACGCATCTGGAGTTCGTTTGCAGCGGCTGGAAGCCCTGGCACGCCCATTCTCTCTCTAGCTCTCTATCTGCCTCTTTCTCTCTCTGTCACTCTCAAATAAATCAATAAAAATCTTTAAAAAAAAATATGTAACCTGTTTGATTTTGCAAGACTCAAAGCTAAGAGACAGTGTTTTTAAAATATTTTATTTATTTATTTGAAAGAGACAGACAGATAAAAAGGCAGAGAGAGAGAGAAACAAGAGAGAGATTGGGTGCACCAGGGCCTCTAGCCACGTAAACAAACTCCAGACACATGTGCCACCTTGTGCATCTGGCTTATGAGGGTGCTGGGGAATTGAACCTGGGTTTTTAGGCTTTGCAGGCAAGTGACTTAATTGTTAAGCCATCTCTCCTGCCCTGAGATAGTCTTAAATCTCAGATGAGACTTGGGACTTTGGAACCATCGGTTAAAAACTATAAAACCTTTAAAGTTAAACTAAATACAATTTACAATATAAGATAGTTATAAATCTGTTGGGGGCCAGGGACAAAATGTGGTAGTTTAAATAGATGTCCCCTAATAGATTCAGGAGTTTTATTCAAGCTTCTTAGATTTCCAGCTACCTGGCTGGAAAAGGTGTCTCTGGGTGGGCCCTAGGGTCCAGCCCTAAGATGTGGGGCAGATCAAAATTCCAGTGTAAAGATACACAAAGTATCTGAGTTCTGCCTGGGATTCCTAGAGAGTGCTTACTTATGGTGCTGGTGCTGGCTTTTCTCTCTGTGTGGATCTGTAAAATGGGGCTAGCTTCGCCTGCATTTTAGAACTTCTCCTAGATCTGTAATCTTCAACAGATACCTTCCTCCCATAAATTGTGTCTGGTCTAGAGGTTCATCCCAATTATGTAAAGCTGACTACAACAGCTACTGATAATGCTGTATAAGGAGAATTTAATATACATTATAAAAATAAAACCTTGGGGCTTAGTGATTAGGTGTTTGCCTGCAAAGCCGAAGGATCTTGGTTCGATTCTCCAGGGCCCAAATAATCCAGATACACAAGGGGGCACATGCATCTAGAGTTCGTTTGCAGTGGCTGAAGGCCTTGGCACACCCATTCTCTCTCTCTGCCTCTTTCTTTCTCTCAAATAAATAAATAAAATGTAGTAATAAAAATAAAACCTTGGGACTGGGGAACTGGCTCAGAGTTTAAAGGTGCTTGCTTGCAAAGCCTGATGACCCAGGTTCAATTTCCCAGTACCCACTTAAAGTCAGATACACAGTAGCACACACATCTGGAGTTTATTTGCAGTAGCAAGAGGTCCTGGAGCACTCATACTGTATCTCGCTCCTTATAACTAAAAATAATTTTTTTCTACTTACTTTCTATTAATACCAAGAGGTTGCTTTTATGATTTGTTTTTGCTGTGAAAATATGAAGAAGCACTATCATTAGTTACTCATAAATAAATTTTTTTGTGTGTTTCTTTATGCTGGGGTTGAACCTAGGGATTTGAACATTTCAAACATGTAGTCTACAGTTGAGACCCCCCCCCCCCCGCATTATATTACTGTTCTTTCAGGGAATAGATTATAGTTCAGAGAATTCAGTAGTCCTTGGAGGGTAGTCAAAAGCCACTGAAAGTGTCCATTTCCTTTTAGTTTTTACTGATTGCCTACATATCGCCCATACATTCTCCCGATGCATGCTTTCTCATAGTAATGAAACAGTAGGTTTCATTTACCACAGTTCACCGCACTGCATGCTTTCTGCTGCCTGTTTTGTGATCTCCCACCCCATCTATTGTACACCAAACTTCTAGTTGCTCAAATTTGTTAAAGTACAGTGATGAATCTGTAAAGGCCACCACAAATTTATACAGGATTTTTTTTCCTGCTGATTTTCAAAATGAAGGACATCTAAGACTTTAGGAATCTTTGTTGCTTGATTTTTTTTATTATTATTTTATTCACACACATGTGTGTAGGAAGGTGTGTATGGGTTATAAGAGTGCTGGGAAATTGAACCCAGGCTGGCACATTTTGCAAGCAAGTGCCTTTAACTGCTGAATCATTTCTCCAGCCCCTATTTGTTTTATAGAAAAATCCAATGGTATACTTTGCACAGGGCTCTGGCTAAGAAAATTTGGCAGTCCTTATGGTTGATCTAGAACAGATTGAACGTTGATATCCCTCAGTTAATGCTATCTTTAAACCACCCTTGAACCTAAGAAGCATGAAGTAGTAATTTATTGGGAGACTGTTTTTTTGGGTTGTTGTTGTTTGGTTGGTTGTTTTCTTGAGGTCGGGTGTTGCTCTAGCCCAGGCTGACCTTGAACTATGTAGTCTCAGGGTGGCATTGAACTCCTTGGTGATCCTCTTATCTCTGCCAACCAAGTGCTAGGATTAAAGAAGTGTGTTACCACACACAGCTAGTTTTGTTTTGTTTTGCTGGGTTTGGTATTTTGGTGGTGCTGGGGATGGTTCAAACCCAGGGTCTTGTATGTGCTATGCAAATGTATAGTTCTACCACTGAGCTACAAGCCTCTTCATATGATATAGTAGAAAGACTGGCTTCATGGGTTCATAGGAAAATAAGACTTGTATTTTATTGGAATTTAAAAATATATATATTTATTTGAGAGGGGATAAGCCTTGTATCTTGCTGGGTTTTTAAAAATATTGTACATATTTGTTTATTTGAGAGGAGAAAGAGAGAGAGAATGAACACATCAGGACCAGTGAACTCCAGACACATGAGCCACTTTGTGCATCTGGCTTATGTGGGTACTGGGGAATTGAACCTGAGTCCTTTGGCTTTGCTGGCAAGCACCTTAACTGCTAAGCTATTTCTCCTGCCCTTATTGGGATTTTTAAAGCTATGATCGCTATTAGTTTTGTTATCCACTCAAACTACATTGCTTGCTTTTGCAGTAAGTCATTTTATTAAACAATACCTATTCACATATTCAATAAATGCTTGAGTGCTTACTGTATGTCAGGTAGTAATTTGTGTGCTTAGTATGTTTTGAAACGAAAATCTGTACCCCTTCCTAGACTATTTTCTGATTGTACATGTGTTGGGAGTTGTGGGAGGGGACATATTAAACTATTAAGTACACAAAAGGAAATTATTGAGCCAAGCATGATGTTATGTGCCTGTAATTCCTGCACTTGGAAGATAGAGGCAGAGGAGGATCAGGAGTTCAAGGTTATCTTCAGCTACATAGCAAGTTGGAGACCAGCCTGGTTTACACTACACCCTGTCTCAAAACAAAACAAAAATAGTACTTTTTTTTTTAGCTTGAGTCTTACTATATAGTTAAGACTGTCTTTGAACTTGCTATGTGTCCCAAGCTGTCCTTGAACTCAAAATCCTCCTGCCTCAGCCTCCTGAGGTGGCAGGCATGTACCACCAGGCCCAGCTTCAAAGTAGATTTGAAGATAATAAGTATTATGGAAACATTCAAGTAAAGTAGGTCAAGGTTGGAGAGGAAGGCTGCAATTTAAAACATGGAGATCAAGGTAGGCCTCAATTGAGAAGACAGTATTTGAGTAAAAACTTTAGGAGATTAAAAAAAATTTCACCTAAAGCCAACTAGTTCAAAGGTTTTGTGTCAGGAATGTGCCTTGCTTATTTAAGAAATAGCAAGAGGCCCGAGCTGCTGGAGTAACTCAAAAAATAAAGGTGAGTAGTAGGAGGTGAGATTTAAGGGAGGTGGGGTACGGCCAAAGGCCACTGTAAGGACTTTGGCATCTGCTTTAAAGGGAATGCTTTCTTCCTGGTTAGGAATTGAGCAGCCAGAACTTTTATTTATTTTCTTTTTTTTTTTTTTTTTTCGAGGTAGGGTCTCACTCTAGCCCAGGCTGGCTTGGAATTCACTCTGTAGTCCCAGGCTGGCCTTTTAAAGGTGTGTGCCACCATGTCTGGCTTCTCACACCTTTTTTTTTTTAAGAAAAGAACTTGGGTTTTATATACACACACATACACACACACACTTACTTGAGAGAAAGAGGCAGAGAGAGACAGAATGTGAATATCAGGGCCTCTAGCATGTGCATCTGGCTTTATGTGGCTATGGGGAATTGAATTCAGGTTCTTAGACTTTGCAGGCAAGTGCCTTAACCACTGAGCCATCATCTGTCCTGCCCTGCCTTTCACATCTTTTTTTTTTTGGTTTTCCTCAGTATACAACTAAACAGCATTTCTACATTGTAGTTGGTCATGTAATTGAGTTCCAGCTAGCTTAATGTGAACACACATGATGTGTACCAACCTGGGTCTGGCACATACAAATATCCTCCATCCTGTTTTCTTCTCCTTTTGGCTGGGTGGAACCGAGGTGGTCACTATGATACTTGCAAGCCATGTATTATGAATGCTGGAGTGCCAGCTTCGTATGCTTTTGAATGAAAGTGGAAGTAAGGACCACACTGCTAATGTTTAGCTGCCTAGTACTGTTGAAAAATTAAGAAATAAACCTTGTTGCACTTTAGTCCTTATGCTTTTTGGAGCAGTTAGCCAGCCCTCAGTTTGGGCATGTAGATGGTACTTAAAACTGAAGCTGCTGTTTGATCATCAGTGAAATGAGTATAGAAAGGAAAGAAGAGACTCAAGGTTGGAGAAAAGAGAGAGACCCTGAGAAAGTGCAACCAGTGAGTTTGGGTATCACAAGAAGTAAGTTTTTATTTATTGTTTTGGTTTTTCGAGGTAAGGTCTTGCTGTAGCCCAGACTGACTTGGAATTCACTATGTAGTCTCAGGATGGTCTCAAACTCAGGGTGATTCTCCTACGTTTGCCTCCTGACTGCTGAGATTAAAGTCGTGTACCACCATGCCAGGCTCTGAAAGTTTTTTTCTTGTTTGGTTTTTGCGAGGTAGGGTTTCACTGTAGCCCCAGGCTGACCTGTAATTCACTGTGTAATCTCATGGTGATCCTCCTACCTCTGCCTTCCGAGTGCTGGAATGAAAGGCATATGCCACCATGCCTGGCTTTGAAAGTTATTTTTTTAATATTTATTTATTGTGACTGACAGAGAAAGAGGCAGAGAGAGAATGGGTACACCAGGGCCTCCAGCCATTGCAAACGAACTCCATATGCATGTGCCACCTATGCATCTGGTTTACGTGGGTCCTGGGGCATTGAGCCTTGAAGAGTCTCAAACCAGGGTTCTTAGCCTTCACAGGCAAGCACTTAACTGCTAAGCCATCTCCCCAGCCCGAAAGGTTTTTGTTTTGTTTTTTGTTTTTCCGAGGTAGGGTCTCACTCTAGCTCAGGCTGACCTGGAATTCACTATGGAATCTCAGGGTGGCCTCGAACTCACGGTGATCCTCCTACCTCTGCCTCCCGAGTGCTGGGATTAAAGGTGTGCACCACCACGCCTGGCCTGAAAGGTTTTTTTTTTTTTAATTAAATATTTTGTTTATTTGAGAGAAAGAGAATGAATATGGGTGTGCCAGGGCCTCTAGCCACTGCAAACAAACTCCAGATACATGTGCCACCTTGTGTATCTGGCTTTATGTGAGTCCTGGGGAATCGAACCTGGGTCTTTTGGCTTTGCTGACAAGTGCCTTAAACCCTAAGCCTTCTCTCCAGCCCTATATTTGGAAACTTTTTAATAGCAAGTAGTCAGTTATATAAAATGCTGCTGCTAGGCCAGTTAAAATGGAAATTAAGAATTTGTCGAGCTGGGCGTGGTGGCGCACACCTTTAATCCCAGCACTCGGGAGGCAGAGGTAGGAAGATCTCCGAGAATTCAAGGCCACCCTGAGACTCCATAGTGAATTCCAGGTCAGCCTGAGCCAGATTGAGACCCTGCCTCGAAAAACCAAAAAAAAAAAAAAAAAAAAGAATTTGTCATTGGCCAGGCATGGTGGCGCACACCTTTAATCCCAGCACTGGGGAGATAAAGGTAGGAGGATTGCCGTGAGTTCGAGGCCACCCTGAGACTCCATATTGAGTTCCAGGTCAGCCTGGGCTAGACTGAGACCCTACCTTGAAAAACCAAAAGAAAAAAAAAAAAAAAAAGGTTTTTGTCATGAAGTTTACAAAGTGGGGCACAGATGATATACAAGAATAAAGCATTGAGGTGAAGTCCTGAGAGAATTACAGTAATTTTTCATTAGTTTAGTGGTAGTGTACTTGCCTTCTGTGTGCGAAGCCCTGAGTTCAATCCCTAGCACCTCACAAACCAGACATAGTGGTGCATGTGTGTAATCTCAGGCACTGGCAAGTGCTTTGGAAGTAATTCACTTCAAAGAGAAAGAAATGAAAGTTGTGCTTTGGCTTGAATGTGGTTTGTCTACTACAGGTTCGTGTACTTGTTCTGAGCATGGTGGTGGTGAGGGAATAGAAGCAGGGTCAGGCCCTGGCAGGGGCTGTAGTTCAGTGGTAGAGCACTTAGCTCGCGTATGTAAGGTCCTGGCCTCAGTCTCTAGGATGAGAAAAGGTACAGTGCCAATGGGAAGATGGGGCCTAGTGTGAGGTAATTAGGCCATGGGAGCTCCACCCTCAGACACTATCTTAAGATTGTGGGTTGTAAAACAAGGTCACCCCATGCCTTGGCCCTTTCTACATGTGGCCTGTTTCCTTCAGTTTGCATGTTGTGATAGCCAGAGGCCCTTGCCAGTATTCTGGGACCATACTGTTTAAATGCTTGAGCCACTATAATTGTGAGTCAAATAGCCCTTTTTACTTTGTAAGTTACCTGCCTACAGTGTTTTGTTATACCAATACAAAATGGACTAAGAGAATGAAACGTTATCCTCTAAAGGAAAATAGAGAAATGGGCCATGACAAGTGAGGGAAACAGCATCAATAAATTTTTTTGAGACAAAAAGTAATTGTTATAGAACCTAGACTGACCTCAAATATGAAATCCTTCAGCCTTATCCTCCCAAGTGCTGGCATCATAGGTATGCACTTCTATGCCTGGCTCAGGAAGTTTTTTTTCTTTAGAGAGAGAGAGAGAATGGGTGCACCAGGGCCTCCAACCACTGCAAACGAAGTCCAGATGCATGCACCCCCTTGTGCATCTGTCTAACGTGGGTCCTGGGGAATTGAGCCTCAAACTGGAGTTCTTAGGCTTCACAGGCAAGCGCCCAACCGCTAAGCCATCTCTCCAGCCCTCAGGAAGTTTTTTATTGATGAGAAACAAGGTCGTGAGATGCTAGAAACAAAACTGATTTCAGGAGTCATCACTGCAGCAGTGTTTCTGAAGAGGCAGGGGAGAAGGACTGGCTTTCAATAGGGTACTTGAGAGTAACAGTGACAACCATAGAGTCAGAGATAAGAAACATGTGATTGTTGGAGTTAACACATGGTCTCTGAGTTTTTTCAGTTGTTTTCAGTGAAGGTGTTGTCATCCAAGAGTAGGGATATAATATGTTTACTTTTATTTTAGTTATTATTATTTTTTTTTTAGGTTTTATTGTGGTAGGGTCTCACTGTAGCCTAGGCTGACCTGGAACTCACTCTGTAGTCCCAGGGTGACCTTGAATTCCAGCGATCCTCCAACTTCTGTCTTCTGAGTGCTGGGATTAAAGATGTGCACCACCACACCAGGCTTGGGTTTATGATGTTTTAAGAAAAGACATGTGCCTGAGCTGCCAGCCAGGCAAGACTAAGGGGTCATGGATATATCAAAGCCCAGCAGCATGTGGGCATGGATGGACTAGAGTCAAATAGTAAAATTGATGAGCAGCAGTAACTTGTGAGGGGACTGGACAACATTGGGTTCTGACTTCTTGATCCTTATAAAATTGAGTCATGTGTGAGTTTATTTACTTTTAAAATGGTTTACAGTGGTATTTACTGATACTTAAGTAACTGAATTAAAAAAAAAAAAACTAAAGCACAAAGTTGTTACAAAGTTGTTGAGATGGTTCAGTTAAAAGGTGCTTGGTTGCAAAGCCTGCTGGCCCAGGTTCTATTCCCCAGCATAAAGCCAGACAGAAAGTGATGAAGGGCCTGGCATTCATTTGCAGCGGTGAGAGACCCTGATACACACATGAATATGTGCATACACACAGGTAAATAAATAAAAACATGTTTTAAAATGAAGAAAGCTTTATAACTGTGTGTCATCTTTGCTCAGGGCTGTGCTAATCTTCTTGAATCATTTCAGTTTTAGTGTGTGTACCGAAGTGTGCACACTGAGTTCTTTCTCAGTTTTCTTAGTTCAAGTTACCATGCATTTGGGATGTAGGAGTTTTCTTCTCTCAAGTTCAGTCTGTAGCCATATTTTTCTGAATTGTGTTGATTTATGTAGCACTAAGGCTTTATCCTGTAAAGTTAGAAGTTCTTTTCTCCTTTAGAACTGAAAAATTGGGTGGGTGAGGTTATGTCAAGGATTGCCTGACAGCTAGCTCATGGGCCAATCTTATTTTATATGGGCAGGAATGCAGTTTCTGCTTAAACCAGAGCAGTTGTAATTCATGAATTGTACTTTGTGGGCTAACTCCACAATGCACGACCCATATACATCAACAAGGAGGGGGTAGGTCACGGATGAGCCTAATAGTGGTCCCAAACTGCCTGTATTTGCTGAATAGAAAACTAATTAAAAAATTAAAAAAAAAAAGATTTTATTTGGAGGGGGGTCATGTTGTAAAAGATTCCCCCTCCCACTTTTGTGCTGCTAGGATCAAACTTGTATGTGCCAAGCATATGATGTGCTGCTGAACAATGCCTCATTCCCAGAGATAGTGCTCGCCACTGAGGCAGTGCACAGTGATGCTCCAAGTTGGAGGCTGACGAATAGTACGAATTGTAGCTCAGACATGGAAGGTCTCTGTGGGGCTGGGAAGAACTGGCCAGACAGAAGGAAGTACGGAGGGTGTAATGGACAGAACTTACACAGAATTGGAGTTGGAAATACAAATGGTGTAGTTTTGGTTAAGGAATAGAATAGTTACATGATATAAATATGATTAAATTGGATGGCACTGGGACTATGGAAAAGAATGATAATCCCCCCAGAAGTGCTTTTCTATACAGTGACATCCATAGAGGTGTTTTGGTGGTTTTAAAAAAAAGTAAAGAAAGGAGACACTAGTAGCAGTTAATGAGCAGGAACTTGAGAGGCTAGCCATCCAGCAACATTCAGGACAGCCCGCACATCTAAGAATTGTTCCACATAACCACGTGACTGAATAACTTGCTCAATTTGATGGTGTAGACAGAAAGGGTGATCAAAATGATTTGAGCTTAAAAATTAACTCTTTTATGTATAAAGCATTTGTAATCCATACCAAATGTTTTAGGAATTCAGTTACCACATATGTTGTTCTTTGCCATTCTTAAGCCTGATTTAGTGGTACATAACTGTAGTAATCCCACCACTTGGGGATACAGAGGCAGGGACATCATGAGTTTAAAAGCAGCCTAGGTGACATACATGATATATCTCAGGCCATCCTGGGTTACACAATTCCCTGCCTCCAAAACAAGAAGCAAACAGTTCTTTACACTGTAGAATATCACGTACACAACGGCAGCACCGCAACCCTATTTGTGCCTGAAGTACTCTTCAATCTGGAGAAGTAACTATCACAGTCAAAGTGACTGTGTGCAGTAAGGTACAAGCAGCTCTCATGTAATTGCCTTTGTATTTTGAAATTTATAATAAACTTATTATAATAATTTAATTGCTAGTAGAATTAGTATTACTGGATAGTATTGACTTTAAAAAATGTACCTGGTTAGACTATCTCTGAATTTCACTTAGGATTTACAAGGAGCACTGCAAAATAGTTGTTATAAAAGGGGAAATTGACTTCTGTTTCCAGTAATGGTAGACTGGGCTTTCTGTTGTTTTTTTTTTTTTTGAGACATGGTGTTATGTAACCTAGGCTGGTTCATTATGTAGCTATGTAGCTTGAACTCATGTTCCTCCTGCCTTCATCTCCCAAGTGGTAGGATACATGATCTACCAATCAGTTGGAAATTTTTTGAAATACGTTATTTTTATTTATTTAATTATTTGACAGGAAAAGAGGGAGAGAGAGAATGGACGCACCAGGGCTTCTAGCCACTGCAATTGAGCTCCAGATGCTTGCGCCCCCTTGTGCATCTGGCTAATATGGGTCCTGGGGAATCAAACTTGGGTCCTTTGGCTTTGCAGGCAAATGCCTTAACCACTAGGCCATCCCTCCAGCCTGGAAATTTTTTTTAAGAAAAAAATTTCAAAAAAGAAACACCTTGGAGGAATAAGATCTTAAAAGTTTGATAGTGAAGGACTGCTAAGCCTGAGTCTGCAGAAAAAAGAGCAAGAACCAAGTAAGAGAATGAAGTGGCTTGTGTCCTAAGGGCAACTGCCATTGTGCATGTTTGGGCTTTTTGATGGAGTGGACTGCATGGCTTAAAGAGGACAAAAGTCAGTACCTAAAGTTCATCTAAAGTGAGAGTCACAAATAACATAATTTTAAAGAAGTCCTGAGGAGGTCATCTGTAGGTTGGTTGCCTGTGAAACAAATTTTCTGCCCATTCCTGTATCACAAAAATAGGAGATCATAGGGAAGGTTGACCAGAGCAGAAGATGAAACAGAAAAGTAAGAAAAACAAGTCTTTGAAATCATGACCACTGTTTATCTTTCATACTGACTGGCAAGGCAGGTTTTTGTCTGTGTGGTTCAGGGAGCCTCAAGCCATTTACCAGTGTTTTAGACTGATAGTACATCTAAGGCCTGGCAGAAGGAAAGGCAGATCATCTTTGGAGAGGAAGATCTTCCCTTGACAAAGAATTGCTACCAATATTTTTTCAGATCCTAAACACTATATTATCACAAATAACCAGGCATGGTAAAAAAATAAACAAAATTAATATAGTACATGTTAGATATGTGTAGAATTCTTAGAGCAGTATAGTTTAAGAATTGTATAATTTTTCTCACCTCAAAGTATTTTTTAAAAGAAAAAATCCAATAACCAAGCATGCATTCAAATGGCAGAATAAATAAGAGCACAGACCAGAAATAGATCCATAATATTCTCTGATATTGCAGATATCACATGTATTTAAAGCAAAATGGTTTATTTACAAAATTGAGGGTCTGGGAGATAGCTCAGTGGAGGAAGTGCTTACTGCTCAAGCTGGAGCACTTAAGCTCCCTTTCCAGATGCCATGCACGTAGGCACGTAGTCCCAGCACGTACGGTGATGCTGAGTGAGAGGTAGGAGGAGGAGACTGGAACATTTAGTGAACCTTTGTGTCAATAAGGGGCAGCAAAGAGAAGCAACAGAGTGAGAATCCAGAGAGGGAAATCCTGCTCAAAATGAGGTGGAAAGATGAGGACTAACCCAGAAGTTGTCTTTTGGTCTTCATGTGCATGTGCACACACACACAGGTGGGAAGAAGAGACCATAGAAAGTTAAAGTTATTACTTCATAAATTCAAAGGAAAACATTCCAGAAACGAAAACTATGGTTTATCAAATACATGAAAAGTATAACAGATTATATTTACTTGAAGAAAGAATTGGTTACCTAAAATATAAGGCAGAAGAAATTTATAAACAAAGACTGAGGAGAGTTTGGGAAACAAGGACAAAGCGAGATCTAACGTATTTAGATCAGCACTCTGGAAAGGGGAGTGGGAATAGTGCAAAGAGGAGAGACTAGTGCAGAGTTAATATCAGAAGAGAGATTTCTGGCTGAAAATTTTCTGCATCCTTTGCTGTACGTGGTAACTCACCTTTAGTCCCAGCACTCAGGAGGCAGAGGTAGAGGGTTGCCGTGTGTTCAAGGCCACCATGAGACTGCATAAGTGACTTCCAGGTCAGCCTGGGCTAGAGTGAAACCCTACCTCAGAAAAAAAAAAATTCTTCATCTTACCAGAGACCAGTTGGTAGCTTTAAGGAATGTGTGTGTGCAAATGCTTCTGTCCTGTGTTGCATACCATGTCCTCCTTTGTCACTATTCTACGGCTATTTCCTTCCCTGAGGCAGAGTCTGTCACTGAACCTGGAGCTCCCTGTTGCTCCATATAGACTGGCTGGTCAGGGAGCCTCAGCTACCTGTCTCCTCCGCCCTCAGTGCTCTCAGTGTGATTCAGCTAAGGTCCTCAGGCTTGTGCAGCAAGTGCTCTTACCCACTGAACAATTTCCCCAGCCCCAGTGCACTTAATTTTTAACAGTGTTAGTAATGAAGTGGGTACCCAGAGAAGTCACAGTGAAACCACGTAAACCCAAATCCAAAAGGTCTAAAAGCAGGCATGGACAGGGGAAAGCTGTCTTTTGACAGAACAGCTGTGGACAAGTAGTTGCCAATGGAGAATTCTGTACTGTGGAAAAGTATCCTTCAGAAGTGAATAAAATAAAAATTTAGTTCAACATACTCTTTGAACAGAAATTATGACTGCAAGTCAGGTGCAGGTGGAGTAAAGAGCAGAGAGAGGCAAGCACAAGGATGCACCAAAACACACATTGTGTAAACCACCACCAAGGCTTTAGCTCAAGAAGACAAGGGAGGCAGCTTCCTAAGACCCTTATTTTGGAGAAAGATAAAAAGGCTTGTTCACTGTAACTTTCTGGTGCAAGGTGCAGGGAATATCTTGACCTTGAGTAAAACAAGAAAGGCGCGTGCGCGCACACACACACACACAGACACACACACAAACATATAAGAGATTAGAGAAAAAAACACCCATAAAAGATTAGAGAAATAGCAAAGTATTTGCCTGGCATATGTGAGGCCCTGAGTTCAGTCCCAGCATCAGAAAAAGAATGAAAAGGAAGCAAAGAGATGAGAAGATGAAGGGAAAGGAAAGAAGGGGGAGGAGAAGAGAGAGAGAAGAGGGGAGAAAGGGTTAGGAGTTACTTTTTCTTTGGCTTTTCGAGGTAGGGTCTCACTCTAGCCCAAGCTGACCTGGAAAGTCTCAGGGGGGCCTCGAACTCATGGTGATCCTCTACCTCTGCCTCCTGAGTGCTGGGACTAAAGGTGTGTGCCACCACGCCTGGCTAGGAGTTACTTCTTAATATGAGGAAGGTCAGAGTGTCAAACAGAACCTGGTCTCAGCTCTCACATAGTACCAAATTTCTTCTGTAGCATCTGTAATAAATGATTAAGCACTCAATTGAATATCCTTAATAAAAGTCAATTTGTTCCTTTGTTGAATGTGTCCCCCCACCCCCCAGGTAGGGTTTCACTATAGCCCAGACTGACCTGGAATTCACTATGTAGTCTCAAGGTAGCCTTGAACTCACGGTGATCCTCCTACCTCTGCCTCCCAAGTGCTGGGATTAAAGGTGTATGCCACCATACCCAGCTTGAATGGTTTTGTTAATAAAAACACCTCAATATAGAGCATACATATACTTTAATTTCTGTGTATAGGTTTGCCTCGCATTTTGTATTCATTATTTACAGACAGGCACACATGTATGCCTTTTTTTTTCCAGCTCAGATTTTTTTTTTTAATTTCTTCACATTACATGTACACCTTTAAATGTTCTTTAACACTGGTTACCTGCTGTTTGCCTTAGTATATCCAGGCAATCCCAACCCAAACTGGAAATCCTACCATTTTGTATTTTTAATAGCTGGGTTGGGGATTGAACTGAAGGTATCACATGCGCCGGGAAAGTGCTTTACGACCCAGCTGCCTCCCTGGTCCTACTACTGTTCTGAGCTTTTGTTTTTCCTTCTGATCACTTACTGCCTACTCTTCCTGAGTACTTGTTTGAACCTCAGTGTTAAGTCGGCACCTTGTATTCCTTTTCAGTCATCTGTTAACCTCAGGCTACCTTGTGACCTATAGTGTCAGTACTAAATTTCCAGGTGTCCCTTGGGCATCTTTACCTGAGTTTCTCACTGGCATCACAAAGTCAGCAAGGCTGAAAATTAAACCGAATTGGTTACTATTTATTTATTTTAGTTTTTCAAGGTAGGGTCTCACTGTAGCCCAGGCTCACCTGGAATTCACTATGTAGCCTCAGGATGGCCTCAAACTCATGGTGGTCTTCCTAGTACAGTGCCACCACGCCCAGCTCTCTTTTAACTGAATTACATCTGTTATTTTTCTTGTGAATGCCCATACTATAATTTATGCTGAAAACTCCAGAGCATCTCTGTTATTCCCTTTTTTGTTTTTTTTTCCGTGTAGTAAGCTCCCATATCTTACCATCTGTATTAATGTCTTCTATCGCTTTATTCTCCTCTATTACTTTAAGCTCTGGTCATTTCTTTCCAAGACCTTTTTTATTTGTATCTTGTCTTTAATTCTACTTTTTTGAAGTAGGGTTTTATTCTAGTCCAGGCTTATTTCTATTTTTAATTCATTGCACCTACTGTTAAGCAAATCTTAAGTATGTAAAACATAGCTCTGGTCATATAAAAATAATTTAGTAACACCTTATTGCTTACAAATTAAATAAAATTTGTACACTTTCACATTCAGCACCCTCTTGATCTAATAATTGGAGCTCTATCTCCTCCTTTTCTTTCCCTCTGTTTTATTGCAGGGACAAACGTAATAACTTCAAAGAGTTGAACGTACTGAGCTCTCCTGTGCTTGATTTCCTTTGTCCACTCTGATTTTCCTGAGACACTGAAGTCTCTCTCCTTCTATTTCTGCTGTCTGTCCTCTTCTTTGTGAAGCCTTTTGTAGTGTGCTAACGGAGTAGAAAGGATTGGTTGTGTTTTAAGACAGTAGAATTTATTTGAGCCTCTTTTTCCAACTTGAAAGGTGATGGCAGCACTGCCTCTCAGAAGCCAGTATATCTGTTGATATGACACTGACTGCATGGTCCCCAAAGACTATCACTAGAGCACCCCTCATACCAAGAACACCATGGGACCCTACTTTGAGGCTTTTAATAAAGTCATATATTAAAAGAATGTGTGAGCCAGGCGTGGTGGCGCATGCCTTTAATCCCAGCACTTGGGAGGCAGAGGTAGGAAGATCACTGTGAGTTCGATGCCACCCTGAGAATACAGAGTGAATTCCAGGTATCCTGGGCTAGAGAACCTATCTTGAAAAACCAAAAAAAAAAAAAAAAAAAAAGCGTGATACATACCTAAGAGCTTAGCATTCTGTTCCCAACCCCAGAGGGCACTCTATTGCATGGCATTTTCCCTTGTAAGAGTTTGTATTGTCTACAGTCGTTACCTTTAGTCCTCTAATATCCTTTGTACTGGGTTTTGTTCTAGGTTCTGGTTATAGAAGTTAATGAGAGACTCTATTTTCAAAGAGTTTACGTCCTACTGATAGAAGCAAACAAATCAAGAATTCAGGATAGTGTACTGAGATAAAAGTATGCCAGGTACAGAGTAGTCACAGAAGAGAGGCGCATTATTCAAAGTGGGTATAAAAGGGGGAGGCAGAGAGATTTCTTAGAAAAGGAGATCTTCTTCTTGTTTCTTTTCTTAAAAGTAGGGTCTTGGGCTGGAGAGATGGCTTAGCGGTTAAGCGCTTGCCCGTGAAGCCTAAGGACCCCGGTTCGAGGCTCGGTTCCCCAGGTCCCACGTTAGCCAGATGCACAAGGGGGCGCACGCGTCTGGAGTTCGTTTGCAGAGGCTGGAAGCCCTGGCGCGCCCATTCTCTCTCTCTCCCTCTACCTGTCTTTCTCTCTGTGTCTGTCGCTCTCAAATAAATAAATAAAAAATTAAAAAAAAAAAAAAGTAGGGTCTTACTCTAGCTCAGGCTGACCAGGAATTCACTGTGTATTCTCAGGGTGGCCTCGAACTCATGGCAATTCTCCTACCTCTGCCTCCTGAGTGTTGGGATTAAAGATGTGCGCCACCACACCCAGCTTTTCCCTTCATTTTTATTTTTATTTATTTTTATTTTTTTGGTTTTTTGAGGTAGGGTCTCACTATAGCCCAGGCTGACCTGGAATTCACTATGTAGTCTCATGGTGGCCTCAGACTCATGGTGAATCTCCTACCTCTGCCTTCCGAGTGCTGGGATTAAAGGCGTGTGCCACCACACCTGGTTTACAGTGATTTTTTTTTAAGCTTTAAAAATGAAGAAAAAGCCGGGCATGGTGGCGCACGCCTTTAATCCCAGCACTCGGGAGGCAGAAGTAGGAGGATCTCTGTGAGTTTGAGGCCACCCTGGGCCTAGAGAGTAATTTTCAGGTCAACCTGAGCTAGAGTAAAACCCTGCCTTGAAAAAGAACAATAAAAAAAAAAAAATCATTCTAGGCTTACAGAAAGTTGCAAAAATAGTAGAGATTCCTGTGTACCTTTTCTTTTTTAAAATCTCCTGTAATAGTGATATCTTATGTAATTGTTTTGTAGTATCAAAACCAGGAAATTGACTCTGGTACAATGCTTACCAGATTATAAACCTTTTGGATGTTCACCATTTTCTCTGTTAATTTGCGTCACTGAGACAAATCACTGACAGTTTAAGGGAGGAAAGCTGTCATGGTTTCAGCATGATTTCAGCCCGTCATAGAGCAGGGAAGCCATATAAAGTGGCTCAATCCATGGTGGGTGGCTTGCTTTCATGGTTGGCATACTGGCAGGAGAGAACACAGGCTGCAACCACAGGTAGGTATAATCTTCAAAGGCCCGTCCCTGCTGACCTACTTCTGCCAGCCAGGCCTCATCTCCTATAGGCTCCATAGCCTTTAAAATAGCTGCACAGCCAGGAGTCAGTCCTGTAAAAGAGCCTGTGAGGACATTCACATTCAGTTTATATCATCAGACATCTTATTATAAGTATATTAAAATACCAAAACCAAAAGAATAGCATTGCTATTGCTAATAAAGCTGATATTTTAGTTTTTACCTGTATGTGTGTATGTGTGCTTGCAGTTTGATACCGTGTATAGACTTCATGGAGCCACCCCCACAGTCATGATACAAACTGTTTCATCAGCATAAGGGAATTCTTCATACCTTCTTTCATAGTCACACTTCCTCCCTCAACCTCTACGCCCACAAATCTAGTAAATGAGACATGTAAACTGAATTTTAATTGTTTAAGACAAAGACATTTATAAGGAAGAGTAAATAAATCTTATTTAGTGATATTAAAAAAAATAAAGGGAGTTATATACCATACTAGGATGACTTACAGGACAGTAGAGTAAAAGTTAGTTTTTCTTAAATTGATTTGTTGTAAATCTCTGTAGTAGGTTTTTCTATGAAACTTAACAACCTGGTTCAACAATTTCTGTGAAAGCATAAATGGCAAGAATGGTAATAATAGTATTAAAGAACATAAAGCAAAAAAGAGTTCTATATTTTTTTTCAGTCAACAAAATTTGAATGCCATATACGGAGCACTGCTGGGTTGAGGTTTACCTGGGTAATATGAGATGGCTCCTACCCAAAGCACATACTTAGATTTACTTGTAGCAGTATCCTAGAGTTTAGACTAGGCCACTGAAATATGACGTTTGTGTCAGTCAGGACCAGCAACAAACTTACCACTTCAATTTTATTTATTTATTTATTTTTGTCTTTTAAAGAATATACTATATAGGCTGGAGAGATGGCTTAGCAGTTAAGGCACTTGCCTGCGAAGCCTAAGGACCCAGGTTTGGTTCCCCAGTAGCCACATAAGTCAGATATACAAGGTGGGGCATGCATCCAGAGTTTGTAGTGGCTAGAGGCCCTGGTGCACGTATTCTCTCTGTGTGTATCTGCCTCTTTCTCTTCTCTCAAATGAATAAATAAATAAATAAAATAAAATATTTTTTAAAAGAGCATACTTAGATTGGATAGGTTGTATATTGGTACCATCATTTCCCACCACGCTGTCCCCATTCACTGAGGGTCCTTTTCACTTGGATTGCTGGTATTCCTCATGGGGTTGTGGGTTATGAGTGGTGAAAGTAGCAGTCAGTTGCTGGGGGCTAGGGGGCAATGCCTCTGGATATGCCCTCCCACACTGTGGCTCAGATAGATAGAAAAAGGGCACACCAGGACTCCAACCACTGTAAATGAACTGTAGACACATGTGCCACTTTCTGCATCTCGCTTTACATGGGTACTAGGGAGTCAAACCTGGATCCTTAAGCTTTACAGGCAAGTGCCTTAACTGCTAATCCATCTCTTCAGGCTTAGGAGCTCTTTTTAAGGGCGCATATAGAGCACAATTGGAGTTTTCCTGCATTTTGTTTGTCAGTCTCTATTAGAAAGTAGACTCTGCTTGCTACTCAGTGCCCCTAAGTGAAATGTTAAAACAAAATAAAACTGGATGTCAGTGTAGGTGAGGACCAAGGGTCCTAGCAGGAGAAATGGAAAAGAACGTGGGGGCGAGTTTGGAAGTTAGAACTTTTTGTTCAACCCTTACATTGTTTCGAATTTTGTTTTGGAACAGGGTCTCATGTAGCATTGGCTGGCGTGGAACTCTTTAGATGGGGCTGTCCTGCCCTGCTGCCTCTGCCTCCAAGGTGCTGGGACTACAGGCAGGTACACCCATGCCCAGCTATCGCTTAACCTTTCAAAAATACCAAGACTGTTTTACCAGCATATAGCTGAGAAATGAAATTAGGTAATTCTGATTATTACTTATCTTGAATAGAAAATAAAGGAATAGAGCTGAGTGTGGTGGTGCACGCTTTTAATCCCAGCTCTTGGGAGGCAGAGGTAGGAGGATTGCCATGAGTTTGAGGCCCACCTAGGCTGCAGAGAAAGTTCCAGGTCAACTGGGCTAGAGACCCCACCTCAAGAAAAGAAGAGCAGAGAAGGGAAGGGAAGAAGAAGGAAAGAAAAAGGAAGGGAGGCTTCTAGTGAGAAAAATAAGAGAGGTTAGTTAATTAAAATAAATGTAGTCCAGAGAAGCGGCAAAAGCCTGTATTTTTAGTCCTTTGGAGGTAGACCCAGGAAGATAGTGAGTGTAAGGCCAACCTGGGGGAGTGAGAACTTACGTCAGAAAATAACAAATTCGGTGCAGGGGAGATGGCTCAGCTGTTAAAAGCATTTTCTGTACAAGTACAGGTTCCAGAACCCCATAAAAGCCAAATGCTGTGGTGATTGCTGGCCAGGTATCTTGGCATACACAGCAGCAAACAAGAGAAACCCCGTCTTAAACAAGGTGGGAAGGTGAGGACCGACACCCCAGTATTGTTCTCTGATTTTCACACATACGCTGCAGCAAGCACACACCCATATACACCAAAACGATAGATATAGACAGACACATAGAGACATATAGATGGATACAGACAATAAAAAATAACCAATACAAATACGAAGTGTTCTTTACTGTCAGGGCTAATTAGAATGAAAACAGTGATAGTTTTATATAGATTAGATTGGTAAAAATGATGGCTGACTGTATCAAAGTATGTTGAAGTAGAAACCTTCTTCCTGTACTGGTGGTGGTGGTAAATGGAAGGACCACTTTGGAAAATAGGATTCTTACAGCAAGCAATACTGCTTGGAGGCATTTACTCTATTCCAGTGTCCTTCAAGCTTGAGTGTGCATCAGGATAACCTGGAGAACTCTTTTAAATGACTGGACTTCTGCAGTTTCTGATTTAGTAGGAATGAGGTGGAGACTGATTTTGCATTTCTGAAGTTCCCAGGTGATGCTGATGATAATTTAAGAATCCTACTTTGAGAACCAGCCAGTGCCCTAGAGAAATGAGTGACTATGTAAACTAGGAAGCAAATATATGAGAATGCTGGCAGAAGTATTACTCATACTAGATTCAAAATAGTAAAAAAATTCAAGTGTCCATTAGCAGGAGAATAGATCAATAGTATGCATTTCATTACAGTAAAAACCTAGTTAAAACCTGACTAGAAAGATATACAGACATCTCTTGCACTGGTATACATCAGTGTTACAAATATATTACTCAAATATTAGAAGCAAGTTATAAAAGATTATGGCAAGATGTTTCTTTTTTTAATTTTAGTTTTTTTATTGACAACTTCCATAATTGTAAACAATATCCCATGATAATTCCCTCCCTCCCCCCACTTTCCCCTTTGAAACTCCACTCCATCATCTGCCCTCCCCCTGTCAATCCGTCTCTTTTTTTGTGATGTCATCATCTTTTCCTCCTATTATGATGGCCTTGTGTAGGTAGTGTCAGGCACTGTGAGGTCATGGATATCCAGGCCATTTTGTGTCTGGAGGAGTGTGTTTCAAGGAGTCCTACCCTTCCTTTGGCTCTTACATTCTTTCTGCCACCTTTTCCTCAATGGACCCTGAGCCTTAGAAGGTGTGATAGAGATATTTCAGTGCTGAGCACTCCTCTGTCACTTCTCAGCACCATGGTGCCTTCTGAGTCATTCCAAAGTCACTGCCATCTGAAAAGAAAAGGTACTCTAACCAAAAGTGAGAGTAGCATTATTATGGGTATGAACATTAAGAGAAGTGCTTACTGGGCAGTTTGGTGAGCATAGTATATACATTTAGCCAGACACCAGCAGACATTACACCCCTGGGGCTCATGACTACTTCTGTTGTAGGTTTTCAGTACTAGGGATGTATTCCCTCCTGTGGAGTAGGCCTCCAGTCCAATTAGAGGCCAGTTGGTTTCCCCCATAACAGACATGTCACTGTTTCACCTTTTGGCTCATTTGGCTTGGCAGGCCAAATATAAGGCTTGCAATGTCCATTGTTGAGTATCTTCACTGGAAATTCCTCTCTCTCCCATTGAACTGCATGCCGCATAGCTTTTTTCCAGCTGTCAGTTGGTCTACATTGAGGAGGTTTTTAGCTCAGCTCCAGCAGGATTTCTCAGTGACCTTGCAGTCCAAGCCTGTGGAGTCTTCAGCAGTAGGGTCTTACCATCTATTCCTGGTGGGAAACCAAGGCACTCAACAATGGCCTGTAATGTTTGGGGGGCATCAGGGACCTCCCTGGCCAACAACTCAGGTATCCCATCCCTGGTACTGAAAATTTTCTAGTAATAGTCTATGACTCCTGAGTGTCCAGAAAGTATGTTTCCATATGACTTTTTGCCTGGCTTTAAATTTTTTTTTAATTTATTTGTTTATTTGACAGAGAGAGAGAGAGGGAGAAGGAGAGAGAGAAAGAATGGGTGTGCCCAGGCCTCCAGCCACTGCAAATGAACTCCAGATGCTTGCTCCACCTTGTGCATCTGGTCCTGGGAAATCGAACCTGGGCCCTTTGGCTTTGCAGGCAAGCGCCTTAAACGCTAAACCATCTCTCCAGCCCTCACCTTGCTTTTGTCCTGTTAGATTTTTTTACTCAATCTCTTCCCCTGACCTCACTTAAGCCTTTTCACCCCCATTAATCTGTTCTTCTACTCACATATATACAATACCATCCTATTAAGTCCTCTCTCCTTCCCTTTATATCTCCTTTCTAGCTTACTGGCCTCTGTTATTGAGTTTTATTCCTACTCACACAGAAATCCAATTATTTGTAGCTAGGATCTACATATGAGAGAGAACATGTGACATTTGGCTTTCTGGGCCTGGGTTACCTCTCTTAAGTATAATCCTTTCCAGATCCATCCATTTTCCTGCAGATTTCATAACTTCATTTTTCTTTACCACTGAGTAGAACTCCATTGTGTAAATGTGCCACATCTTCATTATCCACTCATCAGTTGAAGGATATATAGACTGGTTCCATTTCCCAACTATCGTGAATTGAACAGCAATAAACAATAAACATGGTTGAGCAAGTATCTACAAGGTAATGAGACTAGTCCTTAGGATATATGCTTAGGAGTGGTACAGCTGGGTCTTATGGTAGATCTCTTTTTAGCTGTCTCAGGAACTTCCACACTGATTTCCACAATGGCTGGAACAGATTGCTTTCCGATCTACAGTGTAGAAGGATACCTCTTTTTCTGCATCCTTGCCAGCATTTATGGTCATTTGTTTTCATGATGGTAGCCAATCTGACAGGAGTGAGATGGAATCTCAACGTAGTTTTAATCTGCATTTCTCTGATGACTGGGGGTGTAGAACGTTGCTTTAGATGTTTATATGCCATCTGTATTTCTTCTTTTGAGAAAACTCTATTTAGTTCCATAGCCCCCCCCCCTTTTTTTTTTATTTTTTGAGGTAGAGTCTTACTCTGGCTCAGGCTGACCTGGAATTGACTATGTAGTCTCAGGGTGGCCTTGAACTCACACGATCCTCCTACCTTTGCTTCCTGAGTGGTGGGATTAAAGGCATGTGCTACCATGCCCAGCTTCCATAGTCCATTTGAAAAAAATTTTTTTTTCTGATTTTTTAAAAAGATTTGTATTTATTTATTTACTAAAGACAGAGAGAGAGAGAGAGAATGGGCATACCAGGGCCTCTAGCCACTGCAAATGAACTCCAGATGCATGAGCCACCATATGCATCTGGCTTACGTGGGACCTTGAGAATTGAACCTGGGTCTTTAGGTTTCACAGGCATGTGCCTTAACCACTAAGCCATCTCTCCAGCCCCTGATTTTTTATTTATTTATTTATTTGGGACAGAAAGAGAGAGTGAGAATGGGCATATCAGGGTCTCTAGCCATGGCAAATGAACTCCAGACGCATGCGCCACCATGTGCATCTGCCTTATGTGGAACCTGGAAAATCAAACCTGGTAGGCTTCACAGGCAAGTGCCTTAATTGCTAAGCCATCTCCCCATAGCCCATTTTTTAATTGGGTTGTTTGATTTCTTTTTATTTAGCTTTTTGAGTTCTTTGTATATCCTAGATATTAATCCTCTGTCAGATGTATAGCTGGCAAAGATTTTCTCCCATTCTGTAGATTGCCTCTTTGCTCTACAGTGTCCTTTCCCATACAAAAGCTTTGTAATTTCATGAGGTCCCAGCAGTTGATCTGTGGTTTTATTTCCTGAGCAAGTGGGGTTATATTCAGAAAGTCTTTGCCAAGACCAATATGTTGAAGGGTTTTCCCTACTTTTCCCGCTAGCAATTTCAGAGTTTCAGGTCTGATATTAAGGTCTTTGATCCGTTTGGACTTAATTCTTGAGCATGGAGAGAGATTATGTTCTATTTTCATCTTTCTGCAGATACATATCCAGTTTTCCCAGCACCATTTGCTGAAGAGGATGTCTTTTCTCCAAAGAGTATTTTTGTCGAGTATCAGGTGGCTATAGCTTCCCAGACTTACATCTGGGTCCTCTATTCTGATCCATGGATCTACATAATCTGTTTTTGTGCCAGTACCTTGCTGTTTTTGTTACTATGGCTTTGTAATATAGCTAAAAATCTGGTATGGTGATACCACCAGCCTTATTTTTGTTGCTCAAAATTGTTTTAGA